>NW_020824818.1:1870000-2483750 GCF_003285875.2 Drosophila novamexicana
GGGTGTTGTCACAGCTCTCTCACATGTTCAACAGTACTCACTGTACACGCATTTGGCAGTAGCCCATTGGGAACACATTCGATTGCTTTGCTGCTCCGGAATGTAAAATAAAACCTTTGCTGTAAAGTTGACCCCGCGCGTCCTCAACCCAGTGGGTCAGTGTTGAAGAGAAATCAACGTCGTCGTTAAATTTAATTAGGCATCAAATGACCAAACAGCCGAGCTAAATCAACAGCCAAATGGCCTGTAAGCGTATCAGGGCACAATCCTCTCCCCTGCCACCAATCTCTCTCTCCCACACACAGCACTCACCCCGCGCTGAACACTTTAAAACACAATTAAAAGTCAAAACGTCAGCGCTGAAGCGGTTGGCGTTGCCAGTAAATGGATGCCATTGGGCAAACCTCGGCGGACTTAATTTGCAAGTCAGCAGCGACGCCAAGGAGTCGGCGGTAGAAGGAATCAATGTGTGTGTTGGATGGGGTTGTTCAAGAGAAATACGAGTCGAGCAGGGGATGCAGGGGGTGTAGTGGGTATTTTAAACATGAGACTCTTTTCATAACATTTAACAATGTCATAATCAGAATGAGACATCAAGTTAACCCTTGGCATGTTAATGAGACAATGCGAGCGGGAGAGACATTAAAATCAGCGATTTGCATTTTCGGCGTGCGTATACTCACATGAGCCACTGTGTGCGCCACTCTCTGCCACTCTGCGGCTTTACGGAATTGTTAATGGCTCTGCAGTGGGCAACTATGAGTCAGAGGCTGGACTAAATGTATTATGCGTGTCCATTAGTGTAAATTTTATTACCACAAAAATATGACGGAAGTACAGAAGACAAAACAACTAAATGTATCTCAAAGATACGAAACGAACTTATATAATTACGCAGCGCAAATTGGTTTAGCACCACATGAGGCAACACACTTAGATCCTCTAATTACAGCAGCGCTAAATGGCACTGAGAGAGAGAGAGAGCGAGAGAGAGAGAGGGAGAGAGAGAGAGAGAGAGAGAGAGAGAGAAAAAGAGGGGGAGGGAGAGGTAGAACTAGCTTTTTGACAGCGTATTCCATTTTTTTGCAAAAATGAAAAAAAAAAATGAAATGAAATGAAATTGCACAAAACTAATTTCCATTATACACGATTTTTATGCGCTTAGAAACAAACCAAGCAACCCCTCTTGCGCCCACAAATAAAAGCCAACTGTTTGATTTTTTGCTTATCTTATCGCACCACAACGTATACAACACGTCCTATTGCTTATCTCGACCCGCACACACACATACACACATACACACAGACATACACTCTCATTTGCACCTTTTTAGCCGCTCCATAAAAATAAACTTAAACAATATGTAAACAACATGAATAAACAGGCAACACCACGCTTTTGGCCCAATGCGGGCCAATTTCAATTAAATTGAAAACTTTACGCATCGCAAATGGGAAACTTAGCTCAGTTCTTTTCTGTTATATGTATAAAAATATATATGTATATATAAATAAGGGTTAAATTGGACGTGGTCGCAAATGCTGATTGGATTGGCACGCCGTCCATAGTCCCCGCATTGGCAGTCAAGTTGGGTTAAACATTATTTTCGTGTACTATTATTAGACATTGCAATACGCTTAACGATATGCACAGCGGGGTATTTATTATTAAGAACAAATATAAATGTTTTTTAATTAAATATTTATTACTTATTTCTATTTTAAAATGAAATTAAATGATTCCACTCGATTTCGCAAATTCTTAATGGTAAAAAATTAGAGTCTCTTGCAGCCTTAGTCTTTCATTTTTAACTTGATTATTTTATGAATATTTAGTGATGGTTTCTCCACGTCAAAAAGCGTGTTAAAATTATTGTTTAATGTTAATTATTTTTCGTATCTTGGTATTAGTACCCCGAAGACTGTTTGCCTGTATGCAACCGAAATATATTGGAAGCAAATTGTTTTCAACTGTTTATTTCAACAAACCCAAACCAAATATTTTATTTTTATTTATTTAATTATATTTTTAATTTTGTATACAATTTCTACATAACATTTGGTTCTTGGGTGTTCAATTTGAATTTAGTTTTATACCCATTCCATATGGTATTATAATTTTGTCATGAAATGCGTGGGGCATACAAGTAGACAGCTTCGACCCCGTAAAGTATATATATTCCAAATAAGCATTAACAGAAAGGCCTAACATTCGGTATTAAAATATATATTTGCTAATGTTCCAAGCGCTGCCGCTGGAAAAATTTAGTATATATTTGAAATGAAGACTGCTTTTCCACAATATATAAAAGCAACTTTATAAGAAAGAACTCAAATGTGCTTTAAAATTTATGTGCTTAACGTATTCAGACAATTTTCTATAACATATATACAAGAATCAATCAAAGTTACGAATTTAAGTCAATTTCATATAAGGGTTTTCCGCGCACTCTTGACTATTTCCCTTCTCATTCACAGCATAAAAACCAACCTAAACTCTATAACACGACCGTTCGTCATTTTTTTTCTCTTTTATTTTTTTTTTTTTGCGACTTGTCGTAAAACCCACGCAAGTAGCCGAAAAATGTTCTTTCGGGTTATATTTATTTGGACGATTTTCAAGCACTTGAAAAGAAAATTTCGTTAGGCTGTTGACAGTCGGCTGTAGTTAGTAAAGGATTCAGTGTGCGCGTGCTAATAACAGGATTAACACAATGGAGGCAAATTGAATTTGATGCCAATACATGCTTTAAGTCACAGTCTAGAGCGTGTACCAGCCCAACCCCCAAGATCCTGAGCCAGGAAGCGACCAGCGACAACGGCGACGACGACGGCGACGGCGACGTCGATGAGCAAACACAAAGTCCCAAACGTAATTTTCACAAATTCATTGAACTGCGTGAGTGTGAAAAATAACAATTTAGATAAACATTGCGACGGCGTCGCGGCGACCGCCATGGGTGTCGCTCCTGGTCACACACATATATACTCTATATACACATATATATATATATATATATATATATATATATATATGTGGAGCATCGATTTCAGGGACCCCAAAAAGTGGGGGTTTTCTCTTTGGGGAATCATGATGGAACTTCTAAATTAACCTCTGGGAAATTTTAACGGTCTTAGAAGCATAGCCTCGTGACTTATGAGAAATTTTATATACAACCATTATTTTGGGTACACACCATGTAACGTGTTTTACGAGGACTCAGTTCCCGAAATACTCTCAGTATATAACATAAAAATTTTCCGTATAATGAACTTTATATATAAGGTCAGTTTTAGGAACAAAAACGCAGGGTTGCCATATGCAGACCTTTTTGCATAAGCAACGTGTATTATAAGGACACAGGAACGATGAGATTTGGTCCAGTTCACACTTCAATTTAGTAAATAACAGTCAAATAGCTGTCCCCAAAAACATACTGATTTTATATAAATATAGAGACTCATATATAGAGGTTATGAGGACTAGGGAACAGTGAATTTCGATAAAACTCACTAAACTAAATAAATATAACGCGAAACCACATAAGACTCAGCAATATTTTATTAAATTTATACATTTTAAATTTAGTGGCAGACTGGCTTAATTGAAATTAAGAGTCAAATTTATTTTGAATGTAGTTTTGGATCACTTTAGGTTAAAGTAAAATTAATAATGTGAATTAACATAAATGACGTTATTAAATACATGCATTTAAAATGAATTTTTTTTTAATTCCAAAATTTTTTAACATAAATTAATATTAATATACGAAAAAGTATAATCCACTTATTTTAAATATGGTCAACATATTTATTATTTAATCTATTTGCGGAGTTCCTTGATTTAGCCTTGCGCTGATTATCTATCCATGTTTTTACTTGCGCCGGTGTCCTACATTTTAGATATGTAGAATTATTTATAACTGTGTTGCATTGATTAAGTGACGGCAATCCTTTAAGCGACAACAGGTCGCCAAAAGCCTGGTATATTTCTTCACGCTCTTCATTCGACCACCGGTTTCTTATCGTTTTTCCAAATGATGATCCTGTTAAATAATAGAGTTTAATACAATTTAGTGTGAAAAAGAATAACGTTTTAGTAATATAGAAAAATATTAAAAACTTTGCAGTCGGTTGCAACCGTCGCAATACTCAATCATAGACCAATAACAGATTAATACAGCCTACCAGAACAATTTATTAGGTGATATCAATTTTAAACATTCGCCACGCACCCAGTCAATCGTAGGCAAACTAATTTTTATCGATCTTCAGAGTAGTCCATCAATAGTATTCATGAAAAAGTTAGTCAAGCTCTAAGATTCTGTAAGATTTGCGATTGTGCAATTTAAAACGATTTTTAGGATTTACAACGCCCCCAGTGGTCGTCATTATATAATTGTAGCACTTTACCTATCGTGGATATATACGTGTATATATTTCAAGCCCAAAGTTTCTAACTTCAATGGGCCCGCAAAATAAGCACGATATATTTTTTCACTTTGCGAATGAGGATAAATAGGACAGACTAATCGCAATGCATGTAAGCACGTGACAAAAATATGTAGGTTGCAATTCAATACTCACTACTTGGACGCTTTCCTTTTGCATTGGATTTTTCTACAATTTCATCATCGGAAATATTAAATTCGCTTTCTGATCGCTGTTCAGAATAATCTGATTCCGAATCCTCTAAAGGATCATCTGCAAAATACATTTTAAGTATAATGTAAAAACATTGACAATAGGGCTTATTGGATAAGTAATTATTAGATAAGTTAAAATATTATATTCTACACAATAACTACACTTAGTATCACTCACAACCTTGATGAATATATTTACTCACTTTCTTTTAACTGATCAAGGGCTACTGTGTTTTCATCCTCAACATTATTTCCAAGAGCTGCCATAAGCATCTGGGATACTTCGGCAATCTCCGCTACTGTTACAGGGATTCTGTAGATTTCTTTGTGTATATCTTTATGATGACCCATAAAATTGGCAAGCCTATCAATTTGGACATCTTCGACGTTAAGCATCGATGTATAGGTAGCTAAATGCTTTCGAAGCATCGTTCCCCTTAAGGCCCCTGGGCAGCGAGCCCCACACTCCAGGGCAAATCTTTTTAGAATGGGGCAAGCCCGTACATACTGCTTTGCTAAAGGCTTGGCGTTAGGCACGCTAAATATGTAATCATTATTTTTCTTAACACCAGCTCTTTTACGATATTTAAGAATAGTTTCAATACAATAATTGTCAAACGGTGTGAGCAGCACTGGCACAGTTCGATTTAGTTTTCCACGGATAGTCAACCTTGTGTATTTTTGAGCAATTTCTCTAGTTTCTTTCGTGAGACGGTCGAAGTTTTCTTTATCCACATTTTCATCGATGGCGTGGCCTGTTAGATAGTTCTCAATTGTTAGTCTTTCAATTTCACCAGCTCTACGGCGGTTAAAAATTTGAAGGCCAATTAGTGTGCTTTGTATTAACGATGTCCATGACAAAAAATCAAACTTAATTTTCAGCACACTAAGAGAATTTTCAGACTTTTTTATCACATAATCAAAAAGTTTTTTGATGTCTTCTTTACATGGTAAGATAGTTGGTAGAGCTCTCTTTTTCTTTGACTGATCTTCTATAGCTTTTTTGTTTATAAAAAGAGGGATTTCGGTTTCCCATAGAACAAGAAAATCTTTAATTATTTTTTTTTTTTCATGATTTTGTGTTTTTATGCAATGAGTCCATAATATTTTTGCGCACTTTTTAATTAAAGTTGTAAGGTTCGTTGCGACTGAAGGTGTTTTAAAAAACAACAAAGAAGAGTCCCACTGAGCCACTTTTCTGATACAAGATATCATTAAATCCAAATGTTTGGGATTAATGGCGTCTTTAAGTTCCTGTATCTCATTGGGTTCAGATTTTTTTATTTCACATAATAGTCTGCTTAGCAATCTCATGTTTGCTCTGATCATATCGTACTGAAGTTCGCCGTGCTTCATAGATTCTGCGTTTGCGAATAAAACAATCAATTCATCATATATCAGATTCCGAGAAATTGGATCATCATTTAAAACAGGCATTATTTTTGTGCGCACAACGTCGTTTGCACTTTTATGCATAAAGCCGGTTTTGGAGCGACCTTGTTTAAGCAAGTCACGAGTTCCTTTCTTATGATCGCTGCCTTTGCAATTATTAATATGACTTCGTATTGTGCTTTTGGGAAAAAATCCAGAACATCCCTTGCAACATATGAAATCAACAACTTCATTTTTAGAATTAACTCGCTTTTGACGGGGCACGATTAGAGTTCCATTATTTAACGATGCATCGATATTATGGATATAATCACCATTTTTTCTAATTTCATCAATAAGTAATCTCCGAGTTTTGTCATTTTTCGGCAGGCATATGAATTTTTGTACTTGCGGCTCATTTTTATGAACAAGCTGCAAGTGACGAGCGAATTTTGTTTGCAACTTATTGCAAAATAAGCAAAAATGTTTCTTACAATTTTTTTGGGTTTTCGCAGTTTGAATAATCAAATCCCTGACATCACTTAGTGGAGTTTCAGTTGTGTAAGTAAAAACTTGTTTATTGGTTGAATTATTTAAAATGCTGGACTGGTTAGTTATATCCGGAGTATAACTGGAATCGAATCCATGAGTGGAATCTGGACAGTTAGTATTAAGCGATTGAAATGTATCATTTATCGTTGAATGATTTTGATTTTTTGCCGATGAATCTAGCCTATCATAGCCAAATTCGTTAAGTAGTTCCAAAGATCTTCTATTAGTCGATGAATTTTTAGTTGTATTGATAAATTCTTCGGATGCATCTATTTGAATATATTTAATAATAAATATATAACGAGGAATCCATATTAATTATTACTGGACATAATTCAATATTTTAAGTAAATATTTCGTATCTAATATAGTAGCACCAGGAGCTGTGCCTATATACATATTTAAGAACATTTATTTTACTTAACTTTCAGACCTGTAAGGATGTGATAGTATGACATAGTGTATACCTCCACTTCACTTGCAGTTAATTAATCATTCGGATGTGTCTCTATTACATCTTATATTTTAATGTATACAATTATTTTTATATTACGTTAAGCAGAATGAACGTTATTAAAAAATGTATATCTGTACTGATCATGATAAGCATTTTATTTATATATAGATAAATATTTATATTTTTCATTACCTTTACTAGAAACATATTAATATGAGACGAGAACAAGACAGCTGATAGGAACACAAACTAGCTGGAACGAACACGAATCAGTTAACAAACTATAAATTGGGTGATGTCAAGTATATAAAGTTAGCATTAGTAAATAAATATTAAAATTAGCAAAAAACGGTTTAGATATGTCGGGAGGCATATAGCTTAAAAGAGAATATACTAATCCAAGTAACGCAATGACGGATTGTTTCTTTGATATAGTAATTTTATGATAAGTTAATCAGATCTTACCAATATGAAAAATTTTTAATTCATAACATATAAGGTATTGAATCTTTTAATGTATATCTTCAGATTCTGGCTTTGAAACTGTGCTAATCAAAATTATACACATTTAACGCTTAAAATTGTGAAGGATTGCATTTATTTGCTGTGTCACTATTTGACTTATCTTTAAAAGTCAAATTTAACATTAGAATTTTAAACGGACATTAATATTGCAAGTACTGGATTTATCTTCATTCGTTGCTGATTCACTTTCATTTAATTTAGTGCCTGCTTCTAGTGTCTATAAATATTTTAGGTATAAGGGAAAGTTTCCTTTCATTTTTGTTTCATAATTTTGTGTTTAATTGCAATGAGTCCATAATATTTTTGCTTACTCTTTTATTAAAGTTGTAAGGTTCGTTGCGACTGAAGGTGTTTTTAAAAAAAACTTCGAAGAACTGAGCAACTTTTCTGATACAAGATATTAAATCCAAATGTTTGGGATAAATGGCGTCTTTAAGTTCCTATATCTCATTGGAATCCGATTTTTTATTTCATGTAATAGTCTGCTTATCAATTTCATTTTTGCTCTGATCATATCGTACTGAAGGTCGCCGTGCTTCATAGAGTCTACGTTTGCAAATAAAATAACGTCACTTGCACTTTTATGCATTGGGCAGGTTTTAGATCGACCTTGTTTAAGCAAGTCACGAGTTCGTTTTTTATGTTCGCTGCCGTTGCAATTATTTATGACTCCGCATTGTGGTTTTGGGGAAAAATCCAGAACATCCCTTGCAACATTTGACAAAATATTAGTCTTTAGAGTTAACTGGCTTTTGACAGGGCATGATTAGAGTTTCGTTATTTAATTATGCATCGATATTATCGATTTTATCGCTATTTTTCCAAATCTCAATAATAAGTTATCTGCTAATTATATCATTTTTCAAGGGTCATAAAAATGTTTTTACTTGCAGCTAATTATTATGTACGAACTGCAAGTGACGAGCTAATTTTGTTTGTAATTTATTACAGAAAAAGCAAAAATAAAAGTTACAATTTTTTGGGTTTTCGCAGTTGGAATAATCAAATCCCTTACATCACTTAGTGGAGTTACAGTTGTGTACGTTGAACCTTTTTTGTGTTGGAACACTTTATATAGTGCTGGACTTACTTATATCCGCAGTATAGTTGGAATCAACTACTTGGGTGGAACGTAGATAATTAGTACCAAGCGATTGATATGTATAGAATGCTTTTGCTTTTTTGATGGTGAGACTGGCCAACAAGAGGCCAGGCAAGGGATAAGTATTTTATTTATACATTTATTTCTTTTACATATTAATATAAGACGGACACAAGACAGCTGAATCAAACACATAATAGCTGGAGCAAACACAAAACAGGTAAGAATCCATAAGGTGAGTATTCTCAAGTATATAAAGTTAGCTTTAGTTAAAATATACAAATATATATAAATAATATAAATAATATATAATAAGGATGTACGTCAGAAGGCATATGGCGTACAAGAGAATATTCTAATTTAAGAAATGTAATGACAAATTGTGTATATTATATAGTATTTTTATGATAATTTCCTCAGATGTTGCCAATATGATTAACTCATAATACAATTTAAGACTGAACACTCAATAATAAATATATCACAATATATAACTCTGCCAGAAATTTTATGCAAATGATTTTTTATTTAGTCCTATTGGGCTTAATTTACTTATTTGCATACATACCGAAAGCTTCAAATTGGCCCGGGTTGCACTTATTTGTTGTGTCACTTTCTAAATTAAAGTCTGCTACTGGCGAGCCTTTAAAAGACAATGTTAATTAATTAATTTTAATATGACGTTAGTGTTTTACTTACTGGATTTATCTTCGTTAGTTGTTGATTCACTTTCACTGAACTTAGTGGCTGCTTCTAGTAATTCTATAAATATTTTATGTATTATTAATTTAAAAGTAACAAAATTGTTATATATGTACACACCATTATTAAGTTTCTGACATTGCTTCTCCAATATTTCTCGATCTTCTAAAGAAATATAAGAACATATACATACAAATACATATAATTATTGAAGGGAGAAATGTCAAGCCCAACTTACCATTCGAATCAATAATTTCCGCTTCAAAACTGCCTTTGCTGAATTTTGCAATGCAAATTTTACACCCTTCGTCTATTTTAATTTTTTTTTTTGGCAATACATAATATTGCTCGCACTTAATTAAGAAATACATCCTCTCGCACGCTTTCCAGAAATTTAATGGCGCCAAGTTTTCGAGCTACGCGACGAGTCAACACACGACAAGTCAAGTCATTTCTGTAAATATACTTTTAAGGCAGCTCTGCACTATCAAATTGAATACTCGAAACGCGTTCATTTTGCTCGTTTAATGGTAATCGATATTTATGCAATTAAAATAAGAGTAAAATAAGATGTGAGAAATATATTTGATTGATGATGGATGGTGATCACGAAAGCGGTCATAAAGAATAACTGCTAGCGGAAATAACTGTTTTAATTGGGAAAAAAATTAAGCCCTTTTTTTGTTAATAGATTCTTATTTTCATGCTACTATCGATATCTTACTTACATGTGAAGCAAGGTTTGTATTACGTCATAATACAAATAGAAAATACATTTTACTCTTCATGCATTATTATTAAACATTTCATGTTGCTTAATTAAACTAAGTTAATAATAATGCTTATAAATATTAAATAATTATTTCACTAAATTACCTATAGATGCCCGATTAATTGTAAGCATTTTTAACTAAAGACTCTAACTTAAAAATACGTTTTACATATATGGGCCTTGTACGTGATTTGAGTTAATAAAAAAACCAAGCTTATAAATAAAAAATTTGTTTTATTTTTTTATACTAAAATCACGTACAAATATATTTATAACAAAATTTTATTAGGTAAGAGTCGATAGTTAAATTTTCTTACGATAACTTGACTTTGGTCAAGATATCTTGAAAAAAAAAAATTATTTTTTCTTACAACTTAATTATCGACCAATCGTTCCTCTAGCAATTATACGTTAAAATGGTCCGATGTTGACATGATTTTGCGTATATATGAGGAGTATAGTATAACTAATAAGTGCCGAGTTTGGTCAAGATATTTTAAAATACGAAAAAATTTGTCATACAACAACTTAGTTTTCGACCGATCGTCCCCATGGCTGCTATATGTTAAAATGTTCCTATGTTAACATGATTTTGAGGAGGAGTTAGTCAAACTAATAGGTGCCGAGTTTTGTCAAGATATCTTGAACAACAAAAATGTTTTCCATACAACAACGTAATTTTCGACCGATATTTCCTATGGTGTGTAACAGGCAGAAGGAAGCATCTCCGAGCCTATAAAGTATATATATTCTTGATCAGCATCAATAGCCGAGTCGATCTAGCCATGCCCGTCTGTCTGTTCGTCCGTCCGTATGTATGAACGCAAGGATCTCAGAACCTGTAAGAGCTAGAGATTTGAAATTTTTTGCTGTTGGACCTCCTAGGTCCCGCGCAGATCGAGTTTGTTTCCGATATTCAATAACATGCCGCGTTTCCATGTAATCGATAAAAATCGATATCGAAGTCTGATTTTTTGAGAAAATTGGGCAAATAATAAGAGCTATAGTCCCCAAATTGACTCGTAGCTTGCAGAATAGAATGTATATATCAAGTATCTTTTCGTTTTATATATATCACCCCCTCCCCTTTACTGTGTCGAAAGAAGATGGTTTAGGGTATTCCCTAGTCGGGAGCTTCCGACTAGAGCCTCTTACTTGTTTTAACATATGTTCTGCGTGCATAAGAAAGAGGAACTTTTGCAAAGTTTCATAAAAATAGTTTCAAAACGGAAAGACTAGTTCTCATAGAAACAGACAGACGAACAGGCGGACATGGCAATATCGACTGGGCTGTTGATACTGATCAAGAATATATATACTTTATGGGGTCGGAGATGTCTTCTTCTATGCGTTACATATTTCACGACAAAATTATAATACCCTCTTCAAGGGTATAACAAGGCCTACACATAAAATATTTGTTTTATTTTTCAATAAACTCAGAATACATAAAATGCCCAAATATATTTAAAATATATTTTATTGAGTCTTTAGGTAAATTTTCTTACAATTAATCGAGCATATATCGGTAATTTAGACAAACATGTATTTTATAAATATAAGCATTATTATTAACTTTGTTTAATTAAGCAACATTATAACATATAATTGCTAGAGGAACGATTGGTCGATAATTAAGTTGTAAGAAAAAATAATTTTTTTTTTCAAGATATCTTGACCAAAGTCAAGTTATCGTAAGAAAATTTAACTATCGACTCTTACCTAATAAAATTTTGTTATAAATATATTTGTACGTGATTTTAGTATAAAAAAATAAAACAAATTTTTTATTTATAAGCTTGGTTTTTTTATTAACTCAAATCACGTACAAGGCCCATATATGTAAAACGTATTTTTAAGTTAGAGTCTTTAGTTAAAAATGCTTACAATTAATCGGGCATCTATAGGTAATTTTTATTATTAACTTAGTTTAATTAAGCAACATGAAATGTTTAATAATAATGCATGAAGAGTAAAATGTATTTTCTATTTGTATTATGACGTAATACAAACCTTGCTTCACATGTAAGTAAGATATCGATAGTAGCATGAAAATAAGAATCTATTAACAAAAAAAGGGCTTAATTTTTTTCCCAATTAAAACAGTTATTTCCGCTAGCAGTTATTCTTTATGACCGCTTTCGTGATCACCATCCATCATCAATCAAATATATTTCTCACATCTTATTTTACTCTTATTTTAATTGCATAAATATCGATTACCATTAAACGAGCAAAATGAACGCGTTTCGAGTATTCAATTTGATAGTGCAGAGCTGCCTTAAAAGTATATTTACAGAAATGACTTGACTTGTGTGTTGACTCGTCGCGTAGCTCGAAAACTTGGCGCCATTAAATTTCTGGAAAGCGTGCGAGAGGATGTATTTCTTAATTAAGTGCGAGCAATATTATGTATTGCCAAAAAAAAAAATTAAAATAGACGAAGGGTGTAAAATTTGCATTGCAAAATTCAGCAAAGGCAGTTTTGAAGCGGAAATTATTGATTCGAATGGTAAGTTGGGCTTGACATTTCTCCCTTCAATAATTATATGTATTTGTATGTATATGTTCTTATATTTCTTTAGAAGATCGAGAAATATTGGAGAAGCAATGTCAGAAACTTAATAATGGTGTGTACATATATAACAATTTTGTTACTTTTAAATTAATAATACATAAAATATTTATAGAATTACTAGAAGCAGCCACTAAGTTCAGTGAAAGTGAATCAACAACTAACGAAGATAAATCCAGTAAGTAAAACACTAACGTCATATTAAAATTAATTAATTAACATTGTCTTTTAAAGGCGCGCCAGTAGCAGACTTTAATTTAGAAAGTGACACAACAAATAAGTGCAACCCGGGCCAATTTGAAGCTTTCGGTATGTATGCAAATAAGTAAATTAAGCCCAATAGGACTAAATAAAAAATCATTTGCATAAAATTTCTGGCAGAGTTATATATTGTGATATATTTATTATTGAGTGTTCAGTCTTAAATTGTATTATGAGTTAATCATATTGGCAACATCTGAGGAAATTATCATAAAAATACTATATAATATACACAATTTGTCATTACATTTCTTAAATTAGAATATTCTCTTGTACGCCATATGCCTTCTGACGTACATCCTTATTATATATTATTTATATTATTTATATATATTTGTATATTTTAACTAAAGCTAACTTTATATACTTGAGAATACTCACCTTATGGATTCTTACCTGTTTTGTGTTTGCTCCAGCTATTATGTGTTTGATTCAGCTGTCTTGTGTCCGTCTTATATTAATATGTAAAAGAAATAAATGTATAAATAAAATACTTATCCCTTGCCTGGCCTCTTGTTGGCCAGTCTCACCATCAAAAAAGCAAAAGCATTCTATACATATCAATCGCTTGGTACTAATTATCTACGTTCCACCCAAGTAGTTGATTCCAACTATACTGCGGATATAAGTAAGTCCAGCACTATATAAAGTGTTCCAACACAAAAAAGGTTCAACGTACACAACTGTAACTCCACTAAGTGATGTAAGGGATTTGATTATTCCAACTGCGAAAACCCAAAAAATTGTAACTTTTATTTTTGCTTTTTCTGTAATAAATTACAAACAAAATTAGCTCGTCACTTGCAGTTCGTACATAATAATTAGCTGCAAGTAAAAACATTTTTATGACCCTTGAAAAATGATATAATTAGCAGATAACTTATTATTGAGATTTGGAAAAATAGCGATAAAATCGATAATATCGATGCATAATTAAATAACGAAACTCTAATCATGCCCTGTCAAAAGCCAGTTAACTCTAAAGACTAATATTTTGTCAAATGTTGCAAGGGATGTTCTGGATTTTTCCCCAAAACCACAATGCGGAGTCATAAATAATTGCAACGGCAGCGAACATAAAAAACGAACTCGTGACTTGCTTAAACAAGGTCGATCTAAAACCTGCCCAATGCATAAAAGTGCAAGTGACGTTATTTTATTTGCAAACGTAGACTCTATGAAGCACGGCGACCTTCAGTACGATATGATCAGAGCAAAAATGAAATTGATAAGCAGACTATTACATGAAATAAAAAATCGGATTCCAATGAGATATAGGAACTTAAAGACGCCATTTATCCCAAACATTTGGATTTAATATCTTGTATCAGAAAAGTTGCTCAGTTCTTCGAAGTTTTTTTTAAAAACACCTTCAGTCGCAACGAACCTTACAACTTTAATAAAAGAGTAAGCAAAAATATTATGGACTCATTGCAATTAAACACAAAATTATGAAACAAAAATGAAAGGAAACTTTCCCTTATACCTAAAATATTTATAGACACTAGAAGCAGGCACTAAATTAAATGAAAGTGAATCAGCAACGAATGAAGATAAATCCAGTACTTGCAATATTAATGTCCGTTTAAAATTCTAATGTTAAATTTGACTTTTAAAGATAAGTCAAATAGTGACACAGCAAATAAATGCAATCCTTCACAATTTTAAGCGTTAAATGTGTATAATTTTGATTAGCACAGTTTCAAAGCCAGAATCTGAAGATATACATTAAAAGATTCAATACCTTATATGTTATGAATTAAAAATTTTTCATATTGGTAAGATCTGATTAACTTATCATAAAATTACTATATCAAAGAAACAATCCGTCATTGCGTTACTTGGATTAGTATATTCTCTTTTAAGCTATATGCCTCCCGACATATCTAAACCGTTTTTTGCTAATTTTAATATTTATTTACTAATGCTAACTTTATATACTTGACATCACCCAATTTATAGTTTGTTAACTGATTCGTGTTCGTTCCAGCTAGTTTGTGTTCCTATCAGCTGTCTTGTTCTCGTCTCATATTAATATGTTTCTAGTAAAGGTAATGAAAAATATAAATATTTATCTATATATAAATAAAATGCTTATCATGATCAGTACAGATATACATTTTTTAATAACGTTCATTCTGCTTAACGTAATATAAAAATAATTGTATACATTAAAATATAAGATGTAATAGAGACACATCCGAATGATTAATTAACTGCAAGTGAAGTGGAGGTATACACTATGTCATACTATCACATCCTTACAGGTCTGAAAGTTAAGTAAAATAAATGTTCTTAAATATGTATATAGGCACAGCTCCTGGTGCTACTATATTAGATACGAAATATTTACTTAAAATATTGAATTATGTCCAGTAATAATTAATATGGATTCCTCGTTATATATTTATTATTAAATATATTCAAATAGATGCATCCGAAGAATTTATCAATACAACTAAAAATTCATCGACTAATAGAAGATCTTTGGAACTACTTAACGAATTTGGCTATGATAGGCTAGATTCATCGGCAAAAAATCAAAATCATTCAACGATAAATGATACATTTCAATCGCTTAATACTAACTGTCCAGATTCCACTCATGGATTCGATTCCAGTTATACTCCGGATATAACTAACCAGTCCAGCATTTTAAATAATTCAACCAATAAACAAGTTTTTACTTACACAACTGAAACTCCACTAAGTGATGTCAGGGATTTGATTATTCAAACTGCGAAAACCCAAAAAAATTGTAAGAAACATTTTTGCTTATTTTGCAATAAGTTGCAAACAAAATTCGCTCGTCACTTGCAGCTTGTTCATAAAAATGAGCCGCAAGTACAAAAATTCATATGCCTGCCGAAAAATGACAAAACTCGGAGATTACTTATTGATGAAATTAGAAAAAATGGTGATTATATCCATAATATCGATGCATCGTTAAATAATGGAACTCTAATCGTGCCCCGTCAAAAGCGAGTTAATTCTAAAAATGAAGTTGTTGATTTCATATGTTGCAAGGGATGTTCTGGATTTTTTCCCAAAAGCACAATACGAAGTCATATTAATAATTGCAAAGGCAGCGATCATAAGAAAGGAACTCGTGACTTGCTTAAACAAGGTCGCTCCAAAACCGGCTTTATGCATAAAAGTGCAAACGACGTTGTGCGCACAAAAATAATGCCTGTTTTAAATGATGATCCAATTTCTCGGAATCTGATATATGATGAATTGATTGTTTTATTCGCAAACGCAGAATCTATGAAGCACGGCGAACTTCAGTACGATATGATCAGAGCAAACATGAGATTGCTAAGCAGACTATTATGTGAAATAAAAAAATCTGAACCCAATGAGATACAGGAACTTAAAGACGCCATTAATCCCAAACATTTGGATTTAATGATATCTTGTATCAGAAAAGTGGCTCAGTGGGACTCTTCTTTGTTGTTTTTTAAAACACCTTCAGTCGCAACGAACCTTACAACTTTAATTAAAAAGTGCGCAAAAATATTATGGACTCATTGCATAAAAACACAAAATCATGAAAAAAAAAAAATAATTAAAGATTTTCTTGTTCTATGGGAAACCGAAATCCCTCTTTTTATAAACAAAAAAGCTATAGAAGATCAGTCAAAGAAAAAGAGAGCTCTACCAACTATCTTACCATGTAAAGAAGACATCAAAAAACTTTTTGATTATGTGATAAAAAAGTCTGAAAATTCTCTTAGTGTGCTGAAAATTAAGTTTGATTTTTTGTCATGGACATCGTTAATACAAAGCACACTAATTGGCCTTCAAATTTTTAACCGCCGTAGAGCTGGTGAAATTGAAAGACTAACAATTGAGAACTATCTAACAGGCCACGCCATCGATGAAAATGTGGATAAAGAAAACTTCGACCGTCTCACGAAAGAAACTAGAGAAATTGCTCAAAAATACACAAGGTTGACTATCCGTGGAAAACTAAATCGAACTGTGCCAGTGCTGCTCACACCGTTTGACAAGTATTGTATTGAAACTATTCTTAAATATCGTAAAAGAGCTGGTGTTAAGAAAAATAATGATTACATATTTAGCGTGCCTAACGCCAAGCCTTTAGCAAAGCAGTATGTACGGGCTTGCCCCATTCTAAAAAGATTTGCCCTGGAGTGTGGGGCTCGCTGCCCAGGGGCCTTAAGGGGAACGATGCTTCGAAAGCATTTAGCTACCTATACATCGATGCTTAACGTCGAAGATGTCCAAATTGATAGGCTTGCCAATTTTATGGGTCATCATAAAGATATACACAAAGAAATCTACAGAATCCCTGTAACAGTAGCGGAGATTGCCGAAGTATCCCAGATGCTTATGGCAGCTCTTGGAAATAATGTTGAGGATGAAAACACAGTAGCCCTTGATCAGTTAAAAGAAAGTGAGTAAATATATTCATCAAGGTTGTGAGTGATACTAAGTGTAGTTATTGTGTAGAATATAATATTTTAACTTATCTAATAATTACTTATCCAATAAGCCCTATTGTCAATGTTTTTACATTATACTTAAAATGTATTTTGCAGATGATCCTTTAGAGGATTCGGAATCAGATTATTCTGAACAGCGATCAGAAAGCGAATTTAATATTTCCGATGATGAAATTGTAGAAAAATCCAATGCAAAAGGAAAGCGTCCAAGTAGTGAGTATTGAATTGCAACCTACATATTTTTGTCACGTGCTTACATGCATTGCGATTAGTCTGTCCTATTTATCCTCATTCGCAAAGTGAAAAAATATATCGTGCTTATTTTGCGGGCCCATTGAAGTTAGAAACTTTGGGCTTGAAATATATACACGTATATATCCACGATAGGTAAAGTGCTACAATTATATAATGACGACCACTGGGGGCGTTGTAAATCCTAAAAATCGTTTTAAATTGCACAATCGCAAATCTTACAGAATCTTAGAGCTTGACTAACTTTTTCATGAATACTATTGATGGACTACTCTGAAGATCGATAAAAATTAGTTTGCCTACGATTGACTGGGTGCGTGGCGAATGTTTAAAATTGATATCACCTAATAAATTGTTCTGGTAGGCTGTATTAATCTGTTATTGGTCTATGATTGAGTATTGCGACGGTTGCAACCGACTGCAAAGTTTTTAATATTTTTCTATATTACTAAAACGTTATTCTTTTTCACACTAAATTGTATTAAACTCTATTATTTAACAGGATCATCATTTGGAAAAACGATAAGAAACCGGTGGTCGAATGAAGAGCGTGAAGAAATATACCAGGCTTTTGGCGACCTGTTGTCGCTTAAAGGATTGCCGTCACTTAATCAATGCAACACAGTTATAAATAATTCTACATATCTAAAATGTAGGACACCGGCGCAAGTAAAAACATGGATAGATAATCAGCGCAAGGCTAAATCAAGGAACTCCGCAAATAGATTAAATAATAAATATGTTGACCATATTTAAAATAAGTGGATTATACTTTTTCGTATATTAATATTAATTTATGTTAAAAAATTTTGGAATTAAAAAAAAATTCATTTTAAATGCATGTATTTAATAACGTCATTTATGTTAATTCACATTATTAATTTTACTTTAACCTAAAGTGATCCAAAACTACATTCAAAATAAATTTGACTCTTAATTTCAATTAAGCCAGTCTGCCACTAAATTTAAAATGTATAAATTTAATAAAATATTGCTGAGTCTTATGTGGTTTCGCGTTATATTTATTTAGTTTAGTGAGTTTTATCGAAATTCACTGTTCCCTAGTCCTCATAACCTCTATATATGAGTCTCTATATTTATATAAAATCAGTATGTTTTTGGGGACAGCTATTTGACTGTTATTTACTAAATTGAAGTGTGAACTGGACCAAATCTCATCGTTCCTGTGTCCTTATAATACACGTTGCGTTTTTGTCCCTAAAACTTACCTTATATATAAAGTACATTATAACGAACAATTTTTGTGTTATATACTGAGAGTATTTCGGGAACTGAGTCCCCATAAAACACGTTACCCTAAATGGAGTTTGTTTCATTTCATTTTCATTTCGTAGAGTTGCCACATCGACCAAATGAGGATATATACATATTAGTAAAAAACATATATTATGGGAGAACTAGCGTACGAATTGTGTTTTGTTCTTTTTTAATGATCAAATGCATGCAAAATAAACCTAATCAGATTACATCATAGTTATGCAGATGTCAGCAAACGCATTTAAAATCTGTGTTCCCGAAAAATCTTCTCGCCATAAAGTGGACCAACTTTAAGATAATATAAAAATTATAGTATTTGAGGTACAGGCAAAGTGCTGGTTGGATAATGTTAAGAAAAGGTATTGTTATTTTTATTAACCCTTAGGTTTCTTCTAAGAACTAAGAATTATGAAGAATTATGAAAAGTCCCCAAAAGAGACATTCCAGTCCTAAAAATTTTAAGGTCAGTCCCCAAAAGAGCGAATTGTCCCCATAACCAACGCAGCATACAAAAAATGTCCTTATTATCGATGCTCCACATATATATATATATGTATGTATATATACTCTACACGCGACGGGTGACGAGTACGTTGGCTCAGACATGGGCGGCTGGCAGCGCGTCGACCGTTGACACAGAAATCATATTAATATAAATTAACGATGTGGAAAATTTAGTTTAGTAGTGAAAATGGCGCCCGAAGCGCCCAGAACGAAGTCAACTCTGGTGTGGCTCTCACGTCGCCAGCTCATCAGTCAAATGGCACAGCGTTCAAATCCCTCAACTGGCATCCTATGGAGAAATTCTTGAACTGTTGTTGTTTTGTTTTGTTTTGTTTTGCTTTTGCCTGTCGCATACCCTGCACACGATTTGTACATAATTCGTAATTCGGATTCACTTTTGGCATTCACTGCATCAATCTCCATCTACTGGAATCGGCTGCTTTGCCGTATTTTCAATTAATTGGCGCTCTACACTGCACTTGGCGACGTCGCCAAATGGTAGATTGTCTATGGAACAGCGCTCGTGGCTAATAACTTCCGCCTAGATATAATCATAATCCGATTATACCGACGTATTCCCTACGTCACGTGTGCTTCATCGGTTAGCCGGATAGAGGGGGGTTGCTGTAGTGTAAGGGCAGCGTATTGTGCTGCTTGAAAATGTTGTTGACTATAAATTGATTAAGCTAACTTTTTTTTTCAACTATAAAGACAAGCATTCATACTGCCCTAGCGACAACAAGGATACCCTGTTAAAATTAAAAATGGAATCCAACAGTTGCTCGCAAATAAAACGCTTCGTTGGTTTAAGCCCTTTTTTTGAGTGCCATTTGCACAAATAACTATGCTCCATTTTAAGTTTATAGTCAAAAATAGCTATTATAAACCGAAGAACCAAAATATAATTTTTAACAAATTCTATCTTAAACAAAATCTTTGCCTAGGGACCAGAACATTTTATAAGTATTTAATTAATTGTCTTACACACTGTCTTGAACTCTAATATAAAGCTATTGGCTTCTGAGTTTAAGTCCCAGTCAAAACCAAACCAAAATAAGTATGGTACAGCTAAATTTGATATTGGATTAAAGTAGCTTGTCTAGCAGAAGCATTTTTAAGCACACATACCCACTCTAAAAAATTGTTATGTCTTTCATAACTCTAGTCATTGACATTACAGGGTATTTTATTTATGCCTTGAGTAGGCAACTCATTAAGCTCGTTTTAAAGTATGTGTTGTTCTTGCATTTTCTGTAATTTTAATTAGAAATTGTAAGACATTTTTTAAATTAAAAAGTTATATTGGAAATTTTATGAATTGAAAATTAATCTAGATAGCATATTCTTACTGAACTGTTATATGCCACAATAATCTACCAAGACTTGCACTTTTTCTTTTTCTTATTTCCAGCAGCTTTGTCTTAAAAACATGGAATGCTTATATCTATTTAGATGGATCGATGATCAGACATTTTATGGTACAGCCAGACCCAAACGTTTAAAGGAATACAAAGAATGTGTGGGTTATATATAGATGCATGTAAGTAGATGTTATGTTGCATTCACCTGATTTTCGACCTTTTTATAAATAACCAGAGGAAAATATTTGTTATACTATATACATTTAAATTATAACAATTGTGATTGTTTGAACAAGCTGTCTGTCTGTCATTCGTGACAGTTTTGATTTCTAAAAGATCTTGTTTTCGGTATTCAAAGAAGAAATTTAAATCTTTAAACCTGCTAACACTAATTATGTTAAAGGACTTTAATACCTTGGAGCTTTGTGTGTTTGAGTATGGGCCGTGTTTTTTTTCGTGGCAAGACAGGTATAACTCCCGACTCAAACTCAGTCGCATCTTTCATTTAAAAATCTTTAAAACTACGTTTTTTTTTTCCAAAATTTCAACCGAAGCTTGTTTTATGTTCATGTTGGGCCAGCTGCGCCCATCTCGAGTTCAGGGTACAATTCGTCGTATATAAAACGGCCTTTTATTTGTTTCACAGGATTACATTTATAATTCACATAAATTCAAATACAAGTGCAAACCATTCTGTGGTGGAAAATCAAAAATTAATCGGTTTTTGTTTTTTTCGAAAACCCATTTTAGTTTATTACTCAAAATATGCTGTATAACGTTTACTGCTAAATAATAAAATGAATGATTTCAAAATTTTCAAAAGTATTCTGGCAACAAATGCAAAAAAAAGAACAACAAATATGATTACAGTTAGCGGCCTCCGCACAGGGTTTGATAAACATGATGTGATTAAGAACAAATAAGGTTTTCGCATTAGTTTTTTTTTGAATCTTTGAATTCGAGTGCCAATCATTGGGGCACATTGGCCTGTGCGGCATTCTGTGTTGTTGTGTTGTCCTAGGCCAGCACTGGCTAAAAGTGTCGAAGCCGCTGCGAGGCGACTTGTCATAAGTGCCAAAATGCTGGCCAGGACGGGCAGCTAAAGCTGTGGGCATGTTGGTTTTGTATTTGTCGCCGAATGCAGGGGGAAGTGAGTGAAGTTGGGATATTGTTTATCTTATATGTGAGGCGGGGTAGGTCCTGGGGATTTACAACGTGACAATAACGATAACGATAACTTTGCAAAGAGCATTAAAATTAAGTGTGAGGGAAAACATGATTTTGAACTTGAGGCAACAGTTTCTATTGCTTGCGCTCCCTGTAAAACTCGCGTATGAGCTGGCGCAAATAGCGCGATTCGTGCTGCCGCTCGGAGAGTGTGCGACGCAGCGCCTCGTTGGCTTGCATCAGTTCCTGCTCCTCGCCGAGCACATGCTCCATTTCCATTTTCTTCTTCTGGCGATAGCGTGTGGCCGCATTTTTGTTCTGCTCTTTTTTTCTTATCTTGCGATCCTCCACGCCGCGTCCGTAGGTGCGCGTTCGCTTTTTGGCCTTTGAAGAACTGCTGCTGCTGCTGCTGGCAGATAATGTCGACTGCTGCTCCTCGCCGATGGTGTGTGCGGGCGAGCTGCTGCTGCTCTCGGGCAACCAATCCTCGTCCGCATCCGCCATGCTGCTGTCAGCGGCGCTGATGTCACCGCTGCTGCTACTGCTGCTGCTGCTGCTGCCCAGGGATGATGATGCCTGAGATTCGCAGTCATCGTTGTACTGCTCCCAGTTGATGGGCAGCTGCAGCTCTTGGGCGCGCATGTTGACAATGTCATCAACTAATTGGGTTTCGCGTGTGATTTCATTGACCGGCACCCAGTTGTTGAAGCCGTAGGCCGCACCTGCAGGAGCACCTGTTCCTGTTGCAGCTTCCGTGGCATACGACAGCTGTGGATAATAGATGTGTTATTGGGATTGTTGCAAACTATAGATATTGCTTTTTTTTACTCACCACCTTCGGCTCCTGCTTGACAAGCTGCGGATGCTGCTGCTGCTGCTGTTGATGAGCATCGAAATGAGGCGGCGATTGCGGCGGCGTCAGTTGTTGTAATATCAAAGACGAGTCACCATGTTGGAAATCAGCGGCATTTGCAGTCACCTGCACTTTGGTTATGGGCAGCATGTCCTGCGACACCACATCGACGTGCTGTGGGAAGCCTGTCGTTTCATAGTCGATGTAATGCGGCGCCTTTTGGTCTAGAAGGCACTCTGAAAATTGAAGGCAAAAAAGTATATGATTATTAAGTTTTATATTATTTTTGGTTATAGTAATTCTTAATATTATTATCCCTAATTTATTCACAGAAGGAACTGCTTTCTGCTTATAAATATAAATATAAATTTACCTTAAATAACTCTTAAGCTATTTCAATGAATGATTCGTTTAGCTTTGAACTCTGAAAAAACCCAACACAAATACTATTCTTTTAAGAACTGACATTTTTAACAATTCATACACCTAATGTTCATGGTTCTTTTAATTCTTTAAATTATTATTTAATGCTGTGATTATGATTTTATGCTACAGGTTTTGCTACTTCCAACAGCTGAACTTAGCTAAAACCAATGGAAATTTACAAATTGAAACTAACAATTTTATTGCTTTTTGAAATAGCATTATTAATACACAGCTGTTATCTAAAGGTCCACTTGGCAAGCTGTTTTATCCAGGTTCAACTTTCATTTTTAATTAAAATTTTTCTAGATCACTTTGTAAGGGTCCACCCTTGTACTTGGGTCTTAAAATATTCATATATTCATAGTCATATATAAATATATTATATTCTAAAGGCCAATCGGAAATAAGAGGGTCTCTTTAGACAAAAATGTACAAGACCTTTATATTTATATTTTTTTAAATAAGTAAATATATGTTTTTCTTATCATTATACATCACAGTTAAATTTGATGTAGAGCAATTAATTTAGCTATATATTTTACAGAAAATTAATAGCGAAAATTCCCGAAAAATAAAATTTCTTATCAATTTCCTAATATTTTAATAAATACTTGATGCTAAGCGATTGCCAGCTTATCGACTCGGATATATATAGATTATTTATTAATTTAACAAAACTAACTTAATATTTTAAAAGACTTCGTGGCCTTTACTTTGATCAATATGATACAGATATCTATATCTGCTGTCTGTTGTATGCACAAATAAGAACTACGTCGTAATATCAGCACTCGTGTTGTCGTTCTTGTGCTTGTTCTTCGTCTTCTTCTACGCTCAATTCAAAGTTATTTCCATTAGACGTGAAGGACGCCTCGACTGGACCATGTGGAGCGACGTCTCGTAAATATTTGCATATTGATTGTGGCATATTTTCAGCTCTGGTTGTTATTTCCAATTCATTTATTGATTCTCACTTGAAGAGAGACGACAAATATTGAAATTAGTTCGCTGGCAACTCAACGATTTGATTATTTGTCTTGTCGCTGTCGAGTTTCATTTCAATTGAGCAGCGGCATCGACCGTCAGAGGTTATCATCAGCAGGCACCCTGGTCTCCGATACAGTTGCCAAGTGCAGTCAGTCCATAAAGAGATCCATATATATGTATGTTATGCATATAGAACTCTGCTGGACAGTCCGAGTGGCAGAGAGCGATCTGAAATGACCTTCGCCTGCCCACCTGTGGAACACCCGCCGTTGGCACCTTGGGCTGGGTCGCATTCTCCAAAGACACTCGATATTGATTAGCATAACTTGTTCCGCACATAACTCTCGCGCGATAAACAGAGCAAGTGCCAACTGTTGACTGCGAGTTGCATTGAAAACTATTTACATAAAAATCTAGTTTTCAATTTACAACACAATCTTCTACTCACTGCACCTACTTCATATATAGGGCGTGCCCAGATTAACTGATTGCAATAATTCTATGCCAGACTCTAGAATATATAATCGAAAATCTAATCATAGCTGAATATATAAATAGCAATGCAGAGTTAAACTACCTTAGCTACTTTGTTGCCAATGGAACGTTTACGTACATCGGCCCTTACCACTTAACTGAATGTCAGCTTAACATGGGCGAAATACCTTCATGATAATATATCGCAGTATTTGTAAATAGATTTATTAGTCAGTAAGTTGTTTGGCTAGAGACTTGTCTACCCAGTTGTCAAGCTTTTAGGTTTAATGACCTGTTCAATAAATATTCACCATACAATAGAGCCCAAGGTTGTGTTAAATGGAGACCTACGATCCGTGGGAGGCACAATAGAACTTTTCGAGAAGCCCTTCATTAATAATAATAAAACCTTTAAAATATGGCTACACAACTAGGAAGCTATCAGGTTCAAAAATCAGTAAAGGAAGAGGCATCTAAAAATCCTATATGAAACATTGAGCATAAAAAAGGGCTTCCACAACTTATAGTTTTTTTCATATTAGTATGGAGCCTGAAACCAAAAAATTCCAAATTGGAATGAACATAAATTATATATTTTATAATAAAGAATATGTATGTAGCTAAAAACGTATCTTTGATCTTTCCTGGCTTAGTAATATATATCTGTGTACTTTTGTTTGTTGATTTATGGGCATTCTCTTAAACATTTACAATGTATTCTACTAGGAAATTAAATATGAACGGTTTAACGTGACTTAAGTTAGTTCTAAAATCATTTTGATAAAATACAAAGTCTGCCCAAAATCGATCTAATTATAATATATTATCACTAATACAAAATGCAAAGGGCAAATACATTATGAGAGAACTCTTGTTTTTTAATTGAATAGTAAGAACTATATATGTACATGATAGTTCCGTAACGAAACTGTAGTCCGAGTATCGCATTACGGGGGGTTCGAGTCCCTGGCTCATGTATATGAACTCAAGTCTGTGATATTTAAAAGATATGTCAATGATAGTTCCAGTCTGGGGCTAATGCATATGAATTCTAGTCTGTGCTCTTTACTAGATTAATATTTTCTAAATAGATCACATACCAAGAATTATAATAAAGATAAAGCAAATCAATATTCTACGTACCTCATGATAAACTTTAAATACTCCGAATTATAATAGAAATATATTTATTATATATGTGTATAAATGTTCTACGCATTTCGTTACAACAGAAATAATGCCTCGCTCTGGGGGTAAGGAAATGTGTGTGTGTAATATATATATATATATATATATATATATATATATATAGTGTGGTTAGTTGAAATTGTGTCCTACATTTGGTCTGCAAACTACGCAATTCGCAGTTGCAGTCGAGAGCTCAGCTCTGAAAGCTCAGACATTGGACACACACAAATCAGAGATTAAAGCAAACAAAGTTGCCATTGCGAATAGCAAATAGAACAGGGGACAGCAACAAAAAAAATATATATATTAAAAAAAAGCAATGCCAATTCGCACTATCGCTGTACATATATATATTTGAAAAGTAATATATTAACTATAAATGGGGGCATGATTAAAAACAACCTTGGCGTTGGAAACCTTTACGTTCATGCATATACATATTCATTCACATATACTAATATATATATATATGGAAAATATTAGCTATAAAGCTAAGCAGTTTGTCTAGAAGAGTTTTCAGTAGAAAAAGGCCTGAAATTTCCCATAAAGTAATGGGTTTTACGCCAGGAAATCAGCACAGCTCAAAATGTAAACAAGCTTATAGCTTTAACTCTTATATTCTATAGTTTTAACTCTTTAATTTTTTTTTTTTTTTTTTTTTTTTTTTTTTAGCTGCTAATTATTTATTTATTTATTAATGGTCGACAAAACGAGTGTCTTCCTCATTATTCAATAGAATATACAATAGAATTTTATGCTAAAAGCCTAGTTAAAGGATACAATTTTCTAAATAGCATCACCGACCGATGGAGGTGTTTTATTTGCCAGTCCGGCCAGCTGTGCCCCTTTTCACAGCTAATTTTGTCAGTGACGCTATTAGAGCCTACATCTAAGCAGAAGGTTGTAAGTAGGAAAAAAGTGTTTTCAAGTAGCATTAAAATAATCTTAATTTGCTATATTAATAAAGAAAATACAATAAATAGGAAAAATGAAAGTAAGAAGAATTGTTAATAAAGTAAAGCAATGTAAGTTAGATAAAGAGTGTTAAGTAGATAGGACAGAAAGAAAAGTAATGGGAAATCACCGACCCGGTGGGGGAAAAATTTTTCAGCCTGTCCGGCAAGCTATGCCCCTGCTCATAGCTGGGAATGGTCAGCGACTTCCCGAAGGTATCCTGAAAGCAACGATTTTATTAGGGGTAGAGACAGTTCGGTAGAGAAAGCGTGATGCAAACTATTATAATTTTTACATAGCACGCGAAAAGGATTGTGCATAGCGTAGTCTGTTGTGCACGTAGATAGTAAAAAGGGGCGATAATTTCTGGTTGGTCTAGCCGGAACAGAGAATTGAAGACGCCCTAGCAGAAAAGGAGAATCTATGTCGCCAATAATCAACTTATGTAGAAGGACAACACCGAGAATTGTCCTACGGTTGGTTAACGACGGAAGGTTGAGAAGAAGCAGTCTGCTGGAGTAGGATGGCAACCGAAGATTAGGGTCCCAATTTAAACCTCGTAAGGCAAAAAGCAGAAATTGCTTCTGAACAGATTCAATACGATCCTGGCTGTTGTTATACTGTGGAGACCAAATGCAAGAGCAGTATTCAAGGATAGGGCGAACAAGAGAGATGTACAGAAGTTTTGTTATAAAAGGATCGTTAAACTCTTTAGACCATCGTTTAATGAATCCAAGTACACCTTTTGCCTCATTAACGATGGTATCTATGTGAAGATTGAAACAGAGTTTAGAATCAAAAATTACGCCTAGATCTTTAACTGTTAGTATACGTTGCAAAGGGATATTGTCGATTGTATAACTGACAAGATAAGGTGTAGTACGATTAAAAGTCATAAACATACACTTTGAACAGTTTAGATGCAATTGATTGGCAGAACACCATAGTTGCATAGCGTTCAAATCGTCTTGTAGACGAGAATGATGTAGGGGATTAGTGTATGATAGAAAAAGTTTGACATCGTCCGCATACATGAGTACACGGGCATGTGATATGACAGAGGGGAGATCATTTATAAAAAGGGTAAAGAGTAAAGGTCCAAGATGACTACCTTGAGGAACACCAGAAGTAACGTGAACCCGTTTAGAGGTAGTCAGCCTCAGCATTACTCTTTGGGTCCTACCTTTTAAATAAGAATTAATCCAAAGCAGAAGAGACAGGGGGAAACCTATTCGGTCAAGTTTAAAAAGTAAAATGTCATGGTGCACAGAGTCAAACGCCTTACTGAAGTCAGTGTAAATGACATCAGTTTGCATTTTCGAAAGGAAAGCATCGTTTACCAAGGAAGTAAACTCAAGCAGATTGGTCGTAGTTGACCGATTCTTTACGAATCCGTGTTGAACAGGGGAAACAACTGATTTGCAGAAATGCTGCAAATTCGAAGTGATTATTTTTTCAAATAATTTAGGAATAGCGGACAGTTTTGCAATGCCCCTGTAATTTTGTATATCAGACTTCCCACCTTTCTTGTGAAGAGGAATGATATAAGATTCTTTCCAAAGAGATGGAAAGACAGAAGTTTCAAGGGATAGATTAAAAAGCTTTAGCAATGGATAAAGAAGGGAAGAACTACACTCCTTGAGAAGACAACTAGGAATATTGTCCGGCCCAGGAGAGTAAGAAGACTTTAAAGAGTTTATAGCTAATAGGAGAGAGGAGTGTGAAATAATTAGAGGAGGTATATAACTTGCGGAAGAAATAGTATAAGGGTAAGCATTAGTATTAGGACAGACTGAAGAGTAAGTTGATTGGAAAAAATTAGCAAACAGGTTAGCAGAATCAGTGTCATTGCTAGCTTTATCCAAGCCAAGAAAAAAAGAAGATGGCAAACTTGAAGATTTACGCTTCAAGTTTACAAAATTATAAAACTGTCTCGGATTTCGGGAAAATTGTCTTTTACAACGTATTAGATAATTCTCATAGCATTGAGAATTAAGAAGAAAGAAGTTCGACTTGGCTATGGAATATTTATTTTTTGGCTGATTTCCCTAAGTAGGTTATTAGGTCAAGGTCACAGAAAGCCCATAAAACTGCGGGACATCCTGACAAATGGATAGGCTTTTGCCAATTTTCAATAAGCACATATATGAAAAGGCCTTTTTTTTAAATATTTGATAAGGGCGCGTCCGTTGGGCATTGTGTAGAAAACATAAAATGCAAATGAAATTTATAAATACTCAACTGAAAGCGAGGCAATCGCTGGAAATGGAAAACAATAAACAATAATAAAAAGAAGAGCCAGTGCATATATACATATATATATACATATATGTATATGATAAACCCGCCTGACCGGAAAGTCATCTTTATTAACCGTCCAGACTGTGCAGCAAAACAAATAAAAAGCACAAACACAGCGAAAGAAATAAAAAGATGGTTGTGTTTTATTTGATCAGACAGACAGTAAAAGCATATTTTAGGAATTTTACCTAGAGTTATTTGTGATATTCAAAAAAACACGTTTATATAACTAAACAAACTAAATATATTTAAATCAGAGCTGTAATTGCAATGATTGATAATTATTTTCCATTAATTCATAACACATAGCTGTCTGTGTCTTATATTCATCAATACATTGTCTTACTAGAGATTTGATAGCACAAGCACAAAGGAATGCACATGATCTTTGTGGAATTTGTTATAAATTCTCATCGGGTACGCTTCTCAAAAAACTTTCTAAAATGTTCTTTATGAATATACATAAAATGCATTGTTCTATTGTAGACTTTAATCAGGAGTAGATTGTATTTTTTTTTTTTTTTTTTTTTTTTTTTACTGATCTACAATCAGTTCATATTCCATTCAGATCTGCTTGAATATTCGTTTTTATACCCGTTTAGGGGGTAGAATTTTGTCATGAAATGTGTAACGCATGGAAGGAAACACCTCTGATCCCATAAAGTATATATATTCTAGATCAGCATCAACAGTCGAGTCTGTTTCATTCTGTTACTTGAACGGGCCAGATCGGACCAGATCGGTTGAAAAGTAGCTACTACGGTTTTTAAGATATTTTCATCAAACTCCGCATTGACAAGCTTCTCTGTTCTCTGACATCTGCAGGACCGCAAGGCAAATGTCTTCTAGGGTTTTAAATCCAGGGCGTGCCCAAGATATCCTTACTATCTCGTTAATACAAATACAGTACACTAAAGTTTTGTTTTTCATTTTCATTCAGTTAAAGTCTAAAGTCTGTGTCTAAAGAATATATTGTATTATTTTTCAAATTCGCAGTTCACGACTAAAAATCGGATAGCCTTAGTTCGCTACAACTAGTTCCCATTTCACTTCCAAGATCCAATTCAAGTTGGCTTTTCGTATTGTTTAATAAAGTATTTGGATAAGCACTTCTAACTAAAGCTTATGATAATAATGTTTTTATGTGAGCTTAGGATACATAAATATAAGATCTTCATATAAACTCATTTTAAAATTGTCTCTTTTATGTGTGAGAAATCTATTGAGATCTTAAACTAGAATATCATCCACTTATAGACTAGCTTGGTATTCGAATAGAGTTGGAACTCACACATAAATGACCCAGAGATCTACATTAAAGTTGAGGTTGTAATATACAAACATAATGTAAGCTAACTATTAAATATATTTAAATATGTACATAATGCTTTTCATGGTTTAATCGGGTAAACAAATGCAATATCAGTTATAAAAGCAATCAAGCTATCAGATACGTCGAATCTACTTTGAGCAAAGATCTCGCCTACATTTATATATAAAGCATAATCAGGTTTTCAAGGTCTCGTTGACACGTAAACATAACAGAACGCGAGATGTAAATAAAATATGATTAGGCTTATTTAGCTATAGATATATGTATACTAACCATAGGCTTGTTGCATAAATATATAACTGCTCATTATTGCGGCAGCAGCGACTCAGATTCAGAAAGAGATATCGAATTACAGTGAAAAAATGTGGCAAAACAGAGGGCAGTAAAAAGAGAGGTTTGGAGTAATATAAAAACAACTTTATTTAACTAAATATTAGATGTAGATGAACGCTGAAAGCGTAAAGAAAAATCTACAAAAAAAAAACTAAAACGAGTACTAAACTAAAAGTAAACGTTTCAACTAATTGCTAGATTAGCGAGATGCGCGTTTTAAAAAATATATTTCTACAAATTATTTGCAACAGTTCGAGAATTCGACAGGCAAAAGAAACCTGCTGAATAAAAATTAATAAAAGTGAGAGAGTGAGAGAAAAAATCACAGCGAATTTTGAACGGGTATCAAAAATAAAGTTTGGCTCAAAGCAAACGACGAATGGGCCAAGTTAATAACAAGCAAAACGTGTGGGGCGGATACACACGCACACGCACACGCACACACACACACACACACACTCACGCTGTGAAACACTTGGTAAATGTGTGTAAGGGCTAAGGGCTACTGGAGGGGGAGGGGAACTATAATAGGGATATGGGCTTTTATTTCTGGTCAACTGCTGCCGCAAATACTTCAAAGGCGTGGCAGCGGCAGTGCAGGTTGTTTTATTTTTACTTTTTTTTATTTGTATTTTTTTGCTTTTGTTGGGCTGCTTGTGGGGCGCTTGCTTGGTTTTGTTCCCCTTGTTGGGCCGTTTAGCGTCGCTTCACCAACTTTTGCGAATTGATCACAATTTCACGGTTCCACATGTAACGGTATCCACAGTGTGGTATCATGCTCACAAAGTCCTTTGCGCACACAAACGAATGCTGGCCGAAATGTTGCAACCGTTGCCCCAGCTTACGTATGGCCTAAACAGAGACAGCGCGTGCCGCTCACGCAGTTGGTATGCGCACAGAGGTAGCAAGAGCGAGACTGCTAGAGAGGGGGGAGAGAGAGGTGTGTTGCACGTTGATCAGCTACATATAGTTGGCTTTTGTGTGGAGCACCTCAGACGCACGCGTTTCGTATTGTTTGGCGCCGTCGTTGCGAATTTCGAGAGTTTGACAGTCTCGGCTACTGCCACAGTTTGAGAGCCAATTGGACTCTGCTTAAATACAAAATATTCCAATTCGATTTCGATTTCGAGTGAATTCCACGTTATTTTCCGTTACGCTTTTTGTTTTGCGCGTTTCAAAACGCCAAGACGTGCGCTTTCTTGTTGTTGTTGTTGTTGTTTGTATTTTATTTTATTTTTTATTGCTGTCTGTTTTTGCCTTGCTTCTTTTTTCGCTTGAAGGCAGTTTCTTTGTTTTCCAGTATTTGTTGTTGTTGTTGTTTTCGTTATTTTCGTAACTTAAACCAAAAGCCGTGTTTTAAGCCGAGCGCACGCGTCAGAGTAACGATTTGTACTGAGCATTGTGCGCGAAGCGCGCACGGTTTTTGCCCTGGCCAAGTCATCAAAATACGAAAGAGGGAGAGAGTGAGAGAGAACGGGAGAGAATGGGCGCGTGCGTGTGTGAGTGTGTGTGTCTGTGAGAGACAACAGCCCTGCAATAAGATCAATCTCCGGCGCCGTCTCTCGATCAGCTGCCGAGCACAAAAACCCGAATGCGCGAAGCTTACAAATCAACAACTGTTGCACAGTGGGTCAGAAACCAAAACTCACTGTGAATTTGATATGAGCTATATTCGAAAATGTAATCTACAACAATACAAATATTAAATCTTTAAAACTGAAGCCCTAACAAATAATATTTGATTGTATCGAGCATAAATTTCGAATCTTTCATAATAGATTTCACGTGTTTTCCGACGTATCGCTCTTTAAATTCCAATTTTAGTTTCACCAAAATCCTTCATCTTTCAAATTTTTATTTCAATATATTGTTTTTCTAGTTAAAGTTTACTTTCTGTATATTCCTAGAGGCTCAATCAGTATATGTGATTTTTTTGTATGTTGTAAAAGAATTTATTATAAACGTATAGATACAGTAGGTTATGGGATATTATCATGATATTGTGGCTTTACTTTTCAGTAAACTCAGGAGAACTAAGTTTACTTTTTGAAAAGCACGCCCTCTGGCATTTTCACAATATTTACCCACTGTGCTTCGAACTCTGAACAGCGCTTTAGTCCATATATTGAATATGCGTTTTGATGCACATTATCAATAATGCTTTTTATGAATATACGTAAGCGCGGCCAGTCGACAGGTCTCGGTGCACAACCGCCAACCCAAACCCCCCCCATAGCAGTGATAGGCATCCAAATTTTAAGCTCGACAATACGACGACATATTTATGACAAATAAAATCGGCCAGACAATTCGAGACCCCAGTGGAACAAGGTGACGTTCAATGAACTTGACTCAAGACTCAACCCAGAATGCAATTCGAACAGATAGAAGTGGCCTGTTTGGCTAGCTCAAGCAGGTTATCCATTCGAAAGAAAGTGATCTATACTAATAACAATAACATTTCTATAATACTATATACTTCCTCTCGCGATAAGTTGAGCATGTGACAAGGCCGCAGAGGAAAATGAACAGCATTATAAAAGTCAGCTGCAGAGTTCAATGACAGCGCCCTATATAGAGATCGCTCTCTCCCTCGTCTATCTCTTTCTCCTTCGATCTCTCTCAATCTCTGTCTTTATGTTTCCTATGAGATTAAGGCGGTATTTAGTCTAAAGAGCCTGTCATAAAGGCAGGCCAAGCCCCAAAAAATCCAGACGAAAATGGGGGGCACGTCCACCGGCAGAGCGAAAAGTTTATATTTAAAACAAAGAAATTATCAACTTTAATTTCCTGTTGAAGTTCCAAAAACAAACAAATTTAATTTATGCCAAATCACAAAAAAATTTCCATCACAAATAAAGATCAACTGGTTCATTGATCTGTCAGCTGATAAGTCCTTGAACCTGGCAGAAGGTCTATTCCATTTTGTACAGGGTATTAAAAGCGGTTTCAAATCAATTTTAATTTCTGGTTTACAGCTTGAAAGCGTGCCGACCTTCAACTAAATTGCTTCAAATCTGTATTTTTTTCGAGTTCTTGAAAAACTTGTAATGAGCGCGACTGAGAAAAGAAACTCAGTTGTTTGATTTAAGTTCTCTCAGATCTCTAAAATACAAACTAAAAAATATCTAACACTCTGTTTTTGACAAACACCAAAAGAGATTTCACAATCGGGCGAATTACTCATAAAATACCCAAACAAAAACCATTTTTGTCTTTTTTTTCGTTGGCTTTTTGGCCAAGCGCTCGCTGCTCTGACCAAGTTTATAGTGAATTATAATTACGTTGCAAATAATGGCAAATGCCAAAACAATAACAAAGTGCTACTGTTAATAAAAAAACAACATTCGAACCGGTTTCTTGCCACTGCACCCTGATAAAACCTGCCAACTATTCATAATTTGTTAAACATTCATTTAAAAAAAAAGAGATTTAAGCAGATGCAGAAAAAAACATTTGGAAATTTTATGAAATTCCGGTTGAAAATATATACATATATGCAAATAAGTAAGAAATTAGTCAACAATCCCAAGCATTATGGGTTATTTCAAGCCTAAAGAGTCTCCAAGCTGTAAGACTTAAAAAAAATAAAATAAAACAGAGCATAAGCTGAGAACGAGATATGTTTACTTTTTATATTAAGCCAAAATTTAAATGATTTGGTCAATAAGAAATCTTCAAAGAGCTACGAACCAAAAAACTATCGATAATTATTGATAACATCGATTAAGTTTATGGTAATCTAGCCTAATTAAAAAAAAATTGCAAAAGGTAATTTCAGTTTCGTCAAAATAGTGTCCGACTTCCTAAAAAAACAAACAAATGTCGAACAGTTAAAAGAAATATCAGCGTGATTCAGTTTTGAGACCCAGAAACAGGTTATAAACAGATCGTTTAAGGGTACTTCGTATTCAAAGCACAACAAAACAAGCTCAGCTCGAACATTTTTTGTCTACATTTTTCAGACGTTCAAAGTTCGACTGCGTTATAAAATGTTTGTTTTGGGTTTTGGTATACGAAATAAAATACATAAATATAATATTTGGAGACTAACGAATCGAAACAAAATGTTTCTTCTATTAAATTATTGAAACAATTCTAATTTTTGGAAAGTTTTCTAAAAAATGCAATACAATTTGTAATCTCGCCTCATATATAATATTGAAACATATTAAATGGCAGAAAAATAATCCAATTTTTTTTGGGTCTGCAACAAAATATGATTAATTGGCAAGAAAATAATGATTAATAAAATATATATTTTATATAGGCTTTGTTCGAATGGTGAAATGCTCACAAATTATCAGCAATATATAACTTATGAGTGTTGTTTTATTTTCCTAGAAATACCGTTGGCAAAAAACGTTAAACATGTTTTTTATCGCGGCCGATGCTTAGCTCCAATTTATGGAGAACCTTTCAAATAATTAGCGTCATCTTTTCATGATCGCGTATTATTTAGTTTAATTATTGCCTAGCAAAAACGCATCAGATTCTTATGTTTGTAAGATTTCTTTTGACAAAAACCATTGTAAAAACATTAAGTGTAACTCATTCTCGGGCTTTTTTTTCTTACAAATTTACAAGATTTTTATGCCATCTTACGAGTTGGCCATAAAAAACTGGTCAATTCGAGGGATTGTTAACTAATAATAAAATAAGCACTAATATTAACATTTTGCCAGCCAGCTAAAACACAAGTATTGAAAACTCAACTATAAGTTAAATAAAGTTAATCTTCTTTTGTATATGAATATTTAGTTTATCTTTAAAATAATTGGGACAGACTAAAATTAGTCCTCAAGATAAAGCCAGTCTAGACTGTAGCTAACCCAAATAAAATATTTAGATAACATTATTTTCATATCTTAGTTAACCTCTCGACTAATTCTATTAACTTGATTAACCAATGTCCTAATTAGGCTCTAAGCTAAACTTTGTTAACTTGCCTTCATCCTTGAGATCCGAAAATTCGACAACGAAATCCTCGTCGCTCAGCAATCCCATAGTTGCAGCCTTCTGCAAAATGTCCGCCTCGTCGACGCTCAAGAGCGTAATACCTACAATAATCGAACAGATATAATATAAATAAATTCGTTTGCATTTCATTCACTGACCATTTGCAAAGTTATCGTCATAGAGAAAAGTAGTTGTTGGGTCGTCAAGCGAAAAGAGCTCGCTGGCCACTGCCGAAGGCGGCGATGCTGGCTCCAGCTTCGGATCCCAGTACAACTCTTGGGGCAAATCTAAACTCTCCATTGTCATATGTGAAGTCAAAGGGGAAATCGGAATCTAAACTTGATGTGCTATGTGGTGAATATATTGAAGAAGTTTCGTAGAATGTGATGAACGCTGGTTGTTGTTGTTGTGAGGACGCCATGGTGGCACTGCAATTGGGAGCAAAATAAACAAATGTTTGATTAATATACATTACTTGGCACTATTTGGCTGACCTGCACTGTATGGCGCACTTGAATTGATAAACAAATTGTACAACTCATTCGAAACTGCAGCTAGACATAAACAAAACGAATTGCCTGTTCAGACGACGTCAACAGCTGATAAGCCCTTAGGATCATGTTCAACCCCATGTCAAGTGCTAAACTTTTTCATATTTTGTTTTGTTTCTACTACAATTTGCATAAGTCTTGAAGTTGAGCCAAAGGGTGCAAACTAGAGATGGGAGAGTGCCTGGCACGATCAGCTTTAATTTGTTGGGATTAAATGAACAAACTCTGATGATTTGCCGTGTGCCATGGTAATTTTAAATTTTTCTAAAAATTCCATTAGTGTTCCAATTTTAATCTTAGAACTCTTTTCCAATTGAATTTTAAGCGATTCCTTATTTGTTGTATCAAATTGTATTTAAGGCACGAAATTTAACACGAACACGTCGTGTTGAGTCACGCGTTAATGATGGGAAACACGATACGAGCCTAGCTCTAGTTCGCATTGCCATATAAAAACATTTCTCTTATCAACAAATAGCTGCTTGCTATGTGCACGGGCAGCGCAGTCGACGTCAAAATCGCATACTTGTGCACAGGGCGCAAGAGTAGCGCAGCTGTAGCCCGAGTGAGTGAGATAGATAAATAAGATGATTCACGAGCCGCTGCACGTGCTGTAGCATGTGGCAAGGTGAAGAAGCAATTGCCGCATAAGTTTACGCAACTGACCAGCCGATTGCATCAGCCAATTTCAATGATTTCGCTGTCTGGAGTACCTGGCTGTTGCATGCCACAAGCAAGTGGTAAACATTTCTGCCACGTTACCATGAATCGACAAAACAAGCAACAAACACACTCGCAACCATAACTGTTTATATACAAGTCAGTGTGCGGCTGTGAGTGTGTATGTGTGTGTGCGCCACTGCGAAATTGTTGCACTCTTGCATTGTTAGCACTTGTTCAATATGGGTACTTACAATTTTTTTGTTAACATTCTCATAACTTTGTGTGTTGGGGCACTGCTCGTGCTTGTGTTTTGTTTGCGCGCAAACTATAAAGCCATTTTTATTTCCATATAAATGCAAAATACACGAGCGAAAATATTTGGACCTTTTTGCGTTTCATTTGGAAAGATACTGAACTGGTGTTCCGTGTTCCGGAACTACTTGAACTCTATGGTTCCAATGAACGAATGTTAGTGAATAACAGTAAGCAACGAAGAGTTCCGAGTATTTTTGAACTAAAAACATATCAAATAACATATTTTATATCGGTATCCCGAATAACAGAAGCTGAAGAAGTCCAACAAGTCTTTGTTGTATCTTTTTGGGCTTGCATATGTTGTTTCAAGGAATTGTTTCTGAAAACTAACCGAAATTGAATAAAATTAAATTGTGCTGGTTTTACAAGCACTGTTGCTTGTTAACATACTGTTAACGCTCCCGCAGATTACTTTCGTTAAGTAAATTTCGATGTGCCTGTCAGGTTTTGTCTTGCTGCTAGCGTACATCTGACGCTAACGCAGTTTGGTATTTTTTAGTCAATTTTAGTGTTGTGTAGTCGCAAAAGCAAATTAATTAATATGAGTGCCTAAATTACAATTAATATTACGTGAAAACACACGCTTGCGCGTTAAAGTCGTATATTCGCTATACATAAACTGAACGCCTGCTTGGCAATTGGAGACGCGCCCCCAACGCGTAGCTCATGTGTGTGTGTGTGTGCACGATGTAACTACAAATGGATAAAAGCAGAGGTCAAAAGTGCACGCAGGCAAGAAAAAAGGGCAAACCCAGTGGTCAGCAAATGCAAGTTGTGACGTAAACGAAAGACTGCGCTTTAAATTTGCTTATTGGTTGTAGCCAATTGGGCGCAACATAAAACGGGACTCGGTGGCAATTGTTTTTGTTATGCACAGCGTACGTATATCGATACGAGTATGTGTAAGTAAATATGTGCAGGCGCAGCCTACGCCATCGTCGCAGCCGAATGTTGTTGCTTCTTCTTGCACGCCCAGCCACTCACATTTAGCGCCAGATTCCTATGTTGATAAGGCGCGTGTGTGCGAGAGAGCAATAGTAAGTTATCCGCTAGAAAGAGCGAGAGCAGAAGAGTAATAGAGAGAGCGCAAGCTGCTGGCGTCAGCTGTTTTATGTTTTGATTGTGTGTGCTGGGCAATAATAAACGCAATCGCACAGGTTTCGTTCGTTCAGCCTGAGTTCTTGAGTTTCTGCGAGCCGCCGATCAGTACCGTTTGTGAAATTGAAAAGTCATCAACGTCTGTGCCGCCGCGTGCCATAAGAAGCAAACGAGCAACAAATTCACAAAAGCTTTTCATTATCAGCGCCAATTAACTGACGTCGCATTTCTAATAGTTGCGTGTGTATGTGTGTCTGTTAGTTTGCAAGTGTGTGTGCAGGCGTTTCTGTGTGAATTGTGACGCGTTAAAAGCGGGGCGTGTTCGCCATTAGAAAAGCAGAACGAGCTGTAAAAGCAAACAACAATAACAAACGCAACAAGTGCATAGGCGCTAAACAAGAAGTGTTGAAAAATAAAAAGAAAACGTAATAAATGTTGCTACAATTAAGAAAATTTGTTAATTACTAAAAATATCAACAAAATAGTAGAAAATGCAAACAGTACAACAGTATAAATAAAAGTGCAAATTGACAAAACAACAGAAATACAAAAGAGGAGCAAAAAAGTTGTCATAAATAAACCAAAGTGTTAATTAAAGATTTTCAAAGTTAAATAATTAAATTGTTAAGCTTTTATAGAATTAAGAAATATGCAAATGCGTTAACAATAATAAATATACAAATATTAATAGATATTAATTGTAAAAAATGCCTGAAACGTGCCAAACTAATTAATTAACATTTTGCAGAGCTCAAAATTTGTTGCAAACGCATAATGACAAGCATAAACACGAACTAAATATCCGAAGCTCAAACCAAAATATTTGCACCTGCTCACACTACAAAGTAAATAAAAAACAAACAAGTAAAAGCAACAATAAAAAAAATGATGTTGAACAAATACGAAATCTATCAACGCACAAACAACATGTTTCCCCACCAACAACAGCAACAACAACAACAACAACAGCAGCAACAACAACATCATCAGCAGATCCTACCGCCGCAGCATATACAGCATCTACAGCATCAGCTCACCCACTCGCACCCCCACGCCCAGCCGCAGCTGCACTCGCTGCCCCATTCACTCTCCCCGCTGCAGTACATTGGCAGCGCTGCGGGCAGCACTGCAGCAGAGCTGGCCGCTGCCGCCGCAATGTTGGCCGCAAGCAAAGCCGAACGCGAGTCAATACACTCGGGTCAGTTTATGGTCTCACACTTTGAGGCCGAGGAGGCGCAGGATGATCTCGAGGATGATGGCGAGGTCAAGATGTTGGACCCGGAGGATCCGAGCCTCGATAAAGCCGGCGAGGCGACCAACACCTGCCGCGACGTGCAGCTCTATGTGCCACAGACCGTGGCGCATTTTCCGCGCATGGATCTGGACCGCGAGTGCGATGAGAACAGCATGGGCATGATCACCTCCCACCTGGAGATCGAGACGTCGCTGACCAAGCTCTTCAAGTGCATGAACCTGGCCTACAGGTGAGTCCAAACGGTTCAAACCACGCGTCACGCGCGTGATAACATTCGCCCATTAAACTGGGTCTGGCCGAAAAGACGTGTCCGCACATGTCGCTGCGACGCTGGCGGCGACGTCGCCGCTCGGGTTACCTGGGCGCAACTTCGCTTTAATCGCTGTCTTTGTTTTCTGCTCCGTCTTCTATTTCTGCAAACGTTCGCAAATGCAGGCGAACAAAAAGAAAAAAACAAAAAAAATGAGAAAATCAGAAATCATAAATATGAAATATCAATGCAGGAAAACTGAAACGCATTTCTGAAAACATAATCAACGACTTTTACATACTCTATAAATATAATAACCATGTCAATGGGGACGGCAATAGCGAACAATTACCTTATTAATTAATATTTTTAAGGGCTTTAACCAATAAACAAAGGTTTCAGTCGTGCTTAAAGAGTTGTCCGCTCGAAGAAAAACAAGTTTTTCCAAAATTTATTTATTTGTTTAATGAGAGTATATGTTAAAAAAAAAAATGGCTCGCCTGACTAAAAAATGGGTCTAAATTGTATTATATATATGTATGGTATGGTATATGTATATTAGAAAATAGCAATAGCGTTGGTCTAACAATTTAGAGGTCGCTGGTTCAAACTCAGCTGAAATTTTCATTTATCTTTTCATTATTTATTATTAAAATTTGGCAATTGTCGATTATTTAAAGGCTTGTGACTGCCATTTCATTATTAAGTTCCACTCTTTATATAATTATTGTTGGTAAAGTTTTTTCCAACCTTTGAAAAAGTAAGGAAATACATTGAAATGAAACATTTATTCTATTACGATCGACAACTGTAGACATCTACTATCTTAGAAGATATTCTTAATCAGTTTCAACAGGTTTATTTGAAGTAATGCGACTTACATATAAGCCTAGATAAAGTTTGTTTGCCAATTTCCGTAAACCCAGGTGAACTATGAAGAGAATGTTGTTGCTCTTTGAAAATGTGTGTTGTACAAAATGTTTACCCAAATTACACTTTTAATACCTATAAAAATGCTCACAGAACTACGGACACATCGAAATTGAATGAAAAAGTAAATGCGAATAAGTTAGATCATATAGTCCATATATAATATTCGCTTGGGTTCCTGTAAGGCACGTAGCCCGAGATTTACGCTTTGTTTTCATTTGTTTTGTTATTATTATTTTTATTTTTTGCTACAACTTTTGACAAAGTCAGCTAGTTTGTTTATAATGGCGTATTTACTTTTGGTTGCGAGCAGAAGGCTCGCTGATGTTACCCGGCTTTACACGGTACTTAAAAAATGTTACCTTGTTGGTGCATATTCCTTAATTAGTTGAACATTTAATATTATTCTTGTCGTGGAAAACTGTAAAATCCATTTAAGGTGTCGTTTAATAATTGTTTTAACAATCTTTAAGAAGTCGAATGCTTATTGTGTAAAAAAGCTTCTAAGTAGAAATCATCTATTACAGTTTTTCACTTATTTTCTACCCAGAGGGAGGCTAAGACAGTCCAGCAGTCACCATCAACATGTGTAATGCCAATTTGCTTACAAAATATTTTCCATTTTATATTATTTTTATGATCATAATGAACGATAAAATGGTTAAGCCCTACGTGAGAGTATACTTATCGCACATGCCCGGTTCTTATGTTTGTACGTACGTAATAATATATGTGTGCATATATGTGGACTTTATAGCGCATCTCTAATTGATATTGAGCACGTATAAAAGTTTTTTTTTTTTTTTTGGCCTGCCTCTCGTCCTTCCCCCGCCATACCATAGTGCGAGAGTTCAAAGTTTTGAGTTCATTCAGTTCATTCAGTTTTAAAGTCATCGAAGATCGTATGTTGCGTATTTTGTGCTTTTTTTCGTGCCGATCTATTTTTAACATTGTGCCGCGCGGTTTATTTTATAGTCAGCTTGTCGGTGTGGGGTTTAGCATACTTGTATTTTATGACCACGGCTTATCAGTTTGATAGTTAGATAGGCCTTGGGCTTTATTTATGTTTGCGTTCTCTTATCAGCCAGAGGCATTTTTTGCAGGATTCCCATTCAGTTTTGTGCCCACCTCGCCGTGGGGTTGTTTTTTAGATAATATGCGCCTTGGGTGCAAACGCACGTGGATTAACTGGACAGTTGTTGCATGTGGGAGTTGTACACACGACTGGATGTTTGGGGGTATACAAATCGGTATTTGAATAATGTCACGTAACAAAGGAGCTAGCTTAGAGACCATTAAGATATTTCCTGACAACCTGAACGGTTTATCATTTAGCTTGGTTGTTTGGCCAAGTGTAGAAATAAAACGCAAATTGTATGTATGCTTGAAAGGGTATTTATTGTTCGGCAGACCAAAGTTTATTTTGTTTTTATTTACCAATTGTTTCTATGTATAAAATTGTTTCTATGTATATTAATTTTGATATGCTTTCAATAACATTTTTCTTAGTTATGCAAATGACTTCTGTATGGCTTAGCCCAGCTTCAATTCTAAATACATAATAGAACAAAAGCTTATATATATATGGTTAAGTCAATGATGACGTCTGCCTTCCATTTATTATTGGCGTATTCCGCTGCGAAAGCAATTCATTTAGAAAAGGAAACTAAACTGGATTAGTGCCAAATTGTAGTACTACAACAGGAAATTAAACACAGCGTCAACTAAGTTAGTAGCTGTTCAGGAATGCGGCGGTGCGTTGGTGGCGCTTGGTATTCCGAGTGGTTCCATGAATGCAGCCAACTGTTGATGCCAGCGATTCGAGTAGCTTGTTATGCAATTTGTTTTTGCTATATAACTATTTGTAAGTGTGAGTCAACGATAACAACAGATCGTGTGTCGTCCGCGTATTGATTAGTTAAGCATTGTTTATTATGTACTATATGCATTGATATTGATATTGATATAGATATAGATATTGAAATTGATATAGTACGTATATTGATTAATGAGAGTAATTGTTTTTGAAAACCTCGCTCCAGCCCCCAAAGGCCTTTTCCCTGTCAATACTTCGATATTAGTTTTGATACCCGCTCAGATTTACAACTGTTTTACCTCTAATCGAAACTAATCGATAGTTGGCATTTTCATTTTCAGCTGCGCACAAAATATGGAGGAGGAAGAGAGAAAAAAGGGAAAAATAAAAAAAATTACTCAGATTTTATTTTGAGATTGTCGCCCAGGCGGGTTATGGGGCAAACTATTTATAGCCCACAATCTGTCCATTTCTATACCTTATATTATTTATAAACAAATTATGCATTCTATTATTGTAAACTACACATATTAAGCATATACACTAGTTTATATATTCAATAATTCTTTTTCTTTTAGTCAAAAGCTCACATCGCCCAAATGGAATCACTTTAAAGGCGTGCGATTGCGCTGGAAGGACAAAATACGTCTTAACAATGTCATCTGGCGATGTTGGCATATGCAATGTGAGTAGAAATCATAGAACTTAAAAATAAATATGTTTAAAGTAACAACTTAAAAAGAAAATAACAGTGAACACTCTGCTAACGGACACTTCTGTTAGGCCAAATTCTAACTGGGCTGGAGATTTTCTCTTAAACCATTTTTGTGTACATGCACAATTAATAAATCTGGTCACCCCCATTAGACGAATACTTCTCACTGTAGCTTTAGAGCATTTATTAATATTTGGAACCATCCAATCGAATTTGTAAATTGGCTTTGAATGTCAAAGTTATTCTATTTTTGACTAATTCGAAAAATATTTATAGATAATTTACAAGTTGAAAAATAGAATATATGTATATTCTTACTCTGTTATACTATTCAAATCTTCAAAATATAAATCTAGGTCAAGGAGACCCAATGGGGCTCAAGAAATGTATTTGATTAGCTCCCGTTTACAAACCGGACAGTATATCTTAAATATTACTGTGGAATCTACCTTAAAAACGTTGACTGTCGATTGTTGCGATTATACATCAATGCGTTTCAAACTCCCCAATTACAAATTTTAAAATATTGTGCATATCTTTGCTGGTCCGTAGATCAACTTCCTAAAGCTACCATTGAAAAAACAATTGATAGTTAGGCTAAACTCTTATAAGAAAATCTGTATGATTTTCATAGTGAAGAAAATATTTGGTTAAATTCCGATTCATTCATCAAACAAACAAGTCTGTAAAAAATGTAGTTGTGGGCATTGAAAAAACCTTTATAGTTACATAGTTCATGACGACAATATTTATGACAATATTATGTCAAAAAAAAAAAACGGTTCACATAGTTTTTGATTAGGGCTAGATAACTACAACTCAAGGGTCGAAAATCTGGAGCAGACCGGAAACAGCAGCTCTTTCTCTTATTTGACAGAAGTGAGACGAGAATTAAGTTTTGCATGAATTGAAAAATATTGTGATTATAATATTGCAAATCATTAAATTCTTTACCCAAATTGCTCCAATTTTTAAACAGAGCTAAACCAAATCTAAATTAAAATTTTCCACCCGTGTCGGCATTGAAGCCGCCCGGCACGTGTCAGGGGCGTAAATAAATTACAAATCATTTACAAAATGAAAAAGAAAACAAAAATGTTTAATGAACATTTCCTTGGGCGCGAAATGCTACACGTGCTAAGCTAATAGCAATACACAATTTGGGAGCTGAGAGAGAGCGAAAAAAAAAGCTAAAAGCTGGAAAAAAGCTTTCAAAGCGCAAACACAAACGCTCTTGATTACGCTCTGCCGGAGATGAGTCGCATTCGCTTGTAGTTTTTCAACTGGTTTCTAATTATTATTATAACTTTTTGTTTATTTATTTATTTTTTTTGTTTATTTGGCAGTCTCTCAAAATCGCAGTTGTAGTTGTAGTTGCCATAGCAGACGCGTCTATACTCTGCACTGACCGTTGTCAAGCGTCTGGCAACACGACGCGCTCTTCTTAGGCTTCTTATCAGTCGTCGGCTGGGCTTATCAGAGATGCCTGTCTGGCGTGTTGATCGTTCGCTCGCCTTGTTAAATACGTCTAAATAGATTTCGTTTGCATCAACTAGAACATATAAAGCCAGCGAAAAGCCTAAAATTTATATATATAAAGCTGCCACATTATTTGAAAAATGTCAGATTAAATACGAAAAGGTGGCAACGCCAAAATATTTATTTTGTTTCTTGCCAAAGTTCTATATAATGCAAAACCCCTGGAAATCCAACTATAAAAACATAAAACATAGAAAATCCGATTTGTGTTGTCTAGGGGTTTCTCTGTTGGAAATATTTTCATAAACTTTCCATTCTGTTACGTCACAAATGCGAGAGCGAGATGGTTGCTAAGATGTTACAAACTCGTCAACGGACGATTATCTCTAGAAATTGACGACAAACCGACGACAACGGCAACTGCGACAAAGGCAAATGGAAAATTTTAGGTCTATTTATAAAGTGTTGTACTTGTAAACCCACCTACCTACATATGCACATCATACTTCTTGTCTCGCATTTAGCACTTAATACTCTACTCTACATACATATATGCTAAATGTTTATTCATGAGGTTAAGCATACTAAGTAGATTAACTGCATAACTAACCCAAATGCGTATTGCCTCGATCATTGGGCTGTAGAGTATAGCCATCTGACAATTTCACCAAAAAATTAATAATACTCATCTATTTATGTTAGTTTTTCGTTTTTTCTTGTATCTTATCTTGGGTTAGACTAATCGATTAAATTATTGTCTACTTTAAATTATTTTCTATATAAACACACATCTTTAGCAAATATATTAAAGAAAAGTAGCATCAATTTTAATTTTAATATAACGTGCTATAACTAATATCAATTTTTAGCAATAATGATTAATAATAAAGACACTTCGTAAGATTTTTATTACTGAAAGAAACGAAATGCTTAACGCATCCATAACACAAATTCTATATAACCAATCCATATTTTGCAAATAAACAAATCGTATATATTCAAGAGTTTGTTTAAATCCAAAGCATTGTATATAAATTTAAAATCATACATACTTAATCTATATATTAGGAAATCGAAATGAAATATGGTATATTTATACCAACCACGGACTACAATAATTTCATTGTGAAACTCATTTACATTTCACCATGCCTCAATACATGGGCATTGTTTAGATGTACTGCAAAGTGTATATGCTTTGTAGATAATTGTGAATATCAGTCTCTTGACTTTGTTGTATATAATAAAAAATTATAAAAAAAATAATAAAACGTCATTCTCCCGCGATTTATACACGTGTGGGTCGTTGTCATTGTCAACGCTGCTTTGGAGGCAGCTTGGCATCCCTCCGGAGCTATCTGGCAATGTTGCTAATCTCGAGTCAAAATCTTATCTATACCTTTTGACGAGCTCTCTTCGTACATAGTACACAAACTAACCCATATGTGTTTTTTATTTTCTCCCTTTTTGCAGTTATACAAAAGCGCAGAACGCCGGTGTGTCAATTCGCATCGCCGCTGGACGTTGACATACATAGTAATCCCCAAGTAAGTAGTAACAGGTGAAACGTAATAGTTAAGTGTCTAAAATGTGCGCGGTAAGATAATGATATATATATATATATATGTATATATATATATATGTACATAAATACAAACAGTGTATTAAAATCTGTGATCAATTGGCTAGTAGTAAAAAAAGGTTGGTATTAAGAAGTTGTGGAGATCCTGTTAAAATTATATATTTAAATGATCCCCCTACCGTTTATACTTGCATAGATGGAGGACTAAGAATTCTATCGATAACTTGTGAAATTTACACGAAAGTTGGAAATTTAAAAATTAAACCCAAATGAAACAAAGTAGGCATATTATTTCCTATGAGGTTTCCTTAGAGATGTCATAAGGATTCTTCCAAAATCATTTATTAAGTGTTCCTATTTGACCTAATTATCATAGTTGCAATACAAAACAGTACAAAAAGTTGAGCTAAAGTTAAATATCATGAGTTCATAGCCTAACTTGTAATGCATTTGACTTTAATTTTCACTCAACTGGGTTTCAATTGTTTATTAGAGCTTAGCAAGAACTGAACCGCACAGCTGACGTATTAACCTGCCCATGGTTGTGATGAACCCTCCTCAATGAATGCTATCGCAATGTACTCGAACAACCCCCACATGGAGCAGTACACAAATGCTCAAAATATTGGTCGATTTGCCCAACATCATCTGCTATACTCGTGATCAGAGCGTCGCGCGTCGTTAACTCACCGGGAGATAGTACTCATAGCCCCCAGATATATGGGTTCCCCTTTGCTCTACTCCGAATTGCAGCACGTGATAAGAACGCGCGTTTATATTTTTGGCTATCATCGCATTTTATTTATAGAACGAGATTAATGTTATAATCGAAATCGGATTCGCGATTCTATATGCATAATTATGTAGTACGTTTTACAGAAAATTTCTAAACATTTTACATAGAGTGCAAAAGCTTTATTGTAGGACTTAAATAGTAAGCTGTAAATATATATTTGATTTTTTAAATATTTTAATTTCACATCACTTGGGAACCTGAAAACCTAGTAACATACTAAATGTGTTCTTTATTGCATTTTTTTACAAATATAATATGGCATCGTTTAATGTTAGCATACTTCTGACGCAAGTAAAACAGTTAATATAGCTATCTAGTATTAATTGACATACTGTAAATGTTATAAGCAACCAGATAACTAGAAGCAGAAGGAGTTTAGGCATAGCTCGATACTGATATAACTTAAATTGACAACAATTAAGTATGTCCCCTGATTACACGTGATAATACAGACTCATTTAATATTGACGTTAGAATGTTTCTTGTCAATAAATAACTAACGCGACAATATTAACAATCTGTAAAACAGTAATAACAACTTGTTAAGATTTAAAAAAATTAGATAAAAACTACGAAAGTAAAGAGAATCGGTATGCGATATTATATTTATATGTATATTTATATATATGTGCATATATATATGCATATATTTAAATTATTATGTTTCTATCTTTGATTTATATTATCAAATAGAACAGCTTGTCTTGACGCACAGCCCAAGCCGTGGGAGAGTTGAACTAACAAGCAAAAGGTCGCCGGTTCAAACTCAGCAGCAATTTTCAATTCTAATTTCCTTAGCTTCTGCTCGCGTGACTTGACTTTAAAACGACTCTTTTTATCTTTGATTCTATATAGATTAGCACATTTTCAGCTTATTTAAAGCATTGTCGAGCAAATAGCGTGTACACAATGCACAAATACGACTACGAATACCGCCCACACCTTTTACAATAACTGCTAATTAGCTTATAACAACAAACTGGTAAGATGCACCACTCTCCCACCCGCTGGCCAACCAACAGTAGAGTGTTGGGGGCAGAGCCTCAAAAGCCACACGCATATTATAGCCAGTGTCTGGCACATCAGTCAACTACCGCCAGTGCTTAATCCACATCGTAGTACACCCAAAGCTGTCTCACAGTCTCTTATCTTAGCTGTTCGTCTGGGTCGAAACGTTACTCGGGCGCGTATAAAAGATTTATCTTATCGAGCTAACAATTTGTTTTCATTTGGCAAAGTTGGCTAAATGGCAAGAGAGGCCCGTATACTTGAATTTATTTAGTGGGTTTTAAAAATTTCATAAATTTTGATTAACGCAACGCTTAGTTATTGACTTTGCTTTGTTCGGGATTCTTGAATCAGTTGTCTAAAGAGCTTGACGCGAGTGGGAGCCTAGGAAAAATGTGCAAGGTATAGTCTCTAGATTTTGGGCTGTGATTACGTTAGTAAATAATAAAGAACAACTGATTATATTTTTATACTATATTTACGTATATTTATTCTCTTTCCCACAGACCGTTGTGCTTGAAGGAAAATACTGGAAACGTCATGCAGCTGTCATCAAAGCCGAATACAGAAAATGGCGCAAAAATTATAAATCAAAAGCAACCGGCTGCTTGACTTATGATTCGGTAAGTCGAAAACCCTCCTCCATTCTTTAGATTATACGATTATAACAATAAGACAAATGATAAGCCGGAAAAGTTAAATTATGATTCCTGCAATGATTTAGTAGAGTTCTCCATTTCCTTGAATTGTACCAATATCACCATATATGTGAATATGGCTGTAAAGAGCTGTGGAATACAGAATTCATACATAAATATACATATATAATGAAATGGAATTTAATTTCTATTCATACCTTGAATAGTGTACTCTTATCTAGTGCGAAAAAACCATAGGCTGTCAGTATGGGCTGTTGACGCAGGTTTTTAAGCAAAAACTTTTCGACCTATGCGAAAGGTGTCGTATAACTTAGTATATAATAAAAATAAAAAAACGAGTGTAATAAACACATACCATTCTGTCCAGACCGGAGCCAGTCCTAGGTATTTTTGAAAGTATTTTGGCTGTTTTGTTGGCCTGCGAAAAGAATATACGATAAACCAATCAAAATGTTTGGATATTACACTTAGTAAATGAGCCAATAATAAAATACCAAACTCTTACTTAATTCAAATTATGAGAATCACATAGAAAGGCGTAATATGCAATAAACCATTTGAAATATAACGTATTCACATATTTAGCGCATCAATAATAATATAACAATTTGAGACATACATCAAATAATGAAAATCGCATAGAAAGGCGCATATATATTGAGTTTTATGAATTAATTTATACAGCTAAACCAGCGATATTAGGTAGGAAATTATATGAAGATAATTTTCGAATCGAGTTACTCACTTCAACTGTGATGACATTGGAGCGCAATATGAATGTCATCATAGCCAGCCAGGGAACATTCCACAGGCTGGCGGTGAAGATAAAGATGGCATATTGAAAAAAGCCCGCAAGCTTGCCATCCATCACGGTGCTAATCAAAAATAGAGGCCCAGAGGGTGCCAAGAACAACACGAGTGGTACAATCGGCAGCATAAAGAGTCCAAAGCATGCAAATAGCTCAACAGCAACCGTGTCCAGTAGGCGATACCTTTGGTAGAGCAAATGTCTACGATTTGTGACGGAGTTACTTTCCGCCAACTGGATGTTATATTTTGCTAGGCCGGCTGCCACAATATGTTGCAAGCACACAAAAAACGCTAGCACCAGGCACATCACCAGAAAGCTATACAGATAGACAAATATATAGACAAACGCAGCAATTTTGGACAATCCTGCCCTCGCATAGCCATTTAAGTAATTCATCAGACAGATCAGTGCCAGAACCACATAGCATATAAAGTTGCGTCGAAAGATACGTTCGTTAGCTTTATTTGAGCACAACCGATTCAGCTGGAGTAGTTTCTGGACCAACTCTATATGACGTCGACGTCTTATGTAGAGGCATATATGAACTATCCAGAGTCCTACACAAAAACCGCGTATATTGATTGTCTCATAGAAGTTGCCCGTCTCGTTGTATACTCCCATGTACAGATCTTGCGGCCTCAGATAGGCAAACGCAAAGCAACCCAGTGCTGCGGCCAGTATGGCCAGCATATAAAAAAGCGCATAGCGCTTACTGCTGGGTGTTGACTGTAGCAGACAATCTCTATCATCGAATTGGGCACACATCATGCCCAGCCAATATAGGACACGCCGAAATAGACGCAGGTCGCGATTGCCAGACATGCTGGCGTTGACTAACCAGCCCGAACGCAGCGGCACAATTAACTAAGTGCTTTAACAGAATATATTTGATTTGGATATTACGTACTTATTGATTGATCACCCAGGGCTGTAATTAGCTATGCCCACAAGTTGCATCAGTTTAAACTTGTTGGCAAGGCCGACAAAAAACTTGGGCACGAACGGGCGTAGGCTTACAAAATATACTACATTTTTAAGCCAAAATATAAATTAAACTAGCAAACGCTTTCAAAATGTGATTGCTTAAAAATAAGACTGCTCAAATGGGGAGTGCCCGACTAGAAGGCCCTGAACTCAGCATCGGGCTGCCTACACACTGACTACACTGTGCCAAATACATACATTAATAGCTTCGGTGTTTATTGTCGGATCTTTCTGAAATTATCGGAGTGTGTATACGCACAAGGATCAATCTTAACAAAAAGCTTTTCCCATTTATGTAGGAATGGAGAAAAGCATCAAATCATCGAAATCAATTTTTTACATTTTACATTATTTACATACGGGAAAATATATGTTTGTAATTTCAAGTCTCCCCATTCGTAACATTTGAGATCGTTGCCTTTTTATAGACGGATATGGTCATTTTAATTCAGGTCAACTTGTCGTCCTAATCGGAAATATATATATATATATATATGTACCTTCTCTATGTGCTTCTCCTTATCACCCGTTTTTCAGTGTGTTCAGGGTTTGCAAAAATAATTCCTAGTTGTATTTTTCCAGATTCTTAGTCAAAAGTAAAAACTTATAAATTAAAACAATTGGTACACACCTCTTGCCAGACGACATCTTTTTGGAATATGATTCCCATGGCGACTAGCCAGGGTATATTCCACATGATGCATATGAGCAATAAGCGAATTACGATATTTAATCCAACCTGATTTATATACAGTTCAAAGACAGTGGTAACCATTACGAAGGGAGCAGCCGGTGCCGAGAAGAGCGTAAACGCCGTAATTAGCGCCATGACAAGTCCAAAGCCAGAGTTCAGCTGTTCGTGGCAAACGATGAGCATCTGATTACGTTTCCATAAGCCGCAGCGCCCGATCTTAGTTGTTTTTGTGGCGGCCAGCAAGTCGCGATTATAAAGGTGCAAAAGGGCAGCCAAGACTTGCGCCAGGCAGCTATAGAGTATTATGATAAGCCCTATCAGCACGTAGCTATAGGTATAGATGAAGCTCAATAGTATACACGGAACTACGGGAATTTCAGAGAACACAAACGCACTGGTGTACGTAACGGCACACACACCCGACAGAGCCGCATAGATGCAAAAGCGTCCTAGAAAACGTTTAGCATAGCAATTGTTCAGATCCTTGCGATTGCGATAGAGCAGCAGTGAGAGGAGCTCCAATAAACGGCGACGTTTCACAAAGAAGACGAGATAGACGATTGCCATAACTATGCAGGCAATGCCGTAATTGATCAACAAATACGCATTACCCACGCGTGTATATAGGGGCAGCATAAAGCTATCCGGTGTTAGCAAAACATGCGCAAATGCCATCCACGTGGCAATTTGGGCCACCGAAAAACCGATCACGGCCAAGGTCTGGTCCATTTGGCTCTCATAGGTCTGATGTGTCCGAGCATCGTGTGTTATACAAAGTAAACCGATACACTTCAGACTGATCAAATAGATGCGCAACTCCGTTCCGGAAAACATGACTGAAAATGTGCAACTGACATCAGAAAGCACACATGCCCAAAGCGTACAAATCAATCAATCAATCAATAATTAGTTGGATATAGGGGTTGTGGTCGTACTATATAACAATCAAATTTAACACGAGCTACCAATCAAATCAATTGATGTTTACATTTCATGACTATCTGACGTTACAATTGACTGCACCCAAGAGACTGAGGGCTTTAAGCCTACCACAGGACACCCCAAAGCGCCATCCATGTGTTCGCCAAATCAATTCAATTTAATTTATAAAAGTCAGTCGATACTAGCAATAAGCTTTATAAGGGATCATTTTTAAAGTTCATTGCAATTACCAGGCATATCGATTAGTATTATCCGCACCTGATCTAATATTCTGATGATAACAATGCTCAAGTCGTCGCTCACAACTTTCAAAAATTAGAATCAGCAGAGTTAACAATATAATATATATGTAAACCGCCATTTCGTGTATAATAAATATGCAGAATCTTTTGTGTAGACATATAGGACAATATAATATGTAAAAAATATTATTTCCCCAATTGTCTGACAAGAAGCTAGTTGGTATTTATAAATGGGCTATGGAAAAGTCGAATTGGAAAATACATACAAGGTGGAATTTCCCATTACAAATAACTTGTATTATTCCAATCGGCTTGTTCGGAAGTTAGAAACCAAGCTTTAATATATTCAAAAATATAATAAAAAATTAACTTTAGTAAAAATTATAATGTTGGTAAAAAGAGAGTTAGTATGCCTAAATAGGCAATCCAGCACTTAATGCAATATAATGATGCCGAAATTAGACGACCTTACAAAGAGAAACTTAAAATTAGGAGTAGCTTGCAGATTCAAATAGGATTTATTTGCTAGATATACTTTTTTATTCATGCACTTATTGCAATATGAAAATGTCACAGTGGAAAATACTCACAAAGTGATCATTACAACAAATATATTTTGTGGAAATTATTTCTTCAATTTTCACTGCACATACCTGTACATGGACTGTGTCGCTCATCAAAGCCGTCGCTGAGGTCATAAATGTGGGTGAGAGCCATATAGCGGTCAAAATAATACGCTTCAACACAGTTTTGTCCGACTTGCTAACCATTATGATATAAAGTATACTAGTCGCGTCCAGTGAGGAAAACAGCAAACAGAGCCAAATGCTGAAGCCATAGACCAGGCTGATCTCATCGGTGCACAAGTAGAGCAGACGATCGTGCAGATCGAGGCAGGCGCGCAGGCGCAGGATATCACTGCAGTTTCGCTTGGACCGCTGCAACTGATGGACCAGAGCCTTCAGCTGGGCCTGATTGCAGCGCAGCAAATGTCGTACGACATGTATGAGGCACACATAGATGCCCTGTATGAAGCTGCTGATGAGGGCACGCAAGGGAAAGCCCAGCGTGCTAAAGGTGAACCAGCCCGATATATTGACAAACCAATCTGTCACACAAAATTTCAAAAAGTTGCCAAAGTAGATGATATTGAATATCACAAGGAAAATTAACAGCCGTTTAGGCATCAGCAGGTGCACAGTCAACAAATATTTTCTCTTATAAAACTCAAGTTGTCGCACAATTCGCATCTGTAGATCCTGCAGCCATATAAGCCAGGCATTCTGCAGGAACTGTATAAGCAGGGCCGAGAAGAGCACAAAGCGCTCGTAATGATTGCCCGTTGCGGTCATTTCGCTCTTGAAGCAGAAGGTCCAAAAGGTGACCAATAATACCATACAGCCGACCAAATAGATTTGCATGGCCAAGTGCACCACATAACAGATGAGACTGCGCCGCAACCGAAAGCGATCCTTACTGCTGACATATTGTATGCAGAAGATGCCTATATATCGGCAAATACGATAGTACGGATATAGCTCGCTTTGCGCATACTTTATCATGGCTTAAGCTCAACAAATACTCAACAGAAACTGATTGAAAATTTATAATTTCAAGGTGTATTTATGTCATTTCTCGGCAACCATTAACCTAATTGTGTTTTCTTACTGTTCCGGTTTGCTTTGCGGGAGTTTGCTAACAGCTTTTATGGTTCAGCAGTGAACCAAATATAGAAAACATTAATTGAACTAAAGTGAAATATTTATATCGAAAATATTTTCATTGTCACTCAGTAATTTGGGGTACGATTTCTATTCGTTTCAATGATTCCTTTCATTTGAATTCCACTTTCATTAAAATTTTCTGTTTAATTTTGGTTTCCTTACATTTGTATCCACAATAATAAAATTTTACTTAATTCTTTGAATTTCCCCCTTGGGTATGCCCATATATTTCGCTCCGTTCAAATTTTAATTGTATTTTGTTAAAAAATAACTAAATAAATTGAAATTCAGCTTGGATTAATTTATCTACACATATGCAAATATTGACATTTTCTTTTGAATTTCCCACAACTAATCAAAATATCGCCCAACATAAAAAAATGATTAATGTTATCTTATTTATTAACAAGCAGAAACTTCATTACGTAAAATCTTGCTAAAAATCGAGATGGGAGGGATGTTCTGTTTCTTTTCTAGTATTTACTGCCTTTTTTATAAACGATCTAACTCACCTGCTTGACCACGTCGTTGATCATCAAGGGCATGCCCATATAGAAGAAAAGGGGTGTTAACCAACAAAGCACCATCAGCACTTCCTTAAATGAGAAGCGATCCTCGAACGTGGCTATATAGCATATGAATGTGGCATCCAGCACAAAGTAGAGAAAGGGAAATATCAAAGCACCGCCAAAGACTTGCAGCATCTCCTCGTGGCAGAGCAGCAGTAGCTCATCGTGAATGCACAAGCTGTTGGTCAACTCCTCCAACGTAATTAGAACTCCCAAACGCAACTGATCGGCCTGTGCCTGCAGCAGGCTCATCACGACATAAACTAGGGCTGTGTAGCACGTGATGACATAGTTGATGAGCACGAGGTGCATGCACAGGCAGATCAGGCTGGGCAACTGCCTCAGCTGGCTGCTCGCAGTCCAAGTGTCGATCGTATAAATCAGGAAATTCCATGAATACAGCAGACTGATGCCCAGCCAGATGCGATAAAGCCAGCGAGGGCAACTCAAGCTCGTGGTGTTCACTTGCAAGCGCCCAGCCAAATCTGATAGTCGATTCAGCAGAGTCTGTTGCACGTGCTGCTGCAGGCGCATCCAAATGTGTAGCAGAAGCTCAGTAGTGGGTGATGCAAATACTACAATTTGATAAAAGGCTTTGCCCACACTCGACTCTATGCCCACGTAATCCACGCGTGTGGCTAAAAACGGCTCTATGAGTGCGCCAAATATGAGGCACAATGTCAACAGCTGTGCATTGCGTGAGCAGCAGGTTGCATGCACCACGTAGCGTTGCAAGCAGCTCGAGTAATCGATATTGGTCAGGCCCAAAAAGCGCTGGTAGTGCAAATAGGCAAGCAGCCTTTGGTCTTGCATTTTTATTTCTTTTTTCTCTTTGGTCGAAATACTTTCGGTGTGTTGTGGCACACGTTGCCTGGCGTACTGAATGAGGCACAAGGTACTCAGAGCTAAGCATCTGATAATGAAAATATCTAGAACATTGATGCACGATAAAAGTGTGCTTAACAAATTTAATTAATTTAATGCTTGCGACTTATGAGCGGAGGTGCCATCTTCTATTTTTTTATAAAAAACCTTGAAAGCTATTTTTTATGCATGTCTACACAGTTAAGTAGATATCATAAAAATATTTTGACTGGGACTAAGATTTGAGATTTTCGAATTCAATTGGCATTCACAGTGGCATCATAAGGGTTAAAATTGATATTAAATAGGTTAATAAATAGTGCCAGAAACGATATCTATACATCAATATGTATTCAGGCTATACTGATTTCTATACAGAATGATTGTCTATAATATATAGAAAATATATATAAAAACAAGTAAGAGGTTCTAGCCGGGAGCTCCCGACTAGGGAATACCCAGAACCCTCTTTTTCCAACATCAAATGCATATACATATTCTATTTAAGAAGCTCTAGTTCTTGTTATTTACCAAAATTGGCCAAAAAACAGGATATCTATATCGATTTTTATCGATTGCTTGGAAACGGAGTAAGTTATCGCTTATTGGAAACAAACTCGATCTGCGCGGAAACTAGGAGCATCTACATCTAAAATTTCAAGTCCCTAGCTCTTATAGGTTCTGAGATCCTTGCGTTCATACATACGGACGGACGGACGGACGGACAGACGGACATGGCTAGATCGACTCGGCTATTGATGCTGATCATGAATATATATACTTTATGGGGTCGGAGAAGCTTCCTTCTGTCTGTTACATACATTTGGATTTTGCACAAATACAATATACCCTTATACCCATTTTTAATGGGTTCAGGGTATAAAAACTAAAGTATAGCGTTATATAGTCAATGCATTAAAAGAAACAGGCTTAAGTATTAACAAAACCTAGTTCACAGCTGTCTAAATATTTATGCCCACTTTCGACGTCCAGTTATAGTGCTCTAGTCAACTATAAGGAGATGCCTTTAGACAGGTCTACTGGGGTTTTTTTTTATACCCTGAACCCATTAAAAATGGGTATAAGGGTATATTATATATATATATATTTTCTTGATCAGCATAAATAGCTGAGTCGATCTAGCCATGTCCGTCTGTCTATCCGTCCGTCCGTCCGTCCGTCCGTATGTATGCACGCAAGGATCTCAGAACCTATAAGAGCTAGAGACTTGAAATTTTAGATGTAGATGCTCCTAGCTCCCGCGCAGATCGAGTTTGTTTCCGATAATCGATAACTTACTCCGTTTCCAAGCAATCGATTAAAATCGATATCGATATCCTGTTTTTTGGGCAATTTTGGTAAATAACAAGAACTAGAGTCACCTAAGTTGACATATAGCTTCTAAAATAGAATATATATATGATACAGGATTTTTCTTCATGGTTTTCGCTCTAGATTAATCTGGCATTCAAATATGACCAGCGATTTTTTAGTCGAAATTCATGTCCAAATATATATATATATATATATATATATATATATACTTCGTATATAGACATGGGTCAAAATTTACCACCCCCATAACTCGGTCAAATCTCATCAGATTTTCATGAAGTTTGGCGTTTTCTTCATGGGTTTCCCTCTAGATTAATCTGGCATTCAAATCTGAACAAAGATTTTTAGTCGATATTCATGTCCAAGTCTTACCCCAAGATTCGTATCTAGACATGGGTCAAAAATTACCACCCCCATAACTCGGTCAAATCTTATCAGATTTTCACGAAGTTTGGCTTTTTCTTCATAGTTTTCCCTCTAGATTAATCTGGCATTCAAATCTCGACACCGATTTTTTGGTCGAAATTCATGTCCAAATCTTACCCCAAGATTCGTATATAGACATGGGTCAAAAATGACCACCCCCATAACTCGGTCAAATCTCATCCGATTTTCACGAAGTTTGGATTTTTCTTCATAGTTTTCCCTCTAGATTAATCTGGCATTCAAATCTCGACACCGATTTTTTGGTCGAAATTCATGTCCAAATCTTACCCCAAGATTCGTATATAGACATGGGTCAAAAATGACCACCCCCATAACTCGGTCAAATCTCATCCGATTTTCACGAAGTTTGGATTTTTCTTCATAGTTTTCCCTCTAGATTAATCTGGCATTCAAATCTCGACACCGATTTTTTGGTCGAAATTCATGTCCAAATCTTACCCCAAGATTCGTATATAGACATGGGTCAAAAATGACCACCCCCATAACTCGGTCAAATCTCATCCGATTTTCACGAAGTTTGGATTTTTCTTCATGGTTTTCCCTCTAGACCAGGAACCACCCCCATAACTCGGTCAAATCTCATCCGATTTTCACGAAGTTTGGATTTTTCTTCATAGTTTTCCCTCATGTCTTCATTCATGTCCAAATCTTACCCCAAGGTTCGTATATAGACATGGGTCAAAAATGACCACCCCCATAACTCGGTCAAATCTCATACGATTTTCACGAAGTTTGGATTTTTCTTCATAGTTTTCCCTCTAGATTAATCTGGCATTCAAATCTCGACACCGATTTTTTGGTCGCAATTCATGTCCAAGTCTTACCCCAAGATTCGTATATAGACATGGGTCAAAAATGACCACCCCCATAACTCGGTCAAATCTCATCCGATTTTCACGAAGTTTGGATTTTTCTTCATAGTTTTCCCTCTAGATTAATCTGGCATTCAAATCTGAACACCGATTTTTTAGTCGAAATTTATGTCCAAATCTAACCCAAAGATTATATATAGACATGGGTCAAAAATTACCACCCCCATAACTCGGTCAAATCTCATCCGATTTTCACGAAGTTTGGATTTTTCTTCATAGTTTTCCCTCTAGATAAATCTGGCATTCAAATCTCGACACCGATTTTTTGGTCGAAATTCATGTCCAAATCTTACCCCAAGATTCGTATATAGACATGGGTCAAAAATGACCACCCCCATAACTCGGTCAAATCTCATCCGATTTTCACGAAGTTTGGCTTTTTCTTCATAGTTTTCCCTCTAGATTAATCTGGCATTCAAATCTCGACACCGATTTTTTGGTCGAAATTCATGTCCAAGTCTTACCCCAAGATTCGTATATAGACATGGGTCAAAAATGACCACCCCCATAACTCGGTCAAATCTCATCCGATTTTCACGAAGTTTGGATTTTTCTTCATGGTTTTCCCTCTAGACCAGGAACCACCCCCATAACTCGGTCAAATCTCATCCGATTTTCACGAAGTTTGGATTTTTCTTCATAGTTTTCCCTCTAGATAAATCTGGCATTCAAATCTCGACACCGATTTTTTGGTCGAAATTCATGTCCAAATCTTACCCCAAGATTCGTATATAGACATGGGTCAAAAATGACCACCCCCATAACTCGGTCAAATCTCATCCGATTTTCACGAAGTTTGGATTTTTCTTCATAGTTTTCCCTCTAGTTTAATCTGGCATTCAAATCTCGACACCGATTTTTTGGTCGAAATTCATGTCCAAATCTTACCCCAAGATTCGTATATAGACATGGGTCAAAAATGACCACCCCCATAACTCGGTCAAATCTCATCCGATTTTCACGAAGTTTGGATTTTTCTTCATAGTTTTCCCTCTAGATTAATCTGGCATTCAAATCTCGACACCGATTTTTTGGTCGAAATTCATGTCCAAATCTTACCCCAAGATTCGTATATAGACAGGGTCAAAAATGACCACCCCCATAACTCGGTCAAATCTCATCCGATTTTCACGAAGTTTGGATTTTTCTTCATAGTTTTCCCTCTAGATCAATCTGGCATTCAAATCTCGACACCGATTTTTTGGTCGAAATTCATGTCCAAATCTTACCCCAAGATTCGTATGTAGACATGGGTCAAAAATGACCACCCCCATAACTCGGTCAAATCTCATCCGATTTTCACGAAGTTTGGATTTTTCTTTATAGTTTTCCCTCTAGATTAATCTGGCATTCAAATCTCGACACTGATTTTTTGGTCGAAATTCATGTCCAAATCTTACCCCAAGATTCGTATATAGACATGGGTCAAAAATTACCACCCCCATATCTCGGCCAAATCTCATCCGATTTTCACAAAGTTTGGCTTTTTCTTCATGGTTTTCCGTCTAGATTAATGTGGCATTCAAATCTCGACACCGATTTTTTGGTCGAAATTTATGTCCAAATCTTACCCCAAGGTTCGTATATAGACATGGGTCAAAAATTACCACCCCCATAACTCGGTCAAATCTCATCCGATTTTCATGAAGTTTGAATTTTTCTTCATGGTTTTCCCTCTAGATTAATCTGGCATTCAAATCTGAACACCGATATTTTAGTCAATATTTATGTCCAAATCTTACCCCAAGATTCGTATATAGACATGGGTCAAAAATTACCAACCCCATATCTCGGCCAAATCTCATCCGATTTTCACAAAGTTTGGCTTTTTCTTCATGGTTTTCCGTCTAGATTAATGTGGCATTCAAATCTCGACACCGATTTTTTGGTCGAAATTTATGTCCAAATCTTACCCCAAGGTTCGTATATAGACATGGGTCAAAAATTACCAACCCCATATCTCGGCCAAATCTCATCCGATTTTCATGTAGTTTGGCGTTTTCTTCATGGGTTTCCCTCTAGATTATTCTGGCATTCAAATATGAACACGGATTTTTTAGTCGAAATTCATGTCCGAATCTTACTCCAAGATTTGTATCTAGACATGGGTCAAAAATTATCACCCACATATCTCGGCCAAATCACATGCGATTTTCACGAAGTTTGGCTTTTTATACCCTGAACCCATTAAAAATGGGTATAAGGGTATATTGTATTTGTGCGAAAGCCAAATATATGTAACAGGCAAAAGGAAGCAACTCCGACCCCATAAAGTATATATATTCTTGATCAGCATTAATAGCTGAGTCGATCTAGCCATGTCCGTCTGTCTGTCCGTCCGTCCGTCCGTCCGTCCGTCCGTATGTATGAACGCAAGGATCTCAGAACCTAGAGACTTGAAATTTTAGATGTAGATGCTCCTAGCTCCCACGCAGATCGAGTTTGTTTCCGATAATCGATAACTTACGCCGTTTCCAAGCAATCGATAAAAATCGATATCGATATCCCGTTTTTTGGGCAATTTTGGTAAATAATAAGAACTAGAGTCACCAAACTTGACATATAGCTTCTAAAATAGAATATATATATGCATTTGATGTTGGAAGAAGAGGGTTCAGGGTATCCTCTAGTCGGGAGCTCCCGACTAGAACCTCTTCTTATTTTTGTAATATGTTCACATATCAAAAATCGGACAGTCCTCTTAAAATTAATTTTATTTTGATAGAAGTATAGTGAAAGGGTATCCAACGAGAACCTCGCCAGTAAATAAACAAGTTTTCAATAGATAATTATCGAATAAACATATGTTTAAAAATCAAAGTTATTCATAAAAACGTTAAGATATAGCTATATGCTTGGCTATTAATGCCGAATATATGTACCTTATATTGCAATTTTTGTTTCATCTTTATACCAAATATATTCTGTAATACTCACCTCGACAGACAAATTGTTAATTGTTAACGGCATGTACATATATAAAATGTTAACTGACATCCAAGAAACTATAGCTACAACTTCCCCATAGGAGAAACGGTTCTCTAATGTGGCCAGATAGGTTACAAATATGGAATTCTGACCAAGATTTAGGAAACTTAACAGCAATGCGGCGCCAAAAACCTTAACGACCTCCTCGTGACACAGCAATAACAATTGATCGTAAAGGCTTAAACTATTGCCCAACTCCTCCAGACTAGGTCGAGACACTGTCAGGATCAGCTGTGCGGAATGTGCTTGCAACAGACTCGAGACAACACTCACCAACGATGTGTAGCAAGTGATGACAAAAAAGATGCGCATGAAGTTCAAAAAGAAGCACATATAAAAGAATATTTGCTCGATCTGTGGACAAAGGTTCCAATATATCACGGCAAATATGCTTATGTGCACGGCATAAAAGGTGCAGCTGCTGAGCCAAAATCGGTAAAGCCAACGGGGGCGTGGCAATGCCTGCGTATCCAACTGCAGGCGCTGGGCCAGTTGGGACAATCTCTGTAGAAGCAACTGTTGTGTTTGCTGCCGCATGCGCAGATAAAAGTTGAGTAATATCTGAATAATTGGTGCCATCAAAAGATGTAGAAGGTAAAATGCTTTAACCGGCTTAGAAATCATCTCCACGTTATCGACACACTGCCCACTTAGAGTTCCATACAGGGAAAGGCCGACAATGGCCAGTGCTAGCAGCTGGCTTGTGTACGAACTCCAATTGGCTTGGACTATATAGTTCTTAGAGTCTTGCGAGTAGACAATATCGTTCAGTCCCAAATAACGTTGATGGTCTATGAATATTAAAAGTTTTCGCTGCGTCGCTTCTGGAAACATTTTGTTTTGTAAAAAATTAACACTCGCGTTTTGGTAAACGTTGTCAGGATAACTGAATGCAACAAAATTGTATACCCCCATTTGATGAGTCTAGTAAAAATGTGAAATCTAGCAACAGATCTTTAATTTCAATTAGTGGAAATTATAATAAATGGCAAATGTTGTGCACTTGACAGGAATATTATCGGACTATTAGTGGGAATTGTTTTGATCAGGTGTATTCTATTGGTCAAAAGGAAAATCTATATAAATGTATATTCGGATAACAATCGTTATGGATTTTTTTTTTGCTAAACGCAATGCATTTGTCAATTCGGATATATCTTATATTTCTCAAAGGATTTAACAATATTAATAAAAAAGACACGAGGCTTAGTGTGCAAAACTTAATGTATAAGTAATCAACAAATGTGAGCTTTAGCATATAAAATTAATGCTACAAATAATTTTTAATCGATATCTTATCAGCATTATTGTAAACATCCTCTAGCTGGGAATAATAGTTTAAAAAATTAATTGGTGTTAAGTGGGCCTATTACCCTTCTGCAGTAAGTCGGCACACACTGACTAAACTTTGCCTAGTTTGCTCATGAAGCCCAATTAATTTCAACTGAAATAATTACAAAACTCACCTGCTTGGCCAGGTTGTTGAATATCAGTGGCATTCCCAGATATAAACCAAATGGTATCAGCCAACTGAGCACAAATAGCACTTCCGCAAAGGAAAATCGCTCCGTCAATGAGGAAACATAACAAACAAATGTAGCATCCATTAGATAATATAGAAGACAAATTATGACAGCGCCACCGAAAACTTTTATAATCCCTTCTTGGCACAGCAACAGCAGCTCATCATGTGTTCTCAAACTGTTGGCCAGCTCCTCAAGAGATATCTGTGAACCGATTAGCAACTGATCCGCCTGCGCTTCCAGCAAGACCAAAACCAAGTGAACTAGGGACGTGTAGAGTGTGATAATATAGTTGATGCGCAAAAGAAGGGCATAGTAGTTCACGAAAAAGAATACATATGTCTTGTGGCTGTTTGTGTTCAAATATAAGTGAGCAAATATCAGATTAATGAAATAGAAAGCGCATATGCCCAACCAAAAGCGGTAAAGCCTACGAAGTAGAGCCAGCTCAAAGGTGTTCACTTTAAGACGGCAGGCTAGCTGCGTCAACATCTGCAGCAGCACACGTTGTGATTCTTGCTTTGAACGTAGCCAGATGTATACTAATAACTGAGCTACCGGGATGGCCAGGGTAATTATGCCGTAAACCAAGTTTCCTGTCTTTGAGTGCATTTCCAAGTGGGCCTTGGCCTGGGCATCGATGAAAGATGCAATGCAAACCAGCATCATTAGAAACTGAATGCTATAAGAGCACCAATTTCCATTGAGCACATAGCAATTCAAAACGGTAGAGTAATCGATATCGGTTAGTCCCAAATAACGCTGGTAATGTATCAGGGTAAAAAGCTTATGTTCCCGTGGTTTCGCCCACATTCTCTGTAAGAAAACTAGACTTGCTTTTGACCAAGGTTTCCACGAATAACTAAATGTAAAAATGATGGGTTCGCCTCAAGGAAATCCATCTATACAAATTTTAATCAATTAAAATTGTACACAGCTGTGGCATTTTAATCAATTTTAAGCTTTTTGGTATGTCAAAGCAAATGCTCGACTCGAATGTACCCTTACCATGCAAAGCATCCAAAAAATTTTAAACGTTTGTCAAGCAATATTGCTTTACTGAAGCTTTCATTTGGATCGAAAGTGAGGATTAAGACGGAGTTTTAAATAATTCAACCTGCAAGTAGGGGATATCATTGGCCAAAGTTTGTATGAAATACACCAAAAACAACGCTGCCCCATATATATACAAAGTAACAAGCGAGATGTCGCTAGTTCAAGCAAAGCAGGAATAGAACATAAAATTATTTCACTGCACAATGTGAAGAACCAGTTTATGGTCCCGATGGGGGTGACATTTTTTAAAAGTAGAATTTTATAAACTCTAGTATGTGTAAAATTTTCAGGAAATTAATGTTAAACATAACGATGCATAGACCCCAAATCCATCTCAGTATAATATTTAAAGGAATATTAATAAAAAAAAAAAAACTAGTTTGTTGATTCGATCGATATAATTTTGTGATCACAGAAAATGATTAAATTCAACAATATTAAAGTTGTTCGTGTCACTCACCTGTCTGGCCAGGTTGTTGATTATCAGCGGCATACTTAGATAAAAACAAAGTGGCAGAAGCCAGCTAAATATGAATATTACTTCCAAAACTGAGAATCGCTCTTCCAATGCGGCTACATAACAAATGCATGTAGCATCCAGTACACTGTATAGATATATGAATACTAAAGTTCCGCCAAAAAGTTGAACAATCTGCTCGCAGCATAGCAACAGTAGCTCGTCGTGCATGCACAAGTTGTTGGCCAATTTCATCAGGGAAATCCGAGGCCCATATTCGATGGCATTCAACTGCTCTGTCTGCGCCTCAAACAGGACCATCGCCACATAAACTAAGGTTGTGTAGCACGTAATGATAAAATTGACGCGCATAAGATGCAGATAAACGGCCACGACCGACAATCTAAAGCCTAGGTGTATATTTTTGGTCCAGTAAAAATTATAAAAAAATACTGTATTGCCGGCATAGAAAATAGCGATGCCAATCCATAAGCGAAAAAGCCAACGAGGCAAGGATAGCTCCAATGTATTCACGTTTAATTGCCCGGCTAAGTGAGTTAACGACTGCAGCAGAACCCGTTGCGATTCTTGCTGAGAACGAAGCCAGATATATATCAATAATTGAATAATAGGTACGCTCACGATAAGAATGTGGTGGAAATTATTTCCAGTGCTTGATTGCATGTCCAAATAAAAGATGGACTTCTCACCCAGAGTTCCGAGCAGAGTGAACATAAAAATAATTAGCATCAAGAACTGAATGCTAAACGACCAGAAATTTCCCCTGATTTCATAGTAATTGAAAATGTTCGAGTAGTCGATGTCGGTTAGTCCCATGTAACGTTGGTAGTGTATAAAACTAAAGAGTTTTCCTTGTTGCAGTTTTACAAACATTCTGCTTACAAATTATACCAGCATTTGGCTCAAAGTCGTATGCAAAACTGAATGAGTTTTGGGCTAACTCAAGCAAACATGAAATCACTTGGATGATCTAAATGTATTTAAATTAATTAGCTAATTTTTTTAAGTTTATCTTTCACATTAGTCATTTGCATTGCAAAGAATAATTAAACGAGTAGAAGTGCTGTAGGCGGTTGTTCCCGACTCAGAGATACCCTGAACCCAGAGACAATTTGTCGCTACAAGTATTTTAGCTTCCTTTTACACAGACACAAACACACTTCCTTATTCTTCCATTTTGCCACACTATGGAAAAATAGTTATAGTTTCGGTGTCTATAGTCCGATCCTTATGATTCTTCCAGGGTTTAATATAAAATCCAATTATGTGTGTGTAGCTTTTAAAATGATGTATTTTAATATAGGGCATAATGGCCTCAAAGATAAATGTTCTTAGTCTATGTATACTTTATACCAACACAGATGTTATGATAATGAGAGAATTTATCAGGAAGAAGAACCCGTTCTACTTATAATATAGAAGAATATATGTCTTAACTTTCAAGTCTCTATTACTCATAGTTTCCGAGACAGACGCATTCATGCAAACAAGCAATGCACAAAACTGTTTTCTTATATACTGGTTATAAAAAGCTAATACCCTCGTATGAATAATGGTAAATAAATGGATATATTTCTCTACCTTCAACTAAAACAACAAAACACAATTTCAAATTAACCCAACAGCTCGGGCCTAGTTTGGCGAAGATTACCCATTAGTACTCACCTGTCTGGCCAGGTTATTAACGACCAAAGGCATACACAGATAGCAAAATATTGGTATCATCCAGCTGAACACGTAGAGGAGTTCTAAAACTGAAGAGTAATCCTCCACTGTGGCTAAATAGCATATACATATTGCTTCCAAGAAGGAATACAGAGAAATAAACACAAAAGCGCCACCAAAAACCAGGACTATCTTTTCGTGGCACAGCAATAAGAGCTCATCATGAATGCCCAAGTTCCTGGTCAGCTTCTCCAGATTCATGTGGGTCTCGGCACGCAGCTGGTATGCCTGTGACTGCAGCAAAACCATCATGAGATAAACAAGGGATGTGTAGTAGACGGTGATATAGTTGATCCGCACGAGATGCACATAAAAGCTGAGATGTAAGAGTATGCACTGGGCACCCTTTGCATTACAAAAAGAATAACCAAGTGCCAGATCGCAGGAATATAAAGCACAGAAAACCATCCAAAAGCGGCAAAGCCAACGAGGTGGGGTTAGCTGTAAGGTGTCGACTTTTAGACGCCTCGCTAGCTGAGTTAACATCTGGAGTAGCATTCGATGCGATTCTTGGTGTGTCCGTAGCCAGATATATGCGAATAACTGACTGATCGGCATGGCAATCACATATATGTGATGGAAATCGTTGCCTGTCTCGGATTGCAGGTACAAATATCTCCTGGCCAGCGCATCGAGGAGAGACGCCATAAATATAAGCTGCGTGAGCAACTGAATGCTATATGACCAAAAATTTCCATTGAGCACATAAGCATGAAGAGTGGTAGAGTAATCGATATCGGTCAGTCCCATATAACGTTGGTAGTGTATAAAGGTGAAAAGCTTCCGCTGTTGTGGTCTAATGTGCATTTTCTGTGCAAACAACACTTGCGTTAGGTTAAAAGCCGTCTGGATAACTAACTGCCATGATGGAATATTGGATTCGCTGAAGAAAATGAGTTCGATTATCAATCAGAAATATATACACTTTAATTAATTAGTATTGTGAAATGCGAAAAAGTGGAGAAAGCTCAACTAAAACATACTATTTTGCAATGAGAAGCCCAACAAATAGATTTGATAGTTCCGTTTACGGTTTGAGCCAATGACATAAAATTTGGTCTTTTTTAAAATTGGCAAATCAAAAAGTGTTGCAATTACATTTTATGTTTAAATTATTAAACTTTAAGCAAGGCATGCAGCAGGTCTTATTGACTACTGTAATCGCTCACAAGATAAATTTGTACATAACATTGTTATCCTGGGCATTTTCTATCTATGCATCGCACTCACGCGAGTTTTTGGTATTGCTGATCGCTTATTTTTTTATTTTAATCCCAGTAGCAAATATGATGAAAATGCAAATTTTAATACTACATAGCTTGGAGTAACCGCATTTGCCCGAATAATAACCAATTCGATTTTCTAAATAATAACTTCATATGAATATTTCGTGTAAGTACGAACTTATTTTCGAGTATACTCATACGGATCATGGCATATTGGGCACTGGGATCCAACTAGCTACAACTAGAACTAAGTTGTGGCACACAGAAAATAGGCAGATAAACGATCAGAAATTGATTATCATGAGCGATAGGCAACAAAATTAGTGCGAGCGTTGCATATGCAGATAACGCACAAGTAAACAAACATACCATATGCATAAGTAGATAACTCACAAAAAAGCACACACCCAAACAAGTGCATAGCAGGCTGAAGCGTCACTTAAAGAGAACTGATTTTTGTATTAGGTGTGTTCTGAAGCTGAATCTCTCAAGATTACGCTCTCCTTCTGTCCACGCATTTATTGTCAAAGTAAAATGAGGGGAAGACTGGGGTCTAGTTTTTCCTTCGGTATGTGAAGTTTTCAATGTTTTGCAACCGTTTCTCTCTAAATACCATCTAATGGGTAACTTAAATCGCAAACGGTTACTTCTGCAAAAAATATGTAGCTTATTATTTCGGAAAGTGCGTTGTTTGTCAATCAATCTATCAGTCATTCAGCCAGGTCAAACTGTTAAATTAGTGTGTTTTCCAAAATGGATTTTGAAAGCTTTCATTTGCGATACACGTTGAACCGGGTCAAACTATATTTTTTCTGTCTACACAGGATATTTCCTAGACAATGACTCTAGTAAACAGTAGTTAATTTTGATCAAGATGAATAGACAATTAATCAGATTTTGGCAATCTGTTTGTTATCAAGCTAAAAGCTGTTTAACTTACCTCATCCGCCAAATCGTTGATAAGCATGGGCATGCTCAAATAGATGGCGACTGGTATCAACCATCTGAGGATCAGTAGCATTTCCGTATAGGAGAATCCGTCCATGGGCAGAGCCAAATAGCAATCCTCAATGGCATCGAGCGTTGCATATAGATAGGGCAGGACCAAAGCGCCACCAAAGGCACTCACCATCTCGTTCTGGCACAAGAGCAGCAGCTTATCGTTCAGATGCAAATTGTAGGCTATGCCCTGCAGAGATATGCGTTTGGCAAGCAGATAGTGCTGCAGTTGGGCTGCCTGTGCTCGAAACAGATGCTTCATCACGAGCACCAGGGAACAGTAGCAGGTGATTATGAAATTTGCACACACGAGACGCACATAGAAGCCCAGCAGAAATATCAAATGATCCAGCTGTGAACTCAAATCGACTATCACAAACACAACAATGTCCACGGCATAGTAGACGCACATGAAGACCCAAAAGAAATAAAACCAGCGGGCACGCAGCTTCTCCATGTTAGAAACTCGCAGGGCCGCAGCCACACGGCCCAATCCCTGCAGCAGCTGCAGCTGGGATTGCTGATGCAAACGCATCCAGGCATTGGCAAACAGTTGGGTGAACGATGCAGACAGTATAACCAGATGATCGAAGGTATCGCCCGATCTTGAATCGGTGTCCTGGTAGTTGAGGGTCCATTTCAAGAACGTATCCACAATGCAATAAATTAAAATACCCTGCACCGCCAGGTGTATGAAATTCGCGCTACAGTTCCCCTCCAGCATGTAACAATTCAGGAGTTTCGAATAGGCCAGATTGCCGAGGCCCAAGTAACGCTGATAATGCAAGAATTTTAAAATACGCATATTCTCGATGGATCTCGCACAATTTTTGTTCAATTTCACTTTGCAAACTGAATGAAAGTTCCTTAACTATTTGTTAAAACTCCATTTTAATTAGTTTATGAGCTTGGAATTGAATTGCAACAGTTGCATCTGTTAAGTGAAGAGCTTTATAATAGTATTTAACTAAATGACACAGTCCGTGCATGACATCAGTTAAGAATTCGAGTTAATCAATTTAAGTGTTAATTTCTCTTTGAAACTCTCTCATCAGTTAACACTACACAATGGCATTTCGTGTCCAAAACAATGGAATAGTTCAATTTAAAAGAGATAAAGTCAAATTTGTAATAAAATACTGTGAAAATTTCTGAGAGCAAAGAGCGCTTCGTTCAACATTTTTCATATTATTTATAGGTGTAGGGCTACAGTAGAAAACTTAACAAACAATTATATGTTAATTTTTTTCAGTACAATTAATGTAATTTACAGTTGAACAGAATAAATTTTCAAACTCTTCATAAAATATATGAATTTCTTAGGATATGTGAATATTAGATGGGGACTGAGTTTTTATGTTAATCGATTTAATGAAAATTTGGGTTTGGGTTTTGAGTGAAGATAATTTGATTAGGATTAAAAATATAAAACGTTTACCAACACTAAATGGATTCTGAAATTTCGTTTAACTCAACTTTCAGAAAAGTGAATTGGACTTTTTGGAATGGTCACCGCTGAACGATAGAAACTTAATGCCAGACGACTGGACAACGGATACATTGTTCTCGGCAATAAATGGACCATTTCCCTTTCCAGATTCAAGAGAGATCGGTAAGTGTCGTTAAAAAAAAAAATTTTGGCAATTAAATGTAGCTATTTATTATTGTACTACCTACAGCACGCGGTGCAGGCATTGCGGACTTTATACAGCCAAGTCTGGGCCCGCTGCAGCCGAATTTAGATGATATCGACATTACCTTCTCAGGTACATTTCCTAAATGTTATTGTTGAAGTATATGTTTATGCTAAAGCCTTTTGATTAACATAGATTTGCTCACCACCACCGGCTCGCGCCTGCCACCCGTGCCCGAGGAGGGCACCGATGCGGAGATGCTCAAGAACGACGACTATTGCCTGCAGGCAATTGTTGGTGCTCCACACACGCTCTACACCAGCGACAATATGATGGAAGTGGTGGCCAGCAGCAGTGGCGGCAATGCTCAAGTGGACGCCAACATGCTGGAGCTGAACACACCCATCAGCAACATGCCCTACGGCGACATTGAGCAACAGTTTGTGGCGGCGCGGCAACAGGCAGTCAGCGATTCACAACAGCAACAACAACAGCAGCAACAACAGCAGCAGCAGCAACAGTTGTTGGGCGAGAGTCAATCGCCACGTCTGCACACAGTCAAACATTTTGGGGCCATCAGCAGCAATGACAGCAGCAATCGGTGTTCCGCCAGCGAGAGTTTCTCGAGCAAGAGCGTCATCAATGGACGCATTGCCAAGAATACGCAGCGTTTAATTCGACGCGAGCCGCACAACTACGACAAGGCGCAACCGACGCTGCATCAGACGACCATCTATCAGCAGATGCTGGCCGAGCAGCAGAAGAATCAGCAGCAGCATCTCAGCGCGGGCGCTGTCTTGCAGGCCTTTCAGACACCCCAACAGCAGCAGCAGCAGCAGCAGCAGCAGCAGCAGCAGCAGCAACAACAACAACAACAACAGCAATTGCAGCAGCAGCAGCAACAACAGCAGCCGCGTTTGCACTTTCCCACGCAACAGCAGCAACAGCAACAGCAACAAAATGCTTACAATACGCAAAGTTTCTTGAGCAACTATGCGGACAGCTATCAGCAACAGCAGCAACAGTTGCCGCCACAGCAGCAGCAGCAACAACAGCAACTTAGCGTTAAGGTGGAGCCGCACCAGGCTGATGTGTTGTCGTTGCTTAGCGATGGGCCCTACAACTCTATCAGCTACAAGCCCTATCCGCAGTTCAAGAAATCCGCATCCACAGGCACGTTCTTGAATGTGCCGCGCGTCCCGCAGCAGCAACAACAGCCGCAGCAACAACAAGGCTATTTGCAACAAGAGCAACAGCAGCCGCAGCTGCAGCTGCAACATTCGCTGCCTTTGGGCCTAGGTCTAAGCACACAGCAGCTCATGCAGCTGACACGCCAGCAACAGGCAGCCAATACACAGCAACAGCAGCAGCAGCAGCAACATATGCAGCTGCAACAGCAAACGGTAGCTAGTCTGCTGCTACCTCAACAACAACAACAGCAGCAGCAGCAGCAACCTGCTGTCAGCGTAGCCTCCTGGGCGACGCCCAACACCAGCATCTTGCCCAAGGAAATGCATCGCTCCAACAGTCTCCCCCTAAACGTGTCGCTGCCGAAGCTCATCCATCACGAACAGCAGCAGCAACAGCAGCAACAGTTCGCGGTGCCCAAGTACCATGCCAAGGGGAAGTCCCGCGTGCGCAGCAATTCTATGCACCAGCAGCACACGGTTGTTGCCGCCGGCGGCGGCTCGCCCGTCAACAATGGACACGGCAACAGCAGCAGCAACCTACTTGTCACCCAACAAATGCAACAGGCAACCAGCGATCCTATGCTCAATAGCACGCTCGCCCAGCTGCTAACGTCGAGTAAGTTGACTATATTCATATACATATATTTCCTGATATATATAAGACTTATTCAAAAATGCATGTCTCAGAAAATACCCAGGCAATATTTATTAATTATTAATTATCCCTTTTCGGCAGATCAGATCAGATAATATATTAATTTTCCTCTTTTGCACATCAGATACACGCCTGCAGGCAGCCGTGGCAAACAAAGCGCAGCAGTCAAATTCTTCCGCCAATGCCATAGCCAGCGGCAGCAGCAACAGCAACAACCATCAGCAGCAGCAGCAATCGCTGTACGTCAGCAATGCATCAACGTCGCCGCTGTCGGTGCCCGTGCCGACGCAGCAGCATTCACCAAAGAAGTCCGCCTCGTTGCCTGTCGCGATTGCTGCACCGACGCTACACAGTCCGCCTGGAACGAAAATGCTTGGCTTTGGGCAGGGCAACAATCCCAATTTGGGCAGCAGTCTGAGCTTGTCGCCGGACTCGCCGTTCCATGACTCGCAGGACTCGCCGCTGCCGCTGTCACCGACGACCAGCCTTAAGTATCTGCCACGGGATACACAGCGTCGCGCCGGCCACATCCATGCGGAGCAGAAGCGACGCTATAATATTAAGAATGGTTTTGATACCCTGCACGCACTCATACCCCAGCTGCAGCAGAATCCCAATGCGAAGTTAAGCAAAGCGGCGATGCTCCAAAAGGGCGCCGATCACATCAAACAGCTGCGCCAGGAGCGCAATGTACTCAAGGACAAGATCGAGGCGTTGCGAATGGAGCGCGATGCTTTAAACAACTCCCTTATGTAGGTCACAATATATATACATATCATGATTCGATTGCTCACTAATTCTTATTCTATTTCTTTCTGCAGGCACCTGCACTCGGTGCTGCCTGCGAACGGTGCACCCGTTACACGGCAGGGCACGGAGCATGTGCGTCAGCTATATGAGGTCTATGTACGCTACAATACAATGAACGATTGGAAGTTTTGGATTGTAAGCTTCCCCTACAAATTCTGATAATACTTACATTAAAACCATTTTGTCACGAAATATGTGACACTTATATGGAAACAACTCGGTCCCATAAACTCGGTCCCATAAGTATTCCTCTACCTGATAAATATTAAAACCCGTGTCAGTGTGGCCCGTTCGCTTGTCTGTTTACTAGTCCGCGGAAATCGAGAAGCTATATCATATAACTGTGATATCTAATATGGAAAACGTGTTTGATTGGTTACATTTCAAAAATGCATTACTTTGTCATTTTATAAAGAACTGTCTCGATAGATTGCATCGCGGATCGCGCACCTGTAATATTCGGCACTTCGAAGATAACACTTGTTTTTTTTGTTATATTTATATATAAATTGATTTTCTCCACAGCTGGGTCTGATTCTGGAGCCCTTATTGGCTTCTTACACGACGACCGTTTCCAGCGCCAGTTTAGATGAACTGCGTCGCACCGCCTTTCTCTGGGTGGATCAGCACTGCTCGCTTATAGATCTGCGACCTGGTAAGTACCTGTTTATGCTCCCACAGGAAGCCCTGACTAACTTCGCTCTCTCTCTCTCTCCTTTCTCTCTTCAGCTGTTACGAACAAATTAAAGTACCTATCGATGCACACGGACATTGTCTCGGAGCCGCCCAGCACGCTGCAGGAGGAGGTGGCGAAGGCTCTGCAGAACACCAGTGGACAGCATCCGAATCTGCATGGCTCTTAACCGTTGTTGTTGCTCGTGATATGAATTTAAACCAATTGCTACAACAAATCCAATGTCAATGCAAACCGTTCGCCCTGCTGGCAGCTACTGTTGCAGCTACACATTGTACAAATTGCCCCGCACGGGGGCAGATTAATTATATATGCAACAAATGCCACAACAGCCACCAGCAGACGCGGCTGCAACTGCAACTGCAGCTGGCGCTAAGCTAAGCAGCATATAGTGCCTATAATACTATGACTTAAGCGTAAAATAAACGTAACGATTTTACAATTTTTTCAAAAAATGACCTGTATTTCCCTTGGATAGGGGCAGGAATTATTTGGAAAAAGAACATTTGGTGTGAAGATACTTTGACCCTTTCCATACTGCTTAAATGCAGGTCGATGCGATTGGCCATTGCGATCTTAATGCATCAAGTCCTTTGAAAATCCGCAAGGAGTTGATCGAGCTATGGTTTACTTTCCAACTCGGACATTATTCACAAAACCGCCCTTATCTTGGCCATTTCAAGGACTATACCGGTGTCATTGGTAGTCCACATCCTCGTAATTCTAAATTCACAAGAAACCTAGCGAAAGTCCTTCAAACAGCCAATATATTGAGAATTTTTCTGTACAAACAATAAGGATTCTGACAAGTCTTATACCAAACAATCCTTATGAACCAGGACTATCAACTGGCAAGAGGACATCCAAATCGTCCTTCAGGTTTCCTAGATATAACTATTTTTCTAAAAAGGACATTCTATTTATAACCATAGTTCGGCCAAATCCTTAAGGATATCAAAAGGATACACTTTTTTGGGTTCGTGGGAAGCAGGACTATCGATTGGCATTCAAGGATTTCCAGGATTCCACAAAAAAAATTGCCTCAATTTCGGCAAGGGGGTTAGTCAGAAAATCGAAAATTTCCATATCAACTTTGCCATTTGAAGGACGATCGGGATGTCCTTTGGACAGTAGATAGTCCTTGTCCTACCATTTATGAATATGCAACCCGAAGAACGATAGTCCTTCAAACAGCTGAGAAAACAGGACTTTTTTAATAAAATTTTAAAGCATAAAATAGGCTATAGCTCGGCTGTATCCTTACGTATCCTGACGAGTCCTGTCCCAAATGAATTGTATGGACCACAGCTACCATGTGGCCAAAGGGCATCGAGATCGTCCTTGTAGTTTCGGAGATATTAAGGATATTGTGTATTATGCCCATTTCCTTAAGCTCCGCGACTGAAAAAATGATCAAGTCCTGGATTCTTAGATGACCCCCCAATATTTGAATGCAGATCGATGCGGCTGGTCCTCACGATCCTAACGCACCATGTCCTTTGAAAATCCGCAAGGATATGGCCGAGTTATGCGCATTTAATAATCAGCAATTCATATGCTCGGCCAAAAATATCGTTGCATCGTTGCCGGCTGTCGAGATTTCTTAAATTCTGCTGAAATACCAGGCGAACAGAAGTGCCCAGCAAGCAGACGAAAATTTTCGGGAAAAAAATTTATTGCATACCCGTAAGGGGCAAAAATGTTAGGCTGCTGCTGACTTGCAAAATTCTTAACAGTCGACTCTTACTGCTAACAGTTTAATGCTCATAACAACGCCCCTTAAGGGTATGCAACGGAGTATTTCAGCCATCAAAGTAAAATATCTATTTTTAAATGCGCATAACTCGGCCATATCCTTGCGGATTTTCAAAGGACATGGTGCGTTAGGATCGTGAGGACCAGCCGCATCGATCTGCATTCAAATATTGGGGGGTCATCTAAGAATCCAGGACTTGATCATTTTTTCAGTCGCGGAGCTTAAGGAAATGGGCATAATACACAATATCCTTAATATCTCCGAAACTACAAGGACGATCTCGATGCCCTTTGGCCACATGGTAGCTGTGGTCCATACAATTCATTTGGGACAGGACTCGTCAGGATACGTAAGGATACAGCCGAGCTATAGCCTATTTTATGCTTTAAAATTTTATTAAAAAAGTCCTGTTTTCTCAGCTGTTTGAAGGACTATCGTTCTTCGGGTTGCATATTCATAAATGGTAGGACAAGGACTATCTACTGTCCAAAGGACATCCCGATCGTCCTTCAAATGGCAAAGTTGATATGGAAATTTTTGATTTTCTGACTAACCCCCTTGCCGAAATTGAGGCAATTTTTTTTGTGGAATCCTGGAAATCCTTGAATGCCAATCGATAGTCCTGCTCCCCACGAACCCAAAAAAGTGTATCCTTTTGATATCCTTAAGGATTTGGCCGAACTATGGCTATAAATAGAATGCCCCTTTTAGAAAAATAGCTATATCTAGGAAGCCTGAAGAACGAGTTTTTTTTAAATTTATTATTTCTGTCAATATTTATAACGTTTTTTAATTAATTTTAATTTCTATTCATTTCTATTAACATTACACAAATATGAGTAGAAATTATCTGTGTATCTTATTTAAACTAAAAATGCCGTTAATAAAGTCCGATCATGGAAAGAATACCCTTGTTGAATGTTTGGAAATCCTGGGCATCGAAGTCCTTGACGTCTGCAATCTGAAAATATAAAAGCACATTTGAATAAAACAAACCAATAAAAAGTAATTTTTTAAGGTCATGGTTTATAAGGTTCTTAAGAAGCGTCGCATCGTCCTACATAAAAACATTATGTTATCTAAGAATTTTGGACTTGTTAAATTTTCCGTGTTATCTGAAATTATTATTTTGTTTCGTACATGTCCTTTAAATTTCAAACCCGATAAAATTAACATGTATTTTATTTTCAATATCATTAAGTGGATTTAGCTCGGATAATTAATAATTTAATAAGATTCGTATTTTGTAAAAGCTTTAAACGGCAACTGCTTTAGCCCAATTGACTACTGTGTTCAAGTTAAGTGAGGCGAACTCAAAGCAGACTAAATAAACGGCGCCCAGAAAATAGAGCAAGCAATATTATAAGAAACGAAAATATGAAGTTCATACATATATGACTTATGGGTGTAACTCTTCCTTTGTTTTGGTGCCTATATGTACATATGAATCAATACCTGCTTGTTTTCAACACAAAGACAGTTAATATTTGTCGTTTATGTGCGCCTGGTAGTTAGCGATGTCATCCCACATTTACTTGAATGTGTGGCGGTGCTGATGCAATCGTCATGTTAGGTTAATTTTAAAAATGTTAAGTCTCACATTAAATACATTATGTTTTAAACATAAAACAAGCTATCTATCAATAAGTAAATTAAAATGCAACCATAAGCTCGCCATTAAATTTTCGTTATTCGCGTAATCGATCATTATTTTTTTTATCTTTTGTTATTATAAATGGATTTTCTTTTACTTATTTTAAGTAAACATGTATAATGCACAAAAAACTAACACCATATGTGTCGCACAGTTAATCTTAACAAAAGTCATAAGTATCAAATAAAAGTTAAACTCGGCATAATTAAATCGATGACAGGCAGGCACGCAACCTATTCAAGTGAACCTACGGTGCCATCTCTTATTACCAGGCGCACATAAGCAACAGTCGTGCTTGAGTTAATCTTCAAATTCCTTTTACTTCGCCTAAGAATGCGTGGGCTAAAACTAGTGAAAGCTTGAGAGAGGTGACTTTAGCGCTCAGAGCACAGAAACACAAACTTGCGCACATACGATTATGCTCTCTTCTCTCTACAACACTTGTGTGTGTGTGTACTTACTTGTTATCTTGTTTATCAAGTTATGCATAGTGTGTATACTTGTGTGTTATCTACCTCGCTCACGAAATTTTTTTTTGCTTCTCGTTCCACTTAATAATTTCTCGTGAGATCATTTGCCTTCTCTATTTGCGCCGTTTTTCGCCTGCTTTGCGCACTCGCAACTTAGTTCTGTGTTAAGTTGACCCTAGAAGTCAATTACACAGTTGATTGCAAGTTGAGCTGTTAACTTTTAACATAATAAAAGGGCCTTTAGAGCAGCGTCAATTACCCGAATAGTAGCAATTAAAGCTTTTTAATGATCAATTATGTTTGAATATCCCGGGTCTGATTTGTAAGTGTACTCATACGGCTTATGCTATACTGACTACTGGGGCCAACACGACACAGAACTAAGTTGCGGGAGCGCAAAGCGGACGAAATAAAGGCGGCGCACAGAAAATAGGCAAGCGAACGATCACAAGATGAGCGATAACAAACAACAAAACTCGAGAGAGCGATGCATATGAAGATAACGGGCAAGTACACACACGCATACACAAGAATAAGGCAGGGGAACTTCCCGAAGCGACACTAGAAGAGAGCAACACGTGTGTGTTGCTGTACTCTGAGTGCAAGTCAGCTCTCTCAAGCCTACGCTCTCCACATGTTATTTTTAAGCGAAGTAAAAGTCATATGCAGTTAAAATTAATCAACAGCTGCCCATTTTGTGCGCCTGGTAATTAGAGATGGCATTTTACGTGTACTTGATCCCGTGTGGGTGCTGGCTGCTGCCATCGTTATATTTGAAGCTGAGTTCAATTTTATTTCTGATTTTTTTTGAGAAGACTTTTATGTAGTTTTGATTTGAATAGATTTTTGATGCTCATTTATTTAAGAGATATAGATTTGTTTAACTTGCCATGCCTCCTGTCCTTATGGCAGCTCGTCAGTAGGCTAGATTACAAATTTGATAATAATATTTGTCACGCGCCAACCGATCGTAACCACCTAATCTTCACAAATCTGACGTATGTATGCGACTCAAGCTGTTACATATATGTGAATATACATTTTCCCGCTTATATATATTTCATTGCAATCGGATTCTCAAATGGTAAGCCTTATTGCACGCGTACAGATCTTGTCACATTTTCCACTGAAGTCAAACTAAGCTTATTAGGTTGGTTGAGGGCACAAAAAAAGCCTAAAGACTTACCCCAATCCAAAAGGATATATCGAATTCAAATTTACCGTTGTGGATATGCTATATAAGATGAATGCGACGCATTTGTCGGGTGTTCACCAAGAGAATGAGAGCGAGCTAGTCAGACTGATAGAGCGCAATTTGATAAAGCTACTGCACTGCACTCTCTTATCTATTGATCGCTCTCTATCTCTCTCTCTCTCTCTGACTTAAGTCGCATTCCAATCGCAATTAGCCTACACAAAAGGAAAATGTAAAAATGATTAGAGTAGAGTTCAGTTGACTAGTTATTGTTGCAGAATGATCACCTTCGGCTTGCTGGCGGTGCTGTTGCTGGCTTGGCTGTGGCAGCGCTGGCACTTTGGCCACTGGCAGCGGCTGGGCGTGCCGCATGCACACGCCGCGCCCTTTGTGGGCAATGTGTGGCGCCTGCTGCGAGGCTGTTGCTGCTTTGGCGACCAGTTCCGGGAGCTGTATGAGTGTCCCAGCGCCAAGGGGCAGGCCTACCTGGGTATACACGTGCTGCACAATCATGCGCTGCTGCTGCGCGAGCCGGCGCTGATCAAGCGTATTCTTGTCGAGGATTTTGGGCAGTTCTCCAGTCGCTTTGAGACTACAGATGCCATTGGGGACACGATGGGCTCACAGAATTTGTTCTTCTCCAAATACGAGCTGTGGCGCGAGACGCACAAGATATTTGCGCCCTTCTTTGCCGCCGGCAAGGTGCGTCATATGTTTGGGCTGCTGCAGCAGATTGGCCAGCAGCTGGAGCAGCATATGGCCAGGAAGCTGACGGCGAGCGGCACGCCGGAGGGCACACTGGAGCTGGAGGTCAAGCAGCTGAGTGCGCTATTCAGCACAGATATTATTGCCTCGCTGGCCTTTGGCCTGGAGGCCAATTGTCTACAGCAGCCGGACGCAGAGTTTCGGCGCATGTGCATCGAGGTGAATGAGCCGCGTCCCAAGCGTCTGTTACATCTCTTCACCATGTTCTTCTTTCCGCGCTGCTCGCGCCAGCTGTGCACCCATCTCTACTCGGAGGAATACGAGCGTTTCATGCGGCAATCCATGAACTGGGTGATGGAACAGCGTGCGGCCAGCGGGGAGCAGCGCCACGATCTGATTGACATATTTCTGCAGCTGCAGCGCACGCAGCCGCCGGAGAGCGTGGTGCACCGGCGTGACTTTTTCGTGGCACAAGCAGCATTTCTGCTGCTCGCTGGCTTCGACACCTCCTCCTCGACGATTACCTTTGCGCTGTACGAGCTGGCCAAGCAGCCGACCATACAGCAGCGCCTCAGGCAAGAGCTGGCGGCGGCGCTGCTGGGCAGCGGAGCCACGACCGGACAGTTGGACTACGAGACGCTCAGCGGACTGCCCTATTTGCGGCAGGTGGTGGATGAGGTGTTGCGTTTGTATCCGCCCACTGCTTTTCTGGATCGCTGCTGCAATGCCAAGGCTGGCTATGATTTGTCCGCCTGGAGCTGTGGTTCCGCCTTGAGACTGCCGCCTGGCACACCCGTCTATATCTCTGTGCTGGGACTGCATCGCGATGAGCAGGTAACGATTGGGCGCAGCACATCACAGTTTTATACACGTTCATCACTGTTTTTGCTTTCGCAGTACTGGCCTGAGCCCTTGAAGTTTGATCCGGAGCGTTTCTCGCCAGAGCAACGGGTGCAGCATCAACCCATGACATATTTGCCGTTTGGCGCCGGTCCGCGCGGATGTCTGGGCACGCTGCTGGGTCTCCTGGAGATAAAGGTGCGTTTCCTTAGCTCAGCTTGTTGCCATTTCATTGAAAACACGTTCGCCTTTTATCCAGGTGGGTCTGGTCTACATACTGAAGAACTATCGCGTGGAGACCTGTGCAAGAACGCTGCCGGAGATGAGATTCGATGCCAAAGCCTTTGTGCTAACAGCTGCGGGAGGCACCTATTTGCGCTTCGTCCGGGATCCGCTGTGAGAAAAAACTGGACCTTGTGTTGCAGTTTTTTAAATTTTCACTTTATTGGGGTAATTGTTCACATATGTAGGTTCTGCTTTTTATTTTATTTTAATTTATTTATTTTTTTTTTGTTAATTTTTGTTTGTTTTTAGCTTAAGATCAGCTCAAAAATGTTCACAAAATTTGTCAGTTGTTCTAGCCAAATACTGCTGGCCATATAAATGGCTAATCAGTTATTATCTGCGCAGACCGTGGACTGTATTTATTGACTTGTAAGCTAGCTTATCAAAAAATAATTGAACAAAGTGCATTTTAACAAACTATAAAAACTTAAAACCTATAAAACAAGAAATTTCAATTTTCAGTATCGAGTTACTTTAAGTGCAAATAAAATTTGATAATGCATTTAGACCATGTATTTTACCAACAATATTTAGCTAGCTTGACAATCAACCATATGTATGTTGTGTATTTTTCGCGTTTTTCCGTTTTTGTTTTTCATTTTGTTTTTATTTTTTTTTACCATATACAATTTAAAAAACTAGCTCTCGAGCTACCTGGCTTATATCTTCACTTTTTACAAATTATCAAAAAAATAACTAAAGCAATTTTACACACTCGTCATTAAAGAACTAAGCTAACAACTAATTGCATTTTGTTTTTATATTATATTAGTAATTTATATATTAACACAAAAGTTTTATTTGTATTTAGCTTTTCTTTTTATACATAAAGGTATTCAGTTACAGAATTGAAATGTAATAATAGTATACAAATATGTTTGCACATTTATTTTGCTAGCTACGAATCGAATTTAGCAAAAATCAAGAACTATTTTGAACAAATTGTTATTTTAAAATCAAAATGCACAAGTTTACTGTAAAGATTCTTTTTAAAAAATGTGCTTCAATATAATTTGTGAATTTCTGTCTGCTGCAAACTAATTACTTAATTTGAATTTGAATATTTAGCTATGGGCTTGTTGTTAATTACTTTTTCAATATATTTATTTATATATATATTTTGTTTAGCAGTTTTCAAGAGGAAGCAGCATTTATTATGGCATATGTATATAGCTCAGCGGAAGGTTTTTCTGTAGTTCTAACTGCTCATCAATGTTATACATGTATGTTTATTTATATATGTGTATATATATATATATGTGTGTGTGTGAATGTGTGTGTGTGGCAAGTTAATTTGCATTTTGTTTTGTTGCAATGACAGCTTTTGATTTCGTTTTATTTAGTTGTTCATTATTTATGTTGGAAGCAATAAATTAAATATTGTTGCAATTATTTTGCTAAATTTTGAAAGTTGTTTTGTATCAATATGAATATTTCTATGTACATTGAAAGTGCAAGCATTTAAGTGTTTAGTTTTATTTTTATTTCCTTTTTTTTTTTTTGAGTAAGTTTCAAAATTGCAATTTTTGGTTTTTCAGAATACACAGTAAATTTGTGTTAATATTTTATTTTTGACTGACTGGAAGTGAGTTGGACATTCGAATTAAACTAAACAGGTAAATAAAAATAAATAAAGTGTGCAATTTAAAATGATTGTAAATATTTTTGTAAGATATTTGTAAATATTTTAAGAAGCCCAAACACTCCCAGAAGCGCTAACAACTACGCTTTGCATAAAATGTTAATTAACAGTGAGGGCACTGTTAATTAACATGTTTAGATGCTCAGGCTCTGTTTTGTTTTAATATAACGCTTAACACACACATTATTTCTCATATCGGCATATAGGCATACATACATATATAGATATATATAGCTAGTTACATGTATAGTAGTGTACTTTTGACATGACATACATTTATATATACTCATACTCATATTTATAGGTCATATATGTGTACATATACTCTCACTTTTTGCTTGCAAGTAAATATTATGTAAAAATTAAATCATTACATTTATATGCTTCAAAAACTCTTGTTTTTTTCTTACTATTTCTGTATTTTGTTGTTGTTGTGGGTTTGTTTTAGTCTTCTAAATACATTTTACGAAACATACACACAAGAATCGCTACTATCTTCGATCCTGCATGACCACCTGCTTGAAGGCACCCGCCCGCACGCTTGACTTGACCTCGTGACCGCCCAGAGAGGCAGTGCCATCGCGCGCTATATACAGCTGCAGGCCAGATGCTGAATCAAAAGACGGTGTGTATTTTAGATATTTATATTTAAGCCGCAATAATAAACATTAATACTCACTCTCAGCAGACTCGCCTAGCTGATCCAGCTTGGTATCCTTCAAAATCTCATCGATTAATGAGTTGGGATTCACGCGCGTCTCCTCGACACGATCCGAAACGCGCGGCCCATCATCGAGGGCGCCCTTTTTGCGTTTCTCACCGCTGCTTTTCGTGCGATCTAGAGATCCTGTTTCACTTATAACTAACGAACCGGAACTGGGATTCCTGTGAAAGCAAAACATCAGCACGATGAGTAAATATTGTAAAAACAATAATTAGTTGTATATTGTGTATATAAATAGAATATAAATTAAAGTATATACGCGGTGCTCTTTGCTTATGTGAATCCATTTGCTAAGTAATAAATGTGAATAAGCAGCGGTATACAAAAAGACACGATATATATAAAGGGGGCGTGCCACTTGTGACAAGTCGAGGGAGCGGGGGGAAGGGCAATTAAATCTGGCCATGCCATGCAGAACATATATGTGTGTGTATGTGTACTATGATTACAAATATTTGAATAATGCGGACAAAAACTTTTGCGAAGTGAACCAATGAAACGCTTATAAATAGAACAAGTTCCAAAAAAACTTCACACAATCAAAAACTAGATATAAAAACAGTTTTGACGGGTTTGAAAAAATAATAAAATATATAAGTAAATTAATATAACGTTTTGACAATCAATTTTTAGTTATAGAGTCGTAGCACACACATATTATAAGAAAATAAATTCGTAAATTAAATTAACACATTGATCATAAGCACAGTTTTCTGTACATCCAATTGAGTTTTTAACAAAAACACATTTTATAAATAATCTAGCATCTAGCATACTCATTAGAGCTGGAAAATATGTCAAATATACTTAAACATAATATGTCCCAACTTCTTTAATAGACAGCATTGTTAAATTGAAAAATAATGAATTAATCTTTACATTTGGAAAATATATTAACCTTTGCTCCTAACAAATGATTTATCTAGCAAAAAAATAATTTTTAAATTTTCATAAAACGACAAATCCTTATAAATATAAACAATAAATTTGATATGAAGCAATCTTTCGTATTTGTTTGCTTAAGGATCATATTATGTAGGTTGACCTCTTCTGTAATGCTTGAACTATATAATACTTGATCTTAATACAGACTCTGAAATGATTAGCTTCATATATAAATTATACTGACAGACAAAGTAAGGATCCCGTCCTGAATTTCGTATAGTTTTCCAGCTCTATTGAATACATTAAGTATAGTGTAGACAATCACGAGTCAAAGATTTACGAGCACAACAACAATAATAATAATAACAGCCAAAACTTAAGAGCTAACAAATGGATACAAAGAGGCAGGCAACTAAGTAGAAAATTCGTTGTGAGGAATATGCAACCCACATCATGGTGATGCTGGGCCGGCGTATGATCTGTGTGGTAGCCAGCGGAGAGAGCGTTGCGCCTGACACGGACATCGTGGTGGCCGAGGTCATGGCCGATGCCTCCGCTGCCGCAGCGGACGTGGAGAGCAGCAAGGAGGCAGCCGAAGGATTCGAGCGTATGCTGCACGCATCGGTTGGACTCGCTGCCAGCGAGCTGAGTGCATCTCCGGACATGACATTGCCCAGCCGTGGACTACTGCCGTGTCCATTGGGCGAACCCAACAGCGTCTGCTGCGATGGAGCGCCGTCCACGGTGTCCTGGTTACTGCTGCTGCCCGGATTGCACTGGAAGGTGATGAGGGCGCAGCTGCTGCTACTGTTGCTGCCGTTCGACGAGGACGCCGAGTGATTCGAGTGGATGCTGGCCAGAGTGCCGCACGGCGAGCAGCTGCTGCCCATCGCATAGCCGCCAGAGTTAGCTGTCGCTGCCGCTCCACCTGCTGCTGCCGCTGCCGCTGCCTGCTGTCGACTGCAGCTGCTGCTGCTGTTGCCGCTGCTGTTGTTGCAATTGTTGCTGCCGCCGTCGAAGAGGCGACGTGGCACACCGCTGAAGCTTCTGCTTGTTGCGCGTTTCGTTTTGGATTTGGATTAATTCATAGACACAGTTACAGACCAAAGCGTTATGTTTGGTTTGGATATATCGGAAGACATAAGAAATAAAAAATATTTGCAAAATATGCACAATAAACATGAGTAAATAGTATTTCAAACGAAATACGGGTATTAGAGAGTAATATTTATAAATATATATATATATAAATATATTTTGGTATTCAATTTCAACTCGAAAAATTCCTCTGACAGGCACTTTAAAGCACTTAAGTCAAGAAGCTTTTTAATTTTAGATTTATGCACTTTATATGATAAGATACGATTATTTTTAAACATTGTATATAATATATGTATAGATAGGGATTATCAGTGTCTTTTGGTTGTGTTCGTACGTGTGTGTGTGTGTTTAATATTATTAAACAAATTATAAATGTAAAAAATAAACAAAACAAAAAAATCACTTGTAGCCTGAACTGGAAATCCCTAGACACACTTAATCTTTTCACAGGTTTCTTTACTCTCATAGCTATCAGATTGGAATCTCGACTGGTTTGAATTAGCATGGGAAAATATATATCCAAATGAGATTTCATAAATGTATTTTTCAATGCAGTCTTTCCGGATTTTTTACCTATTTGGGTTTAATTTATGTATTTGTTATTAAGAGGAAAATCTTAAAATATATTTTCGTAAATGAATTTTTTTTTATGAATTTTCTGAACTTCTTCCTGTATTCTAGTCAACAATTTTAGCTTATTTATTAGTATACATTTTGTATGTCATAATATTACGAATGGATGCAATATCTTTATTTGCAGTCTGCATATTTATGCAGCCCTGACCTTTCCCATATTTATAGTTAGTTTTTCATATTCTCAATCAGAGTTGTCAGTTTCTGCTTTAAAAATTTATCGCACTCTCGACTCTAATAAAAATTCCAGTGAGTGCTTTGCAGCTATTGTAAAATGTATAAAGCAGCATACAAAAACAGTTTCAACAGTTGTTTTTTAGCCCAGCCAAATGGAGGCCAAGGTAAGAGTTTAGAAGGCCAATTGGCCGACACGAGGTTGACAGACGCGGGGCACATTGGCCGGGTGAAGCGGGGAGGAGTTTCAGAGGACACATCCTTGCCCCAGTTTAAATCAGAGTTGGCCTTAAAGGACAATTTTACATGGGGAGGAGAGGTTGTGAGAGCAGAAAGAAGTACAAACGGAATTCATAGAAAATTGAAGGTATCAAAGTGCAAACTTTTAAGTGCTGCCCAAATGAAATTAATAATAATAAAAACTTTAGACGAAGGCCTCTTAATTTATCGATATTAAAGTAGAGTTGGGTGAGTACTTAGTAATTGTAGAACCAGTAGCTACTTTTAACTGTACAATAAATTGACCAACTTGACCAGTGATAATCCCCTTGGGATATAGCAATAGTAATTACATATTTTATAAGATTAGCTTACAACTAAACTTAGGTCTAACTTAGGCACCCTGCGAAAATGTGCGCAGGGCCAAACCGGGCATTGATTAGTAAAAAAATAATAATTAAACTCGAACGTGAACAAAACAAAACAAAACGCAAAAAACATAGCCAGAAACAATAACGTAATTTTGAACGGGAAAAACAAAACGAATGAGCGAGTATATTTAATGATAGAGCATAAGCGATTTTCAGGGAACAAAACGCGACAGAAGCGAACGTGTGAATGAATAACTGAACAGCAGTCTAAAGCCTGAATGCAAACGAGTCAGGCTTAACGAGTAAATTTAACGAGCAACGAGTAACGACTCGCTGCTGAACGAACTAGTTAAATATTTAGTTTGGTCAGCAGACTGAAGCCTGAACGCAAACGAGTCAGGCTCAACGAGTAAAGCTTAACGAGTAACGATCCGCTACTGAAGAACTAGTTTAATATTGAGTTTGATTGTTTTTCATATTTTTTGTTTGTATGATATTCAAAGTAAAACGCGACGCACCTCATGAGCTCGTAGGCGGCATTCGTGGAATGTGGCCGCACCAAATGCGGGGGCTCCTGTGTGGCCAGCGGCGTGGATGAGCTGCCCTGCAGCATGGTGCGACGATAGGCACGCTCGAAGGGCGTACGCGACATGAAGGAAACGGCATTTGTAAAGCTCTCAGCCGGCGAATCGACCACATCGTAGGTGAGCAAACGATTCACATAGCTGTTGTTGCCGCTGTTGTTGCCCAGCGCCGGCTTATCCGCCGATTGTATGAGCCGATTAAAGCTGGGCCGGCGTTCGCTGGTGGGCGTGAGAAAGGGATCCGCTTCGATGCGCTCGCTAACGACATCGGGTATGGTGCCCATGGAGCGCATTTTCTGTATGGGATGATGTGACGTCTGCGGACTATCATTGCCGCTATCTTGACCTATGAACTTAGCATTGCCCACCTTCGATTGATGCGACTGATGCTTCACAAAGAGCTTGCCCGAGGAGCCATTCGATGTAGTTGAATTCTTGCGCAGCCCATAGCTGTGCAGATTATGCAGATGATGATGGTGTGTATAGTTGTGCTGCTGGACACGCAGACGCTCCTCCAGCGATTGGTCGCGTATGCGCTGGAATTCCTCGCGCACCGCCTCCTCGGAGTAGTCGTCGAAGCAGAGATTATTGAGCGACTTCATCTTGGGTATTTGTGCACGCTCCGCCAGCTGTTTTAGACGTCGCGGTGAATTCCGATCCAGCTCCATGGAGGCCTTGTGAAATTCCATTTCGAGTATGGACAGATTCTCCATGGACTTGATTTTGGCCACGCGCGGCGTATGATAGTTCTCCTCCAGGCCGGAGTCATTGTCGCCCGAATCCTCATTGGGATATTCATCGGATTCGCTCGTCTCTCCGCTATCATAATACTGTGTGGCCTGCAGCAGCAGCGGCAGCGGCATCTCAGCCAGGGGCGTGCGAAAGTCCTCATAGCCGGCCAGCTGCTCGCTGGGATGCATTGTGGCATTGGGCGTCTGATAGAGCATCTCCTCGCTCACATATTCGATGGTGGTGCTAAGGCTAACGATTGCCTGATGATTGGGTGGTGTTGGTTGGCTCCTTGGCGCCGCCGGGCCCACTTGATGCTCCTGCACCAGGCCCAAGCCGAGGCCCTGTGGCTGCGCCTGCTCCGCTTTGTGCTGATGCCTCATCGCCGGTATATTCAATTTCATGGCATTTATAGCTCTCTGATTGAGTCTATTGAGTAGAGAAACGGATTTTCTAAAACGACTGAAGTATGTTTTTTTTGATGGTTTTTTTTTATGTTGGCGACGTTCGTTGAGATAATTTTTTTGTTGTTGTTGCAGATTTGAAATTGTGGTTAATATGTTTTATTTACGTATTTTACAGTTGGTTAGTTGGCCATATACCCGATTGTTTTTTGTATTTTATTTAAATTATATACAGTACATATGTTGGTTATAAAAGAAGAAGAAAACAAAAAGTGTTAAACAAAATTAGCCAAAGCAAAATTATGATTAACCATAAAACTAAGTTGAGAAAAACGTAAAAGCTACCATAAAACCAGATTAGAAAAGCCCATAAGTCCATAGTTAATTATTATGTTAGCTACCACGTATATACTTAAAGCTAGATTAACTATATTAATAAGTTAAATGAATCAAATTTAGAAAATGAAAACAAGGAAAACCCAATTCCATAAGAATGCGTTGCGTGGAAAGTTTGTTGGGAACTAGACACGTCGTATATAGAACAAATATTCGAATTGCTTCCTGAAATATTCTAAACGACATTTAATATATATATTTATTTTGTGCGACCCCAAAGGGATCAATTGTTAGAAAGAAGCTGCTGCAATCTTTTTCGTACTGTCCATTTAATAATATTATTTACTTAACTTTTAAAACTGCTTTTACGTATATTGCGTATCGTATAAACTGAATTATTATTAGTTCTAGTACACTTGCTAGAAATAACTAATTGATTTTTAATAGTACTTCCTTCAGCGGATTTAATAATATGACACGAATTGTTTAACTCATTAAAGGAGGCAATCCTATATCACTTTTCAAAAAAATATATATATTTGTTATTCTCCAGTATGAGAAAAGCCGAATCGATATCATCAGCATGTGAGGTTTAATATTTTCAACAAGTCGAAGTCGGAATGGGCCGAAGTAAAGCTACATTTGGAAGCTATGAATAGAAATGTATATCACATCTAATATTAATAATAAGGGCGAGTGTTTGTAAGAGTATCTCAATTTGGGCAACCCAGTTTTATAATTTGTCTGCTAACTAGTTCTGAGCGTGTTGAAAGAATAAAAATATTTTCCTTTTCAAAAGGTATCATTTACTGGAAGTCGAGCCAAGTCATCTGTTTGCTTTTTTGCTTCTAACAATTTATTTATAGTTATTTTTAAACTTTTTACTATATCATGTAAATAGCCAGGCTGCTTTAAAATTAAGGCATAAATTGATGAAATATCATTATTTGCTGTACTTTTCTTATATTCTTATTCTTGACTATGCCAAACACATGCTTGATATCAAATTACTTTATATCAGTTTATCAATTTTGTGTAATTTGCGCAACCTCTTATCAACTTTGCTGCTTCTTCTTATGGTCATTATTTACATTCTTAACTACTTAAGAGCCCAACACTTTGTGTAGGTTTCTAAAGTTCGTGCAGAAATATTGACCTAAGTAAATTCGTGCAAATGCCAGATGCAAAACGTGACCTTTGCAGCGCCCCATGACGTCAACCGATGAGATCACCGGCTGCGCATTATTTTCATTTTTATTTTAAGTAAACAATTCTCTAAGCTCAACAATATTCAAATTGTGCAGATGCACCCGAGCATATAACCACAGCAAATCCGACTAGAACTAATGTATTTTCGGATTTGCACCAAATACATAAGAACCATTACAGGGCGACAGTCTGTCTGTGTGTGTTTGGACAAGGATATTGGAATGTAAATGTGTGTGCGTGTGTATATGGGTGTACATTGTCTACATTTGACCTTAGACATAACAATGAAAATTGTAGAAGTTAGGAATAAACTTGTTCAGACTACATTCATAAAGCTAATGTATTGGTTTAAGCTAATTATAATATATGATATATATTTATACTAAAAGTGCCTAAATGACCTATTTATAACTGATAGCTAGTATTTAATTAATACTTATAATTATGGTATTTTTCAAAACTTGTAGCAGTTTCAAAGTGGAACTTATCTAAGAAATATATATATAAAAGAACACAAAAATAATTAAGAAAATGAAGGAAATCGAATAAAGTGTTGTGTAGTGTATGTATGTGTTAACAGTGTTGTATAATAATACTGTTTGAATTAAGTTTTAGTAAACATCAAGGGCGAATATGTATGTATCTATGGATATAGAGAACGTGTGTGTGTGTGTCTTTTGTCGAGGTTAGACACGACTGTTGTTTAGGTAGGTAAAAAAAAGTATGTATATAGAGCTTTAGCATATATAGCGCATATAGTATAGAGGAGCATAACAAAGATTATAATAGTTATAATAGATTATTTATGTAAATTAAAAAGTTGGCGCGAATTGTGGGCAAAAAAGTCAAGTTCAAAGTCAAGGCTTTATACATATTTGAAGCTATACGTAATGACTAAATGATATTGGGGGGTTTTTGTTGTTGTTGTTGTGCTTAACTACTTACCTAGCGTGCCCCGAGTCACCCTCGGAACTTTGCCTCGAATGTTGACTGTGCGAAAAACTACTATAACCCGAACCTTTTGACATCTGAGTAGAGAAGGGAAATCATTAGAAAATGCTTTCTCTAAATTACAGCTTATATTTAAAGAATTGTTAGTTGTGCTCACTTGACTAGTATTACTGGAATTTCTGGAGTGTCCCATTTCCATAAGCGCAGCTGTATTAACAGTAACGCCCACACCACCGCCAGCACCGCTAATGCTAACGCCAGTGGTGCCATAGTTATTGCTACCAATAACGCCCAAGCCGGGCAGCGTCTGGGTGACGGTGACGGGCGTGGTGGCACTGGATGAGGCAATCACATGCTGCTGCAGATTGTCCGTGGTCAGCGTAACCGCCGATTCCGAGGACTCGGACAGCCCGGAGTCTGTGACAATGGCCGCTATCACCGCCTGTGCGTCGAGATCTGCTGGAAAATAATATAAATCTTGTTAATTGAGTTACATTCGTTTTGCTCTGAGTAATAGGGTTAACCCACCCTCCTCCCTTGTGGTGGAGACGGGGCGCGTGACCGACGCCGACATTGTGCTGGCCACACCGCCCAAAGTGGCGCCACTGCCGCCCAGAGGAATGGCTGTGCCGCCACTGCCGCTGCCCATGCTGGAGAGCGCCGTAGCCGTTGGCGTTTGCAGACCACTGCAGGCTACCTCATTGGCCAGATCATCTGCAGAAGGTTTGCTTGGTTTGCTCTTTAAACTGGGCGTGGGACTGCAAAAATAGAAAATAAATTATGTACTTTAAGCAGCTATAAACTACATGTTTAGATTGTAGTCTACTCACGCCTTAAAAAGTATATCACCGCTTAGCATGTGCATTTTGATGCTAACCCTTAGCATGGAGTTGTCCAGGCGATGGCGCGAGTCGTAGCCCTCGAGCAGAAAGCGACGCGATGTTAATCCTGCACCCGCAAATTCGGCAAGATTTAGATCGATAAAGCCGAGCTTGTAATAGCTGCGACCGCCCTTCATCTCCTTGCGTATGGAGATGCGCAAATGGCAGGGATCTAGAACACCAGTCGATGCATTGGCGCTCATCTTGCAGGGGAACTCAAAGCTGCGATTCCACTCGACGCGATGATTACGCACCTCCTCGCTAGGAAGACAAATGAAAATCGTTTTAAATTAATAAATAAATTTAAGTAATTATTCCGACCGGCTTATCTATGTGTTTTGTATCTATTGATAGTTGTCTATTGCATGACTGTGATGTACTTATATCTACTGCAAGTAGTTTAAGCTATTTATAATACTTGCAGGTATACTACAAATGACATATAGGAAAATGGAAGAAACTATCGACTATCGAAATATTTGATTGTAGCAAATGTTGATAGTTTTGTAATAAGAAAATTGGTTAAAAGTGCTTCTTCAACCGTAAGACCTGCATTATGTGTATTCTTTTATACATTTTTAGCTCCAGTGGCTTTTCTCGAATGTAGTCAACATATTTAACTAGTGTAAAAGCTTATTGGATGGTATTATTTGAATATAATTGTTAAACTCACCGACTGCTGTACTCCTGAAAGGAGCCACCGTCCAGAAGACGTATCTTGGCAAAGAGCACCTCATTGACCAGGGCCACCTCGACCAGATCTTGAAGTTGGACCTCCACATTGAACTTGTACTTTTTCTTTTTCATCATAAAGGCCATGCCAGGGGCGCTAGGCCCGAGTAGTGTCATCAATTTCTTTGCCTACAATTCGTTATTTTGCGGCGTTGCCACTCCGTCACAAGGAAACCGAAGTAATGCCTGCTTTTAGGCGGTTGCCGGGCACCGCCTTGACCACTTCGTTAGCTGCTTAAGTTGGTTTTAGCTGCTGCTGGTCGGCAACTTGAGCTTCGAAATTTTCCACTCCACGTAACTTGTAGTTGGCTTTGCCTTCGACCTGTTGGGCTTTAATGTATGTTTCTATATAGACTTTTCTATTTTTAGTTGGCTTTCTTATCAGTTGTTGTGTTGTGCTACTTGACAGCCATGTTTTTAGGGTTTGTGCATGGCTCTGGCCTTGAAGTTGTTCCACGTGTCCACCTGCGGAATGCAAAGAATTAATACAACGTCTATAAGCGTAGGCTTTATATGTATTATATGCAGAAACTGAAAACCTAATGGGGGGAAATGTGTGTGAGACTTCAATAGATATAAAACAACCGTAAGAAAACTCGTGTGAAATGAACTGAAAATCAGTCACTACGTACTCACATTATTTTCGGTGTGTCAAAGCATTCAATTTAAATGGATTGAGAGTTATCTTTTCAACGGGTTTGCAAAAAGCGATTTACAAGTAAGTTAAAGACATTCTGTTCGAAACTAATTGCAAAATAAAGTAATATCTAGAAGCTAACTTGAATATTAAGGAAATGATAGAGTGTTGACTTTTCATGGGGTATGTGGAAACTATTCGATAATTTAAATTATTCTCGTATATTCAATGCAATTTCAGGAATCAAGATTTCACAATATACTTCAAATACTAAGACATTTACAATTTGGCAATGGTTGAGCCTATAAATTCTTAAAATCATCTCAGGAAGCAAAGTATTCTAACTGGCGAGCGATCAACAATACCTAATAAGAACTTGTTCTACCTAATTTGGTATTACATTTCCTGTATACTCATCCCGCATACTCGCATCCAGTAGAGGAAAGACAAATTAATATTTTTAGAAAATATTATTATTATTTAATACGTTCCTGTTTTGATCACATCATTCGATGTATTTTTTTCATCGTGTACTAAATGCTAATACGTTTCTGTTTACACAATCTGGGAATTTAACGCGGAATCTTTGAGTGAATCGTTCTCAACTATTCTAATTATAGTTGTACTATTTTCTTTTCTGATATTTAAAAGGTTTTCTCGGCGCCTAATCGCAATTCTAGAGCATCCAATCAAATCGCTATGAGGCGAAAAGAAATAATTAAAAGGGCTAACACGCAAGACAACAATGTGCTAGAATTATTTTATGGTGTGTTCTGTTTGGCGTCGACTTTGGCTTGATTTTGCGTGCTTTCGTGAATTATTAAATATTGTGGGGTTGTTGATTTTAGCAAATTGATGACGCATTAGTCAGCGTCACACTTGCTGTCGTCTTTATGTTTGCCGGCAAAAATCAACAAGACAAAAAAAAAAAAAGGAAAAGGAAAATAAATAAAAATAATATTTATAATAATAGAAGAAACACGCACAAAAAATTTCGTAGACGCCCACGTTGATATCGTCTGGGTCTTTTGGGTTTGCAACTCGACAATTGTTGTTGCGGCGCATTAACAAAATTTTTAGATTGGTGACTAATTTTCCATGTATCTGATTTTTTCTGCGAATTTATACAATGTTTCTAAATTAAACTGCGTGCCTTTTTGTTGACAGTTAATCTTTGAAGAAACACAAAAGAGTTCTTGAGAAAAACACAAATTATCATTATTGTCAAAATAGGAGGGCGTGGTTTAGATTAGATTTCAACAAAAAGATTTGTATCTTTCAGTGCACTCAGTTTCGCTTATAAGTGTACAAAAGAATAGAAAAATGTTATAGCTGGGTTATATAGAACTGTATTAATATAGATTACTTAAAATGTGATATGTTTATAGATAAATTCCGGTGACTTCACAAATCTACCTGCCTATTGTACAAATAAAGTTAGGCAATATATGAATAAATTACGTTTAGGTAAATGAAATAATATTTGCTTCGATCGGTATCTTTACATAAATTGTTTAACATTGAGAGAGACTAGTTTGATCAAAATATCTTCACTTCAATTCATTTTCAATCAAACTAAAGCTTTAAGTCTTCGCCTTAAACTCACACAGTTATGATTGGCAAAACAAATCCGTAGCACGCCAATTACGCCCATTATGCCCATTAGCCATGCCAATTAGCTGGATAAACATTGCAAGACCAATCATAACCAAAGTCCATTAACCCAGTTACCACCGCAAGAAAACTGGGTCCTGAGAGCAAACACACCCTAAAGTAAAATATTGCACCCCAAATCGCATACAGCGTTTGTTTTGCTCAGCTGCGGTTAACTACGCTTCGGATTTGCTTTACCACGCACATGTGACCGCACCCAAAACAAACCTTGCCGAGTTGCAAAGTCCTTAAAACGAACCGTTTGGACAGAGCTTGGCATGGCCAACTGACACGGAAACATGGTGAAAAGTGAGCGTATAAAGTAATTGACTGACTGACTACTTGATTGCCCACAACTTAATGTTGAATATACCCAGCAAGTCTAAGAAAAACTGGGTCTATAGCACATAGCTGCCCATTGTTTTAAATGAAACATTTACAACTAACAAAATAAGGATCCCATTCCTGTATTTTATTATTTAAATAAAGTTAAACATGTATTGTTGAAACATTAAATTTATATATAAAATGCAAGTGGTATCGATTCGTTGTCTTCCGTATTCAGGGGGTTCGATTCCTTCACCTCGTGCTCACTGTGAAATTGATAAGCCCTACGCAAGCGATTGCACAATTTAACAAACTATTTCCAACTCATTTTATGTATATATACAATTTATATTTATCGTAGGAATACCCAAAACATGATTTCTGTTGTTCTACATCAATGCAGCTCATTTTACAATTGACTTACAGAGTATTGCAGAGCTGAGCATCCCTTTTAAGTGTATGCACATTCATTTCTAGGTGCGCCTTGGACTGCTTAATCCCGATGAGCGCAAGGCATGCACATTGTTGTATTTGCTTATCCTTCTGATACTAGTTGGGGTTTAAGTGTGTTTTACGTCAATTTTCTGATGGCTTTTTAATGAGACCGCTTGTGCTGATATTAGTGCTCACTTAGGAGATATTTTTCCACTTAGCTGATTAATGCAAAGCAAGTGCGTTTGCACTCAGGCAACTTGTGAATTGATTGCTTTTCGCTAACCAGTCCAATCAGTGTGATGGACCTTTTGGTCCAGAAGTCAATTAACGAGCGTACACAAATTTGCCGTTGATTAGGTCAATTTGACCTTTACCTTGCCGCATCATCCGTTTATTTATTAACAATGACGCAGCAGCACCAACGGCAGCCGCAGCCGCAAAAACTGAGAAAGAGAAGAGTGTGCACAGCACAAGAAATCAAAATTCATTGCTAAACATGCCACAGAGTGCACAATAACAAATATTGATGTATATAACGCATGTGTACATATGTAGATACATATATATTTATCTGCATCTGCGGACTTGCCCACATCGCGTATCTTGGCCAACAAAGTCGCCACAGCAAGAGCAAAAACAAAGCATCCTATGGCGCCGGCTGATGACAAGCGAATTGTAAACGAGTCGCCAGTGCAAAATTGTTGAAAGAAATCAGGCGAATCAAGAGATAGGTGAAATGGGGAATTTCAAACTTATAGCTAGACGATGTGACGCAGTACGCCCACTAGAGCATGCAATAGAGATCCGGGTTCGATTCCCACATGGGCAATAATATGCTAGAGATGTGGGGAAAATTTAAGAGGTATAAACATATAATGTACAAGAGAGAGGTAGGAGAAAATAGTAGTGTGATGAATAAAATAGCGAAATACTAATTTAGACAAAAATGATTTTAGAGATATATAAGAAACGAGAGACAATGAAAAAGGAAAAGAAGAATTATTGCAGCAAGAGAAAGGAATCAATAAGAAAATAGTGATATCTGCAGAGTTCGTTTTCTGTGGTAGAAAATTAGTTCTAAAAAACCCCAAGTTTTTCTTTTATAGCACATACGATTCATAATTAATTGAGTTTTTCAAGAAATTCAAGAAATGGCAAATTTTGTATAATTTTGAATCAGCTTTGCACCGAACTGTTATGCGAACCATTACAATAATTCTATCTTAGTTTGAAATCCATCTATTTATCTGGCATCATCAATATCTTTGAAATTATCAACAGTAAATTTATATTGAACTGTGACTTGTCAATTCGAAATAAGAAAACTTGAGTGCAATGGTTCAATTTGTGCAATGATATTGCACATTACATAATCCCTGACCAGTGAGTAAACAATTATGGGTGGGATTTGCATTCCACCTTGCACTGTTTGCATTGCCTATGGCATTTGTCATCAGGGTTGGCTTGCTTGGACGTGGACGCCGTGTCATGGCCAAGTTCTCACAGTAAATGTTAAATACAAGTCGAATATATTTTCGTCTTTTTGTGCAAATTAGCTGATTGAATTAGCTTGCGTTTAGTTGCCCCCAAAAGTTGCCTTCGACACGCATCTCTCACAGATACAAAAGTATCTGCTTATTGTCAAAGAAACGACGGTTCGAAGAAAGCACCGACAAAGTGACAAATGAGCTCGCTGAACAGATGATGGCGCATTAACGAGAGGCAGCTAAATAGTTTATCAAACTCAACGAAATATTTCGAAACATACGATTTGAAAAAAGTATCTTTAACAGTACAAGTGTTAGGAAGTATCTTAAGGTACGATATAGTAATTCTGTCTTGCAAATTGTCGCATAGAAACACCTGCACCAATATCTACACCTGCTTTCAAGCAGTAAGAATAGTTTGTATGAAAAGAGACAGACTAAAAATAATTTTTAAGAGATAATATTCAAGAATTAGCTGATCAACTGTCTGTCTACAAAGTTTTATCATTATATCATCAAACTGACATGATATAATAGGAACTGACAAGCTTTTATATTTTGTGGGTAGTTATTGTAACTATAAATTCGACAAACTTCTCGATCCACTCAAGCGACGACTGTTTACAGAACTTGCCACCCATTCAATAGCTGCAGCTGTTGCACACATGTTCAAATGATTTGCATTCAGTTGGCTTCGCGCTTAATGCTCGATGATATGTTTGTGGATTCCAGTGCCCTTTTGCCCCCTTTCATTTAGACATCCGAAAAAATATTCGAGTGCTAATGATGTGTAAAACAGAACACATATCGAGCATTCTTTGGAGGGCATATGCTCGCATATGTCAGCCAGGCTCGAAGTCGACCCGAGTGCCGGTTGAGTGAGCGAAGTGCTAGTCATTAAGATAAGCACGGAAGCCCAAAAGATAAGAACTTTTGTTTATATTCAGAATAAACAGCGAACAAGATCAACGTTAATTGGCAACCAAATGGTGTGCGAGCTAATTTGATGCACAGGATAAATGCGAACCATAAAAAGCTCTGATTTTTGAAACTGACAAAAAAGTTTAACGAGACTAGAACTCATTTTTGAAAGTTTTCTAAAGTTTCAAATAGATGCATAGAAACTGATAGATACACAAAGAACTTCTTTGTGAAAAACATTGGAAAGGAAATTAAGCTGGACATAAATTAAATCTTAACAGTCATTTATCTTAAAAAGTTAAACTTTTATAAAAGAATGTAAAGTATTAAGGAATTGGTAATGATACAATGATAAATTAACAAAACTCGTTGAACTAGCAAAAACTAATTAAAATTCTTAAAACGTCAGCTTTTTAAAATATGTGTTTCTTCAAATTTGAATTCGTCAATGTTAGGTTTAAAACTTCGCAAAGTTAAACAATTGCTTATAATTCTCAAGTGGTTATGGTTCAAACTGAGGTTAAGGCCTTGCCAATTACGGTTCGGTGGCAACGTTTGCTAATGAAAGAACTGGGAGGCTTTTATAATAGCTAAACAGACGTTTCAGTTCATTCCTTGTTGTTGTTAGTCGTTATGACCAACATTGACCTCGGACCGGCCAGCTTAATATTTAGTAAAAAGTAGTTTTATGTATGCGAGTAACTTGTCTGCCAATTCTAATATATCTATTTGGCTAGCACTTTGAGTAGTACTAAGCAGCTTTGAGATACGTGTTACATTTCGCTCTAAGCGCCGAGCTGAGCCCTGCAATGAGCTTATTATTTGGCTCGACTTACATAAAATGCTCAAGTTGGCCGCAACGACACGTACTGAAAGTTCAGAAGAGGCCATAACGTGTCTTGATTGAAATAGAAAAAAAAAATTAACTGGATGCTTGAGTGATTTCTCTTTTGTCCCAGAGCGAGAGAAAGAGAGACACAGACAATAGAGATATCTTAGAGACGCTTAGTCATACAGACAACTAGAGAGACATTGACCTTGACAAAGCGAAGCGTTAATGGATTCGACTTTGAATGGGCAGGCAGGGCAGAGCGAAACAAGACATGGAAAAACATTGCAGGCATTGCTTCCAACTAAATGGGCTTTGATTTTGCATGCCAAAGCAGTTGATTTACTTGCACTTTTGACCTTTAAGGTGGAATTTGGCGAAAACTTTTATGTTTTCCCAACTAAATGCTAAACTTTCAACAGCCACTGTGCTGTGCAATGGGTTGGCACTAAGTGCACCACATTTATTAGTTTTCCCAGCAGTTTCCCGGGCAAGTTGACCTTCATTGGTGACAACTCCCACAGCTTCTTGGTGGTACTTTTTTATGGCATGGGTTTATGGTCGTCCTAGCACATATAAAAGTACTTAGACACAAACTCTCCCCCTCCCTCTCTCTCTTTCTCTCTCTCTCTCTCCCTAAACAGCTTCTAGTCATTAAGAGTGCAAACTCAATTTAAGCTTATACCCTGTACCATTAAATGAGTAAAATGGTTTAATTAGAGCTTTAATATGAAAATAGAGTGTAAAAGAGGTTTATGCAATACTTTACGAGTATTTGTAATTTCTATTATATACATTTTTTATATTTCAGTGCATGTGTAAATATATCAAGTCAACTGCAACTTTAAGTAATTTAATTCCTTTAGCAAAATTGGTCTCATTAAAACTCTGCCAAATTCAAAACTTATTTAATTGCAAGCTGTTAGCACAACTTTTCTTCTTGCATTTCTTTTTCCCAAAATTTGTACAGCTCTACAAAGGTGCATTTAAAACGCAGAAGTAATTAGGACTCGAATCGTTTGAGAGTTGGAAAAAGAGACAAATGGCAAAAATAGAGCAGTCGCTGTTTTCGCATACAAACGAGGTGTTTTTTTTTTAGAGGGTATCTAATAGTAGTCTCATTTGCTCTCTGCTCTAAGGATGTCACCTGTCGTGTGGTGCTGAAGTGTTAATGAGGCTCACTCTAATGAATGCCACTGCCATCTGGGCGACCAACTTATCTTGTCTACTGGGGCAGAGAGTGCGTTTAATTGTGTCAACTTACCCGCATTATCTGCACCTCACAAGTGGAGGGGGAGGGCTGCACAGCAGCTGGCCTGCAAGACAGGTAGAGAAATCCTTGTAAATTACTGTCATCACTTCGAAAAATCTTTTGCTCAAGCTCAAATGTGCCCACCCTCCGCTCTGGCCTGACCTACTTTATCGCAGCAAGTGGCTGCACAAATTGCGCAACAAATGCCCCGAGGTGCCGGCGAAAACATGAAAAATGCGCAGCTCTTGGGATGCAAGGGGCCCAAATGCACCTCAGCGCCCAGTGCTGCGTATAGAGTGGTATGTGCCATAAACCACGTATTTGTGCTTTACAAGCACGTAAACTGAGTAGGTAGTATAGTAGAGTTAATGGTATACGGGTCCTTAACTACTTTTAAGGCTGGCTTTAAGGGTAATGTGGAATTGTGCAATATGAAGGAATATCTACTCCCTTCTACGACTACATAAAGTGCAATAAAAGTAAACCTATTAGGCTGATGGGACTAGCAGCTGTTTTTTTGCTTAACTACAGCAGTTTTTCATACAATTTAATATTTAAAATAAAAACAGTTCAAATTCATTTTAAACCAGATGATTTTTCTTTTGTAAATTTCTAGAAATGTATTGCCCATTATCAAAAGTTCGGTTCCATTTTAAAGTTTACAGAACGTGAAAATTATTATTATTTTACTCAATGAGAAATAAGCATATTTATCGACCTACTATATCTTTTAAAACTGAGATGAGATCCTGAATTCTGATATCAGAATAGATTTCTATAAAGAAATTGTCATTATTTTGAACTTTAAGATAAATTTCATTTAATCCTCTTTTTTTGCGCTTGTAAATTATATTAGTGATATATCGGGTCCTAAGCACATGGAAAAGAATATGCTCTGCTCGAATCATCGAATAATATGAATAACAACTCGAATTTTTTATGCATATATATTCAATTTCCACATTGTAATGTTTACATCCTGACGCAATTTAAGCCTGGATAAGTTGGTGCCAAATATTTACTTGTCTTTGCCAACATTTCATTTACCTTAATGCAGAAAGGCAATTTCAATTATATTTGCCAAGACTCTGAATTGATATTTAAAAAAATCACAATAATACACTTTTTACTGGCATTGAAAATACATTTCATATGCTTGATCAAAATACGGTAAGGCGATTAAAGTTGGCTCCAAGTACTTCAGCCTTATCGGTGCTCATTGGTCGCAAGATCAATGCAAAATGTTATTTTCCGAATATTTATTGTATTTATTTAATTTTTATAATTATTTAATAAGTGCGTGTTGTCGCTGCGAGGAGTAAAACTAAACTAAGCGCCTTGCTGTTCTTATCAAAAAAATATGTTATAAATGAGGTTCCGTTTATGCCGCCCCCGGGGCATAGAAACAACAATTTCAACTTATCGGACCGACGGCAACTGCGACTGCGACGCTTGCGTTGACGCAGACAGAGCTGACAGGCCACACCAGCGACAACGACGACACACAAAACGAAAGTGTTTCACTGTCAAATGTCAGCCTCAATGCGATAAACGACAATTTCTGGAGAGGAAACGCAAATGGACGCGAAAATGTGCGATGACATCATCTCTTGGAAAACGAGAGCAAGTGGAAATGCGTTTAAAGTGCGCGCAAATGACCCGAGTCTGACTTTAAAAGCACTTTTTATAGCTTCAAGTATTGCAATATTTTCGAAATGATGGAATTATTTCCGAACTTATAGATATACAGTGTAACTTGTACTCGCCATACGCTATTAAAGGCTTTGGGGCAGTTCTTTACGGTTTATCTTTGTATTTTGTCAATTTGAAAAACGTTTATGCATCTTATATTATTAAAATTTGTTTAAAACACAATATGTGTGATATGATTAAAGTAGTAAAAACTAAGTCGAAATACCCTACTCGGAAAAATTATTGGGGAAATGTCTGAAAGTTTGTATGCCATATTGTTGATTCGGTAACGCCCGGATCGCCTTACTTTGTCGCAAAGTATGTGGAAGCTTTGACGGCAATAACTTATTGAAAAACATTATATATATTTTTTTTTAAATAGACAAACATTTCACTTTGATATATTATATATGTCGGAATTTATTAAATGGTTTGACCATATCTTAAATGGGCGACTTAGGAAAATTATTATGTTGAAAAAACGGACTTATGTCAATATAGATTTATTTTTGTTGAAATTAGTGAAATCTCCAAGAGCCTATGCATAGGTAACGCTCAGATCGAAACAACATATTATCTATATTAGAACACATGTCTGTATATTTCACCACAGCTTTTAGATCGTGAGGCTTTCAGATTTAACACCAACTAATGCAACCGGTAAGGGAATTTTATCATCCTACGATAAAAATCAATTACCTATTTAAAATAATGCAAAAAATCACCCTCACTACACTTAATCATATTCAGAACTGGCGATGAGCTAAGAGCTCATCTAACTTCGAATATGGTTGGGCATTGTTTAGCAACTATACCGCCACCTACTTACAAAATCCCCCCCACAAGCAATATAATCGATAAGTATTTGGTTTTTATGGCACACTAATCAAAGCAAATAAACACGACGTGAAATCGCGCAGTTGTTTATGTGAAAATAACGACAATTGCAGCGCCTGCTTATGGTCTCGCGACTAGCAACAGCTATATGTATCTGATGGATGTGCACCTAACCGCAGATAGGCAGATAGTCAGACAGCTAGTTAAACAATAGAGACAGAGATTGCCAGACGGCTGACAACGTCATCAGCATTGTCAACGTCAGGAGTTTAATTTATGCCATTTACCAGATGTTTGACGTGGTTCCAGCTAACCCACCACAACTGCACGCGTCATTCACTCTTAACATGGCCCAAAACGTTTGTAGAAATTGATTTTGACGGCATCTGCTCGTACACACCTGATATTATCTGGCGTGTTGTGGGTAGGCATTCACCATATTTCCAGGGACATGAAAAATCGATGCCTGACAATCTAAATGAACATTTCTCATGCTAATGGATAATTTGGCTTAGTTTCCGTTTTACGATTAAAGGACAACCCAAATTGCTTTCGTGTACAGGGTATAATATGCTGGGTATGTAGGCGAGTCCTGCCACCCGGCTACAGTTAATATGTGAATGATTTCTAGGTTGTGATTCGAAATTGTCGATACTCTGATATTTCGCCTTACAGTGCGATTCTACTACATCAAACATTCTGATTGCACTCTTTAAGTTCCATGTGATTTTCATGGCTTTAAGATTTATATTAATATTCATATAATACATACTTATATTATTAGTCAAATTCATTAATATAAATGCTGGTCGGGGCATCACATATTATTAAAGTTAGATTATTTAGATGTATTGCGGGGTATAATTATATCGGTGTACGCTTAAACCAAATTGACCACCTTATTATGTTCTTGTTATGGAATGTTTACTTGGCACAGTGACACAGACCATTTGCGCGCTGGCATTGAGCCAAAAACTAAAAAAAGGAAAAATAACAAACGACTTAAACCCTAAAAAGAAACCCCTGCACCATATGAATAAATAAAAAACAAGTATATGGTTGAGAAACTGATGCAATTTACAGTGCTGGCTAATTGCAAAGGCCAAGTGACTAAGACTTTAATACAATAAGAAATTGTATACATTGCATTCACAAAAATAAATGACTAAATAAATGTGTTAAGTAGTCAAAAGCCATAAACAAATGTGGTGCGCATTTTCATTGCTTTTCATACGCAACATTGACGCTGACGCAATGCCAGCCTCCTTCCCCCCAACACGGCGTGAAGAGACAGCTGGCTTCCGTTGACCCTGGTCAATAAACTACTAAGCAAATGGGCAGCCAAAAGTAAACATCATAAACGAGAATATGTGTCAATAACGTGTAAGAGGCGTATTTAATGAAAAGCACAAGTAACTCATTAAAAATATATATATATATACTTAATGCTAGGATACAAGAGATACTCAAATGGCAGGCCATGGCAACTGTAGTTTTGGTATATATCCTTTATCTATTGTGCGCCTGATTAATGACACATAATAAACTTGTGTAGTTCTAATGGATGTGATTCTTTTTTTTTTGCCAAAAGGCAACACAAAATACAAACAAAGAAGAAACTAACAAATAAATAATGGACAGGAAAGCATTCTGAATATAAATGGCCAAAACTGAAAATTGCGCTTTAGGAAAACTAAACGAAACTTAATGATGATAAGAAAGATTCTATAAATTAAAAATAACACTCCGTAGATAACATTGCCGAAAACTATAGCTATTCTATTATATTATATAAGATACTTTTTAAATGAAAAAGCTAAGAAAAGACTTATGCGCTCTAAAAAGGATCTTTAAAATCATTTTCCAGAATATTTAAATATATTCTATCTTAGAACTAATGAGAAAGTCTGCACACAATAATATAATAATCTGGGTTAGCAAGCAAATATATAATATATATAGTATATTTATAGCCGTGATTATTTAGTAGTATTAGATACTTCTAGATTCTTGTGTCCAAATGTTCATTACCTAGTGGAAACCTTTTAAAAGTCAACCCTTTGTACCCAGTGTCGGATAATGCTGCCTGTGTTTCACTTCCATCGCGGAAATTGCAAAAGATATAAATTATTGATAGCAAAAGCCCAGCGTACTAAATATTTTGTTTACATTAAATGAATTAAATGTTTGCCGCTTTTATGAATATGAGCAGTGGGTATGAACTTTAGATTGCCTACGCTACAAATTCTCAAGCTTTGTTTACATTTCTCGCTGATAAGGTAGCCTTTGGCTCCCCCACAACCATTGAGGATGGAGGTATAAGACTGATAAGGGTTCGGCTTTCTGTTTATGTGGGTTTAATTATAGTCGGCGGTGGCATAATGAAAGTGTACAAAGTGGCTGTGTGGTTGGCTTGTCAGGTTATCAGTGGTTGCGTACACGGAACCCATAAAAATAATAAATAATAAAAAATATAAATATAATATAGTGGGTGCGCAATGATTGATTTTACCAATGTACGCTCATGGCATTAAGGTTCAAGTTTAATGACTGGGGAACAGCACATGTGGCATTGTACTAACAAGTTGTTGAGATTAGATATTGCAGATATTATCTATGATTTGATATGATAGCTCTTGTCTCCTCACACCTACAATTAAATTAATTTCCAAAAGTTTTGTAATTTGGATTCTAATCTACATTGATAGCAATTGTGCGTTTGGAATGTCCCTTAGCACTTGGTTTGATTTCCTAATTGAACATTTTGTTTGTAAGTTCTAATTCAAGAAATTGATTGCATTGGCATTAAGTTAAGCGTGACTTTCGAAATTTCCCAACTTAGTCTAATAGAGGTCGATTTATCCTCCAGATAAATTTGACATAAGTATTTTGTAGCCTTCTCGTTCTTATTAAATATATAGACTATATGAAAGGATATACTAGTTCTAGGCCTTACATTTTCATAGCTTCCAACTTTTTAAATGCGTGCAATATCATATTTACTTTATCCTCCGGTTAAATTTTACATTTGCAAACAAGTTCATTGTAATTTTAAAACACCTTCATTTAAAATAAAAAAAATCGTGAAACTATTTTACGTATTTATTCATTTAACTACTAGCTACCGCGCAAAGTGCCCACTCGCAAACAATATATGTGGAAAAAACAAAAACAACATTGGCCGCTGACATTGCGCCATGTATTATTAACGTCCTCTGACGTTGTCGAGCCAAGTGCTGCTCCTATAATTGCCCGCTTGTCCTGGTCTAAATAAAGAATGCATATTGCGTGACCGAGAGCGCGGGCCCAGAGAGCTGGGGTGAACTGTGCTTTAATTGACACGACATTTTGAAATTTTTCATTGTTGGGCGTAGAACGCCCACACGCGAGTGGTCAGAGCTGACAACAACTGTAAAATGAACACGAAATGGCAACTATTTATACATACATACTATATGTGGAAAAATCAATAAATTACGAAGTAGCATTAGATAAACTTGAAATGAGTGACTGAAAATAAAAATTAAAAACGTAATTTCCGCCTGAGATTCCGCCCAAAAAGGTCACACATAGACACAGCTCTGCCCCTTTCGAGGTTGCATAAACGTCCGCCCCGGGAGACGCGCTCAATCGGCTGACCAGTGCCTCGCATACATGCAACAAATTAAAATTGAAATCTTGAGTGGGTGGAGGTGCCTAATGGTTGGGCTAGGGGTAGGCGGCAGGGCGCTCTCTTGGAGCTGTCGTAGTCGGCTTTAATATCTTTCTGTTTTTTGTTGTCTCGCTGTTGTCATGTGTACGTGACATGAAATAAAAATTGCTTTCCCGGTTATTTTTTTCGTTTTTCGCTTTTTTTTACTTTTGATTTTCATTTCGATTGCAGCTGAGCAACGCGCAGGCACGTCTGCAATTTAATGTGCTGCTCTGCGCATTGTCTGGCCTTTTTTCCGAATACTTCTCTCGAGCCACCCGCTCTAATGGCTAGAAACGAGTTGAACAGATACACGGGAATAAAGGATTGAGGCATTCGTGTATCATGTAAGATAATACCTGTAGAGTCCGTTCTTTGCTTTTACAGGAAAACCGGGAACTTAATAAAAAAACTATGAACAGGCACCGAAAAATGTAAAGCTATTTTCACAATGGCCGCCGCCACAAATAAGACTTTCGATGGAATGGTTGACAATGTAACAGAAAATTAATTTCAAAGGTGATGTAAATTTGTATAAAATTCAAATGAAGATTATGAAAGAAAAGTGAATAGTTTTTAATTTAAAAATATAACTAAATCAGGTAAAATATACTGAATGTAACTAAATTATAGTCTATAATCTATATGTCATGGGGTGTTTGAATTTTTCTATAAATTTGAAAACAAATAAACAAAAGTGGTTTTATAGATAAACAAGTTTTATTACAAACAACATTTTGATTTTCCGCCTAAACTATTATCCTCTAAATGAATATAATTTTAATTGAATTAAAATTATAAAACACAACCCTCGCGATCTTCCTTTACTGAAATGAAGACTTCACAAATTTGATCAGTATGCGAATATTGTATTTCAAAAAACCACATTCAATTTTCGTCACCGCAAAGTTAACTAATTTCACCTGATCTAACTGCCTTTAACTAATTGATTTTTGAGTGCAAACTGTTCCCCATAAATTCAATCTAGATATCGTCCAACCAGCTACAAACACATGTTTGTCTGTATATATAGATATGGTATTATTATTAATATATAAACCTTGCACAGTGTGCTTTTGCGGGACTGAATCATTATGAGTTTATGATAGCAATTTTAAAGCTATCGATTAGATTTGGGTGGTACACAGCAGACATGGAATTCTACAATTCTTGTGAATCATGGTCTATGTATAGTCATCATATGAAGATTGCAGCAGCCGCGAAATGAACGATATGCCACATCTTGCTTATAAACAACAATGTGAGGATCTATGTGAACTATAAGTAAATTGCAAAAAATTAGTCATCTTAAGTATTTTAGCTAGAACCGAAGAACAAATGTTTTTGTGGGATGCAAAATTTTAGATAAACATTTTATCAACTTAAGCAAATAACTAGAGAATATAAAAAGAGTTTCTAAAAGATAAAATAAATCATATTTTTATCACAATCCAATTGGAAGCAAGATAAAGATTACTCTGTTCACACAAACCGACTGAAAAGCGATTTCTTTATTGCAAATTTGGTAACTGTTGGAACGTAGGCATAGTCGAAAGTGACTTTTAAACTGTAGCCTTTTTTTTAAGTTGTGGGAGCGAGAGTGGGTGAGGCAAAAATAATTTCAATCTTTAAAGAAGATTATCATATCCAACTACACAACTGTAGAAGCAGCTGGACACACATTCTGATTTTGTATACCCTACACAGCCGAGGTTTGGAGTCCCTTGTTTCAATGAAGACTAAGAAAATATAGACATCTTTGTGGAAAGAGTTTAATGAATCCAGTTAGTAATCTATTAAATGAAGTAGCAATTAAATCTGAGAATATTATTTCTTGCATCACAGATTCAATAGCTTTGAAATATTATCATATAACGTTCCGTATACACAGATATCTCTCTCTTCTCCAAAATTAATAGCAATTTCTGTTATATTTTGAGTTCATATATAACCCATTTTAGCTATCATATGTTATTAATCGATACGAATGAAACTCTTTCTCATAATATCCGTCTATTGTTTTCTTTTGCAACTATCTAGCATAGCCTGCACCTAAAATACTATCTTATCTGAGAGGAAATACGCTACTACGTTGTTTTTCAATACCTATAATCGATGATTTGCGAGGTAAGGGTATATTATATTGAAGGGTATATCACATTGAGTTCATTAAAAAAAATTCTTCAGAAACGCTCGATTTAATTCACGCTGGCGCTTCCAGTCACGGGTTTATCTTTTCTTTGTTTAGCTTTTCGAAAGGAATGTATGCGCGCTTTTTCATGGGAAATTCCCCGCTGCGGCATTTTCCAGGCGAGCGCAAAAATGTAAATATTGCAATTATTTATGGGATATTTCTCTTTTCATATACGTATATTCCTACTATATGTCGAGTTGCTACTTTTTTCTCTTTTCCTTTCAATGATTCAATCGTGCGGCCGTAAATGTCAGAAATTCTTACGCTCGGCATGCGGAAACGTGTTGGGGCAAACGCGTCGCATGCGCAATATATTTGGGTCAGCATGCAAATAGATCACCCACAGAGACAAACATCGAAATAGAAACTGCGCTAAATTGCGGCTAAGATTCGAGTTTTCTCTTGCCTTAGTAGATTTTTCGAATTCGAAATTTATGCACATTCCATGGCCGCCAGCTGTGCAAAACAAATAACATAACAAATTAATATTCGTGTAGCTCATAAAACAATTACCGAAAAGATTTTAATGAGTGCGAGTAGTTAATTAACAGATGCCAGCCGAAGCATGAAGGTTTCTCGTCCACAGCCCCCACAAGAAATTTCCCAATAGCAAAAGTGTCTCAAGTGTAACCGCATTTCGAAAATGTCTTTTGTAAAACATTGTCAAGCAAAAAAATAAACACCTTTCAAAACAAAAGAAACCGCCATTAAACAAGTCGCTGCTGTAGATATGAACGGGTACAAATGAGTTTTGTGTAAATACTCGCACTTAATATTAATTAGCTTGACTGAGTCATCTGACCGATACGTAGACGTGTGTATAGCCCGTGCTGGAGCTGATTTCTGCAGAAAATATCGCATTTTCGATAGGGGCTCCGCAATATAATTAATGTCTTGTCAATGTGTCACCCACCCACAAATATTACAGGTCAAATATCTTATCAACCCACAAATTGTACCCTTGCCCAAAACAATTTTATTGGATCCGTATCTATTTGTTGTTCAAAGCAAATGTTTAACGTGCTTTTTTGGTGCAAATATTATCTCTTCTTTTGCTGAAAACCTTATCAAGTTATAAAATATGTATAATAATACAAATAATCTAAAATTTACAAACAAAAAATATCGCAGAAAATTTGAGATTTTATGATGAAAATAGGTTCGAAATAAAATATATATTAGCTGGGAATTTTAGGAAGAATATGCTTAGATGCATAATTCCTATTAATATTAAAAATTAAATTATATTAGGATTTCGAGGAACTTTTGAGGAGCTTTGGCTAGGGTATATAACAATGATGCAATAACAAGAACAAGTGGAAAACTTTACAGCTACAAACAAAAGGACTTAAAGTTAATTGAATATCGAGCTGAAATGAAATCGATTTATACATTTTTAAGCAAACGTCCATTAGGCTTAAGCCCTTTGCTGCATTTTTTATGTAGAAAAAAGGGAAACTCTGGAAAATAGAAAACAAAAAAGGAAATCACAAAAAACTTTCCATCAAAAATATTTGTTGAATTACCAAATTTGAATGGAACAAACATTTTCTAAGCCGTTAAAGAATAATATTAAAAATTCAGAAACTTTGTTAGTTTGTCTTGTGATATAGCTAATCAACCCCTTTAAATGGAACGGAATCAATAGGTCTAATATTTTTTTAAGAAAAATCCAAGTAGCTTTAAATTTCCATGTACAATTTATAATGCCAACATTTTCAACCCAAGGCATGCACTTACAGTCGTTAAGCAGAGCGTCAAACGGCGTGTGGCGATAAAAAGAGAGAAAAAAAAAAAAAACTAACAACAGCCCCACACAATCAAATAGCAAACAAAAGCCCCAAAAGGCCTTGAACGACCTTGGGGTCGGAGAGGAAGTGAGCGGATAAAGAGAAACACGACGGAAACTAGTTGCTGGGTGCGTTCTTAATGATGAAATACGAGACTTACATGGCGCGGTTTAACAAGAGAGAATCGCAGTCTAAATTCTTACCTGCAATGAGAAAAACATAAGGAAAAAACACTTTAATAATTTTGTTAGGGTTTGTCTATAAAAATACTTAAAGTACAGGTGAATTTATGTGACGCGGCTTTAATTTAGCCATGTAAAGTGCTTGAGAAACCGCGACCGCAGCTTTTCCCCCAACCGACCCGAGTCACAATTGCAGGCCACAAATCATGTGAGTGCCAGGGCCAGGGGCAGTGTGTGGAGGTGTCTTTATAGTATGCGAAAGTAAATATATTTGTCTTGTGCACCGACAACAACAACAACAACAACAACAACAGTAGCATACAGTGGCAGTTGGTGTAATGCATTTAGCTCGTGTGCTCATAAATTGTACTTGAATCGCCTTTGTTGTCGCTCGCAACGTGTTGCAAATGCACATGAAGCGGACTTGTAGTGCTTATGAGCAATGGGCAATGAGCAATGACTGCGACTGCGACTGGAACTGCGACTCTGTCACTGTAACTGCGACTGCCAGCGAGTACCCGAGTGCAAACGAAGCGATGTGTGAATGAGAGAATTTATGGGCGAGTGCTTTTGATGGGTTCATCGATCTAAAATATATTCACATGCAAATCGATCAAAGTAAGTGACGGCTATGGCTATTTATATAGAATAATATGTAGCGTATGACAAGCTAGAAGACCTTAACAGGAACTTAAAATTACATTTATGTAGGCGAATATTAAATACCCTTGCATATAAATATTTGCCATAATGCAAACTCGGAGAAACACACGAATTCGGTGCGACCAGAGGTGATCCAATTTAACCAACTGCGAAGTTATATAAGCCTCTGCTGACGAGGGGCATAAAGCTGCATTAGAGGCAATTACATTAGTACTTTCTAAAGAAATACAAAGCTGTTGCCTGTAGACCTTTTGGTTTCGCAACTCCAAAGTAAATATATTGACCTTTTCAGCGTAGTTAGCCAACGACTTGCGCATGAGTCAGGCGTCATTTGTGTATAAATGGCTCCTGCTAATTCCCTGGATGTTCTATTAATTAAAGCACTGGCCGCAAAAGCCCACAACAAAACCATAAAAACTAACCACATATACTATATTGTAAATAGTTCGCGTCTAGACAAATAAAAAAAAAGCTGCTGACTGCAAAACGTGCAAAAACACGCAAAAAAAATACAACAATACAAAGAAAAAAGAAATTAACGCAACATGCGATAATTAATAATAAAAAATAAGCAGGCAAATGTCTTATGGGCAAAGCAAACACTCCACACAGAAAATGAGGCTAATTCGACTGCGCTGAGGCAGCATAATATTTTAAAGTTTATAAATCTGCATTTAAGTACACGCTTTTTACGATTGTTCACTTAATATTTTATTTATAAGTGAATTTTGCAAATGCAGCATCAGAAAGAAAGAAAAAAATACACCAAATTATCGAGGGCTTTTACATATGCATCTGTACTCTCACACATGCCATTTATAAAAAAAAAAAAAAAAAACACAGCAAAAACATTAAATATAATTAAAACAAAAGCAGCTCCCCAGAGTCAGGGAAAATAAATGAAAATGAAATGTGGCATCATCACGCGAATTTCGGTGCAATGTGCGTGAAGCATTTTTAATACTCTTGCTTTCATGTGAGCTTCAGCTTATTAAAAACTAGCCCAAATTACGGACTGTACAAATAATTATACAGCTGGCGCCAAATGAAACATGTATTTTTTTTAAAATTACTTTTTTTTCGACAATAAAAAGATGTTAACTTTAGTTAAAATAATTGATTTTTTGAAATTTTCTATAATTGCCATATATTTCTAAATCTAAAACAATTTTAAACCTGTCTGCAATACAAATATTTTTTCCAGATATAAGAAACAGATTTTTAAATCTATTCAACGTTTGATCTCTTAAATTCTTATTATTGTTTTAATTAATTGAAAATATGTATATCTTAGATTTTAAAAGTGCGTTTGCATGAAATAAAATGTGTTTGAAGCTGAAGCGTCCTTTTTAGCGAGTGTGTACTATAACAAGTACCTATAATTGCGAACTGAAAGTTGCTTAAGCTGTGTTAAAACTCAATCAGCATTATTCTTGTTAATTGAAGTCTTTTTGAAACACGCAGCACAAACGAACTATAGAGCAGTTCCTATGAAAACACCAAGTAGTACATGTATTTGTAAAGCTCAATTAAGCTCAGCCTGTTGCTCCATCAATTCCAGGTGAACCATTTCTGGAACAAATCGAAGCACTCATGAATAAATGAACAGCCAGGCAGACAAGCATCCAATTCAAAAAAAAAAAAGTTATTGAAAGGAATTTATCGAACTGGAAATATGTAGCTACAGCACTTGGTGGCATTTGAGCGGCGGCTGTTGCAGATACAAATAGTCAGCTGTCAGCTAAGTTGATGATGAAGTCATTTGCACTGACGTTCAATGACTCGAGCTGAGTGTGGCGCACATGTGCGTCGAATACATATATATATATATATGCATACATCTGAAGCGACTTTTGCCTTATGTTTAATTCTGCTTTTATTGCTAGGCACTTTTGCAAGTTCCACATATTTGGCAAAAACCCATTTGATTTGCGCAGAGAGCAAATAATAAAATTGAATTTGCATTTAGCCAAATGGCAATTTGAATTTCCGCTTTGTTTGATTTTCACGTTGAGTAAAAGAAAACAAAAAAATGTATATGTTGATTATGAATTATTATTTTTTGTGAGTAGCATGTAGCATTTAAGGAACCCATAAATTATACGGACATCAATGGAATTTTCTTTGTTTAAATTCGATTCCGTGGAAATTCGAATGATCAACATTTTCCTTTCAAGCATTCTGTTTGTTTTTCATACAAATCCCATTAAAATTTAATTAGACATGCGCAATACCTGAAATTTATTACATTTATTGCTGCTTATTACCTGAAATGTTCGTTCAATTCAGAGTTTTTGTTTTGGCAAGTCAATTCTACGTGTAATTTCAATTGTATTTATTAATAACAGAATTTCAATAAGAAGTACATTAAACAAAATGAAAAGTTAATTTAATTTTGATTTGATTGAAACAACAACAGAAGTGAACTTCAAATAAAGTAATAACATTTTTTTTCCCAAATTAAGTCAGTTTGAAGCCCAACAATATTTTGCTCAGTAAACTTAATTATTCACATATATGATATTTTAAAGTACTTTAATTTTATTTACTGAGCTTTATGCGTTTGGATGGCACAGCAGCAGATTTTTCATATCTCAAGTAACCCTTCAAATGTGTCAAAGCAACAAAATGTTGTTCGTGATTCGTCTGGCGTCAAGTGCAATTAAAAAATGATCAAAAACAATTGTGCACACAGAGAAAAAAATTGAATAAACAACAAAACAAAAAACCTCGACAACTAATGATTAAAAAAAAAAAAATTTACTCAAATGAATTATTAATAAATAATCGAATGGCATATACCCTGTAGTCAGCTATAAATGTAGTTATATTTTGCGCTAAATTTTCTAAAATTACCTTAAAATGTTGTATAAAAGTTTATAATATGTATGATATGTCCCCAAATGTAAGCATAAGAAAGCTAAACTTTGTTTATTGAAAATATTAGCTCAATAATGTTTGAAGGGTTTTGAGGTGGAAAACAAAAATTCATGAATTTAAATTAACATGCTGAATTTTCTAGTCGCTCGTTCAAATTTTTCTACATCATTTATTTTTTACTTTTTTAGCTGTCTTACAGGGTATAAGAGGATAGGAAAGCAAATTGATTATGCTTTATAAGAAATTCGTCTATTAGATAGTTTTCTTTATATAGAGGCATACACTTTTTTGGATATTTTACAGGGTATATTTAATATAAAAACATGCGCAACTTTTGTGTCGTAATGTTTAATCGAACACATACACACACACACGCACACGGTTACATCCGTATACTATATAGTATTTAGTATATGTGGCAGACTTATGCAAGCCGCACACATATATGTATAGCTCAACAAAACCGAGTTTTAAACACGGCGTAAGCTTGGCAACACGACACAAAACGCGATAAATTCTAATTGCGTCACGAGCCAGCCTCGAACCAAAGTTGTTCTTGATGTTGTTGTTGTTGTTGTTGGCAGTTCCAATGGCAGCAGGCGACGCACATGGCGTATGCTTAATCTCGGCTCGTGTCCAGGCTAATTGTGGCTGTATCTAGGCAGACTAGCCGGCACTTTGGGTGGCTTTTCGGCGCGAGAGCGAGAGAGAGAGACGGAGACGGAGAGAAAGATACTTGAGCTGCCCCACTTGACATATATATGCCCAATATGACATAACCAGTTACAGTCTGTTTGTTGTCAATCATTTGCTGCATTTCGCAATAGTTTTTGCTTGATTTCAATTTTTCTATTTTTTTCTATTTTGCAATTGAATTTAATATAAAAGCTGAAATTTGTGATATCAAGTGATGCGACTAAAATGATTTTGATTGGACTGCTGTTGTAAATGTGTGGTGTGTGTGTGTTTGTGTGTGTGTGTGTGTGTGTGTGGGCGACACACAGTAAGTGTGTCAAGATTTCGCCATAAATCAGTCGCAGACGTTTTGGTTTGAATCGCAATGGGTTTATTAATGATCTATTGTGCAGTCTTTTGTAGCACGGGTAAAAGTTTTGTTTTGTTTTTTTATTTTTATTTCTGTTTTAGCTAAACGCCCAGTAATTAGACAAAAGCCCCTGGAGGCTGTCTAACCCCTGAAGGCAGTCGTGCTTTAGTTTTTGTAATACTTGAATTTCGTATTTGCTTTGCATTCGAAAGTTACGTTATGCTTTTTTGTAATGTTTTTACTTCATTATGTAATTTTTGGGAATTGTGCAATCGAGTTTAGCTAATGTTAAATTGAAGGAAAGGTGGACAAGCATTTAGAATTAACATGGAGAGCAACTAAATGATTTCAATTGGGAATTATGAAGTGGAAAAAGCAAACACGTATAAATTGAAATTATTTTAGATTACAATAGAAAAAGATTAATAATAGCTAGGTCTGAATATGATAAAAATTTGACAGCCACAGAGTTTCGCTTTGGTTTGACAATTGAACTGATTCCGACATCAGCCCATTGTAATTTAAGTGAAATAAATTCGTGTTGATTATGAGGTTTTTTAATAAAGGAGATAGATTACCCTAATCTTTCAGATTTTAATAAATATACTAGCGTATACAGCTTTGCCAACTGTTCGGGTTTCCTTTAGCTTTTCACCAATTTCACGTCCGTGCGAAATTTAATATAATATTCATGGCGAATTGAAAATTAATTTAGAGCCAAATTTTCCGCCCATTTTGCTCGTTTTAAGCCGGAAAGATAAGTTTCGCCTTTGAAATCTGTTTTTTATTTGAGAGAAAATGGTATTTAAAAATAAATACGAAACACACCTTAAATAAATTTTCATAAATATGCTTGAAAATAATAAACTGTCATAAAACCGTTTACAGCAAATTGTCCACAGTTAAAGAAATGCCAGCTTAACATATAAAAATATATCTTTGAAATAGCAGGTACATCTAACGTATTTAGTTTAAATTTTACTCTTGCTTCATGACAAGAAAACCAACTGATTAATAATCATTGACAAGCTACTTATCTACATAGACACATTCATACCCGTTTTATAGGTACAAACGGACAGAATTATCAAATAATATGTATTTATGACGCCGACTTCAACTTGCACTTGAAAATGGGCAATAGTAAAGCCACAGAAAAAAATATAGATAAAGCATAACACAAAACACATTGTACAATAGGTAAAGACAAGAAACAAAATGTAGATGTAATGCAAGCACCTTGATAATGAACGATAATGAATATATTACATGGCTCATGGCCACGGAATTTACCTGGGACAGCAAAAGAAATCCAACTGAAGTGGAATATGGACATGGACATGATTGATGCACAACATAGGCTCCAAAAATAATAAAAAAAAAAAAAAACAGCGGAAAGATAATTGAGCCGAGGAGCAGTCAAATTGAACTGAACTAATGGGCACTTGAGTGCCGCGGAAGTCGTGGAACTCCACTTTGCCAAGTTATTGAACTTTGCTTTTAAAATTAACAGTCGGTTGGGCTTTAAGAAAAAGAAAAGAAAAAATAATAACTAAATATAAAGTTAACGCGCAATAAACAAATATTTATTTGCAACTGTGCAAATACGCTGCAGCTCGCCTGCCTAAACGTTCGCTCGCATCGAAAATGTGAAGGGTGCACATTAAATTCCACGAATTTGCGTTCACAAACATTGATTTTTAACCGTTTACGCAGATCAAACAAATGCATTGAGCGAAAAGTCTTTCGATCTGTAGATTAACTTGTATTATAATTCAGACGTGAGACATCTCCGACCTTATATAGTATATATATTCTAGATCAGCATCAACTGCCGAGTTTATAAAGCTCTGCTCGTCTGTCTGTCTATCTGTTTCTATGCGAGCTAATCTCTCAGTCTTAAAGCTATCGTACATGTGTCGGAACCGGTCGGATCTGACAACTATATCATATATATATATATATCTATACAGCTAACTGTTTAGCTTTCAAAGCGCTTATGAGCTCTTTTTCTATGTGTAAAACCGTAAGGTAAATGTCAACAAATGTATTTAAATTTTGGCTTGTTGAAGATATCCTTACTCTCTTGTTTTAAAAATATTTTGCGAAAAAAGTTAAACTCATTAAAATGAATATAAGCTTTAACAAAGAGTCAAAAATAATTGGTGTAAATAAAAAGCCGTTTTGTTCTTTTTATGAACAGTTTCATATTATTTTGCCTATCAATTTAATTTATTTTTTGAAGTAATCAAAAATATCAACATTTATATAAAAAAAGATCATTTAACAAGCTTTGCAGTTAAGAGAAAGTGGGTTTGATATGAATGAAACTGGAATCGAATTGGGGATTTATCTCTTTTCATTTATTTAATCTAGCAAAGAGCCTGTCATATCATATGATATAACTTTTTGTTTACATTTTTTATTAAAAATACACACAATTGTGAGTTGTGAGAATTTAGTTATATTGCAAAAAGTACTTGGATTAAATCATAACAAATTAAATTAAAATTGAAAACTAGCACTTGACATAATAAATAGTAAATTTTCACATTTAACCAACATATTATACTAAATTAAAATGAATTAGCGTCATTTAATAATATTAATGTAAATGTAAATATAGAAATGTAGATTAAGAAGTAAAAGATATGAAATTTTAATTGAAACCCGACAATTGTTTTATTAAATATTAAGTTGTCACAATTCGTGTTTCCTTTGTTTTCTTTTCAGTCAATATAAAAATGATCTTTCATTGTTTTCCACTCAATACGTTTAGGAGTCACCCTCGTGTATGCCTAAAAGCTATTATATTTCAGGAATGTGAACTCAAAACCCAATTTCGCTACACATATTATCAACATTGTTGTTAAGTTCGCTTTAGTTGAAAAATTGTACAATTCGCTGTCTCAACATTTTGTAGTTACATTATTTGCGCCAATTGCATTGAACGAAAAAATACTGTGAAGACATGCAAAAAATCATATCATTAGCTCAGCAAATATTTGCGATTACAGTTTATGAGGTCGCGAGTAGAGCGGCGACGGGGGCGGCTAATTGTAAAAATGTTTTGCGCTAAAATCGGTGCCAGAAATCGACGCTGACATAAAAAAATACAAAAAAAAAGGCAAACAAACAAGAGGCTGAATGCAACAATATAAAAATTTCAAAATATATTATTGGATAGATAATAATAACAAAGATAATAACAACCATAAGGAAATACAACAATAGCAACATTATTGTGGGCTTTGAGTATTGTGTGATTGAACAATAGAATTGGGCGGTAAAATTTAGTTCAACGCAAACTTCGACTGTCATTCACAAAAGTAATGAAAAAAAAAAATAGAATAATAAAAAGAAACATAAACACAACAAATGATGATCTTGGTACATGCGAAAAATGTACTTATAGAATATTGAGGTGAGAAATTTTACACGCACCTAAAATGGGGATAATGTTCAGGCGGAGAGCTAGTCTCTAAAAGTATGTATATGTTTTATCCATCTATATACACTTTGGAATGCCTAAGATTTATGCGCTTTAAATAAAGCTAATCTCGCGCTCAAATGAAAGTATTTCTGCTGCCCCTGCGAAGCAGACAACACATTGATAAGTTTAAAATGAAATTGTCTTGTCGGCTTTTAATCTGTCGCAAATTAATTGCCATTTTTGCCATTTGGCTGACAATTGTTTCAAGTTTATTTCTTTTTTGTACTTCAACTTTCTACAATTTTCACTTCAAGAAGCAGAAGAAATCAACTCGCATTTACAGACAACTTGAAAACTTGTTCTGTCTTCAGATTTCGCTAATGAAAATGAAACCCACACACACACATCGATTCCACATTCTCTGCACTTAACTGGCACGTGATTAAACCAAATGCTGGAAAAATCATCTTAATTTCTGGAAAAGAACTGCCTCAACAGATGCGCCGCGTGTAAATTTAGAAACTCTATCATAATAAATTTCACAAAGATAAAAATACAAAATGAAACGACAAAGTTCGAAATTGAATTTATGACACAGTTGCAAGAATTTCCATTCCCCATTCCCCATGCACCAGGAACTGGGCGGGGGGACTCTGCTCGGATTTGGGTCTTAATTGTTTGTGTGTAGGTTGTGTGTGTTTGTGTGTGTGTGTGTGTGTGTGTGTGTGTGTGTGTGTGTGTGTGTGTGTGTGTGTGTGTGTGTGTGCTTATTGAAAGCCAATATCAATTAAATGCGCTGGAATTTTGGATTGCCTCCATGTAAGCCACACGGAAGTCAACGACGAATGCATTAAGCAGTCGCAGTCGCCTAATGTTCTATTTTTGCTGTTTATTCAGTGACAAATCGACTGCGCAAGAGATTCAAATTTGTCTACAAATATTTGTTTGAGTAAATTCAAGTTTATTTGTTGGACAACACTTTGAAGATGCTGTCGAAATTATATATGTAAGTGTCATAGAAAGAGAGTGTAAATAGAATAAACATAGCAAAAATATAATAACTTTTTTCCAATAATTACAAATTCATACATTAAGGTATGTTTTTTGTAGTATAAACAATAAATAAAAAAAATATAAAAATAGAAGAAAATTCTATTTATTTTCATACTCTAAACTTACTGAAAATGGGTAAATAGGGTATAATGGCTTTGTGAAAATGTATGTAACAGGCAGAAGAGAGCATTTCCGACCCCATAAGGTATAAATATTATTGATCGGCATCCATATTCGAGTCAATCTGTCTGTCTCTCCTATCCGTCCCTCTAAACCTATAGGAGCTAGAGACTTGAATGTAGGGCCTCCTAGAGTCCGCGAAGTACGAGTTAGTTTCGCATAGTCGATTACTTTCCCCTCGTTTCCAAGCAATCGATAAAAATTAATATCGAAATCGTATTTTTTGAGCAAATTTCTTTGATTTCAATTGTTTATATACTTTTAGAATAGTATATAAACAGAACAAGTATAATTCATTTTATAGCTAATACGGCCATCGCCCTAACGCGAGCTGCATTTGGTGTTGGTAGAAGAAGATTCAGGGTATCTGCTAGTCGAGCACTCCCGACTGGAGCCCTTTTACTTGTTTTAATTATATATATAATTTGGTTAATATGTAGACACAATATCTAGTCAACTTATATAAATATCTGGTAATTATGGCGGAGCATACAAATTATAGACCCAAAACTTAAACAGAAAAATCCTCTAAAACTAGTCGGGTTTCAATTAACTGTTGATTATTGGACATCTAACTAGAGTTGTACTCAAAATGTACCAATTTATGTTGATTTAATTTATGCCAAATTATTTATGCTTCATTTTAAAAACTCAGTCTGCACTTGAAGCGTCTCTCAAGCGTTAATATAAATTTTTTTATTTTATTTTTTTTTCAATTCCTGTAACCATGGAACTGCTTTGAGTTGGGCTGACAGGTTGTTGCTTGGCATAATAAAACGCTGTCAATTGCGTTTGTTGAGTGACGAGGTGATTGGACGAGTGTTTAGGCGAGTAATTATTAATGTAAATTGCATATAATGATGATGAACATATTGGCATTTTAATTGGTGTTGTATGTCACAAACATTTGATTTGGGTGTAAGAATGAAATGTATGCAAAAATATGCTAAAAAACAAAAATAACTTTTATTTCCAATAAATCTTTAGTTAATCAGCTAGGCAAGAAACCAGTTACAAAATAAAAACCAGTTCGCTTTTATTTCCCATTATCAGCAAAGCTGTAAATGAAATTCGTCTATTAAAAAGCCCAAAAAAATTTAAAGTTAAAGTCAAAATTCTTGTGTAGTTCATTTAAATATTGGATTTATATAATCTAATCAAATCTAAATATTTAAAAGATAAACAGTTTTATTTTTACTCTTCATAAATGCTTATAAAACAAAACTGTTTAATATTTTTAAAACCTGTTCGTCAATTCTAGAACTGGATTAATATTTAAGCTGTAAGTCGAAATCCAGCTTGAATTAAATTTAAATATGTCTATACAACTCTTTTAAAAGTTTACCTACAGCCCAGAACACTTGACAATCTAAAAGTTAAACGCATTAGCTAAAGAGGTAGTTCTTATTTTTCATCTATAAAAATGATATTTTCAATTTTTTATATATTCATATAATTATTTGTAATAAATTTTAAAGATTTCTTAAGTTTTATATTTGTAATTTCTGTCTTCTTAATTTTATATCTAGCAATGTTTTTCTCAGGATAGTTTAAATTCTCTATCAATTCGAGTTTTTCAAATTTTCCTTCTATTTAAAATAGGTCACATACAATGTACATTTATTAAACCCCTTTTTGCAGTTCACAGTTTATATACTCATGGTAGCATATTTTTCTCCAAGCTGTGGAAAAGCTGATGAAGCACCTCATTAATTGAACTGTCTGTTTCAGGCCAAGAAACTTTTTCACTAAAACTGACATCATAATAAATTATAAGCAAATATGTGAAATGCGTGAAACTAATTCACCTAACACTTTAGCTACCCTGGCTGTCAGGTTTTGGGGGGCCGCCATTAGGCCAACTCGCGACGTGGCCAGGCGGCGGGGCAGCCACAAACTTGGCTTTTGCCGAGTCGCTTCTCGTTTTTGGCGTTAATTTCTGTAATTTTGTTGACAATTCTGTCATTTTGTGCCAAATTGTTGTGTCTTTGGCTCAGCTCGTTTGTTTATATTTGTGCTAAAAGTTTGTCGTCAACTTGTTTGCTGCACTCGTTTGATTAATTTGCCTAAACAGTTATCGTTGTTGTTGCTGCTGTTGTTGTAGCTGTTGTTGTGTCTGTATTTGGGGCTATCATGTGGCGCGTGTGTTGGGCCAAATAGCAACTCGTATACTTGGCCATTTAATTTCAATTATTTGTATGCGAATTGGTGCTGAGAGATGTATTTTTTTTTCTGTTTTTGGTTGGGGTATTTTTTTTTCTTTTCTGGTTTTGGTTAACGCAAGGTCATTGCGGTAACTAATGGATTTATTTACGACCCTCGGAGGGGATAGTAAGAAGTTGGGGCAGACATCCGCTTGAATTGCCTTATTTATGCAGAAGCTAAACAATTTCAAATTAAAAAGAATCTCTTTGAAAGTCGAATAAACACTATAAACTGCTATATTAATCAGATTTAAAAGAAAACTTGAGCAAAGTGAACAAAAATTCTTTGAATATTTAGCTGTAGTTCATTTACGACATAAATTATAAAAGAATTGTCTTGATGTATTCGTCTAAAGTTTTTAATATTTATTTGACTATTATTTTATTCATAAAAAATTCATCGACTGTTTTTATATTAAATTTAAATCAAATTATTAAAATTGTTAATTTATTGTCAATCAAGTTAGAAGATTTAAGATATCAATATGTTGACTATATAAAAATTTTTTGATTTTAGTCAAACTATCTATCTATGTTTTAAATTTGACTTTGTGTCTATTTAGTTTAGATTTACTCTTTATTTGATATTTTTGGATTTTTAATTATAGTTCAAATATGTTTAGAAATAATAAATAGCTCACGTTTAAACAAAACTCAGTTCATTTTAAACCTTCCGCGAGCAAAAATTAAATAATTAAATCTTTGCCTGGCCATTTTTGAAGCATTTTCGCAAACTTTTACCCTTTGCATTTACCGCCCGACCGCCCTCGCAGCCAATTCTGAACTACTGCAATTATTTCTTAAGAACTCATATATAATGCAAATGGCTAAAACTGGCTCAACTTTTGATGAATGCCCATAACAGTTGGTCGCACCCGCACACCCGCACACCCACCAGACGGGCAGGCAGTGGTTGGTTTCTATTATTTAACTCCTATTCTATTCTGGGTTCAGCTGCGAATAATTAGCAGGAAAATGAACTATGCAAAATGTGCATAAATAAATAATAACGCCAACGCGCAAATTGTCGGTTATATGCGATTAATAATAGTGCACAGCATGAGATACCCTGTAAATGAGAACCATTCGAAATCGAATTACATATGATTTCTTTTTGAACTCTTTATTAATCGATTTACGATCTTAATTTATCAAATCAAATCGAATAATCACTAATGTACCTTTTGTGCCAATTAACAGGATATCTGCTAGTCACTCGCTTAGTTTTGGATTTGCTTGCAGAGCAGCAACAACGAGCTGAACTGGCTCATCAGCAAATGTTTTCCGGCTTTGGAAATAAGCCCCCACTTAACCGTCGCCCCGGTCGGTCTAATCGGCACTAGAAGTAGGGGCCCCTTTTTTTATATTTCGGATCCGCCAGGCGTATAAAATGCGGAAGTGCTTTAATTTGAAAATTTGCCGATGACGGCGACAAGTTGAGCTTAGTTTTTGCTTTTAACAATTTTTGCTTTTGTTGAGCGACATTCCCACGTTAGACAATTGAAATCGGAATTGGAAGCGGTCCGGCAGGAGGGGGGGAGACGCGACAGCTGTCGAAACTGGGTCGCAATTGCAACTGCAACTGGAACTGTTGACGGCATTGAAGCTGGACCCGAGAGCTTGAGCTCGAACCCGGGCCTGAAGGTTACTGCAACTGCAATTGGAGGCTACAAAAAAAACCCAGTTGTTGCTTTTTTCCGTCCCTCTTCTTCGCAGTCTGGGATACTTATGCGTTTATTTACTCGTCGCACTTGTCCAGCATTTTAAAATTTGTGCATTTTATTAAGCGCGGCTTTTGAAAAACCAAAAAAAAATAAATGATTAAAGAATGTCGTCGGCTGACGGCTTGGCGGTTCGGCGGCTCGGCATGCATACCAAGCGGAAACCTTGGCCCTGACTTGGATTTCTCGCACTGGTTACAAAAGGAGGCATTGTTCAGGTTTCCGTTTGTTCAAGTTTTTGTTTTGGCTAATTTTGTTCGTTTGGATTTCTATTTGAAGGAGTTTATCATTTCGACGTACGTATAAGCGTTTGAGTTAGCTTGTTTCAAGGGCGCTTCGATATTAGTTCATAGAGAATTGGTGTTCATAATTTTGTATTTTACTTAATGCACTGATTAACACATTATTTATGACTAGATAAATGTAATAAATTATTTTAGAGTTGGGAAGTTAAATACCTGAATACAGATCTTCGGGGAGCATTTTCAATGCTGAGCTAAAAAAGCTTAAGATTTGGGAAATATATTTGAATAACATATTTAATCCAAACAAGTTTGCAAAATCAGGAACATTTTAATTCTAAGTTAATCCAGAAAAAAAACTAGTTTATTTTTCCTTTTATATGTTAACCCATTTTAGGTGTCGTTCTGGCATGTTTCCACAGAAACGAATAACATGTTTAAAGACACCTTTCGAGCAGCAGTTTCGTGACAACTGAAATCCATGTGTAACCCAAAAAGTCTGCCGTTTTATAAGTATATACATACATAACGTATTTAACCAAAAACTTGCACAATTTTAAGTAGCCAAGCTAACACACTTTACATTCGCTCTATTTTCCAGCTTATTTTTTTTTTTGGCAAATTTATACGCGACCAGCATGGCGAATGACTTGACACGCAACTGAAATTGACTTGAAAGTGTTGAGAGCAGCATTTTGCGTACTGGAAGGCCCTTAACCCCAGCTACGTACACTACCTGATAACTTTTTGTCCGAATTTGCAATAGCCTATATGTCCACAAACTCCACAGAAGCCGCAGCTGTGAATTCACTTTGTATCTAATCAAAGTCCAAATGCGTTTAAATTGCAAAAAACACGAACAAAGTTGGCTACAAGTAAAGCTCCAACTCCCAAACGAGTTGTGGATACTTGAGAGTGCCTCGAGTGCTGTGAGCGAGCGTGAAAAGTGATTGAATTACAGTAGCTCCGCTCCGGGCCGGGAGGGGGCGGAGAGCGTGAAGCTGTGGACCAGCCAGCACGAAGACATCTTTCGCTTGGTCACTTAAGAACCGCAACAGGTTTTTTTTGTGAGCTTCGGGGGCGAGAAGAGAGAGGCGGGCGATGACTTGCAGAGTTGATTGTTGATTCATTATCATCACAATTAAGTTATGGCGGCAATAATTAAGGGTATTCCCAGGGCTGCCTACCACAAGAAATTTTTATGTTGCTGCACTAGGGGAATTCCCCTAACCCCTACAAATATTTATGGTATTCTGTACTGATCTAGATATTAAAATGAATCACTACTACCAACATTATGTTTTATATTCACATCTAGTATTAATTGATGTCAAAATTAGTGTTAGATAAAGGGCCCAGAAATTCTAAAAACCCCAAACTTTTGATGAAATGGAATGCGCTAGAAAAGTTCTATCTGCAACTATTTTAAGTTCACAAAAATAACAAAATAAATAGAAAAAATCTAGAATTTATTTAATACCAAAACTGGTCTCTTCAAGCAGTTAAGTCAATCGCTCAGAAAATGCATTGTTCTTTATTTCACAATTTAGGTTTTACCCATTTCAAAAACTCATTACATCCAGCGCTGATTTCCGATTCAACAGCCACTTAAGCCCTTAAGCATAGCTAACAACTCGACAGCACGCCCCAATGAGAACCAAATGCCCCACTCACTGTGGCAGAACTTAATTAAAAGACTCAGAGCGAAGCAAAGTCCCTCCATAACCATCCGACCGACCGACCAAGCAACCAGTTTTAGTCAAGCGCACCAAGCAAATACTCGGAGCATCTGCGTTGTGCACATACTTCTGCGACACACTGTATATACTTATGTGTAGAATATGCAGCACAACGTCCTTGAGTTGCATTAAAGCTTATGAGCGAGGGTTGTATTTTGAATTCCATTTGAATATTATCATTATTTAATCTGTTATCAATAAAACTTTTCAAAATATTAATTATTTTTATATTTATCGATATTTTTGATCGATAACAGACATCATTTTCATCAGATAATTATTATTTTTCGATACGTTCAGAAGAAGAAAACAATCCTTAATACTCTACGCATTTCTTAAAGTTATTAATAACTATTAATCTAATATTGGGAAAATGACGGGCCAGAGAGAAGCAAATCAATTAGTTCCATAAATTTAATAAGAATTGAGTTGACCTGACTTAAATACTTAAATTTTAATAACCGATCAGGCAATCAGTAATTAACTTTTTATTTACAAATTAAGGAATTAGCTTGGAACAAATAATAATGATGAAAGCAATTAATTGGGAACACAATTAACTTATTATTTTTTTAAAGCAGCTTTTAAAAAAGTTGTAATGCTATTAATATTAATTTAACTTTATCTTTTCAAGTACTTTACCTCATTTAGTTCATGAACAGCCCTGTTTGAAAAGTGTATGTACTCTTATATACAACTCTCTCATCTTGAGCAAACTCTACTGCACTTGTCGTTGTGCCCACGCCCCTGCGCTGCCCCCGCCCCTGCGCCCTACACAACCACTTAAACTGGCAGCAGAAGAAGAGGAAGAAGCACAGCACGAAATTGTATGAAATGCATGCAATATCGGATGTCAGCTCCACGACACTCACCTAGAGGGTCGCCCTCTCTTGCCCTGTTAATATCTATTTTAAGCCCCAAAACAAAACGGTATATCAAGTTTTGTAGAACCGAACCAGATATTTCTCGTAAAGCCATTAGGCGAATTTTTAATAGTAACTTCAACTGAAATCTTGAACAATTCAAGAAAAAAGCTATTTTTAAATAAAAGGGTTTTAAAGTGAGTTTATAAATATGCAAATTTGTAAGAGTTTAAATTCGACACAGTTTATAACTTCTTTTTTTTCTTTATTTAATTTTGCGGTTTGTTGACCGGTTGGGTAATTTTGATTAGCTGCCAGGTCAAAAATAAACGAATAAAATTAAAAATAAATAAAAAGTCGCCGGAGCCAAGTGGTCAAGTGAGCTTTTTCTCTCTCTCAAATATTTGCCTCATCGCTGGCCGTCGATAATCGAAATCAAAGATTCACGCATTCTGGTGAAAACTTGTAGAATGTAAAGCAATTTGCATGGGAAATATGTTAAGTACAGGAAAAACCATTTGCACAATATAAATTGAAATAGAGCAAAAATTTGTTGCCGTGTTTACTTTTTAACGCTTCAGAGAATAATTATTGGGCAATAGAAGAATAACCTCCAAAACCAGCAGCAGCTGCTGCAACAAAGCGGAAAAAAGAACCGCTAAACATTTGCCACAGAAGCAACAACAAAAGCGCACCAAAAGGCAGCAGCAGCAGCAGGCGGAACTTGTTTCCGAGTGCCCCCAACAACAAACAACAGCGAAATAGAAGACAAACGAATATTCTCTCACATTTAAAACGGCATAAGTCTTATACACAGCGAGAGCGGCAGAAAGAGAGAGAGAGAGAGGGCAACAAGCAGCGCGGCTGCTTTGCTATTGTGATTTGCCATTGGTATTGTTGTTGTTATTGCCACAAGCGTCGCCTCATTAACGGCAAACCCCAACAACTACACACACGCACACAGTCATAGGAACATACTTATACAGCAAAGTCTGCGACCCAGTGACGTCTTCTAAATGACGTCGCAATGTCGCCAGCGCTCAGTTGTGTATGTAAAATGTATGCATATAACTATTTACAACAACAGCAGCCACAACAGCGCCATGACCTCTGCACGTAGTCAGCGTGCTTGAATGTTGTTAACAGCGCACTGTTGTGTTTGCTGTTAGATTTACTGTGACAATAACAGTTTTACAGAAATGTGATTTTTTCTCGGAAAAATTGAAGTTCTTATATGTATTAATAACTTTTATTTGAAGACTTTCTATTAATAGCCCTAGCAGTAAAAACCTTACAGTAGAAACCTGAAAATTGTATATATTTCTCCCAGACTAATTATAATGAAAGGGACTTGGGCACGATTAATCACTAAGCTCAAAGTTCACAAGCCTTCACTATTTTCCTAATATCGTACGTTGATAATCTTTCATTCATTTCAAATGCTTACTTCCCATCAATCTGAATTTCCACACATATTTTGCTTGCCTCTGTCAACATCAACATCATCATCATCATCATCATCATTAACTCACACACACACTTTTCGTATAACGCATACTTGGGCCCAGTTTACATCATCTTTGGCATGTGAAAAGCGTTTCCGACTTCCGCATGAGCGTTACATTTTTGCTGGAGGTACTTTTGGCCGGGACAAGTCACTGGTTTTTTACCAGCCTGCTGGCGGAGGAGGAGGTGGAACTTATTGGTTTTACAGTTACTTTTCAATGTTCAAAACAAGAAAGATTTCATTAGCTGGCAGACGTAAGGATACCCTATAATCAAGTTCAAGTTGCGCTTGGTGATGAAACAGATCTTTGTATATTGAGTTTCTAGTATCAAGAAGTTGAGAAATTGATTTCTACTAATTTTTTGTAAATAAACAGAGTCGAAATAAAAATCCTAAATATTTTTGAACAACTTAAACAAAACGATTTTTATTATAGTTGAAGACTTAAATAGGTTTAAGACCTTTAGATTGAGAATAAATACGCTTCCAACTAGCTGTAACATTTACCTGCACATATGCCTAATACACCTTTAGCCCATTTCGAATGGGTACAGTACAGGGTATGCAAAACACAAATTAATTTGTTTTGGTCGCGTGCCGTGCACGCGTCCACCGTAATTTTCTCGGAACCAGACTCGTGTCCGCTTTCCATATTCCCAAATACACTTGAAGGGGGAGGGGCGACATGCTACGCTTGTTTCCCCCTGTCGGACAGGTGTTACCCATGGACCCGGTGTGTTCTGTTCCTCTTCTTCACGGGGCACGCGTCATGTGTGTGGGCTAGGGCTACGGGCTAAGGGCTACAAAAAAAATCAATTGGGCCTGCTTTGTGGGTCAAATTTGTGTTCCAACAGCTTTTCGTAACACGTCTTCAAATCTACATCATATGCCTCGCTCACATTTGGCCTAGCCCAGGCTTCAGGGGCGCTGAACCTTGGCTGGCAGCTGTGGGTTGGGGAGGGGTGCGGCGTTTACTCTTAAGCATTTACACAACACTACAAGGCGTGGGCTCAAACAGTCTCCATTCTCCACTCTCCACTTTAGTCACCATTCTCTCCATTACTTGACAGCCGCCTTAGCTGTTTGTCATCCCTCTCTCCCACTCCCTCTGCCGCTCTCTTTCTCTTTTCCACCCTTTTGCCTTTCTCTTTCGCTTTGCCCATTCCTTTTACGATGCCTGCTTTTCATTCATTTCTTCGTATGCTGACAACTTTACGTTGTTGTTGTTGTTGTTGTTGCTTTTTTTTTATTTTTAGCCACTTGCTGATAAAAAAAAAAGTAAAGCGAATTCTTTGGCTTGTTTGTTGGTGCTTTACGCTTGACTGATAGTGTGCGTGTGCTTGTGTGTGTGCGTGTGCTTGTGTGTGTGTGTGGGGGGGAGTGACAGTGCGTGTGTGTGTGTGTGTCTTCTTTGACTGTCATACATTGATATATGGGCATATTCACATAAAGTACCTTGAGGAAAATTAAAAATAATATGCTTGTTTCATATAGTTAAGTAACATATATTTTCTTTTACCTATTATGGAATTTATTAAATATAATCAACTCTTTATTTTGATTATGTTAAATACTTGCATGCTCTCATAATTTAAAATCTTCTTTTAGTTAAATCAAATAATATTCAAATAAGTACTTTTTAAGACATATAATAGATAACTTAATATTAATCTTTGCTCCTCAATATATTGAGGGGAAAGTAAAGACCTTCCCCCTGATATGAACAATAATCTTTGAAGCTTTTTATTAAATATCATAAGAACTTGTATATACCCTTTTTACGGTAGGTAACATTTGCTAAAAATAGCTTATCTGCAAGTTTTTCTCATTAAAAACAATTTGCCATTAAACAATTTCCAAGAACCAATTGCCGTCTGAAGGGGAGCCCCCTCCTCCCACCGCCCCCTTCTGCAGCGCTTTTCCACTATGTGGTAGAAGCCGATAAGAGTTTGCCTGGAAAATGGTATTAGTAGAACTTGAAATCGAACAAGTGCAATAAAAAAAGACCTGAAACCAATTAGACCATTAAATTTATTGCAGTTCCCCTTGATAAAGACAACGATAGATAACACGACATGCTGATAAGGCAATTCATTGTTCCCACAATCATTTCAAAGAAACACAAACGTTTTGAAGCTATCCAGCGAATAGAAAGTTGACCTCAGATAAAGCGATAAGACCCGCCCAGCTGGCTGATAAGCCGCGCGTCCCAAAAACGACCTTGGCTAATAAAAATCAACAAATGATATTTTTAGTAAATCTTTGTTTATGCCACACAACAAATGTGTTTCGCATGCAAATTAGCCTCAGTCGCTAATGAAAATATATATATGTATATATAAGAGCAACAAAAGCTAACAAACAAAGTTAATAAATGGGCTTGAAAAACCCTCAACTTAAATAGAGCAAAGGCGCTTTAAGTGAACCGGTTTCCTGTTTTTTGTTTTTTTTTTATCGGAGTGCACAAGCACCAAAACAAAAAGTAACAAAAAACAACAAAAAACTATGCGACAAGACAACAAATTAATTGGAATTTTAAATTTTAACCAAAAAGCAAATAAGCGAAAAGATAAAACAAAAACTATAAAAAAAAAATAAACGCAAAAGAAAACTAATTAAAAACAAAATAAAAACAGTTCTTTAAGAACGTCTAAGTTTTTGTCTCAATTACATAAATATTATTTTAATATTTTGAGCAAATTATTTTAGTTTAAATTATATGATTATATTTCTTTATATATTTGGAGTATTCAAAAGGTTTTATATTAAAACGAAATGCTTAACAGTTCAATGTGAAGATTTTTTAAAGGACATACAGTAGTCTCTCGCTTATGAGAAACTTTCAATTACAGCGACGATTTTCATGCGCGAAATTTATAATTTATTTATTGTTAAAAAAAAAACAAACAAAATATTAAATGTTTTAAAAAACCTTTGCTTATTTTTATTTTTTTCTTTTTGTTATTTGTTTTTTATTAATAAATTTTCAGAATAATTCAAAGTACTTTTACAGTGAACGAATGCAGGAATTTCTTCAATAGCTCAAATTCTAATAAAATCTAAATTTCGATCAAACTTGGGATTTGATTAACATATAAATAATTTAAGCAGTGGCAATTTTTTTTTAAATAGTAAATAATTTTTAATTCTTAGCTAATTTTATTATTCTTAGCTAAACCATATTGCAGTCAAATATTTAAACAGATTTACGTTTATTTGTTATTATAAAAAAAGAAAAAAAAAACAGCTGCATAAGCATATTATTGTTTCTTAGAAACAATGACAAAATAAATAACACAACAACAAGTATTTATTAACATAGAACGCTTCGATTCCAGAGTTTTTAATGCTAAATTAAGCTTGTTCATTAATTTTTTATTAATTTAAATAAATATTAATAAAATATATCAGGTCTTTAAATGCATATTCAAAGCTTCGATAAAATTGTAGATCAAAAAGTTCTCGTCTCCGAGAGACTACTGTACCCACGAGTACATAATGTACTTGCAATAAATTGTTATTTTTTAGCCTGCCTACGCACACACACACACACACACACACACACAGCCAGGCTGAAATGCTTATCCTGGCTTTTGGGCCAATCTAAAATCTGCTGTCTGCCTTCAGTTTAGCCCCACATAAAAATAAGTGGCTAAAAAAATAACAAATAAGCAGCCCGAATTGTGGCTGCAGGCTGCGCAGCTGAGCTCGAAATGAGCATTCAATTGAATGTTGAAAATGAATATACATACACATTTATATTATATTTAGATGTATGCATATCTGTCTATCTATGTATTTTTTCAATTTGAAACTGTCGCCAAGTGCGGGCTGTAATCAAATCAGTGTGAATGAGTTTATTTGGAAGCTGAATTTAATGAGGATACATTCAATTAAATAACAACTTTTGCACTTGCAAAGAGAGAATGAGAGAGAGAGAGAGAGAGACTCTCTGAGATCCTGATTGACCTCGAGAGAGAGAGAGAGAGTTCAACTTTGACAGCTGCTTAGCTAATGGGTTGGCCTTTAGTCTGGGATTTACCTTTGTATCGTGTTCCGTACAGCTCGTTGCTTTTTTACGGCCGGAAGAGATCAATTTGTGGGCCTGGCCGGCAGCTTGCGCAATTTATTTGCCTAATTGCAGTCACAGTCACAGATACAGATACACGACTAGCAATATACAGATACAGATACATTTGCGAGCACAAAGCTCAGTTCCTCTATGCAGATAGCGTCGAGCAGATAGAGGGGGGGAGGGGTGGATAGGCAAGGGACGGGGTTCAGTTAGAGGCACACAGCCCAATTCTCAGGGCAGACGCCAGGAGTGAGATGTGAAAAGAAGAAGAGTGAGAAGGCAACTAAAAAGAGCACTGAACTTGCGGAACGAGTTCAACAAGGTTTTGCTTAAAAAACATGTAAGAACGTAACAGTAGAGTGTGCCAGACCTACAAAATACCCTGTAAGGCCAACTATATAAGCTGTAGCTTCTACCTGCTGGAAATTCTCTAGCAATAAAAGCTCTTTTCTACAATTTAGCTCGTTGTTGCAACATATTTGAATTAGTTCACATTTTGTGCATTATTTGCTAATTTCAATTGTTATTAAGCTCAGATTGATGTGCATGAATTTATTAAATACCTTTCAAGTGGACTGATTTGTTTCGCCTTTGCCTTACGTTTGTTTAGCCTTCTTTTTAACTATTATGATTATTTTTTCGGGGCCTTTCGGCCAAATCGCCAAACTGAAAGCCACTCATTCGCACGATAGAAAGCAATTATCATAAGACTGAAATAATGAAATAGCCCACGCATTTATCTCGCAGTTTAGATATTGTTTGTTTGTCTGAAACAAATGCGAATGAAAAGTTTTTTTCCTCTTCTGTTTAAACAATGTGTAGAAAGCAAAATCTCAAATAAATTTCACTCGAATTGTATAGTTTGTAGATACATCTACATATTAAATGAATTTATGTTAAATTTCTATGCTCGGAATATTTTCTAGATACATATTTACGTAGTTTTCATAAACAGTAAATCGAATGCTGAAAACTTCTGTCAGCGTTTGAACGGAATGCTTTGAACTTGAATTGCGCAGAATGTGGGGATACAAAAAATAATAAAAGCCAAATTTATAATCAACAAAATACAGACACACACACACACACACACGCAAGCAACTACATACACAGACAGATATACACCTTTGGCATAGCTACACGCGCGGCAAACAGAACATTCGCTCGTCTCTTGAGCTCCATTCAAATCATGTTAATGCCCAATACCCATTACAGACGGGTTAAGGGGGCATGACAAAATTGAGCTAGTCTACGTAACAGGCTGGAGTATACATACATAGGTACGTATATATTAGTGTGGAGTATATTCTCCATGTGCATACGCGCACTTTCACGGAGATGAAGACTATGTTAAAAAGCAAAATTCAAAAAATAAAGGAAAAAAAAAGTTGAGGTTCGATATTAAAACATTTGTCGAAAATAACTGTCGTTATTCAATATTCTCGTGCATATTTATTGAATTTCTTCAATTGAGAATACCTTAAATTCCAACCCAACATTTTGCTAACATTTTTAACATTTTTGCCTTTGAACAATTTCCAAGAAAGCTAATCTGCAAGTATGTGGCCAACTAGGAGAGTTGAAATAACGTTCATATAATTGCACAGCGTTTGTTGCTTTGCATCTTACGTCTGTTTTTCATTAAAACTACTTTTCTTAGGAGAAAAGCAAAGTTCTCAATTCCTACACCTGCATATTAAACAGCTGTTCGCAGCAGCTGTTAAGCAAGATTTGCACAAATGTTAGTTGCAGCAGCGCATTTATCGATAATCGATGACTGCACAGCAGCAAGAACAATCATGTTATCGTTAAAATCGGATATAAGAAAGCAACATCTCTTACAATACAGCAATATATGAAACTCACCTCGCGAAATGTTGGTATTGCAAATTTTTTACAATTTACGCTGTGGATGTTGTTGTCGACGTCACGAGCAGCTGTTGGCATGCGGCAAAGAAACAAATTTTTTTTTTTATATTAAAACACGCGCGCAAACACAAACTAAAGACTTTTTTCGAGCAAAGCAACAAAAATAAAATAAGATAAGGAGCACCAACAACAACAACAGCAGAACGAATTTTCTCTCAATGAGCACAACAAAAAAAAAATCGAACATCAACGGCGCCGTCGCTCACCAATACAAAGATAAACGACAGGGCGTCGTATTAGGCAGTGTTGTTGTTATTGTTGCAGTTGCCTTTTGTTTTCTAAATGTTCATTGTTTTAATTGAAAGCACAAGAATTTTGCAAATTTAGTATACATTTGTTTTAATCTGTCACTTTTTCACTGAGAAAAAGCATTAAAGCACTTCTCGCCGCGCTCTCAGCACAGGTTCTGCAGCCTTTGCAAGTGTTTGTGTATTGTTGTGGCAAGCTTTTTGTTATTGTAATATTTTCTCTCAAAATTTCAGCACTTATATTAACATTTTTGTGGTGAAAAGACGCATCACACACACACACACATACACGCATGCATAGAAAGACCCAAGCACACACGCACACATAGGCACAAACACATGTACACACGATGCTACTGCTTCTGAGAGCAGTTGTTTTTGTTATTGCGACGCTCGCGTCGCTTTCATAAATATATATTAATATTAATATGTTTCAGCTACTTTTATTAAATTAAACGCGTTTCGCTTTGGTTTCAATCTCACACGAAATACATATGAATTGTACAATAGAGCCACGAAAAGTGCCACCCACGACCGAACGCGGCAACCAATCAGCGAGTGACTTCAGTATTTCGACTGAAGCAAATATTAGCTATTCATCGGATTGTTTTAGGTTTTAGCGTATTTATGCTTATTATTTTAAACTTTTAGGCATTAACACACACACACAAACATTATGCAAATTAAAACGCACCCAAAACGCGACTTCACCGTCCGCTTGTAAGATTGTTAATGCTAACACGTTATGTTAATGTGCTTAGACATGAGGGCATTATGTTATACTCAAGTGGGCCTGTTACAATTTACGCTGTTAAGTTTGAAATTCATTTGTGAGAATGTATCAAGGCCCCATTTAAAAGCACGCGGAATGCACAGGTCTACAGATTAATCACATCAAATTTTACTTCGATAGAGAACACCTTCTGATTTACATTAATCGGTTAGTGATTTAATATAAAATTCGCAACGTTAATCATGTGCTGCATACTGGGCTCAATCAAATGCCTACCAGCAGACTGTTAGGCTTAAAATTAACATTTTCTGTTAGAATGCTGATTATACTCAAAATGGCACTGTCGCGCTCAGAATGGCACTGTTACGCTTGGCATTAAGTCGGCTGGTAATGTATAATAAAGTAAGGTGAAAAACAAAACGTAGTTACCAAAAATCAAGTGCTTAAGGAAACTATTCGTGCGTTTAATGTGAAACTATAAGTATCGATTTACTTAAACACTCGCGTGCCTGGTCTCGGGACCATGTAAATATTCGCCACCTGCAGCATAATTTCTGAAGCGACGCGTTTGCAACCCCAGACAACCACCATTTCGTAATTACACATTTTAACTTAAAACGGTAAAACCAAGATGGCGCCACAACCGAACACTATTAGACGTGATTCCATATATTTATACATAGTTATCGTATGCATGTGTAGGAATACATGAATTTACATTGGGCATGTTGGTTACTTTGTACAAACAGTTTGAGCAGGGCCTAAATTTCGTTCTGAAGAAGTGCTAACAGCAGGGTCCACAGTCACCACAACATGGTCCACAACCACCACAACACGACCAGCATGGACCACAGTAGCAAGAGGGATAGCAGCATCCGCCGCATGGGGAACAGCAGCCGCCGCAAGGGCCGCAGCACGAATAGCACGGATAGCACATGTTAAAAGAGAGTCTGCGAAGATCCGTTAGTTCCACTTGAAGCAACGTTGGAAAGCATTTACTTACGGTTATTTGAACTTCTTCACGGAAATAGGCACTGTTTGGGGTTTAGGCGAACGTCAATTGGTTTTCAAAGATCTTTTTCTCAAATTCTCGAAAACCAATGAAATCGTCGTCGTCTTATTACAGAAATAACATCAACCTGTAGTTGAATTAAAAAATTGAATAACTTTTCTTTTAAAATACTTTTACAACTCACATTCCCGTAAAATTCACAAAAATTTACATAAAAAAGCAAATACTGGACAAGCCCAAAAGCAAGAATGAGTGTTTCTTGTATGGGGTCTGGTTAGGTTAGGCCGAATCGTTGTAGTTAGTATATCATGGCCTGCTTTTGTTCTTATTTGTTAAAGCTCGATGATTTTAGGATAATTTTCAATCGATCTTTTTGGAGACTTTCTACGATATAGTCGATATCGGCAAAGTATTTTTCGTTATATTATAAAGATTTATATATTTTCCTCATATACCACCATGAGTGGAATTGCAATTGCAATTGCAATTGCTTTCTCATTTATTCCTTTATATTCGCCAACGCAATCTTAAAGCTCAAATTTCCATATTTTTACAATGATCTTTAAAAATGGGCCTAATTTTTTTTATAGAACGTGCAATTTTTAATATCGACTTGAAACTCCAAATTCCTGTTGTACGCAGCCCATATGTCCATATGTCGGCCGGATCGGATCACTAACATATATCGGTCGAGAATTAGGCTCTTGTATGGAACTTTTTTGTTTATCAAGATATCTTGACCAAACTCGGCATTTATTAGTTTTACTATATTCCTCATATATATGCAAAATCCTATTAAGATCGGACCACTATATCATATAGGAACAATCGGTCGAAAATTAAGTTGTTGCATGAAAAACATATTGTTTATCAAGATATCTTGTCCAAACTGAAAAATCCCAACATCGTGATACTTTTGTATAGCTGCCATAGAAACGATCGGTCGAAAAGTAGGTATACAAAAGATTTAATGTTTTTTGCAATATCATAAGGCAAATGTCTAGCTATCATCGGCCTCCCAGGACAAACTCTTTTTATAAATAATTTAATTTTTATTTCATTACTGAGAATTTACAAACACATTTACGGAAGGCATTTTGTACTGAATGTGGTGCACCTAGATTTCGTTCTGAAGACTTTTTCTAGCAGCAGGGTCCGCAGCCGCCACAGCAGGGTCCGCAGCAGGGTCCACAGCCCCCGCAACAGGAGCCACAGCAAGGTCCCGCTCCACAGCAAGGACCACATCCGCCGCAACATAGGCGCGGGGGGTAGCAGCACGGGGAGGCGCAGCCGCCGCAGCACGGGTAGCGTTTGCAGCACATGTTGATAGAATAGGCTGTAGATGGGTGGGTTTTTTTTAATGAGAGTTCCAGTAAAACTAGGAGGATTTCTACCCTGAATAACACTTCACAGAAATAGGTGTTCTTTGGGAATTGAGCGACCGTTCCGTTGCATACGAAATCTTATCGAGCTAATTTCTTTGCTGCGGGTGTTCAAGCACGGTTGCCGTTTTCCTGTTGCGGAAAGAACTTCAACCTTTTATAGAAAAATAAAATGAAAGCTACTTCAAGAAAATATATTTGCTCTTTTGTAAACTTACATTCCCAAAAACTTCACATTAAAGTACAGAAAGAAAGATGAGATATTAACTGGACAAGCCTCAAAAATTGAGTGAGCTCCGAGCTGTCCCAGGAGCATAAACAAAATTACTAGAGATAAGAGGCTCTAAGGCTACTTTGCTCCAAATACACATAAAATCGGAAGGATTCTTCTGGCCCAAAATGTATAACAATCATGTCGATAGGCCCAAAAACTTGTCAATGCAGCGGTTCGCACACTGGAACGCGAGGCATCAATTCCGAGCCAGAATATATCATGGAATGTCAATCGGAATATAATGGAATATAAAGTCTATATATTCTTAATCAATATCAACAGTCTAGTTTATATAGTCCGACACGTTAGTCTATTTCAATACAGACTAGTCTCCCTATCTTAAATCTTTACAATTGCAACTTTGCATATCCGGTCGGATCAGACTAGTATATCAAGATATTTTGGTCAACCCCATTTACTATTTAACCCGTGCTGCTTATATATGGGCCAAGTCGTATCGAGCTTTGTTGAACAAATCTTATCGAAATTTGGCATTTAAGAGCTCTACCAATAATATATACCAATATATAGCAGTCATAATATAGGAATAATCTACAAGTTTAGCAATTACGTGCATCAAAAATCTCTTCCCATTTCCAGTACAGTCTTTTCCATTTAATGGATGCACGCACATACATTTGATTTATATACAATTCTTTTTATTACATATACATACATCGGAAGTATATAAAATGTGGGTTATAGGTTGCACTTTATGTGTAGTGCCTAGATTTTGTTCTTGAAAAAGGATGAATAACGTCAAAGGATGATTAACGTAGTTCCAATTTAGGTGAAGAAACAGAGTATATACTTCTATTTGAACTTCTTCACGGATATTAGGTTATTTTTCGGAGATTACAAACCCAACACTCTTTATTTTTCTTGTTATATGAAACACTAACCTATTTAAAAACATAAAATACAATTCACTTTAACTCAATTTTCCTTTTTCAGATTGCTTTCAACTCACCTTGAATTATTGCTAGGTAAGTAGCTAAACCAAAATTGTTGTTGTTGTTGTAAACTGAATTCCGCTGAAAATTTTGCTATTATAAAAACGCTTCCTTTATAGAACAATTGGCAATTGGTTCTATAAAGTTCCGTCCGATCAGCTAAGCCCATTAAAAATGGAGAGAGGATTAAGGGTTTCTCCCAACATCTTTTTCTGACCAAACTGCACATAATCTGAAGAATCCCTTTATATGCTCCGCTCAATCAAATCCTTATTAAGGATTCAATGTCATCTGGCAAGGGCATTGGATGTACGCTCTACTATGGCTCACATATTTCTTTCATGAATCATACTTTAAAAGTCTGTTTATGCTGACCGAGAGTTTAACCTTGCAGATTAGCTCCGGTTAAGAGCGATCGCAAGGACAGATACACATGGTTCTGTGCTTGGTTATCTGATCGAGAATCTATTATTGGGGTCGAATATGCCTTGTCCCATTTGCAATAAAAGCTGATTATAAATCAATAAAATCAACTTAATCCTTTCAACAGTTAACATCAAACTATTAGATATAGCATCAAAATTTTATTCTGAATAGGTTCTTAACAGCAGGGTCCACATCCGCCACAGTTAGGATAGCAGAAGCAGGCGGCGGAGCAGCCTCCGCCCCCGCAATTGCCGTTACAGCCACAACATCCAGAGCAGCAACCATTGCAGGGCGTGGTGCAGGAATAGTTGCACGAGTAGCACGGAGAGCACATGCTGACTGTAGAGTAGATCGTAGATTATGTCAGGCGAAATTCCCCTACTTTAAATTGAACTTCTTCACGGAAATAGATACCGAGTTGGTAAATATCGACCGCTGATTGGCTTTCAGAAAACGGTTTTGTTCGGTTTTCCAGCTGCTGGAACCCAAAGCAGTCGATGCTTTCTTTTTATTGAAAAAGTTTCAACCTGTATTTGAAAAGAATATATTATTTTTCTTCAATTTTCTACTTTTAACACTTACATTCCGGTAATTTGGAAAATAAACTACAATAAAATATAGATGCTAAGTGGACAAGCCTAAAAAGGGAAATGAATGTTGTCTAAAAAACACACTAAAAGCGTCAGAAGTTAATTTATCATAGCCAACTTTGATACGACAACAAGCCCTATAGTACAGTGAATATTATTGGGCACACCTAAAAAATGATTGCTATATAAGCTAAGAACCGCCTTGATTATCGTTTGTGGACCATGTCTTCCAAATCCACGAAAATGGGAAATGTTCTTGAGCAAATGTAGCACGCAGCAAGAAGTATATGTGTCCCCATATAACATATCTGTCTATACACGACGATTCTGATACTAAGAACTCGATGAACTTAAAATGTATACAATGAGTATCTAGTTTCATATTTATATTTAAAGCATATCTCAGAAGCATTTATACAATTTCCAAAGTTTATTGGGAGGTTCTTTTTGATCTACTGTATTATTTAATTGGTTGTAGATTTAAGCCTAATTTAATACGAATTTTTAGCGTAAGACCAACAGGCTACATTTATTTCATTTTCAAAGATACGAGCGAAAAGCTAAGCTACGGCACATTGAGATCGAACCATTTCTAATTTTAATAAATCAGTATTCCATTTTATTTATGCTTACTATATGAAAGAAAAACAATACAAAGGGTTTGCTGTAGCTTTTTGTACCGAATATTGGCTAGTACCTAGGTTTCGTTCTGAAGATGTTTCTAACAGCAGGGACCACAGCCACCACAACAGGGTCCGCAAGGTCCGCAGCATCCTCCGCAAGGTCCACAACAGCCACCACAGGGTCCGCAAGGTCCACAACAGCCACTGCAGGGTCCGCAAGGTCCGCAGCATCCTCCGCAGGGTCCGCAGCACGAGTAGCAAGGTCCGCAGCACATTTTGACAGGAGCTGCAGAGTAGTAGATATTGGACAAAACAGCGAGTTACATTTTAGTACTCACGTTTAGTTGAACTGCTTCACGGAAAAAGGTACTGTGATGGTTAAGTCCGACAGCTAATTGGCTTTCAGAAAACTATTTAGTTCGGTTGTAAAACAGATTCAATGCAGTCAGTGCTTTTTGCTACAAGAAAGACTTCAACCTGTAATCGAATAACAAAAGTATTAGTTTAATTGTAAATGCAATCACAAAATTTGTTATTCCGTCGAGATGCTCAAAACTTACATTCCCAAGAATTTACAAAAAAAAAAAAAACACAAATAAAATCTAGAGCTATTAACTGGACAAATCTGGGAAGCTGAATGGGGTTTATTTCTATTGGGTCTGCTAACAAGGCCCGACTCATTCATATTGAATTGTCGGAGCCTACTGTGGTCTTTACTTTGTAACATTATGTTCTATATGTTATATATGCTAGCGAATTTTCAACTTTCCTCTTTTTGTGGCCAGCGCACTTCAAATGTCTTTCGCTCTAAAATTAGAATCATCTCTTAAAGATAAGTCCACTTAAAATTTGGCTTATTTCATTTCCCCATTGACCAGTGTAAATACGCTTCTTCACAATCGTTTCGAGGAGGAACATTTATATATATGGAAACTTGGCCGAAATGTTGTTTTATGTTTGACTTGCATCCAACTTATTTTCAAAGCATAATGAGTACGTGTTTCAGCGATTTGAAAATTCCATCTGCAACTGTGGAAAATTGGCGAAAATACTTAAGTTAATTTTTTGGTGTACTATTGGCTCCAAACTCATTTTCAAAGATCTTTATTAGAACCTATGTGACACGCCTTCGCAAAGTTCACCTTAATTGGATCGAGGAACGCCCATTTTTTATTCGACCTCAAGATCACGTATATACTTGCATGAAGATGGGCCCTTAAGATTTCGTTCACATAAATAAAATAAACGAAGAAAATGATGCGAAATATGAACAAAGATAGTTTGCAGAACTGGATTGACATCACTGTAAAATCTGAGCTCAGGAATATTGGCAAGAATTATCAAAAATTGTACGTGGTGTCACAATATTTTGTAGTTTACAATGCTTGGGAATGTTACAATATTTGATAGTTCACAAATTTTTCAAAACAAAAAAAAAAGAATGGAAAACGAAATTTTCAAAAAAGTTTGTGGACACATTCAAGCTATGCAGATTGGTCCTTAAGATTTCGTTCACATAAATAAAATATACGAAGAAAATGATGCGAAATATGAACAAAGATAATTTGCAGAACTGCATAAACCATTCACTGTTAAATTTGATTGGCTTAGAAATATTGGCACGCGTAGAGCCTGCATTACTCAGTTTGAATAAACTTTATTTTGTTTGCAAATCCGTTTTACGGCTAACAAATGTATTTTGGGTCTTATTTTATTTTACGTTCTGCTCAGTAAAAGATACTATTTTTTAAAAAGGCTTCACTTTATTTATATATTTCTATTACTATATAATTTGATAAACAAATATGTACATAGGGTTTGCCGTGACTTTTTGTAACAAAAGTTAGTGCCTAGATTTCGTTCTGAAGACGGGTCTAACAGCAGGGACCACAGCCACCGCAGCAGCCTCCGCAGCACCCTCCGCAAGGTCCACAACAGCCATAGCACCCTCCGTAGCAACCACCGCAGGGTCCGCAGCAACCACCGCAAGGTCCACAGCAACCTCCGCAGGGTCCGCAACACGAGTAGCAAGGGCCGCAGCACATTTTGACAGAGACTGCAGAGCAGAAGATGGATATTAGTTCAAATAGTGGGGAATATTTGAGTACTCACGTTTATTTGAACTTCCTCACAGAAATAGGTACTAGAATGTTATTTATCGACCGCCGATTGGTTTTCAGAAAACTAGTCCGGATATCAAGTTCCTGGAACCCAAAGCAGTCGACGTGTTCTGTTACAGAAAAGACTTCAACCTGTTGCATAAGATAAAGATTATTTAATTTTAAGCTCAAAATCAACTGATTTTTATAAATTTTAATTTTTTTATTAGAATATCAAAGCTTACATTCCCATAAAATTTACACAAAATCTAGTTACACAAAAATCTAGTCAACTGGACAAGTGCTAGAAGCTGAGTGAGGTTTATTTGTATTGTGTTTGCTAGCTAGGCCAGAATCGTTGTCAGAGCCAACTTTGAGTTTTAGTCTTCGCCTAACGACTTTGCCAAGTCCTTAAATTGTATATATATTCTAGATCAGAATCAACAGTTGAGTAGATATATCCATGACCTCTGTCCGTCTTTCGGTCTTTTTCATTCAATACGGAGTAGCTCCTAAGTTTTAAAGCTATCGTCCTCAAACTTTGTATAGATCTGCCTTTCTGTTGCAGGCAGTTAATATGGAACCGGTCAGATTGGACATCTTTATTATATAGCTGCCATAGTCAAATGTTACGTTTTGTGTTTATCAAGATATTTTGACCAAATTTGGCATTTATTAGTTCTACTAAGATCCTCATATATATGCAAAATCTTATTAACAGCGGACCAATCACTTAGCTGACAGAAGATATTTCAAAATATACTGTTTTCAATGATTGTGATGCCGGCTGCTGAAGAATGAAAATGTTGCAATTAGTAATTAAGCCCATTTTGATAACTCTTCCAAGTTAGTGATAAATGTATGAAAGGAAATTTCTTATAAGCACATAGATATTTATTTATATGTGTAAATATTATCAATTTATTTATTTCATTTATTTTTTTATTTATTAATGGTCGACAAAAACGAGAGTCTTCCTAATTATTTAATACAGCAAATTGAAAATTAAATGCTGAATGCCTTAATAGAATATACAATCTTCTAATAGTATCACCGACACGATGGAGGCATTTTATTTGCCCGTCTGGCCAGCTATGCCTCTTTTCATAGCCAATTTTGTGACATTATGAGAGCCTAAAGCTAAGGAAATGCTAGCAGATAGAATAGAGAAGCCTGCTTGAGTAGTATATGGCAACCAAAGATTTTTAATTTGTTCGTTTTATTTATATACTATTACATGGGACTTGCTGTTGCTTTTTGTACCGAATGCTGGTTAGTACCTAAGTTTCGTTCTGAAGATGTTTCTAACAGCAGGGACCACAGCCACCACAGCAAGGTCCGCAAGGTCCGCAGCATCCTCCGCAAGGTCCACAACAGCCGCCACAGGGACCGCAGCAACTACCGCAAGGTCCACAACAGCCACCGCAGGGTCCGCAAGGTCCGCAGCATCCTCCGCAGGGTCCGCAGCACGGGTAGCAAGGTCCGCAGCACATTTTGACAGGGACTGCAGAGTAGAAGATGGATATTAGACAAAATAGCGAGTTACATTTTAGTACTCACGTTTAGTTGAACTTCTTCACGGAAATAGGTACTAAGATGGGAGTTCACGACTGCAGATTGGCTTACAGAAAACTTTATTCCGGATTTCAAGATTCTGGAATCCAATGCAGTCGCTGTTTTCAGTTACAAGAAACCTGTGGTTATATAAGAAAATTAAATAATTTTCAATATTTAAAAAAATAAATATAATTTTCAATTTTTTTATGAAAAACTCACAATAACACAAAAAAATCTATAGTCTTTTACTGGACAAGTTTAGAAGCAGAATGAGGATTATTTGTATTGGGTCTGGTAGCTGGGCCAGAATCGTTTAGAATAAATTTTCGGAGCCTACTTCGGTTCTATTATTGGGAAATTATTTTAGTCAGTTAAGAGCACAATTTAAATACACTGAGCATTAATTCAGACAAACTTCGCAGTCATCTTAAACACAACTGTGTGAACATTTTAGCATTGCACTTCAAACTTTGACTAAGAGTTGTAACATAAGCCCGGAGCCTGAGAAAATTTCTTGCAAGCTTGCGCCGAAGTGCGGAGAAAATGTGAGGCAGGCACTTTAAACCTAACTCAAAGGCAAAGAGCTGCTTTCAGTTTCCAGTTTCCAGTTCAAATATCAACGGAAGATGGCAATGAAAAGTGCCAAGTGCTTGAGCTCATCTATCAATATATTTGCCGGATAAAAGGGGCCACTTATTTCGGGGGTTGATCACAATTAAATGCTCTCGGTTACCATAAACTGAATAATACTTTATAATGAAACAAATACAATTAAAATATTACCTGAACATTTGCTTGGATCTGACATAATTATTGTCTGCATTGCGAACAATATTTGTTTGGAAATGTTCCATTTCAATTATTATAATCAATGAATTTTAAAATAGGTAATTAAAGTATCTCTATATAACACTTCTTTCACAAAAGTAAAAATTGATACATAGGAAGTTGGGCTTTTTATTTTGCTATACTTATAATTCTAATTATAAATTTTGTTATATTTTATAAATTATCAAAACTATTTTTAGATTATTGAATAGAGGTATTTTTTTTATAGCTCCAACTAAATTATTATAATTGTAGCTTACTTCGAGATTATAAGTAAGACACATGTTAGGCACTTTGAGTAAATATACAAGTAGCAAAAAGAAGAACAAGCAGATGAGAATTGTTAATCAGCAGCTGACCAGGATGATGTTCAAGACTGAATGTGTCCCAGGAAAATTTACGACTAGACGCAGGATTCACACTGCTAGCCAACAAGTAAGGAAGCCTCTGTACATTCATGTACGTGTGTAACAATGCAGAATGCGGAACGGGCAAGTGGAAGTGAAAATGGCACACACACTACCACACACACACACGCACAATGTCATTCAACTAGCTTCACGTCACTTGGCCGCTTGCCAGCCTCATGACGAGGACAACCCTGACACTTGAGTGGAGACAGACAACCACTTGACTGTGACCCGCTCGCGCACACAACAACAATGCGTACAATACATACTACACACATATATATATATATATATTTGTATATACGCCAAGCCCGTTGTCCTGACATTAATGTGCGTAACTTGGACAATTGCGGCAAAGAAAACAAACAAAAACCAAGCTTAATGTGAGCTGTTAAAGACTAAATACCCTAATATATGTTAAAATTTGTATTCTCAGCAGAACTTTTATAGTTAACTGATCTTAATACAAATCTAATAGCATATTGCGGTGTTTGAAGAAAAGTAGGCAAACTTTTTGCTAACATTATAGTTATATATTATTAAAATTTTTATTTTTCTCCTTTTTATCTTTTTTGCATAAGATACTTTTTGGATTGCTGGATAAAAAATCGAGCATATCTTTTTACACTTACCTCCTACTAAAAAGCCTGAAATATAAACATCTGTAATTAGTTTCAAGAAAACCAACTTGAAATAATATTAGGCAGAGCTTATTGTGTTTTAGAAGCTTGAATAGTTTGTATGCGATGCAATATTCCCTACATTTCATTTATAATACCCCGTAAATAAGAAACATAATTTAAGGAAATCTTATTTGTTATAAACGAGCAGCCAACAAAGAAAGGTAAATATAAGGGCAATTGAGAGTATTGAAAACTTCAATATGTCTGTAATTTCAGGACTCTTACTCTGTTCAATAGATAAAGCTGTTCTCTTTGTATGCCACTTGGGCTTGTTGTTGCAGTCCTGGTAACAATGGCGCAAATTCTGGGAAAAGTGCGAAAGTAAAAGCATATAAATACAATGAAAAGTAATTAAATAACGTAAAGCTGTTTGATATTTAATTGAATATTTTAATGCCATATTAGTGAGAGTGTGAGAGGAAGAGTGCTTCATTATTGTTATTGGGAGCATTAAACGATTGCAGCTAATGCATAACCTAATGAAATGGAGTCAATTAAAGAGTTTTAAGAAGTGTTTGAAGTTTTATACATGAAGTCTCAAAGTTTTAAATTTAATTAACTATTCTTTGCTTACCCTTCATATTTACTGCAATTATACTTTTTATGGTCTCTGCAAATAAAAATACCCTAATAATTTAATGTTGAAGGCGTTTAACTCTTTCAAATGTTTTTCATTTATTTTTCACTTCTTTTGCTGCCTTTAAAAACGCGTTATTCACCCATTTTACACATTTTTTAGCGCTCAATTTTTTTCGTTTCTGGTTTTATCTGCTTGAGGGTATCTGCAACAGCTTGTGTTAATCACTGTTGCCCAAAGTGCTTAATGAGCCCAAGAACCTACCAAATAAAAAATAGCACTTCCTCGGCTAGCAGATACCCTGTTCTGTGTTGTTGAGGTTCCGAAATCTTATGTTTCCTTACAGTAAATATACTCAAATGTACCCAAACAATATCTATATATTTAAAATAAACTTACAATTAAAACTACATGAAGTATATATTCTCCTACTCACACGCCTACTTGTGTACATGAGTACTCGAAAGTACTCACTCCATATATGCATATATACTCATGCGTACCTAGATCAAATGTATGTTTACTCATAAGTATTTATGAATTTTTACTTATACTATACTCTCTTCTCTATTACAGGGTATGCAAGAAAGAACCAGCTACAACTGCCTTACATTATCATTAAAAAAATCAATTTGTAATTATGGGCGGCAAAAACGCGTGTGTGCTATATAAAAAAAAAAATTCCGGCAGAAAATGTGAATTCGAGTATTCATATAAATTTTCCAGCTAAGTGAAAAATGTGTTAAGTGCATTAAAATTAAATTTCATTTTCGTACTCTCCGCACGAGCATATGCCGGAATATATATATATATATATATATGTATATATATATGTATATATATATGTATATGAGTGTGTGCCCGTGGGCGTGTTGCACTTTTTCAAGCAACGACAACGTTAACAACAAAAATTGCCGTTAAGGCCGGCGGATTAATGCGACAAGATTTACATGCGAAATCTACGCGTGACAGGCGAACGCTTCGATAGGCGTTGGAGCGTGGCACGAACATGGGCAAGAACTGTTGTAAAAGCGGCAAGTACCCCTTCGAATTGAACTTTTCATGGTTCACGTTATCAGGAGTCTTCGTCGCCGTTTTGGACGAAGCTCTGGATTTGAAGACGTTGTCAGTGAAGCTTATCATACATATGTTCGGGACTTATCAAGAGTTGGCAACGTTTTTCGTTACCTAGGAAGTCTGGTAAGCCTAACAGCAATTATTATATATCTCAAACGCAATTTTGTGTCCCAAGCCTTCCGTGCCCTTACATAATTCAGGCATTACAATTGGCATTTGACCTGAACCCTTCAATTCAGGTCAGGTGTTGTGAATCTGAAGTGTGTATAAAAAACAGAGGGAGGTATTTCCCATCTATATGAGGACACGTTGTGCACTTTCATAATGACAATAAGCAAATACTGACGGCGTGAGGTACACAAAGCAAAATCGGGGATTAAATAAAGCAATAAAGTGTTAAAGGTGAAAAATTAATGACAAGCAATTAAATGTCTAAAGCTGCTTTCAATACATTATTCAAGAGGCTTAAGTTGTTATTGCGGATTTTCCTTGCTTTGAAGTCCTGTGCTTATTTTTAAAAGTTGGCAGAAATGGGTAGATTGCAGCCGAGAAAATATTAGTGGCAGGCCGGGCAGATCCTATCCAAATTTAATAACTCTTCCTATTACCCCAACATCGATAAAAATCGATTTCAGCTTGTGATTTGGAAAGTTGTGTGCATATAAATATCAAGCGATAATGAATGCGAAAATATTTTTATACCCTGAACCCATTAAAAATGGGTATAAGGGTATATTGTATTTGTGCGAAAGCCAAATGTATGTAACAGGCAGAAGGAAGCATCTCCGACCCCATTCTATTCTATTCTATACTTGATCAGCATCAATAGCCGAGTCGATCTAGCCATGTCCGTCCGTCCGTCCGTCCGTATGTATGAGTCAAAGGATCTCAGAACCTATAAGAGCTAGAGACGAAATTTTAGATGTAGGTGCTCCTAGTTCCCGCGCAGATCGAGTTTGTTTCCGATAATCGATAACTTACTCAGTTTCCAAGCAAAATCGATATCGATATCCTGTTTTTTGGGCCATTTTGGTAAATAATAAGAGCTAGAGTCACCAAATTTGACATATAGCATCTAAAATAGAATATATATATGCATTTGATGTTGGAAGAAGAGGGTTCAGGGTATCCCCTAGTCGAGAGCTCCCGACTAGAACCTCTTACTTGTTTTAAATTAAATATTTGCACTCTTACGTAAAAATAAAAATTAATGCAAAATTGCACACTTTCCAAACACTTTTAAATTTTAAAAGTGATCTATAAGTGTTTTTTATATATATCAGAAAAATATATTACAATGGAACAAATTAAGAGACATCACAAAAACGTTTGCGAAAATACTTTTGAAAAGGAAGTAAAAACAAACTGACAGAGCCATAAAAATCAGCTTAGAATGCACTTACAGAAAAACACACTCACACATGCTTAAAATTGTATAAAAGTAAATATATATGCAAGTGAATAATATTTACGCTTGTGAGGGAAATCCTGTGGGGAAAATTGTATATTTCGATTTATAAAAATGTTGTAGCGTGGGCAATAAAAAAATCCGATTTGTAAATAAAATATACTAAATACAAGTGAATACAAATACAAATACAAATGCAATTACAGCTGACTGTGTTTTCCCTCTTTGCCCTTCCCTGTTTCCCACTCCATCGTACGCTCTGTTGAGCTGTGGGTATTTTTGGGGTATTTTGTATTGCCTACTTTTGGGCTGGCGACTTAATTATACACATTTTCCACTTAATTTTTTTCGGGTTGTATTGTTATACCCTGTATTGAGAGTGTTTTTCAAGAAAGGGTATATTGAGTAAATATCGAGTCGATCTATCTGTCTGTCTTTCTCTTCGTCTGTCTGTATGGATTTATCGAAAAACAAAATTATGCTAACGTTATATTTTGTAAAATTGATACGATTCGGTTTTCAGTCCTTAACTTTCGAGCATAAAAGATAAAAGATGGTATGCTTAGATCCAAATTATTATTGATAATGCGTCTGTTGTTGCCTAAAGTCGAAAATAATCGTTTTTTAGTCCTGATTTATGAAGATCAAAAATACTGTGGATAACGCCATCTTCATTCCCATAATCGACAAAAATCGATATTTGTTTAATTATTTTAATTAATTTCGATACAGATTCTTATTATGCCCATAAATCGATAAATATCGAACTTCAGTCCTGTTTTTTTTTGGTATATACGGAAAGTTATCGTATAGTATTGCAGATACAAGTATTGTTGATAACATCTCACACATTCCATAAACTAATAAATATCAGTCTTGGCCTTTTGTTGCCAGCGATGTCAAATTCAGCATGTATTGTTGCCTAAGAGGTATCTCCTAGTCGATCATTAACACAAAATAGCAGCACGTGCTTAAATTTCGCGCGAACTGTTGTTGTTTTTGCCCGCTTTATAATTATAGACGTCAGTCAGGCATTTAACTCGTTTGTTGTTGTTGTCGTTCAACAGCATCATATTGTTGCCAGCCTCGTCGCGTTTCAATTTGTGTGGATCGCACGTAGAAACCCCAACAACACTTATTGCCTGTCTGCCTGTGTGTGTGTGTGTGTATGTGTGTGTGCGCGCGTGTGTGAGTTTGTTGTTGTTGCTTTCCCTTTTTGTTGATGCTGTTGCTGGACATGCGAAATAATTGCTTCATACATAATTATCGCGAGATGCGACCGTCGCGTTGCTCATTACAATTCTTGTTTTTGTTGTTGTTCTTGTTGTTGTTATTTTGTTTATTTTGGCTGCTTATTGTTGTTAATGGGAGCCTTGTGGTGCGACTGGCGTTTAAAACAAACCCCCTAAAATACAGTATTATGTGCATAGGTATACGGTATTAGAGCATTTCTTATTATTTCCGTTTTAAGCCCAACAGAGGGTATTACAATTGTTTAATGAAGTTTGCACATTGAGCTTCTGTCTATCCATTTATCCAACTGGCAATTAACCCATCTGTTTATCCGTTTATTCTTCCGTCTGTCAACTCGTTTGCTTTTCTGCTTATAATGGACAAATGTGTCTAGTTCGTTAATTTATCTATCAATCCTTTTGAATGCTTACAAAGCAGAAGCTCGGACGAATAGATAAGTCGTTTTATAAGTTTATATGTCCTCCATGCAGACGTTGTTTAATATGTATGTTATTAAACGTTTTTTTTTTTTTGGTACATCTGCTTATTCTTTTGTTCAACTATTATTTTAACCGACTGCCCAAACGTTCTGCTATATAATAGTTTATCCGCCCGCTTATCGATTTGTAATTTTACCGGACTGTCCTGTAATTCATCCGTGTATATAATTATTTCCTCTTCTGTATATTTATCTTTATCTTTATGTAGCTGCATATCATGACCCTCCATCTGTCTGCATTTCTATTTATCCGCCTATCCACCCAATTATCCATATGTCTTTCTGTCTGACTGTATTTGCAAATATATTAAAAATTGATGATGTGGCCCTAATTTGGCTTCTATTTAAAGTTTTAACTTCTCTCCAAGAAATATAGCGCAGAAATTCCTAAATTTGTTGTTAGTTCTAGTCCAACTTTTGTGGTAATTGATTAACTATCAATTTTAACCCGGACAACATAGATAAGAGAACGAATGCCTATTTATTTGTATATCGTTTTAAAATTATATATATTATCACCCAACTAACGGCTCCAGAGATTCATAGGAATTATATTTAACATCGCCTAACACAACTTATTACAAAAGTTGCAAATTAATTACCAAATAAATAAATTATATCGTTGATTAATATTCAGCTTATAATTACTATTTATGTTATCATGTAGAGATTTGTTCAGAACTTAAATTCTATTGAAAAATTATTTTTTATAAAGTTAAGCAAACTTTATATGATAGTGTTAAATAAAATATGACTCTTAGTATGCATTATCAATGCTGCGATTACCAAGTCCTAAGCTTGTTAGATTGTCTTGTTAAATCAAGAAATCAATGCAAATGGCATACTCTATACTCAGTTAAAGGTTGCTTCTTTTGTCCCTGTTAAGTACAATGTAGACGGACATTAAATTTAAAATACATTTACGAGCATTTCCCGTAACCAGATGCGCATTTCATGCCAATAACTGGATACGTTTTATTTTTATATATACATTTATTTTTTCCAATGCCAGACAAACGCAGGCAGCCAGGCAGGTGGGGGAGCCGTGCGGAGTGTGCAGGTGGAGCAGGTGGTGCGGGTGATGCGGTTGCTGCAGGCGGAAGTGAACCGTTTAAATGTGTAATGATGCCATGGGTCAGCTCCTGGGGTTTGTTTCCAGCTGCAGCTCTGTCAAGGTGATGGCACACACACGCACACACACCCACATCCACACAAACACACACACATACACAGACAAAAGACTAATTAAGCTATTTATTAGGTTTGAGGTTAAGTTCAGCGGCAGTTTCTAGCAGTCGTCGGTTGGCGGAGAGTTGGAAGTTGCCAGCTGAAGGCGGATTCGAATTCGACCTGCAACTGGCCACTGGCTGCAGTTGACTTTGCGGGTTTGTCAGTTGGCCAAAAGGTCATCATCATGTCGAAAAGCTAGCCAAGAGTCAAAAATGTTCAAGCTCGCTTTTGGCCGCTTTTCCTACACCTTTAACCTTAACTTGTTTGTCATCCGTCAGTTTCTGTGGCTGCCCTTGCTCTCCTTCTGTCCTTCCCTTTTTTCACCCATTGCCGTTGCTCGCAGTTCATTAAAGTTAAATAAATCAAGTCAAGAGTAAAAATTAAAAAAACAAATAAAATAAAATATATATATATATATATATACAGCGATTGAGCACGATTGATTTTTGCTGTTTGTGGTTTGGTTGCGGGTCTATCGAGGTGTTGATTACCTGGGGGCACACTTCGATTTCGTTGGGGATAAGTCGAGTGGATAATTTGTAATGAAGCTGCACCTGCGATAAGAGCAGCTTCTGGCTTAAGATACTGTGCAGTTTTGGGGTGAGTTTAAATAAATTGATTACAGATAATAAAGGAAAACTAGGTGTTATCAGAGCAGCTAAAATTAAAAATACTTGTACGTATCTCTATAAATAAATGATCTGAGTTGTAGACAAACAATAATTAGAGAACGACTTGACTGATTTTTATGATTATTTTATGGAACACGAAAAAAAAGCTGGATTAAGGCAATTAGATAAGTTTGCTTGAGTTATATTTAACACACATAAAGCTTAACGGGAACAGCTAAGACATTGTATTGGGACCCCTTTTACAGTCATTGTTGTGATAGATATTCTACTTAGTAATCCACATGGTAGCAGAAATCATATTATCCTAGCGTAACGCTGAAAGGCACCGCAATTTGAGTTGTAACTCTTGTTAAGATTCTAGAAGAGATTTCCATGCCATCCCCCCTCGTGGAGTAACACTTAGCGGTCGGTCCGCATGAAGGAAACGAAGAGACTCTTTTCGTCTTTAAAATAAAATTTGCAGAGATTTACATAATTAAAGTTAGTAATAAAATGTCAAAAGCATATTGACATAGAATATGACTTTCAGATAGTTTTACTATCTTATTACACAACCAAATGTGTATTTAAAAATTGAGTTAAATAACTTTAATTGCATTTTTTATTAGCAATCAAATGTTGTTAAAAGTGTGTTCTGTTTCACAATTCTTAAATAATTCAAAAAATGATTGTCAGAGAAAGCGAGGCTGTGTTTCGTAGATATTAGGCTTTGATTCCCATCTCGGCAAATTTTTACCAGAATATCTATCTAAAAATATATTCTGTAATGTCAAAAAATATATACTGCATGGAAATATTGCAAACGAACTAACTTGTACACTTTTGTTGTACTTAATTTTCAAACATTTTTTAGGAATTGTGCCTCAGCCTCTGGCTGCACAGTTTCTAATATTTCTATCGTAATATTTGTTGTGTTCGCAGAGCTGATCTGAGGCCTGAGGCCTGGTGAAATACCGAATCCCTTAGTGGCGATGCAGGCAAATGCAAATGTAATTAGTTGCATGACCAAAACCATAGAGCAATATTTATGGCACACACTGTAGCAGCGAGAAGTGTGTTACGGCAACTGTTGTATCTGCGAGATACTTTTAATTTTTTACGATTTTTGCGGGCGAGAGCTTTATGCTACCCTTTTTTCTGCTGCCCGTTTAGAATATTTCTCATTCTCTGTCTCTTTCTATCCTTTTTTTTATTTGTTGTTTCTGTTTCATTTTTTGTTTATTTATTTTGTTAATTTTTTATGGTCGCCAGGGCTGGTCGAAATGGGTGTTGCGGCTTTTGGGCTCGAGTTTGGGTTTTTGGGGGCCAATTTTATGGCGGAAATGGCAACGCTTGCCACAAAATAAAAGAAAAGATATGGCCAGAACGGTGCAGCGATAAAGTAGACTAGGTCGAAATAAAGATAAAACTGGCAAACGCTTTACTGGGGACCTGGACTGGGGGCGGATGCGAGCCCCCAACCGTCTCTTTGTAATTGCTGTGCACTGAGAAATTCTAAATTTAACATTTTTGTTGCCTGCAGCTGCTCGCATGCTTTAAAAAAAAATGATAAAAAATAGAAGAAAAACAAAAAAAAACATGTGCAACAGCAACTTTTGCCAGTCATTGGCGCTGAAAATTGAGATTTATGAATGCACCTGCCAGGGGAGTGCAGTCGGAAAAGGGGATGGAAGTCTGAAAGTAACTTGTCTGGCTTTTGTTTTTTGCCAAGAGTTGAAACTTGGCATATTTCTCCATTACGAGTGAAGCTTGCAAATTGATTTGATTCGATTCGATTTTGAATCGATAAGTAATCCCTATCACTCCCTCTCACCTAAGCCAAAAGGGCAACTAGCTGAAGTCAAAGTGGAGCTGTGTATTCACACATTTTCAATTTTTAAATAAAATATATTTTGATTTATTACGTCTTTTGCAATTTCCTTAGGTGTGTATGATTAAGCAATCTAAAAGATTGAACTTACAATTAACTTGAGTTAATTAAATGTAATGAATTGATGTTTCTTAACAGAAAACATAATTGTTTTCATCCTGTATCATTTATCATTTAAGTCGCTGTAAGTGTGTGTGTAATGTAACAAGATCGTTCACACATTTACAAATATGTCTTTTATAAGTGAGGGAGGCTTCTGGTTGGAGTCTGAGGCTACTGCTTATATTTTATCCATATAGGTAAACATATTAAGTCAATATGAAAAACTAAATCTATATTATATCTATTCTAATAATAATTTTTCAAGTATTTAAAATATCGGGCCTTTATCTTATTTATTTGAAACAAATATTTTTATATAAGCTGTCGCAGGATGAAGCTTTGTACCTTTTCCTGACCTTCTTAATAATATAGATGTTTGTTGTGATTGCATTTAGACATGTTCTTTTTCCATACCAAAAGTTGAAACCATACCACCTTCTTTTCGCAATGCAACCGTTCATTGATTCATTGCATTTAATTTTTCTTTAACTTAAACTCGTTTTCAAAGATCTTTGTTCAAATTAATTTGAGGGGTATATAAATGGGGCCAAAGATTTGCTTTAAATCCTTTCCAAGGATATCTATTAATATTTATTTAAAGCCCTACCAAAATAATTTTTTGAGCTCTTTGCGAAAATTAATTTTTGACATGTTTAAAACTTTCTGCGAAATTCACCTTCTTGGAAAATGTGGGTGAAAGGTGAAGTTTTAAGTTTCTGCCATCGGCTTCAAAAAAACTGAATTCGATTTTGGAAAATTCATCCGTGTAATATTACTCAATCATAATTGAATATAGGAAATATTTCATTTAATTTTGATAGCTATCCCTATATATTTTGTATGAGAGCCAGCGTATTTTAAATGGATTTCCTTGAAGCTCATAACATAATTCCGTAAATATCAAAAAAACTTTTAATTTATGTATATAGGTTTTTGGTACCCTCAACTTTTGGGTATGCTTCGTACCAGATTTGTCTTAAATTAAGAATAAAGTTCTTAAAACAATTAAACAATTATTGATTCAAGTATTCGAAACAATTTTGAACGAGAAGTGCAAATAACTCTAATTATAACTGAGCTAAGATTGAAGCATGTTTGTCTGCATATATATACATTGTTGCAGAAAACATTTAAATTGCATAGAATCGCTTATTCACTTAGTCTGTGACAATTTCCGCTGCCAATAATATGGGCAAACATTTTGGCAGAGTGTCAATTAATTTGCCACACAGCAGACACTCAACAACTAAACTGGCAAAATTAAGTTGACGTTGTTGTTGTTGTTGTGGTGGTGGTGGTGGTTGTTGTTGTTGTTGCTGCTGCTGCTGGCAACAACAGTCGGAGGTGTCGCAGGTGTCGATGTCAGCAGTCGGCATGGAGAATGCAGGTTTCCAGCAGCTCTCAGCGTCTTTCTCAAACAACGCTGGCGCCAGGCAGCGATTGCTATTTAGCTGATTGTGTGGTTTTGGCTTTAGACCTTCTGTGCCCCGCCCCAAAAGCAGACACCGACCCAGCCAACTCCCAAGCCCCGAGCTTTTTGGCCATAAACTGCATGCATTTAATTAATTGCGCCATTTTGTCTTGCCCTTAAAGGCGGACGAAGCGAACATTGAGGTGGAACCCTTTACAGTTCGACATAAAGATTCGGCGAAACCGAAGCGTTTGGGCTTAAATGCAGAATTCGTTAAATAAATTTCGTTCGGCTTGAAAATGAGTTGCCAAAATGAATTCCCGCAAAAATTTAATTTTATAAAAATGCTTTATCTGAGTGCTGTTTGTGCATCGAATTTCTTTTACTTTATTTAAGCTTTAAAACCAATTTTTCGCAACATTTAAATGTGACAGAATTTTTGTTTTTTGTGTTTAAAAGGAGATTGAAAGTTTAAAAGGCAGAACATCAAGTTCATCCGATTGTTTAAGTCTTCCAGGCCTATTGTAGCTTTTATCGTTCGATTTCTGCGCTCTACTGATTTTCGTCGTCAGATGCGATACAATTTGCAACAAGTTAAAGCGACGAGCGATAGAAGAGGTCACTTTGCATTATTTGATTTTCACAGCTAAAAATATTCAAGGAATTTTAGTGAAATAATTTTGTAAGCAGTCAAAAAGAAACGAAAGCAGCATAACTATCAATAATTTAAAACGTGTTTGGTGTTTCTAAAATTTGAAATTTGAAAAAGGATGGTAAGAAAAAAGTAGAAAACGAAGAAGCGAGAGAAACGCGAAATATGCGCTGCATTTAGTCAGCGTCTGTTTTTATCGATGCTCATGCAGGACATGGCCATTACCAGGTTGTCCACATGTTTGGTCGCCAGACGACTGCCAGTGCGACTACAAACGGGGCAACATGGCCAACATGGTCAGCCTTTAATCCAATGGCCAATAGACGCCAACACGCTACATCTGGCCATGGCTATGGTGGCACCCACCGCCCCGCCGTCAACTGTGTCTCCTGGCTCCGCTCGATATTAACATGCGGCGGCTGCATCAGTTCAGTGCAGCTGACAAAACGGCCCGTTGGCTTATGTTGAGCTCCCATGAACCCCCGCCCGCCCACTACAAACCGGCCCCGCTGGCATCCTGTAAGTGATCAATGTTTGTCTATGCTTTGCGGTGCTCCAAAGCACCAGCCGTTCAAAAGTATGCAACGCGCCCAGGGCATTGGTCATTTGTACAGCTCCCCATCACACACACACACACATACACATCCACTCACTCACAGAGATACACCCCTGATCACACTCCGGGTGTGCAGTTGCATCCACCCCAAAATTGCCATTGTAAACATGCATAAATTGTTGCATACTTTTGGCCGTTTCGAGTTGCAATTGGAGCTGCTCGCCCATTGCTTAGCTCCTGATTATGTTTGTTGAGCCCACTTGGCTTGGCACCGACGCGACTGCTCACAGCAGCAGCTCGTTAGATGCCAGTGAATTATTTGTCCCACTGTCACGTTTACGTGGACCCAACTGCTCCAATTGGACTCGTGTGGGACTCACACAATTTTTTTTGTTGTATTTCCAATTGGATGACCATTTCCATCGAATGTGATATACTGTGGTTTTGGTCTCCCATGCATTGCATACTTCTTTTTCATTTTGACTGCAGTTTTAAATATTGTCCGCGTATTTTAATCAAGCTTCGTCCAAACTATATCCAACACATAATATTTTGTTGCTTCATATTTTGTATATTAAACCGTTTTTATAGTTTGTTCACAACGTAAAAGAAATGTTTATTTTATTTAAAATAAAAAATGATTAATATCTTATGAATGTTTAATAATGAAATAATTGTAATTCCTAGACTTTAGTCTTTCTTTCGACTTTATTAAATGATTGAGTCTTAAATATGGTATTTCCACCTAAATTCTTCTGGATACAGTTTTAGAATCAATTATAATCAAAAAAGAAAAACTCAGCTCTTATTGAAAAACTGACGATCTGCTTTGTTCTTTATTTGTATACTCACTTAGTTAACTTAAGTTTCTATTCTCATTGCAAAATCTTAAATTTATCAGATCGTTCGTCGCCTAATATACCACAGTTTCCTTTATGTTTCAGTGTCAGTATGCTAAAGACTTCTATGCCGTGTTGCTAATCTCGCTTCTTTTTCTTTCAAATTGTCTCTACTCCGCTTCTCCGTTTATTTCTTTTCTTTTACCTACTATATCTAAAATTCCTTAGCATTCAATGGCTCATATTATGTTTAGTTTATTTATTTCACTTTCTTTTTCTCATTGGAATTCCCATTCCGGCTGCCTGTGGCTTTTCCTCAGCCACGTTTTCTCAGCAGGTTGTCGTTATAATTTTCTTACACCTGCTCCTTTCATCGCATTCTGTCGTTTACTTTTGCTATAATATTTCCTTTACTTACTTCCGTTAGCTACTTTTATCATTAAAGTTTCCCTTGGCTGCTGTGGCTGGCTTTGCCTTTTATTTCTTCCCCCCTGCCCCTTTATTAGCCACCTTGGCACCGTGGGCGTGGCAGTACGTGGCAGCACAAATGCACACGCTTTGCTCTTAATTTCTCAATAATGCCGGCAACACAAGTCGAAAAATTTGCCTGATAAGCACTTTTCATAGACCCCCCCTGCGACAAACCTCAATGGAAGTGCCCCCACAAACCAATAAAAGGGAGCCCAAGCCCCGCCCATGGCTAGTCGGGTAGACCACGCAGCCCAGACATTTTATTTGCCTGGCCAAGAAGACGGGGGCTACCCGCCGCCGCATGCTATGCAATGAAAATAATAATGCCCTGCCAGGCCCCCTGCTGCTTGGCTGCATTTAAAGTGTAAGTGTTGAGCAATTAAAGAAAACCCCAAACCCCAAACATGATTAAAAAAAGATGAAATTTCTCAAATGCATTTTAAAGGCCATTGCGGTGCCCATTGAAATTAAACTCAACTTTGCTCAGCTCAACTCAATTCCAATTCCCGAAAAGTTGTTCGCGCTGACGCCTGATTTCTTTCTATATAATAATTGCATACTTGGCGGGGCGCAAGAAGTGCAGAACTTAGATTGAATAGCTGGTGGGGCAGGCGGAGGGGCCGGGGGCACACCCGCAGACAGCTGCCAATATTTACACTTAAAGTTTGCGTGTTAAGTGGATAAATTAATTGCTTGGAATTGTTTCATCGAGACTTAAGATATTTTTGCCAGGGTTGCACGAGTTGAGAAATCAATTGATGGCTGGGGTGTAATTGATAAAAAATAGGACAACAAACTTGATTTTTTGTTAAATTTTTTGGAATTTACAAAATTGTCACGAAAAGTTGTAGAAGTCCGAAAGCGGGAGGAGATTGCGGAGGTCTCATCCAATCGATCTCTCAGATCGGTTAATTTAACCACAATAACTTTTGTACATTTTTTTATTATAAGACTTAACTGTAGAATTAGTTGTTCTCATAATAAGTAAAACGAAAATAGAACAAAAAAACATTCTAAGTAGATCTAAATAAAATTGTTGAATATATATAAAAGTTAATTGTATAGGTTTCATATATTTAATTGCTGCCTAAGTACAGATCGGTAGAAAATATTAATAAATAAGTAAACCAAGTACTGTAGTCACAAATGCTCGACTAGGAGATACCCTGTTCGATTGGTTATTATTATATATTCTATGAAATTCTCAAGCTTATAATATGGCAGCTAAAAATGTGCTAGGCTAACGCCTTTTTAAAGAAAGAATGTCATTCTTGTTTATTTAATAAATGATTCCTATTTTACTTTCGATTCAATTTAAAAGAAATTACATTTTTATCAATATTGCTAGCTTCTTGGATGCTCCAATTTTATTTCTAACAATATTCATGCCCAAATATGTTGGCTGGTGATAAATTTGTACTTTTATTTACCAAACGTTGCCAAATGTACATTTTATTGCTAGCCTTTTAATTAATTTGTTTATTAAAATTTTAGCTGCTTTGTAAATTAATATAAGCCAAACACACGCATTAGAAAAGAGCCATAACTGCATTTGTTTAAACAAATTGGGCGACGCATTAAATCGAATTGAGGTTTATGCACAAAATATCATATTGTGTATACGCCATGTATGCTCGAAAAATAATTAAATTTCTCGCTAAAATTTGCATCGCACAAAGTATACAAACATTTTGTTATAATTAGATTTTGGATTCAGTTTCCATATTGTTTTTTTTTTTTGTTTGTTGTATTTAAAATGCATGAAAATCAGTAGTGGAAAATTTTAAATACATAGAAGCTAATTTTGGCTGTTGGTATAGATAAAGACGGGTTAGACGGGCCGCGCATAGATTCCAACATGGAACAGCCCCAGCCAACACAAAAAAAAAAACACACACACAAACTAAATGTAAAGCTGCATTGCTCGCGGCGCTAAATGCGACACACGATACGCCACATGGACGAAGGGGTTAAGTGTGTGGGGAGCGGAGAGTTACGAAAAAAAAATAGATACTATGTGAGATGCACAACACGGCCGTAACAGCTGTTGACAGTTGCATTAACCTTAGCTGTCAGCCAGCTGACCGGCTTCTGGTTAGTTAGGCTGCGGTTTTTCCTGGTTTCCTTTTAGATTCGCTTGCAAAGGCTTTTATCATTTTGTCGATATGTCCGGCTCCAGCTGTGCGACAACCATTGAGATTTAAAGCTGGTTTAATAACATGTGGCAGATGTGCGCTACATTTACATACTGGGTAATATAATTCTATTTTAATCAAAACTTGTTCCAACATATTTTCTATGCTGGTTTGAAGTTAGGTAATATCTCTCACACATTAAATAATTCAAAGAATCGAAGCACTATATAAACAAAAACTCGATGTCCCAAACCAAGTTAATTAATCATTAATTGTTTATGAATATATTTTGTATGAATTCTTTTTGAACAATAAGTTAGAAATATGTGCAATTATATTAACTTATAATTTATTAAATTATAATAAATTTTGTATTCTTCTCGATTCAAATAGACGTAAATAACTGTATAAATTAATCAAGAACAGTGAGAAATGTATTATCATGTAATAAATAAATTTCTTAACTGATAATATTAATAATCTTATTGATTATTTAACTGAATTTGAATATAATTAAACTTACACGCAAATTCGAAAATGGCTTCACGAGTAAAATATAAAAAAAAAAAAAAATAACTCTTAATTAAGTTTCTTATGGAGCAGTTGGATAAATTTCGGCTAAAAAGCGAGATGCCCTACAACATTTCGGATAAAAAGTTATTGTGTACTTTATAGACTGTGAGGGAGGTTGGTGGCAGATGGTCTGTGTGTCTGGAAGGGGGTGTTTGAATACATAATTTTATTCGCGAAATTGCTCGGAAGTAATTTTGTTTACCTTTTATTTTGCGCTTTTTGTTTGCATATGCAGCTGGGAAAATTGTCCCACAACAAATATAATATATATATATACATATATATATATATAAATATACATAAATATATGTATATAGCACAGAGCAAAGTTCCCTCTGCTAGTAGCTAACCAGACAGCCTTAAGCTGTCAATGCGGCTTGTAGGGGGAGTGGTTGCACAGAGACAACAAGAAGCGGAAGTGCGTGCGAGCTGAAAACCTTTTTAACTCCTACGCAAAGTGCAACGGCAGCTGATAGGTGTGTAGGGGAAATTGGTGGGTGTGGGCTGAATAAAAAACGCAACTGCACTCAGAGAAAAGCGTTGTTATAACTTTTGGCATGATCGGAAAATACTCGCGAAAACATTTTTTTTTTTTTTGTGGTTATTTTTTTTTAATTTTAATCTAGTCTTTGTCTTTAATAAAAACAGATTTGATTTAAAAATATTATCAAAAATTGTTTTAAATATTCAATAAATTATTGAAACAAATGTTAATAATGGAAGCAAAAAATTCTTTAAAAAAACAGTGTATTGCATTTGCTTTCGTTAAGGATCATAAAATATCAATTTTGTGTAATATCGTTTTTATTTAATTTAATACTTTTTTAATTCATATAAGCTATTTATAAAGTTGTTTCTGATCACATAAGTTACAATAATTTTTCATTATTAGAATATTCAATACTTCCTTAAGCCTAAAAAACTTTAAATTAAATTTAAATTGTTTTATACAACGAAGACTTTTTTTATTGTTTGTGAACAATGTTTTAGCATAGCTTGTGTGCGCATATTTTGGTTTATTTCGCTGAGTGTGTTAAGTCAAAATGGCGTCGGCGACCGCAGTTTGTTTTTAGCATTCGCCGGCGCTTTGATAAAGTGCAGCCACGCAGCATAAACAAAGTGGATACTCGTATGTGCACGGCCAGACCTAGCCCAAGTTCCAGGCCCGCCCCTCCGCAGCGGCACGCAAAACCAACAAAAAAAGCAGAGCTGGAGCACGGCCACAGCACGGCCAGCCTCTCTGTCAGGTGTGCCACTGCTGCACCTGCAGCTGCAGCTGCTGTCACGACTCTTCCAGCTAGCGCCTATCAATGTGGTGGGCGTGCCCGGTGGTTGTAAGAGCGGTGCGTGTTTTTGCGCTTGAAGTGCTTTCGGTAGCCGTTAATTGAAATGCATGTGGTGCCGCAGCCGATGCCTGCAGACCGTAGGAGTCGCTGTTGGCTCCTGCTGTGGCAGACAATGCGGCAGCTGGGTAGGCAGGCGCGGGCATTGGCTTCTTTTGCCAAATAGACGAAAGGTGTTTGGCTAGTTTCTGCGTTTGCATGCCCTACAATTGGAAAGAATATACATATTTGCTATAGAGTAGGTAACGAAAAAATGAAGAAAATGACTCTACACAATGGATCATTTACCACAGTTACGCGAAAAGGCTTTTAGAGTAGAGAGGGAAGACTTAAGACCTCAAAAAATCAGAAAAATGTATATTTACATGAATAAATGGTTCTTCGAACAAATGTAGAACATTTTTACTAGGCTCTGTTTTTCTTGATTAAGATTAAAAATCATTAAATTTAACATTTTGTTAATATTTAGATATACTCAATAATATACTCAAATTAGAATAAGTTAAGACTTAACGGGCTACATTCAAAGCTTGTAAATATATAATATCTAATTTAAAGTAATTATTATTAATAATTCATTACTTTTTTGAGTTTCGAGTTTAACATTTCATAATGCTATTTAAAGATTTTAAGGTGTGAGGGAGACCACAGACTCTAACGCTTGGCTATTGAAAACAGTGTTCAGTGTTCATCTATTTCAGAAATCTATATTAACAAATTAAAAGTTTCTAATTGTTCCCATATAGATCTAACGCGTATATATTATTATTATTATTATTATTTTATTATTATTATTATTCTAGAGATTACATGCTAAATGAGAATTTAAAATGTGCTTTATCCATACTGTCTAAAGAAATATATTCAATTGTGTCTATGTGTTTTATCAAGTTCCCCTTTGATTTTGCAACTGTTACAGGGTATCAGTGCTAACGTCTGTAATCGGCATTCACAGAAAGGGTAATTCGAAAAGGGTGCTATATAAAATTTATTTATTTCTTTTGTTTTGTTGCCACTTCTGGCTGTTGCTATTTCGGCGACTTTTGCCTGGGCAGATTCTCATTTTAATTTCTGTAGCGTTCTTTACTTAAACACGCACATTTTGCTTTGGGCGCTGTGTGTGCGCACACCTGAGTAACTAACAAGTATCTGTGTGTGTGTGTGTGTGTGTGTGTGTGTGTGTGTATGTGTGTGTTTGTGTTTGTGTGTGTGCTTGCATGTTTCTGTGTATGGTCGAAGTTATATCACGCACATTTCAAGAGGTTTCTAATTTGCTTGCCAGCGGCCGTGGCAAATTCTAATTTATTCGCAAAACTATGTAACAGGGTTTTGTTTTCTTATTGCTGCAGAGAGGGCTGGCAACCCTGCAGCGAGCTTTACTGTGTGTGTGTGTGTGCGTGTGTGTCTGTGTGTGTGTGTATGTGTGAAGCGTTGATTAAAACTGCGCTATAACAAAACGTTAAATACATAAATAAAGCTGAATTGTTAGCGCCTGGGGTTATGATAAGGATAAATACGTAAAAGGGTGTTGAATATGGGATGAAAATGAAATAAAAGTGTATAGGAAATAATACTTAAATTTCTGTGTGTAGTTGAGGTAAAGTTATGCCCATAAGGCGAAATGAAGTGTAAATATTTTTTATATATTTTTTTTAAACATATATGTAATGTTGAGAAGTTAAATTGTATAAGTTTACCATGAAAAGTTTTATGAATACAATTTAAATCAGTCAATAAAATAAGGTTGGGTTAAAGCATCACTATGAATATATTCGTATATATATGTTTTTATTTGATAAAAAAAATGGTTATGGTGTCGTTTTAATTGAGTATTTTTAATTGATTATTTTTTACGCACTCATTTTTGTATCGCAACAGAGATATATTTTGAACTTTTTTATATTTGTAAATTTTTGTTGCATTAATTATACTCAAACTATATAGTTTTGAGTATATTAAAAATATGAAAGTTGTTTTTTATATTATAATTTATGTGTTGCAATTTTCATATGGAACATTTTTCTATACCACATCTTTACTGGTACAATTTATTTATTTATACTTTCTAAAAACCTTTTTAATATTGATGTAATTTTTTATTATATTTTGATATAAATATATATTACAAATATAATTTTATATGTATACTATAAATATTAATAGTAGCTATTAATTTCATCTAATTATTACATGTCTTTTGATAATGCTTAGCTTTAATTAAAAGCTTTACTTGGTTTATGTTCTTTGAGTTTTCCATTATGTTGATTAATAATATACTTGTTTGTATAGACTTAATAAATTTGCAACTTAGATTAGGCTTATGCTAATCGGAGCTTTATCCGAAAAAAAAACACTAATAAATATTATTACAATGCATGTCAAAACAGATTCCAATTTCATTTTTGTTGCTTGCATTTTAAGAAAATCTGCAGTAAGCCACTTGAATATGCACTTTGCCAAATGGAAATGGTAGGCGGGCTACAGAGTAAAGCATATTGTCAGGTTAAGACATGAAGCATGTCTATGACTTGATAATACTTACTGGTACTTTATGCCCGGGCTTACAATGGGCAAAAATGCCTATCTAGCCAAGCATTCAGTCAACATCATTCGGCTTATGGCATCAGCAGGCCACACAGAGAGCAGAGATGGAAAAACATTTTACAAAGACTTAAAAACTTTTGTACTAAAAGCCAAAAGCCAACGATGCTCGGGCAATGCAATCAATGGCTTAAACTATGAGCCAAAGCATGAGCCAAGGCCAGAGTGCGAGGGTAGAGGGGTGTTGCCGGGTTCGGCTCTGGTTAGGCAAAAAAGTCAAATGTCTAACAACTTGTCATACAAGGCGCACACACACAGGCCAGAATTTCATAACAATTTTTGCTGTTGCTGCAAACCGACGGCCTGGGTAATGGGGATGTCGTGGGCGGCTGCGTGGGCTAAGTAAACAGCATAAAGCCCAACTGCATGCAAAAGTACGCCTCAAAAATGGGCGTGGCAATGTTGTGTTTGCATTCGCATGCGTGTGCGCCTGGCTGCTGCTGTTTCAATTTAGCTGCCAACAAATTGATAAAAATTCAATAAAATAAAATTTCTAACAGAACCAAGTTGTAAGCAACCTTTCCTCGCTACCCTGTTGCCGTCAGTTCCGTGTACGTACACCAGGTGGCGCCCCTGTGGCCACATGGAACTAGAAAGCATAGTTTTCCTGTGGGCAGCCGAAGCAGAAATACGCTTCTTGAATAGGGTACACAAGTTCAAAATACAAAATAATAATAAATATAGTAGCTTATATATTAACCTGTCTTAAGCCTCTTGACAAAACTTTCTTATTTTGTTGCATTAACTTCTTAAAATTAATGAATTACTTAAATATATATATATATATTTCTGTATTATATATTTATTGTTAAACAAATTTTAATAAGTCGATTTTCGACTAACAAGCGGTCTCGGTTTTCACTTTACTTTCGGAACATACCCTTACTTTTTAATTTCCCTTTCAACAAACCATCACCAAAAATCTGAATACCCTTTATTTAGGGTATTGAAAAATTAAGCTATATATGCACTGTTGCTGGGCTGCGCTCTGGTCTCGTCTGCCTTTTAAGTAATATGGAAAAGTTGAAATGAATTTTTCATGGGCTAGAAAACTCAATTGCAACACTTACACAACGCATTCGCATACAAACACATACACACACCCATGCACACACATGCACACATAGACATACATAAATACATGTATGCATTATGTAATTTGTGTATATGAAAAACATTTGCGCCTACAAGTAGGCAATAGATGTACAAGTAGAACCAACTGCTTGTTTGTGCACATGTTGATTTTCACTCAATGCGTTAACGTTGGTTGCCTTTTAGTCTCCTCTGCATATTCTCATTATTTTATATACCCTATAATCGAGCTCTGAAAATGTATTACAGCATTTGCCCACATATAATGATAATTTCCATACTGGCAGCATAATTAAAATAAGTTTTCCATTTCAAGTAGTAAATAATATTTAAACGGAATACATCCGTGCCTGATTAATTACCTTTAAGCAACCAACAGTAAATTAATAAATTAATTTAAAAAGATTTCCTAAATTCGAAAATTAAAGTATATTCGACGCAGAAATTTGAAAAGTGTTTGAATAATAATCTTTCTTTGAATAAAAATCGTTAAGTTAGTGTATATATATTAATATATTTGGATAGTGTGTATTAAGGTCGTTATTTGATCATTTGCTTATCTTTTCAGTTTTCGATATGAAAACATGTCCTCAGGTCGTATGTGTAGCACGTTGCGTATGAGTGCGGCTCCATGTTTGTGTGTGTAAATGTGCATATGAAGTAAGGTAAACATTGTTCATGATGGCAACGACGAGTAGTGGTAGGGGCAAGGGTAGTTGTAGAGGCGGCCGCGGCTGGTAGGGGACATCGGCTCAGCTGGCGTGAAATGTGACATAACAAAAAGCTTCAAGCTGCGTAGCATCATAATGCTAATGATATTTACGTTAAAGAATGACAACGGGGTGCGGCAGGCAGCAGCAGCTGTTGTGAATTTACATGATGGAAAACTCTTTAGAAATACATTAACCAAGTTGCGTAGCTTGTGGGCCACTTGATATTTCTTACTCTTTTTCTTTTGTGTACTTTTTCCATACCATTTTACAGTCAACTGGTCAATATGTTTAAAAACAAAAAGAAAGAAAAATTATTGAATACTCTATAAACCTTTTTTCAGGGAATATTCGAGCAAAGCCTGGTTATCGCTGCTAATAATGTAAATCACATTAGAATTCGATACATTTCGTATAGTGCAAAGTAACAGGATTAACTTATTCAACAAATTTAATTGTCCATTATTTTATGAGCTTTGCTTTTTATGCTTTGTAGTCTAATACAATGAAATATATAAATTGAGCTTCAATTTAATTTCCAAATGCTCGAATGCTGTTTGAATGACCGCTGAATATGCTCGTAAGTCCATGCAATTCATATTGCAAATTAAATAGCCAAACCAAAAACAGGCCATAGTTAAATAACAGATTAAAATTAAATATGCCCACCAAGGCAGCAGCCACATGAGCAGAGAAAACAACAAGAATGCCAGCCCAAATGTGGCAACAATACAAATAACAATAATTGACAGCTCATTTGATTTGAATCATTTGAAAATAGTGTTTAAAACCCATTCATGCAACACGTCCATTCATCCGAGAGTCAGAGAGCCGTGAAATATGCAACGCATTTGTGAAATCAACATTTTCATCATATTATAATACACTTTACACATGCTGCAATTGTCTGTCGTAAGCTAAATATTAAATATACTTATTTACGATAATTATAGCTTAATAATTGCGTTATCACAGATATCAGCAAATAAGAGTGAAACAGTGCAGATAAAAATATTGCCCTGTTAGTGAATGTGATATGCAAATATATATTTGGACCTAAACTGAATATCATCCTTTGAGCTACCCTCGTTTCTTTTAGTCAAGTTACAGTGTATTTTCTAAGCTACTAAAATTTAACTTTAAAGATGATAAACTCTTTATTTGGTTATGAGGTATCCCCTAAACAAGCATTTTAAATTTACCAAATTATGAGTTTTATATATTCAAATAAATATGTAAATATGCCAGTGGTAAATGCCTAGTTGAAGAGCAACGATCCAATTGCGAGGCATCTTCCAGTCAAGCAGTAAGTAAAAGTACTTTATTAGAAGATACAGTTAGAAAAATGTTTATATATTTCATTCAATATCTGTTGGGTAATATATTTTTTTGTCTCTAGTATAAACATTACGAAAATATTCTGTGTTCATGACTCAATAGCTTTTTTTTTTGAACGTTGGGGCTTATATTTATATTTAGAAATTCAAATAGGGAAATTTGCCCGTGTCAAGTGGTTTTCCCGTGATACAAATATAATTAATCAAAATAGTTGTCGTACTTCCACTTAAATTTCCACTTTCACGTCTCAATTAAAATATTTGCAATAATTGTTGGTGTTTGAAAATTTCTTTTATTTTTAATGAAAAAGTTTCGCATATTAATATTTCGTTTAGTTCCCGACCTGACGCATAAAGTTTCCCAAAACTTGTTAAAAGCGTGCACCTTAATTTTAATAGATATATTTTAATTGTACGTGCCAACTTGACTTGAAGTCAAGTTTTACTGTGTAAAAAGCCCACTTGGGAATTATTGCAGAATTTTAGAAACATATTTTAACAGCTAAACCAGTCACAGCATTTAATGCTGGGATCGCAGTTTTAGTATCCATATTAGTTAAAAGGCACACACAAAAACGTTTGCATGTGATTGCAGTGACACTTGACACACACTTGACGCCTGTAATTAAATCATTATTAAGTTCGAGTGGTCCGTAAGACTCAACTGAATCTATGAGACCCCAGCACTTAGCTTAGTGTTTTGGAGTTGGCTGGGCGTCTCCAATCGTGATGATATGGGGGGCGTCACAATTATCAGCGATGAGCTGGCGACACTTGACGATAACATGACGCCCGACATAAGCCGGCCCACTGGGGGCGATAAAATTTTGTTGCCTAGTGTAATGCTTAACGATTGTGTTCATTGACTGGCTAACGATTTTGTTGAATAGGCTAATGTGCCAGCCGCGCAACGAGTGAATTGCTGATGGGTTGTGCGTGTGTATGATTGCCTGAGTGTATGAATGTGTTTCTGCGTGTGTACGCGTGTCTGTGTGTGTGCGGTTGCGTGGGTGCGTGTGTGCGTGGGTGCGTGTGTGCTGCGGCATATCATGCTTAGCGAGCAATATTCTTGATAGCACACATCGCCCATTGAATCGTCATGAATCAAAAACAGCAGCTCGGCCTCCTGTGCGTGATTTGATAAACAATTGTTTTACGGCTGCTCAACAATTGGCCAAAATGATTGACCAAACTATGGTGCAGGGTGTGTGGTCAGTGTTGTGTGGTTACCAGCACTTTTTTAAGGGGCGTTTCCATTTAGTGGGAGTATATGTGTACACCTCTAGCCGTTTCTTTATACTTATAAGGTTTTAAAATAAAAAAAAAGTTTAATACACATATTACGTACTTTTGTCTATCTCTCTCTTTCTCTCTCTCTCTCTCTCTCTCTCTCTATATATATATGTATATATATATATATATATATGTATAAAAATGTCCTTGACAAATTGCTATGTTCGTAAATAAGAATTATATTTTTTTATAATAAACGGATAGGTTTACATTGGGTATATAGTTATACACTTTGCCATAGTCTTAAGCCTATGTCGGTTATAAAAACTATTCTTTATAAAAACTCTTCGTACGACTTGCTAACTTTTTCTAGATTTGAGTATATCATATTAATGAGAACTAAAATTATTTAACTCAATTTAATAAGTAATTTATAATATTTAATATGTTGACGAGAAATCGTATGTTTAGTAAGTTAAAATAAGTTGTAAAGGGGGTAGCGGAAGACTGCGCAGCGGATTTGCGCCAAACCGTTTCAAACCCTAATTTTCAATATGCAACTTAATATGAACCAAAACTTAATTGTAACAATTTCAATCGTACCATATTTCTTTTAAAATGGTTTGGTTGAATACAACAAATATTTTAGGCATCCAGCAAAAATACCTTAAACCTCAACTAATGCATTTGTGTAATTCTAGATATAGACCAACTATTGGTAGATGTGAAGTTTAGTGAAAAACTTGAAATATATTCAGTTCGGTTCAATTGCAAACTGCAATTATAAATTCAAAATTAAAGCGTTTAATTTAGTTTTTTTTTTTTTTAAATAAATGTTTAAAGGCGCAATGCAAAAGTCTGCTTCATAGATGCAAAGATTGAAGTTCTCAAAACGAGGTATAAATTATTGGCACCTAAGAAATGATTGGCTCTTGTTCTTTTAGTAACTGAAAAATATATTTATATTCTATTGTTTTATTAAAGACAACTTAATACTTACATGTGAATATTTCTATTATATTTTCGCACTAAAGATCTAGTCAGTTATACATGGTATATATACTACTACCAGAGTCCACTCATTTTGTTTCGGTAGCTTTCAGTAGCGTCAGGTACTGTAAACACCTACGTTGATGACGCGCAATTTTCCATAGAGCTAGCTCACTACGAGTTATCAGGCCGGAATTTCCATAAAAAACTTTTTGTACATTTTATCAACTCGATGCTATATATAAAAGCGCAAGCCGCCAACGGTTTAGTATTATAAAATAGACCGGGAGACTGCGAGACAAGTGCACAGAAGAACAAAACATATTCTGTTGTCGAAAAGCAACAAAAAATAAAACTTAACAATAAAAATAACAATTTTTTATAAATTACAAGTGAAGTGCAAGAAGTGAAAAGAAATTTAAAGTAACAAAGATATATAAAAATAAAATAAAATGCCGAATGTTGCTGCCTTAAAGCTGGGGCCCAGTTTTCCCTTTAATCAAGTGTCCTGGCCACCGAACGGCCTCCAGATGCTGGACCATTTGGCGCTGCAACAACAAATCAATGCAAATTTCATCTTACACGCGATTACCAACTATAAGAAATCACCGTTCGAGCGCAAGACTCTGGACTTTATTGACAAAAAGTGGCTGGCACTGCTTGGGCTGTGGCGCGAGTTCCGGTGTCGGGACAGGCAAATACGACGTGACTACATGAATGTCGAGCCGCAGCACGGATACTTTCAGCAGGAGCTGTACGCGCTCATTCATGAGAAATATATGGCGGCCCGCAGTCGCATGAGTCGCGACAAAAGAAATCTGCTCAAGTGCAAAGCTTCCCAGGCGTAGCATGTTTACCGAGGCCAAGGAGCGGAAGTGAAGGAACAATAGAACAGCCAACAGAGAGTGAGAACACGCCAAGGATATGACCACAAGATATCCTGGATTCAATTACGTGGCGATACTCAAATCGTACTCTAGCTTGTCGATATGGCTTTGTGGAATTTAATTAATATATCATTTATATTTAACATTTTAGTATATTAGAATTAAAATCAAAATGGGCTCGAAACATTTATAAGTTAGTGTAGTTTTATGACACTCAGATAAGATAAATAATAATAAAAAAAATTCCTCTGTCCATAGCACAGTAAGTCGCGTTAGAGCTGTTTTTAAATTTAAATATACTACGTTAATTACTATTTATTTTAAAAATTGCTTACATCGGTGTTGTCACAGGTGTTCATATTTATTTTTCGAAATCCCTTATTGAAACTACTTTTGATAGTTTTACAGCACTAGTTGTCAGTGCTTTACATATAAGAAATATATAAATACACCTTATAAGTATTATCCAACCTTTCTGTAAAATAATTACTTTTATATTTAGGGAATATTTTAAAAAGCAAATGGAAAATATATTTCAACAACCCTTGTAAGACCTTTATTATACAGGGTATCGCAAGCGTGTGCTTTAAATATACATGTACTTATATATGCATATGTCTATCCATATCACAGATACGCGACCAAATATTGTTTAAGAACATCAAAAGCGCAATGGATAAATGATATGTTTGTGCTTTAAGCACCAGCAAAAGGATATATCATATCGCATATTTAAGAATTGTTTAATACACTTATCGTTAATCAATCAATCAGACGATTGTGCAATTTGATTGATGGCGCTGTCAGTTTCCATTTGTGTTTAAAGTTAAATTGGCTTATCATAATCGTATATTGCTGACTGTCTGATATGACATGCATATGTACTTAAATGCTGAGTGTGTGTGCACACTCAACATCCACGGCAACTGGCATAGACCTTGGCCAAAGGTCCTCAGTTGCACTCTAAGTAATGACATCGTAGGTGGAGAATTCGTATTGTCATTTGGCGTCTGAGGTGAAAGGAGACGCGCCCCACGAAGTGGGTCAACCAGCGAGGAAAGTGATTGGCATCAAAATGTTATTGCAATATTTTTAGCATTTCATATTAAAGTCGGGCAAGGTTTGACTCAGTAAATTATTTATTATTAATAAAAATAGTTTAACTAAAAATCATTTCTTACGATATAATGAATTGTTATACAACAATCCCAAAATAAACTATGAAATTAAAAAAATAATTGTTTTTTGATTATGTTGATAAAGCTCCATTTAATCAAAAATCGTCACGGAAAAATATATTTTTGATTGCGAATTTGATAAGCTGGCTACAAACAATTCATAACTGGATCGATTTATAACCGTCTCAATCGGGTTTGATTCCTCTCTTGTTAAAAATACTAGAAATCTTTTTCATAGTCAATTGAAAACTCATTCTTAATATAGAAATAAATGATATTACTTTTCAATAAATAAGATCAGAACTTGAGTTAAAACCGGTTTGACTTGATCGTATAGATATCGACCAACCCATTTTCGATTCAAGTGGATAAATTTGTGAGCACGCAATTGGGGAATACCTGAAATCACTTCAGACGCTTTTGGCTTTTGAGCTCTTTCACGTACGCGCCGATAAGATAGGGCAAGTGGTATATCAATATGCCGTTGTTTTGAGATAATTTCCAGTCTGCAGAGTCTTGGGAAAAGCCCCCTATCGGTAATTGCGGTTAATCAAAGTTCTTTAATTTTAGAAAAGGCCCCAGCATTAATTTATGCGCCTGTTAACTCACACTTAAGCTGTCCATTAAAAACAATTAATCATTGTAGGGTTTTTTATTTTGTTTTTTTTTTTCATATTTGTTTTTGGCCCGCAAAACAATCGTCTTAGCCAAATAATGTGCTAAACAGCTAGTAAAAGTGGCCACAAAACAAACTAATTTGATAATTTGTTTTAGCTGCCACAGTACCAGAAGCAATCGCCAAGTTCGCCTTGTTTGCCCATCTCTTCTGGTATTGGCTATTGACCACAGTTTTGTCTGTTCACTGAACCCCGAACCTGGCTTCTACCACAAAAAGGCCAACGAAATCGAGCGCAAGGCACTAAATTGAATGGGGACCACAAATTTATGGGGCAGCTGAACGGTTTTACTCGTTGGGATGAGATCCAAAGGAACTTCGAGGGTCCTTGCGCAGACAGAAACAAAAAGTTGCCATAATGAATGCCTCTATTTATTGTGAATGCCGCGAACTCCGAATAGGTTTCAATTAATAATTTCGTTCAAAGATTTACTGGTTAAAGCTGCAAAGCAGTAGACTTACTTTTTTATCCAATATTTGTATATATATGATATTTAAAAAAAAATTTTATTTTGCTTTTAATTCTATGAATATTTACTTAAACGATCAAATTTTCAGTTTTAAGGTCGTATTAATGTCGGCATACTTTTGGGCATTTCTGTTAAGTGTTAGAAATTCAGAATAGATAGATAGGGCAAAACAATTTTTGAGGGTATCCAGTAAAACCAAGCTAAAATACAAAATAAATAATTTGTCCACAGCTAAAAGTGTAAAAAAGTATAGCTATAAGTGTATAAATACTTTTTCATTGAAAATTTTTCAAAAAAGAAAAAAACATTTAAGCCTTACCGTTTTTATTTTGTTAGATGAATTTAGGATAATTTAGTTTAAAATGTTGTTATCTGGCATACCTTAGGATTTTTTAGATGAGCACTAGGCACGATAAATCAACTTGGCTTATCCTTGAGGTTATTCAATCCATCGATTTTCGGATCAAGCATTATTGCTAAGTGTACTTAGTTTGTCATTATTTTCATAAGCCCGAAATCCATACATTACCCAACGCCACGCTATTTACATGTTGTGGAGAGGAGAACCAATAAGCGTAAAATAAGAAATATATTTATGTAAAGCGAAAATGCGGTAGACGGGTCAAATTGAGCAACATAGTTGCATTTCAGGCCCTTAAAATAAAGGGTCTAAACCAAAATAATAAAAAAAAACAGGCAGTTTACTAAAATAAAATAACATATTTTAGAGCCGCGCGGCGCGTACTTTAAAAAGATTTATTAAGTCGCGCTGGCGAAGGTTTTTCGCTGCGTAGCCAGGCCAACATTTACACGCTGCTTGGCCGTGTCTTACCAAATGGCAAATAACAGCAGCCTAGATGTCGGACGGCTTTGGTGAGGTGGGGAAGATGGGGTGGGCTGTAAATATTTGTAACTTAACTCTTGCCGCCTTTGTTTGCGTTTTGTGTTGTGTTGCCTGTTTATTTTCGTGTTTTCCACACTTTTCCAACTCCCTGCCTTGATCTCTGCTGTTTTCCGTGTTTATTTTCCAGCTAATAAAAAGTTGATGGGCTGCCTGTTTTTCTGCTTTCTTTCTCTGACTGAAAATGAACCTAGGCAGACACTCGTCTGGTCTGCCAATAAACATTTGCACTATGTTTCGGAATCAAATTCAACTGGCAAATACCAAAAATTATATTAAAAGCAAAAACAAATAATTGCAAAAATCATTTGAGAGGCATTTGTAATCAAAAAGGCACCATCGGCGGGTGTTTTGTTGATTGTAAGTATTTAAGAATAAATTGTATATTAAAAACTATTGACTGCGATAAAAAATAAAAAAAAAACACAATTAAACTTTAAGAAAAACATAGCTTGAACGGTAATGAAGAATATTTATTGATATTTAATAATAATTATATTGAATACTAGGTTATTTGATGACCTTTTCTTTTTTAATCTTGCCGATTCTCATTAATGGGAAAAAATTTGAGGATATAAAATTGATTTAGCGAAATCAGGATTAAAAGCAAATTAAAACTGCGAGTAAAAGGCATTCTTTCCCCATTTTAACCTACCTTATAAGTGTCTAATTTTTACAATTTTTGGGTTTTTATACAATGGTTGTAATTTGGCATGGTAAAAATAACAGCTTCTGTTTATATAATATCCCTAATTCCTATCAGGGCTTAGCAACATCGTGGACCATCCCTGACAGCGTTTAATAAGGGACATTGACTGCACACAATTGCCAACACTTTGGCAACATTTTGTGGAGCGCTTTGTTTTTTGTATGTGTGTGTGTTTGTGTCATAAAAAGCAAATTTAATAAATATTTTTCGGCTTTCAACGGCAGTCGGAGCCGCTCCGCAGGCAGCCAAGACCAATCCGTTGAATCGACCCAGCGAGCATCATATAAAATTGATGCCCTGTCGTCTGCCCAAACAACCTGGCCTATAGTCCCAGATCGCCTGGCCAACGTGCCATGTCCCCTCCTTGCTCTAACCTAACTGTTGCCTGCCGGCTCTGCACAGTAAATAATGTAATAATCTGCCCGGGTCGTGGTCTCCCAGCGTCCCATAAACCGAAATTTATGCACAAAATTCAATTATGCTTAAAATGTGGTTAATAGGCCGACTGGCTGTGTAGGCGGCCTGGCAACAATGGCCACCCCTGGGAGGGGATCTCCCCTTGGATCCTATTCTAACATACATACCCGAACACACAAACACATGAGATTTTACAATACGTGCCACGCCCCCGCATTTCGCATTGAAATTAGATATTGTTATGTTGTAATTTAATAACAAATTAATCTGCTGTTCTTTTACGACCACGTTTTTATGCATTCCATGACAAAACAAAAACCATGAAAATAAAAAATCCTTTTCAAAAGTATTTTTTTATACGGCTTAACACTATCCACGTGATATGATCTACGCATTGTTGCTATATAAATTGTTCACGCACATGGATGGGACATAATTTTTTATGGTTTTAAAGAGTCTGCAGTTCAGTTAAGAGCCAACTCTTTTTATAGGGGTAGATTGCAAAAGAAACTTACAAAATAGCTATAAAAATATAAATTTATTTATTTATAAAAAAAATGTCAACTTATTTATTTAGCATCATAGAAGATATTTAAAACAAGTAAGAGTTTCTAGTCGGGAGCTCCCGACTAGGGGATAGCCTGAACCCTCTTCTTCCAACATCAAATGCATCTATATATTCTATTTCAGAAGCTGTATGTCAAGTTTGGTGACTCTAGCTCTTAATATTTACCAAAATTGCCCAAAAAACAGGATATAGAAATCGATTTTTTTCGATTGCGTGGAAACGGAGTAAGTTATCGATTATCGGAAAGAAACTCGATCTGCGCAGGCATTAGTAGCACCTACATCTAAAACTCTAGCTCTTATAGGTTCTGAGATCCTTGCGTTCATACATACGGACAGACGGACAGACAGACGGACAGACAGACGGACAGACAGACGGACAGACAGACAGACGGAGATGGCCAGATCGACTCGGCTATTGGTGCTGATCAAGAATATATATACTTTATGGGGTCGGAGATGCTTCCTTCTGCCTGTTACATACATTTGGATTTTGCACAAATACAATATACCCATATACCCATTTTTAATGGGTTCATTTATATTTTATATTTTGCAGAACAAGCTGTCTATAATTAATTAAATAGCCCAACTTTTTATTTAGAAAATATCTGAAATACCTCCTCTTCAATGCCTTATGAAAACAATAAGCCGATAATATGCAAACGATTCCATGCTTATTTACAGCTCATGGACTTATCGCTAAATTCATCCCAGATTTCTGCAAGGCTTTTTCCGCTTAACCACTTGACATTCCGCTCCTTCTGGCTCGCATTGCCCTTCTTAGAGGAACTTTGGCGCGTGCAACTAAGATGTCACACGAAACCGATAAGAAAGCAAATCCGCACACATGAGACACGACACAGAAACAAAACAAATACAAGAAATCCTTAAAGGGATGTGCGCGAGGCCAAAGGCAAAGCTCAGCTCAAACCTTGCAAAATGATTTTAAATGATATAAGAAATGGCAACCGGAATGGCATGCAACAACAACAGCTCAAGAACTCTTGGGTCCTGACTTGATCTTGTTAAGATAAAGTCGCCCTTTGCCCGTCTTGCAAATATTAACAAGAAGATGATATAGGAAATATGTTCATTGTGAATCTTGTAGTCCCTTGCGGAGCTAATAACTGGTGAGTTTTTAATTAAATAGTTTATATATATTAAGTATTTATATAGATTTTGTCTGATTATAATTATAACTATATTATTTAAAAGCAATCGATATTTTTTGGAAATTGAGTTTTTGATTGCCTTGTTCATTTATTATAATATTTTTTTTTTATAATCTTATTTTATATTTATTAATAAATTAAAAACTAATCTAAATTTTCTCACGAGTAGAAAATTGCTGCAAAACGATTAGCTTCAAAGTCATTTTCAGAGATATGTGTTTATGATATTTGTTATTTAAAATTCTGATTTAGATTTAATTTTAATTTTCTCAATGGCGAGTAATAGTTAAAATCAATTATAGATTATACAAGAACCTAATTTTTACATGGTAAATATAAATTATAAAATTATAAACTTACAATATTTACCAATATTTAGTAAAAGTTTTTTGAACATTAATATATATTTTTAAAGATTATCTTATAATAATTGAAGTTCTGTTTGTCTGTTTTCTAAGAAAACTATAAAATAATCATAACATAGTGCTTTTTTGATATCATTTTGCATATAGCTGTAACAAAATACTCTCAGCTCAATCGTTTTCTGGCTAGTGAAGAATTTTTGAATATCATCCTCTATTATTATGCAGTTTACTCGTGTAATAATTGCTATCGTGGATGCCGTTTTTTTGAAGAGTATCAAATTAAGTCACAACGTCTTGACTATTCTGGTAAATAGTAAATAAAAGTAAATAGTAAAAAACAAAATGGCAAACATAGACGCAGCGCCCGCAGCTTGTCTAGCCCACACACATTTATGTCTGTGTATACACATGTGTGTAGCCTTGGCCGGGCACCTGTCCCATGTACCATACGCACATGCATAACATACACACACACACACACACTTGCTGTGGCGCTTTTATTATAACGACAACCTGCGTCATTTTTTGCTTTGTGGGTGGGTGCTCGGTTTCTTTTCTGTTTTTCTCGAGCTGCGCGGTTTCTTCTGCTGCTGCTGCTTCTTCTGCTGTTTTTTTCTTTTTAATCTACTCGGAGATATTATTCCTGCTATGCTGGCGTCTTGTTGGGTTGTGCGGCGCCCGCTTTTCTATTTGTCACCCAGATAAGTGTTTTGTAGTTTTTTCCTTTGATATGCTCAGCCAGCGAGCTGGCAAAACCAAATCCAAATCTTAACTGCAGTGCGCTACGTGCCTCGTGCCCTCGGTGGCACCCACTCCCCCCTGTTCCTTAAAGCAGCCAAACTAACCAGCTGTCGTGTCATGTGTGTGTGTGTGCGTGAGTGTGTGCGCCTCTCCTTGCCCTGTCAATTCAAGCTGGAAGCTAGCTCGCACAGCTTGAAGTCAGTTCCATTCAACTGGCAACTGTCTTTAAGTCTTTCACTCCGCCAGCTCCGACGTGCGACGTCCTGCGAGTTAAGTGAGTTAAGACGCCGGCGAACAACTTCAAATCTGCAGTAATAGATATCAACAACTTTGAGCGCACAACTGCGAGTACTATCCACCTGCCCCCAATCCTTCCACCCACTGTCCAGAAGGAGTAGAGCTCTTGTGTGCTGCGGGTTTATAGATTGTTCCGCTTCGTTCTTTATTTTTTTCTTCTTCTGTGTGTTAAATTAAAAATGAACTTTGGCAGCTGAAATTCATGGTCATGTTCACTTTTTGCCACAATTCTTTACTTGGTCAGCTCAACTGGTCGACGTTTATCTTCTGGGGCGCCCTCGACTCTCAGCCCAACCCTGGCGTCGTCGCATGCCCAATATTTTGTGGCAAGTTACTCGCTGGTTTTGTCAGTCACTTGATAAGATAAAGCTCTGTGTTCTATGTGCACTGATTGCTGTTGTCCCTCAGAGATTTCATCAGAAACGCGTCCAGATAACAACATGAGCAACATATGCTGGTTACGTAGAACATTTATCATTATGTATAGCAAAGCTCAATCAAATCAGTCGAATTTGAACTTGAAAATGTTAAAAGCAATTTCTGATAGAACAAATATATTTTTTAAAGGGATTTTTAGGGCTCTTGGTCAATAAATCAGTCAGAGAGGGTAGAATACTTCGGATAAATATCCCCTGTATTAATTATAGTCGTGGAAATGTTTTAGAATTGACAAATTGTACTCGAACCTTTTCAGCTGCAGCAGTGTTTCTTCTTTTTGATTAGCCTTGACCTTTTTAAATGTGTTCAAAGGGCTACCCAATGCTGATAAGAGTTTGACTAATCATTCGCCAAATCAGTATTCTTATTGATTACCCTTCTGTGTTTTCTTAACTTGTTTTTTAATTATAGATCGTGATCGTAACTGATAGACTTAAGTGCGTAGTCCATAAAGATTTACTGTCCAGTCGCGCGATATTTTTGAAATCTCTCTTGTTTTTAATTTATAATAATTAAGCTTGTTTTTGTACCCTAGACTCATTGAAAATGTGTTAAGTGTGTATGATGGTTTTGACAAAATGTATGTAACAGGCAGAAGGAAGCATCTCCGACTACATCAAGTATACGTGGATCGCAGAACCTATAAGACATGCAATTTTGAACCTAGGTCCTCTTTGTTTTCTATAATCGGATAACTTGCCCCGTTTCCAAGCAAACGATACAAATCGATATTTAAATACTGTTGGTTTTTTTAAATTATTTTTAAAAAAGGGTTGCAATTGGGATTGTATTGTTTTCTGTGCTGTGTATGTGCGGGTATCTAGCAGGGTATCTCCAAGCTGGGCACTCCCGAGTAAAGCGATCTTACTTGTTTAGTTAGTGTCTTGGGCTAAATATAATAGCACGCGTGCTGCCCCTAACTCTAATCTGTAGACCTGTGAAGCCTTCCGAGAATTTATGGGCTCCCAAAGCCGTACGATAGATGGCCCGTGATTTACAGCATGACTGGCCAGAGCCGATAAGAATGTTTGCCTTTGACCATGTATAGCGATGGTATAAAAGCAATGTGGACCGAGTGCTGCTCAGTTTAGTAATTACTAACAAAATGAACCGATTGATTGTGAGTTTCGTTGTGGTGTTGGCGTGCATCGCCGCCTCCCAGGGCCTGCCGGACACGGAGTTTCCCTTTGGCCGCATCGTGAATGGCGAGCCAACGACAATCGAGGCTCATCCCTATCAGGTCTCCATTCAGACCACCAAAGGCTCCCATTTCTGCGGCGGCAGTCTGATCGATTCGGACACCGTTGTCACTGCTGCCCACTGCATGCAGTCCTATAAGGCCTCCGAGATCCAGGTGCGTCTGGGCGCCACCGAGCGCAACGAGGGCGGCGAGGTCGTCAGCGTTAAGTCATTCAAATTCCACGAGGGCTACAACAGCAAACTCATGATTAACGATGTGGCTGTGATCAAGCTAAGCTCCCCTGTCCGCCAGACGGCCAAGCTGCGCGCCATTGAGCTGGCCAAGGTCACACCTCCATCCGGAACACCTGCCGTTGTTACCGGCTGGGGCACCACCTGTTTCCTGTTCTGCTCATCACCCAATACCCTGCAGCAAGTGGAGGTCGATCTGCTGTCAGTCACTGACTGCGGCTCTGACACTTATTCCTACGGTCAGGACAAGATTCTGGACACAATGGTCTGTGCCTATACCGAGAAGAAGGATGCCTGCCAGGGTGACTCTGGCGGCCCACTGGTCGCCAATGGTGAGCTGGTCGGTATTGTGTCCTGGGGCAATGGCTGCGCCATGACTGACTATCCTGGTGTCTATGCTGATGTTGCTTCTCTCAGACAATGGATTGAGAACACTGCCGCGGAATTGTAAAACTTTTTAATAAAATTATCAAAATCTGATAAATTCATATGATATTATAAATATTATATTGCTGCAAGTTTTATTTTTCTCCCAATATTTGGGAATAATTAATAATAATTTTTATGAGTAATGAATTCCGATTAAGATCAGTATTTTACTTGTGAGCCTTGTCTGCATAGATTTTAACTCTCACATCATTTCAAATTTCCAACGAAATTTAGATCGAAAAGATCCTGGGATTCTAAGTATAAAGCTTATGATCCATCCAACTTCCTATTTGCCAATTTCTATATATATGCAACCTGTAATCAGATACATAACGATCAATATAGTTCGATATAGCTTCTATTGCATGAATCAATCAAATACTTTCCTTTTGTATGCAACTTTTTTTTAAATACCCTTTTAAAGATATATTTTCCTTTATTCTATCAATATCTGTTTTTGAGAAGATGTGCCTGAAAATAGAAAAAGTCATCATATTGGCTAAATGTCCACGACGTTAATACATTTTCTCCTCCACGATAACTTCTTCCCCAGCTCACATATGCCTTACCCCAAAATAAACCTGAACTAATATTAATATTTATTACAAGAAATATTTGTCGTATTTTTTATTAAGCCACAACCTGAGATACTGGTAATGGGTTTTAATCCACTTGGCCCAATGTCAATCTGTGAACATTATCATGCCATCAGTTAGCCACATGATAGCACCCAAGGCATAACACAACTTGTCTATAACTTGCTCATTTATTAACATCTAATAGACTCACAGACCCACAGCTCAGCCACAAAACAAGCCACTTGAAACCAGCTGAAAATATGCAAAGAATTATTAGAAGTGAGTGTAGAACTTTTGACGAGGATGAGCAGGACGACAACGACGACAAGTTGACTAACTGCCTGCCTAGGTTTGGGGTCGAGACCCCAGACTACAACATTATCCCCTATGTGCGTGTGTGTGAGTGTGGGTGTGGTAGTGCGTGTGTGTGTCTTGTGTGGCATAAGAAATTTTGTGTGTTGGCACAACGGCTTGAGTTTGCCATAATACGGAGTGTATCCTGCAGATACATCGAGTTCTTGTCGACTCGGTTTAAGTTTTTGGTTTGGTTTTTGCTTCGGCTATGCGCCTGGGCATATGTAAAACTTTTAGCAAACATGACAGCACACCCGAATAATATCGCATGCCATAAATTACACTTAAGTATTTAACAGCTTTATAGAAAACAACAAACAGTCACGCCCACAAACCGGCGTCTAGCAAGCAATAAAACAGTCGAGGCGGAGACAAAGACTACGACTGTGACTGCGATTGCTAACCGGATCCGGCGTCGCAGTCGGAGCTGTGCGTGTGTGTCTGGCAAAGTCGAGACTAAATGTTATCTTTTATCTAAAAACATTTTTAATCAAAATTCCGTTTGGGTGTTACCCAACTAATCTCAGCTGTCGTTGCTCAGGGAGCGGTCCAATGAAAAAGCCAAAGTAAATAATGAAAGGATTGTAGGAGAAATTCATTTCCCATTGGGAAACAGTTCAAAAAAGCTCAATAAAGCGTTATGTTATTTATTATGTTACCTATTAATTGAAATTCAAATTATTTAACTTTTTTTGTTCAACAACAATATGATTCTGTTGTGAAATCATTTTACATGAAAAGCCTTTAAGGGAATGCCCAAATCATAAAAGTTGAAGTTGGAAACTTACCTAGTCAAAGACTTATTTATTTTTGTTTGTAGATAATTTTATTTAGTTTAGAAATGTGTAACGCATAGGAGGAGGCAAGTCCGACCCCGAAATTCAAATTCTGCCTCAGCCAACAAATTTCTTTGAATTTTGTGTGTTCCATATTAAAACTATTAAATATGATATTTTCCTTTTTTCTATCGAATGTACATATCAAAAGTGTTGACTAAACTCAAAAAAAAACTTTGATTTTTTACCCACAAGTGTACACGACACTTTATAAAATCCAAACGTAATCAAAATCAATCAAGAGAAATATAAACAAGTTTCATAGATTTTGATGAATATTAAATAAAAGTCAATAAATGCGATTGTACACAATATTTTACAAACAGTTATCAATTTCCCATTTATGCAGTGCAGTATATATTACTAAAAAAAAAAATGGGGAAAAAATCAAACACTACAAATTCCTGGAGCCATTCGGCCGAGCTTCAGCTTGTGGCTGAATAGTTTGTATAGTAATCAACTCCCTGAAATGCTTTTCGGCACACAGCCGCCGCATCGGCGAGATTTAGTATCATATTTGCCCTAACAACCAACTACGAAAAAAAAAATATGCTAGAAATGTGGAATATTTTTGCCCGGCTCAAATGGACAGCAATTGACCCGGCAACATGATGGCAACAACAATGCGAATTCTGTCCCCTACCCTCTACCCTCAGCCTCTTCACCTGGCAACCAAAATGATTTCCAATGTTTAAGCAACACGCTCGAGAGGTGCCACACAGGTCGGAATACAGCAGAGGCAGCATTGACATCGTCGTTCAGGCAGGTGTAAAATTATATGCCAGACGCGTGGCATAGCAGAAATAGCTGATGTGCTGCATGAATATCCGTTACAGGGTCGCCGAAACAGAAACAGGTGCACACCCGGCAGTGTACCCAGGGCGGATAGTCATGACAATTACTTTAATTTCAAAAGATAACCATTTTAATTATAGCATTTTACGCTATATTACTTGAAATGTTCAGATTGATATAGGCAAATACATTTGCCAAAATTATCAACTGACGAAAATTATTAGTTCTGTGAATATTAAATTTGTCAAGCTTATATTCTTAAACATTTTACACTAGGTTTCATTATCAACATTAAATGATCTTTCCTTGTAATTTATGTATTTGGAGTTTTTATTGTAATATATATTATATTATCAGAACTCCTTGTTAAATACATTTTTTCCTTTTATTATTTGACAAAAAGTATTTTTTCAATTTTTTTAGTATATAAATAATAATTTGAATGATACTGCAATCGTAAAATATTCGATTGAGCATTATACAAAGCCTTTTTATACATCATATTTGGAAATTCTAGATTCCGATTTTCAATATTAAAATGTTTTGCGAGGGAAGCGAAAAGTGTACATGCAGGTAAACTTTCAACGCGTTTGCTTGTCTCCAGCTCTTCCACAATGCATTTACATTAACTCAAATTTAAGCAGGGGGCAATGATAATGGGACTGGAGGCTGTTTCTGGTTGTTGGCTGAAGGAACAGTCCTGTAGTGGACGGTGAATTCTTGCCGTGTTGCCAACCACTGGCAGGCGGCGTTATTATGAGTGCATTTTAAGTGTAAACCTCTCTCATATGTTTATGACATAATGACAGCCGACTTTTCCGCACAGTCCATGCACACATTACACATACGCCATGTAGCCATCAATTTCAGAAGGTGGGACATGTCAGCACTGGGAGCTGGTGGGGGCATCCACTGGTAAACTGAGGCACTGTCTGACAGTTATGACTGGGATTCAAATGTAATCAACAATTTTTAACTCGCTTTAACTTTGCCCCAGCTTGAACTTCATATCCGAACAGGTTTAATATCTCAATCTTCTGGCTGCGCTGCAATCAACTGTCAGATTTTGGGTTAGTCGCATAAAAATTCAGTCACTGGCGAAGGATGAAAATCACTTGATGCCAGCCTTGCTCCATTATTTTTTTATTTTTTTTTTTGCATAATATAATAATAATTTATGCCTGTCTGGCTGGTAATATTTGGGTCTGACCGAGTGGCAACTCAAGTGGGGAACTGTGTCAATTTTATGAATGGATGTGTGTATGTGTGTGTGTGTGTGTAAGGGTATGAGTATGTAAGTGTGTAAGCTTGGGTTGCGTGGGTTGTTTTAAAAATTCATAAAAGTTCTCAGTGGATGTTAAATATCATTTATATGGCGGGGAAAATGTAACAGCACATGGACTCTGAAGCTGAGGTTGAAAATGAGATAGATTCCTAACCAAATATGTTTTATTTGCTTACATAAACTTTTAACCTAAACTTAAACGTAATTAAATCAATATAAAAGTTTTGAAAAATATTTTACTATATACAATTAATTTTATAATAATTATGTAATTTTAACAGAGCATCCCAGTTATAAGATAAATTTTAAAAATACTTTATAAGTGTTTCAGCAAATGAAACAGGGCGTTAACTCAAAGTTCTGAGTTTTGTTAAAGTGCACTCGAAAAAAATCTGTGTGCTTGTTAGTGTTCATCAATCATATTTAAATCAATTAAGTCATTGATGTGCTAAAGCCTGGGCTTGTTGCAGTTTCGAATTGCAAGCCAAATAAATTAAGCTGAGAGAATCAACGGAATTAACCAAACATATATTTAATTAATTATTGCTATGTATTGCTGTAACGCCCACTTACCCACACACACATAGACACTCACACATACATGTGCAGCCAATCATAACCATTAAAAAGTTATTCAAGTGCATGTTAAACTTTGTAAAAAATATACTAATGAAAAATGGTATTAAATATTTGTAGAAATTTGAGTACCTCAAGTAGGTAGCACACAAATATTTAACTAATTTTGTATTTTTTTTTCGTCTCTTCGAAATAAGTCGATTGCGAAATTAAACAGCTGATGTAATTATGAACTAGTGTATGAGAAACTTAATTTACTTCAAGAATAAAAAATAAATAAACAAGACCCAGAAAAGTTGTTGGTGATAGATGGATAGAAAGGGAGGCATGATCTCGAGAGATCGGTGAACAAGCTATATTGGAACACAATGAAATAATAAATGAACATAAAACCAATTCAGATATCTATATACATCCTACAATATTAAAACTCACTGTTGGCCATATTAAATAATTAATTTCTTACCTAAAGTAGACTTGTCCTTAACAGAGATTATGCTTTAATTTAGAACCATTCAAAAAATAATATTGAAAAAAAAGTTGTAAGTGTTTTTATCATCCTTTCGCTAAACATTTTTGATGAGTATCGAAATTCCAAGCGAGATGCTGTTAGCTGAAAGAGAATACTTAGCTATATAAACATTTTTTACCAAGTTTTCATTTTCAGATGGCTTTCAATCAATTAACGAATAACCATTTCTCAATAAGACAATATTATTGATCACAAATATTAAGGACCAAAATGCTGTAGCATCAATTGAAGACATTCCTTCAATATTTGTACCTATTTCTAGGGTATTTAAAGTTGTTTAAAAACTTATTTGGGTCAAACACGATGCTCGTTGGCTTTGGCTTTGGCAGGAGTTGGCATTTGCCTGGCTGAGACTGAGGCTGGCCATAATGTCAGCCAGTCAGGCCACTCATTACTCATTTACCATAAACTTTTCTTGACTTTTCATATTTTCTAAAATGCACTGCACACACATACCAGCACACACAAACACAACATTGTTACATGTACTGGGAGGAGCTCTCATTGTATTGATTTTGCAGAACCATTAAGAACAAATTGTGGGCTGCCAAATGGGTTAGCGGCAAGGGGGTTTGGCTGGGGACTGAAAAGCCGGCCAGACAACAAATCGCCAGCTATAAATTCTGCACTTAAAAAGTTTGCATAGTTTGAGCATTTTGTGGTTGTCGTTGTTGTTGTTATTGTTGTCGACTTTTTGCACAATAATTTTTGGGGTAGGCTTTTAGGGCGTAATCCTCAGTGCCATATTCCACGGCTTGCAATTTTTTTTCTTTGTGCTCGTTGGCATTTAAAATTTATTTTTATAATATCTGGCTTGCCTTATCTGCACACACAGTTCGCTTGACTTACATTCTACAAAAAACATGCTACAGTTGTGGGCGTGGCTGGCCTTACATGTGTTTTGTCTGGCAATCGCCAACAAGTGGCTGCCAGGTCTTTGACCAATTGCCTTGTCTGTTCAGTCTGCCACTTTTGTGGCGCAGGATTTGAGTGGGGCAATTGCCTTACATTTTTAGCAAAATATAAGTTTTGCCATTCTGTATTTTTCAATTATATTTAAGTTCGCGATATCTTGCAGTTTTATTACTATTAAATACTTATTTAGATATGCGACTACAATAAATACTTATGTAGATATGCGACTACATATATGGCAAAACTTAATCATTTTATATATTTTCGCACATATATTCTATTAAATTTGAAGAAGGGCTCCTGATTTAGAATGCCTTTAGCACCTTTTGCCATATACGAGCATTTAGCATCTATTTTATGACACTTTAAAAGCGTAAATAGCCACATAAAAACAAACTTTAAAGCTTTCTGCCGGGCGACCAAAGCAACAACTACAATTCCGCCCATACAGACTTTAAAGTCGACAGCAAAGTTGACTGCGCCACAGGAGACGCGGCGCGACCTGCAACATGCCACAAAAGTTCGACACAGAGCAGCTGCCTGGCTGAAAAACATGTTGCGTGAAAAACTATTAACTTGTTTTGCTGGGCATTAGATAAGGTAGAAAGAACAGGGCCGCAGCAGGTCTCATAATTGTGCGCTGCAGCCACCCACAAAATAAGCAGCAATAAATAGAGATTTCCTTATTATCAAATATATGTGTAGAAAACAGAGATCTATTAATTTAAATTGTAGCTAAAACATTGTCATTGGCGAATTTGGCTAATAAGCATTACATTTTGAGCTTCGAGCTTAAGACTAAGGTTGAGATATCTCAACTTTTCTCAAAAAGAAACCGAAGCTAGTTGTAAATTTTGTAATAAAAAATATGTCGATAAATATTCCCTTTTAATGTCATCTCTAGTGCTTAAACAATTTATCGATATTATTCAACGTTTATTAATTAACATGAAAGAAGCCTAATTAAATAGTTGGGTTTAAGATTTTCTCAGCTACATCGATAAATATTCGGTTTTGATTTCAACGCTAGCCTTTACAACTAATCTATGATATTTAGCGTTTATTATTAAAAAAAAATGTTTACCAATTAAAATTTGTATGCATATATTTCCCTTGATAAGATTTTTCTGGAAATTATTTTACTGTGCAATGAAAATATTTTAGGATAATTAAGGAAAAGACAACAAGGCTAATGTCTAAAATTAAGGATTAAACATAAGCTGTAGTTTTAGTTTTTCTAAGTTGAGCCAAGTTTAAATATTGTTTGCGGGTTTTCCTAAGCTCCGAACACGCACAAAGTATGATATATGTCTGACATACGCCTGAGAAAAAGGTGCGGAGGGAGGAGCCGCAGGACGTGAAGCGGCTGTCGTAAGCAAAGTTTTACGAGTCCCGTACGTATGTATATGTTTTCCTTAACTGAAAGTTTTCGTGCAATTTTCTTGCTGCTGTTGTTGTTGCTGTTGCTGTTGCTGTTACTGCTGCTTCTTACACCTCATCAGCAGCGCTTTTTGCAGCTTTTCGCAATTGTTGAAAATTTTGCGCCGCTTAAGTGATTTTTGGTGTAGCATACTTTGGGGCGCATGTCTGAGTCGTATTTTGAATGCGCGGTCAAAAATTGAAGCGCACCGTGCCCCCCACTGTAGATTTACCTCACCGCCCACCTCGGTCTACCCCACTGAACCACTTTCGCCCCCAGTTAGGTGTCTGGCCCTAAATTGAAGGCGTTTAGTGTGGCAGCCAAAGGATACTTAAATGGTTTTCTTTTACTTTTTTGTTTGCGAGCATCTTTTAAAGCGTTTTCTTTTGTGCAATTTGCTGTTTTGGTTTCATTTATGAAAAATGCATAGGCTCTCATATATTTTTCTCTTTGCCAGCATAAATTGTGCTATTCATTTGCATAGAACGTTCATTCGAATATATGTACATATACCTTTCGTTGGGCTGAATTTTAAATGATGTGTAAGATAATTGGGTTCTTCTGTGTAAGCGAATCATTATATCTTCCAATTTTCAGAATAACAAGATATTGTTAATAAGTTGCTTCGTTTATTATTCACATTTAGAGTTGCATACTCAAAATATGAATAATTTAATACATATTTTGGCTTTGTAGAGTCTTTAGTCTTTCTTTAATCATAGAATATGTTTGCTTCTCTATTTTTTGTTGTTGATTTTTAGTCAAGAGTATTTTTAAACTCTTTAAGTTAAAATTTGAACATAAAGAATCGTAGAATTTTTTCAAATTATTTTTTAATATGCCCCATTTAGTCTTCCCAGCCACTCATGGTTTGTGCATTTCCTTGGAAGCGTATTTTCTAAAATTTAACCTAGATATCAGGCAAAAGTTGACTTTTCGATCCGGCTTTTGTTTTTACTAGTCGAGCAGCTTCCGCTTGAACTTCCGTTTCCCTTTAACTATTTGCCAGACCCCGGCCGACATCCAGAACATCAACCGGGACTTAGAGTCTGCTGGTTCTGGTTCTGGTTGAAGTCGTCGGCTTTTAGGCCAGACGGTTCCAGCAGCATCGCTTTCGCTTTTTCTCTGCTCGTTTTGGCTTATTAAACATTTATTGTGTTTGCTGGCGTTTCCGCTACAATTTGTTTTAGGCTTCCTGCTGTATATTCGGCTTTTTTATGGCAACGCATTCCCCCGCGCCCCACGGCCGTGTCGTGTTCACTCACGCCTACTTATTTTAAATCCGAAACCGTTTACACATCAACAACTTGGCACTCTCTTATCTTGACTGCATTTGATGTGTCCCATGTGTGCGACGCCGACGACGACGCCGATACCGGCGACGTCCCTCCATCATCTCCACTAACACAAAGGGACACGAAGGATAATGGCATGGGCGTGATTACAGTCTGAGCCTCACATTGAAACTGAGGCGGTGACAGAGCTTCTGACTGGGCACAGACATTGAATTATCACACGCTTTTGTTCGAGTTTACTTTAAGCGGAAGGACTAAGGTTACTTCGAGGAATGGTAAGTGGAAATAAGAGTGCGCACTTGTATTCTATTTACTTCCAGCTTTACTTTGGCTAAAAGAAATTTAAGGGAAGGTTGCTTAGGAATAAAAGTGAACACTTGTATTCTACTCTCTTAAGATTTGCTATGGCCACAAAATAAGCATTTTGCATGGTAAAAATTCCTACACATCTTATATATTGCCATGACTCTATGATGTGCCAAATTAAATAAATGTTCTGATATTCCACTAACTCATTCATGCATGCTCTTGGCTATGTAGTCCCTAAGTAAATTGATTTTTAATGTACTAGCGAAAGGTAATTATCATTTTGTAAGGGAATGTGTGACCCCTAAAAGTGAGCAGCATATTGCAGCATATTACATTTTTGATTTTTTTTCTCATAATTCTTAAACCTTAGCTCTACAGTCGAACCCAACCCCATTACTTCGATAATAACTAATTTTATTTATTTATATAATTTAATTATTTGTTTAGCTGGCTCGAAGCACGGGTTCTTATTCAGGAAAATGTTGTTAAAAATATCACTTAAATATTTCGGCTGCAATTTATATAATTTATTAATAAAGTCAATCATAATTTGGATAGGATCGTTCGTATAAATATTGTAGAATGAATATATAATACATATTTTCTCGAAATTATTTTAAAAAAAAAAAAACGTATTTTTTAAAAATAGATTAAAACAAAGGAATTTCTTAAAATGTCGTAAGATAAATTTTGATAGATTTTAGCTAAGAGCATAAAACAATATTTTGTAGTTAAAATCAAGTCAATAATTGTGTCAACTACAAGGGTATTTAGTTGTCGACAGGCCTCAGCCGGCTACCATTTTCTTCTCTGCCACGCGCAGCACTTTATAAATTATGATTTGCCAGTTGTTGGGTGTTGCTCAAGTGTTGCCAACAAGTTGTTGACTCGTTGTTGTTGTTTTAGGCGCCTCATTTGGTTTATAAATGGGTACAAAAAAAAAAGGACAAGCTGGCAGCTCCATCGTATCTTGCAAAAATATCAATTACAATTAAATAGATTAAACCTTATCATGCAACAACTGTCGCACAAGTGTCCTGACAGTGAAGACAGCGCCAACGAGAAAGGCGGCGCAGCTTAAACAACTACGAGACAAACAAACTGCCACACACACACACACACACACACACACACACACACACACACACACACACACACACACACACACACACACACACACACACACACACACGGAGGGAGTTGCGAGACAGCTACACCCACACATACATACGTACAAGGACACCAAGTCTGACGCAACAGTAAAAACGCTCTACAAGATTAATGAACGTACAAAAGTTTAGAGACAATGACGACAACGACGACAACGACAACAACGAAGACAACAACATGACAAGCGGCTGCGACTGGCGCAAAATACAAAATGAGCACGAAAACTGTATCAAAATAATCAAACGCCGAAGATTATATACCCTACTGTTTCTCTTCTGGAATACATAAATTACTAAACGCAGATACTCATCATTAAAAGCTGGAACTGGAATTGTGCAAAGAAAACTTGACATTATTTTTTGCTGTTTACTTTATATACCTGAAAGATCTGCATATACCATATACACATATTGTTTTGATATGCAATAATTTTCGCATTTGGGTATTTTTTTCATACAAAAACCCAATTTTCTATAGGTTTTTTTTTGTTTCCCAGACTCGTTAAGTATGTATGAATTAGGTAGTTTGATCTATTAGGGTGTACTAATTATCAATAAGTTCTATGGTATCTGGTAAACAGCGAATAAATTGACTCGAGAAAAACCTACATCCAAATTCAAAGTCTACTTATAGTCAAAATATATATGTATATATAAATTTATATATATAAAATTATAACATATGCTTTTAAATTTTTAATTATCGGAAAGGTTTACTTAACGGTGTTACATATCCCCGACATCACACTAATACCTTCTCTTAGGGCATAGATATATATAGCATACACTTAGGCGCGACAAGTCAGTAAGTTGTGCAAATTTATTTTGGCGTAAATTTCATTTTACTAATCGAATCGATTCTTATGCGTTTCATTTGATTTCGGCCTGTCTGGCTTTTCGCCTTTCTTTCTCACGCGCACAAATAATTCGTTCGCTTCGTTGTTTACTGACCGTCATTTGTTACTCGCTCTCTGCTTTCTTCTGCTTTTTGGCAGCGCCAAAATTGTTGGATAGGTCAGTTCCGTTCCGAAAGTGTTTGCATGTATTTTTGGTTAGATGCTTAGTTATCTCTGCTGTTGCGTGTTCCCAGTTGCGTTTTCACAGCTTGCTTTGAAAGTGTGAAATCGATGTTCATTTCAAAAATCGAAAATAGTTGCTTTTTCTTTTTTTCTTTGGGAATATTGCATGCAGAAGGCAAATCCCGAACGTTGTTAGCTATATCCTTTAAAATGAACCTGATTTAAAAATAAATATATTAGATTGGCGACTAAAATCATTTAACAATCCCTTTTTTACTGCCCAGCCATAACAATATTGTAGAAATTGTTAATTACCCGCTTCTGCCTTTCGCTGCCAATCCGCATTAAATATATAGAGAAAGCAAAAAAGAAGAACATAAACTTAAAGTTCAGACATGCATTTAAAAGCAGGTTATGTAGTTTAACATTGGCTGTAAATGTAAGCAATAGGGCAAGCTCAACTGTAAATCCGACCGCCCTCCGCCCCCGCCAAAAATCAGTAAATATATATTGTAAATTATCTGACTGTTCCTCTCCCTCTGTTTCGCTCCCTGCCGCAAACGACTTTGATTCCTACTCAGTCTTCGACTTCCTCTTTGCGCTTTTGTTTATACTATATTGCTTCATTTTCGATTATCGCGCAGTGCACTTATTCCAGCCTCCGACGATGTCAACGTCTTCGATCTATGTCTAAAGGGGGGGGGGTGGATGGCGACGGGCGAGCGGCTTCTGTAATTGTAGAACTGGTTAGTAACAGGGCTCAATCACAGTTATTTTCTTTTTCTGGTTGCTTTCTCTCTCGCTCTGTTCCTTTGGCAATTGTTGTTTGTTGAATTCAGTTGGCAGCCCCGTTAAAGTCGGAGCACTTGTCGAGTCTTGTTCCCGCTTTTTGTACTGATTCTGTACCATTTTATATATATTTGTTTGGTTTTTTTATTTTTTATTTATTTTTGCCAGACATTTATTATGGCGCCTACATTTTTTTATATAACACCCCAGAACAGCCAAGCGGTCGAGTCTCGGCATTCAAATGGAGCAGCGCTCCTTGGGTGCTTCAGGCCCTTTTAAGTGGCAGCTGCCCAGTTGACCAGCATCCAAGGCAAATGGCCCCCAAAAAATGTAGTCAACGGCAGCGTGACAGTGACAAGTACAGTGAAGCTTGCTTAATGAAGTCTTGAGTCCAGTTGTTCAAGTGGATGCGGGCTTTAGGCAGTAGGAGAAAATATAATTTAAAGATAGATGAGTAGTAGAAGTTAAGGACATGAAAAGAGAGAGAGAGAGAGAGAGAGAGAGAGAGAGCAAGAGTCATAGTGGGTAAAGAGGGAAGTAAAAGAAAGTGGCCGGACCAGCTGGGAATAATTTAAGGAAAATGTACATTGCAAATCAATAACTTCTTGATAAGTAATTAGTGCTGTAAGGATAAAAAGTACACCAGTGGGAAAAGGAGGAATGGTTGTGGAAAAAGAGAAAGAATGCAAACACAATTAAAGGGAAAGAAAAAGACAGAGGATAAAGAATGGGAAAATATATAACAAGATTTAAAGGGCGAGCGAGAATGATTTAAAGAAAGAAAAATAAAGAAAGTGGAAGACGTAGCAAGAAGTAGACCAAGACAGATATAAGAACAAGAAGAAAAAGCGGGATTAGTTGTTAAATAATAATGCTTAAAATCAAATAGAGAGAGAGAGACAAACATAGAAAGCGAGAATGACTGTGTAATAAAGTATGGGAGGGAGTAGAAAATATTAATATAAATAACATGAATAAACCATTTAAAAATCGTAGCAAATAAATTTAAAAATAGTTATACTACCATTTAAATGGATAAAAAGCTCTGTAAATTGACGAAGATAGACTACAATTTGCCTTTAGTTTTTTCGCTCTATCTAAGAAGAATGAGAATAAATAATGTCTCTAAATGCATTCATACAGGCCCTAAATTCTTTTGAGGGAATTAAAATTAAAATCCATTAAAGAAAACCCTCAAAATTATCAAAAAACAAGTAAGAGGTTCTAGTCGGGAGCTACCGACTAGGGGATACCCTGAACCCTCTTCTTCCAACATCAAATATATATATATATATATATATATATATATATATATATATATATATATATATATATATATATATTCTATTTTAGAAGCTATATGTCAAGTTTGGTGACTCTAGCTCTTATTATTTACCAAAATTGCCCAAAAAACAAGATATCGATATAGATTTTTATCGATTGCTTGGAAACGGAAGAAGTTATCGATTATCGGAAACAAACTCGATCTGCGCGGGAACTAGGAGCATCTACATCTAAAATTTCAGTCTCTAGCTCTTATAGGTTCTGAGATCCTTGCATTCATACATACGGATGGACGGACGGACAGACAGACGGACATGGCTAGATCGACTCGGCTATTGATGCTGATCAAGAATATATATACTTTATGGGGTCGGAGAAGCTTCCTTCTGCCTGTTACATACATTTGGCTTTCGCACAAATACAATATACCCTTATACCCATTTTTAATGGGTTCAGGGTATAAAAAAAGTAACATGTTTTTTAAAATGAAAATTTTGAAAATACTCTACGAAAAGTCTTAAAGTCTTACGTAAAAAAACATAGTTTTTCTTTTTGAATAAATAGATAAATCAAAAAGTATTTCTTGTAAGTTGATATTTAAAATATTCTACTCAATAACTGTCTAGAACTAAGCTCCCTTTGTCCACTGTCTACTAGTTAGCCTAGTAACAAAATGAATAAGTCCGCCAGTGGCCATTCTCAGCTCAATGTGCTTGGCAATATGATTCGACCCACATCCTGTTCAAAGCGCGCCGAAAACCTAACCTAACCCAGTAGCAGGCAACGTGAACGCCATTTGCCATTTGCCAATGCCAAAAGTGTTTGGTAACAGGCGCTCCAATCGAAGGACCTGCAAAACGGCGGCTCCGGCTTGGCCAGAAAGTTTTGTGCACAGTGAACGACAAATGCGGCAGAAGTGCCTGGCTAAAACTGGCCCAAACTGAACTGGCCCTGCTGCTGACTGTCTCTCTGCTGCCAGTAGGACTTGGCCCGGTTCCCCGTACGCTGTACCCAGTTCCCCCTTTTGCCTAGACCCTTGCTTGGCTGACTGGCCTTTTGTTTTAGTCAGGTCGAGCGCCATTTTCCAGCAATTTTTAGTTTTTAATTGACATTTGTTTGTACTCTGCACTCACTCTGAGTGTGCTCGTGTGTGTGTGTGTGTGTGTGTGTGTGTGTGTATGTATGTGTTTATATTGGGGTGTATATGTGTGTGTGTGTGGTAATATTCATGTGTGCATTTCACTGAGCACTTTACGACCGACGGCAGACATTTTTGTAATTATAGCACAAAATTGATTTGATTTTTGATTTTAATAGGTATTGACAGTATTTTTAATGAAGCGGGCGGAGAGATTGACTAGCCACGCCCACGTGCGCAGCATCAATCCTTTATATATATATATATATATATATATATCTATTAATATATATTTGTACGTGCTCGAGTGTGTTTGCACAAAATTTGCCCAAAAAGCTTAAACATTGAAATGTAATTGAATATTTAGTGCAGTCACTTGTAAGGTTGTTGCCATACATACGCATATTTGTGCTTGTGTGCGTGTGTGTGTGTGTGTGTGTGTGTGTGGCCTGGAATTTAGTTTGCCAGTTTACCGAAACGCACTTAAATGCACCACAAAAGTGCATAAATTCTAATTTAAATTCATAGAAAAATGTTATAATTTATTATAAAACTAATACCGAATATTGAAACGATAAAAAAAAATTGTTGTTACATTTTCGATGTTCTTAAGATACGTTTTCCCCAAAGTTACGAGCATATAGGTTTTATGGATTTATGGAAAGTAAACTTGCTGTCAAGGCTTTTATTTTGACATTGAATGTACAATTTATTTATTATACCATTCAAATTGTTCTCAAATGCAAAAAGCCTGCTTCTCTAATAGAGATTTCTTTTCAAATATAAATATGTAAACAACATTTTTAAATCTGTTAAGATAGGTTGATTACCAATTGTGATCTAGAACAAGCTATTCACATTTTTTTTCAAATGGGCGGCATATAAATAAAGAATAAGACCTTAAATCTTATTTAAGAATTTATTCATGCTTGAATTCATGACATTTTTGATTATATTTATTTTTTGTTAAGAAACAAATATATATTATCAGCAAAAATTATATCACAGACTTTTAAGAAGTTTTGTATGGGTATTTATTTAGTATATGATTGACATAGTGCATTTGCCAGAAATTTTGCTACATTTGAGTAATATTTTGAGTAGCATAATTTGGCCAGCTTTAAGAATTCTGAATAAAAGGAGCTTAAGACGTGTTCGAGCAATTTATAACTTGATGCAAAATCAAAATTTGGTGCATGTGCTGTTGCCGCTTGCAGTCGAACACTTTCATTTAGTACCAGCCGACTTGCATATATAATTTTGTTTAATTTGATTCCAAAGATCAATTTGAGTCGGCCGACACTTTGGGATCAAACGAAGCGACATGGGAACTGGGACTGTTATTGAAATGGTGTGTGCACCGGACGAAGGGTTTGTCTGAGGCTGACATAAATTTGCAAATCGACAAATATGTCATGCTCAATGCAATGAATGCACAAACACATGCGAGCGTGTGTGTGTGTGTGTGTGTGTGTGTTTGCAGTTATGTAGGTGTGTTTTTGATGGACAATGTTTGCTTATCGCTGCACAGTGCCGTTCACTCTCACTATCTCTGTCGCACGCCCTGAACGTGACTGACGCCTTAGTGGCAGCACCTAAAGACGACTCCGCTCCCAAACCCCTTACCAGTACACAATGCCAGTCCAAGTCCCAGTCCCAGTCCCAGCCTCTGGCCCTGTGCTGTTGCTTGTGCGCCTAAATGTATGCAAGATAGCATCTGTTTTCGTCGTGTTACCGACTTACACATGTAAGTCACTCATATTGCCAAGTCTGTCTGTCTGTGTGTGCTTGTGTGCATGTGTGTGCCTAAGCGCCTACATTCATTACACATGTATGCGTATTAGGCGCAAATATTGGGGCTTTACTTAAACAGCATTAAGTCGAAATTAACATGTCTGAACAGCAGCCAGCGCTGAGCGCCATAAACCCCATTGCACGCAGTTACGCAAATGCGTAGATACGCAGCTATGCAGCTACGTAGATACAAGATACTATTGATACTGTCTTATCTTTCAATTTCTGCAAAATTCAATCTATCAAATGCAACTGCATAAAAAGTAAAAAGCCAGCAAACAAAAACTGAAACAAAACTTTGCCTCCCACAAAAAAAAAAATCGCATAAAAAATAAACTGCAAGCTTTGCAACAAGATGCAACAACAAAAAAACCAAAAACAAAAAAGAACATTCGATAAATAAATAAAATTTCACGTGCCACACACACGCACATACACACACACCCACCTTGGCCATGTGTGCCTTGGCCGTGTACTAAATGTGCCAAAAATATTGCATCCGCCACGAAGCACTGCGAGTCTTCGTTGCACGCTCGGCTGCGATTTCGGTTCTGCTGCTTTGGGAGGCGAGTCCAGTTCGTAAAGCTTTTGCTCTTTGAGTGGGCTTTGCCAGGAAAATAAAGAGCTCTCGCTAGAGAGTGCTTGGTGCGAAATATTCTCTTAAGTGGTGAATATAAAATAACGACCGAATGAGCATTGCATGCCTTGCAATCACTTGAACTACTCTTGAGTGTTTCAAACCGGAGCACTTGCTGGTAACTGTAGCTGAGTGTATGAGCTGTAACCTATTGAGCAAAAATGTGCTAAATTCTTAATAGTCACAGTTTTGAGTGCTGCAATAAAATACTCTTGAGTCTATTTTAGACTCAGTAGAAAAAACTCTTAGAGCAACTGCTTACAGCAGCTGCTGAGTGAGTTGTTTGTAAGGGTATTTTGGTAGCACTCTTTCAGTTTTTACTCTTGAGTAAATTACGTAGGTTGCAAATGTTTTTGAGTTATTCATTGTTAACCCAAGCTCATTGAGTTTCTTACTTAATGATTCAAGCTGCAGCTGACTAAGTACCTTTAACATTCCCAATGATTACTCTTTGAGTATATTAAATGTAGAGCAAAAGGCAGTCATGAGTGAAATTTCTGCAACTCGGGCTGACTGTATTTGGATTAGAGTTTTGCTGGAAAGAGAATAATGCGAGTGTTGTTCAACTGACTTGAGTGAGTAGCTTAGGAAATCAAGGGCCCTAACAGCTATTAAGTGTCCTAGTATCATGAGTACAGTCCCATTGAAATGAGCGCACTTTGTATATCAAGAAATAATTAACATTATTTAATTCAGGTTCTTGCTTCAAGAAATATTCCATCCTGACTTAAAAGCGATACTGGTTTAAAAGCAGTCCCACAGAAAAACCTTGGGCATTTTTAAATCCGTACATGGAACATATAAATATACAAATTAAAGAAATAATGGGTTTCAATATGTATACATTCCGCATTATCAATTTAAAGGGTTATCTTTGAGCTAGTCAATCCGCTTATTCACGTTTATTCAAGCCAACTGCAACTGAGTTATTTTATCTTTCAAACAATTTGCACTTGATCTGGTTCTTTTGTTTCAATTTGTATTTATTATTGATAACTTAAACAGCTTATGGATTATATTAAGGCTAATTGAATTCGTGCTCGTACTTATAGAGCAGCCATTTCCACAGCACATGCAACAGTCGTTCGTCGTCGCAGATAAAGAGCAGCAGGGATCTCAATTGTTTAACGATTAGCTGATTAGCGGCCGTTGCTTTTAAAAGGCACTGTGACCAGGTCAAACACTCAGCCGGATACATTATCGGTACCAAACAAATATAACTCTCTCCCCCTCGCTGCGAACTCGAACTTTAAATGAGGCCATTTGTGTGCCGATGGGTTGTATTTATAGGTAAACAGTGTAATACCCAAGTTAACGTTATTTAAGCATTGAACACGAGCGGCTTGTAAAGTTTAACGAGCAGCTGCCTTCTAGAACAAATTATCAGCCAATTGAGTTTCTACAATCTGAGCGGCTTTTCCGATATATTGACGTCTTTGCAGTAGGCACGTGAAGTAGTTTAAATTGCCAGCTTGTATGCCACATTATGAATAATCGGCTGTTATCGATTAAAGCAACCCCACACCCCTCCGCTTGCTGCCATTTTCTCGTGTGCATTATTCGAATATCAAATGCCACAAATTCTTAAAATTTCTGCGGTCAGAGGCCTCATAAAATGAAACAAATGATATGCATTCTATACAGACATATATATATATATATATATATATAAACCTCTATATATATTAATATTGATATGTATATATATGGATTTGCGGTGCTCAGAGCCCAGTCATTAATAATTCATAAAATAAATTTTACAATAATTCAATTGATTGTGTAAATATTTTCCTTGGCCGCCAAGTTGCAAAATGAAAAAACAAAAGTATGGCAAGCGAGTTATCAAACGATGAGAAATGAAAATGAAAATGAAAATGAGAAAGTCGACCCGCTCAAACTCTTGATATCCTGTCGTAACATTGATAAATGCCCTCGTGCGTGCGTGTGTGTGCGTGTCTGTGTGTGTGCCTGTGTGTGTGCCTGTGTGTGTGTGTGTGTGTGTACGTGCTATGCAACAGATTAAAATCAACTGTAGCCATAGTATATTCCAGGAGTTTAAAAAAATATACTCGTAAGCCACGTGAAATTGGTTTTTCCGAACTGTTTGTTATTTCCTTTTTTATCCTTGTTTATTATTATTTTTTGCGCATAAATCAAAAGTGCAATTGATGATGGAAGGTACTTTTTATTAGTAACCGAAGCCCCACAGCAGTATTTAAGACTTTAGCTTTCCTTTCAAGGCAGATATATATATATTATTGTTATAGCTGCTATTGCTTTTAATTTTTTTTAGTACAATCCAATTGGAATCTAACTTTCAAGTTTACGACTGCAATATTTAGGTGTTTCTTTTTTCGTTGTTTAGATCAGTTAAGATCTTAAATATGTGCAGTTTATGCATAGGTTAGTTAAAGTCGTCGGCATAGGTACTAATTCGCTGAGTGAAGTTTTCTGTGGTTCTGCGTAGTCTCAAACTCAACAGTCATCTCTTTATGAACTTGCGGCAAACAGTGCGTATGAACATTACGTATGCGCAGCGCTGGTCATGCTGACAACAGTAGCACATAACATTTTCTACCGTGTAGTAAAAATGTGCTACCAACTGTTCTTTATCTCAGCTCCCAGACTAAATATTTCTCTAAATATTTGGTGCGATATGTCTTGCGGCTAGATATTTAGGGTTCCCGCCCCGCCGCCCTTTTGGCAAGTAACGCCCCACGAATCAGCCAGACAGACTAGGCAGCCACTTGTGCAATTTTAATTAACCACGAAATGTACAGACATCCAAGTAGAATATAAAACAGAATACAAAATATATATATATAACTAAATGTGCAATGTACATAAACGAAACAACTTGTAAAAACAAAGCTGGCAGCCAACAACAACAAATACATTGCACAACCGAGCCTGAGCCTAGCCTCAGGTTAAATGTATGCAAATATAAACAGCGTGTGAATCCTTGAGCCTTGGGCCTGGCTACATCATTGGGAGCCCCTTACCCGCGACCATGCCCACGTTACCGTACACGCCCACTTGTAGCCGCCTGCAGCGCTACTTATGCCAATGTTTTGGATCTAACTCTCTCTCTCTGTTCCGCTCTCTCTCTCTCTCTCTCACATGTATTTGGCCCGAAGTGCTCGCACTTCATTGTTACACTTGTTACTTGGCTGCCTGCTTGCCGGTCTCTTCCCTCCTTCTTTCCCCCCTTACCATACTGCCTGAGTTGGCCTGAAGTGTTTGTTGGCCCAAGCATTTTTGATTACCTGCCACCTGAAATATGCACTGCTCATCTCTGCCCGCAGGCAGGGCTCTAGCTGCCAACAAATCGAGCGAGTAGCGCAAAAAATTAAAGAAAAACAACTCAGAACGCCTAAATTCAGCACACCGAACTTCAATACCCTTGTAGGCAAATAGCTTAGAAGTATCTTCTTTCTAATGAAGCCTTATGTAGAAGTCGGTTTTAAATATATGTCGGAAATAAAGCTCAAGCTATATTTAAACTTAACATTTGTCATACAAGAAATTTTTAAATTATATATATATACAATATAGAGCTCAGATTCTTACGGTTATCATATATGCATTGCTTGGAAAAGACAGACGGACCTGTCTATATCGATCAAGATATATACTTCATGTGGTCACCTTTATGCGTTACACATTTCAGCTGAAAATTATGATACCCTCTACAAGGGCATAAGAATCAGCGAATTCGATTTCGCCTTCCACCTGTGATTCAATTAGTATGCATGACTTATTGCCGTCGATGATGATTTTTTCGATTTGGCCTTTGGAAATTTAATTAGGGTTAAAATACTTAATCAAAAGTTAAGACCAGTTAGGGCGTTCAGTTGCCCAGGTTTATGGCTTATGTAGCAAAAACTTTTTCGTTTCAAATTATTTACTTTTGTCAAGTTCTTCGAGACGGCGCCTGAATCGACCCACATTACAAAGGGGGCCATAAGGATTATGACTTTATAAACGTGAATTGTGTAATCGAAACTGAAAGCGAGGCAAACAATTACAGACAAGTGGCAAATATTAATGAGAAATAAATTAAATCCGTGACAGTTTGATTTTTTTTTTTTGTAATAAATAATTGAAATTAATGTCTGAGTAAGAATTGATTTGGGATTTTTATGAATAAATTATGACTGATATTCTTGAGCTCTCAACTTGTCAATTACTCAGACAATTAAACAAGCAAATTTCAAGTGAATATTGGGTAAATAATTAATTGACTATATTTTGAAAACAATTGGTGGAGACGAAATTATAAAAATCATTTCGCATATTGCCAAGGGACTTAAACTATGCGAGAATATAAGGTTATATATTTGTAAATAGTAAATGCAGGGTTTGGTCAAGAAATATTGTATCATATAAGAACATAATTTACGACTATTCTAATATGGCAGCTATATGATTAAGTAGTCCGATCCGAATCAAGATGGCGTTGAAACTGAGAAATTAGCTCGCTGTGAAAACAAACAGACGGACATGTTTTATATTACCATGACTTTTGAGCATGATCTAGAGTATTCATACTTTATAGGGTCAAAGATGTCTTCATTTATGAGTTACACATTTCATTATGAATTTATCTATACATATCTACATATCTATAAATAAAATGCGGCATAGCAAAAATTCTTATTCAATTTTAAATTTGAAGTCCACAGATATGTTGTATACCTATGTTAATATAATTATTATGTAAACTTTATTTTGTTTTTTAGTAAATTAAAATTAAAGTTAGTTTGTGAATTTCTTAAAATTTGTATTTCTTTTTAAATTTTAGGCAGGATCAGCTTATTATATTGTACAGCAATTAGAGGAATGTTTTCAGATATCTAAAAAAAAAAAACATAATACGATTTACCTTTTGATTTCGGCTAATGTTTCCTTAATCCCCTCAAACTTTATAGGTTAATATCTTACTTTTACTGGAAGAGTCGAAATTTGCAGTTGCTTTTAAATATTTATTAGACTAAATGCTGAATTTAAGTGAATTCCTATGTTTTTATGTGCACTCTGTTGGCATCCTATGCACATAAAAAGCAAAGATAGTGAAAATTAATTTACTTGCAACACATTTCAATTTGGCTGCTTAGCTGATTAACTTTTTCGAGTAATTTTTCGACCATTAATCAAAAGCTTTTAGAACACCTTTTTGTGTCCTTTGGCAATCCAATTCATGTGACATTCTGTGAGAGCAAAAAATATAATTTAATCATTTGCATAATTTGACCATAAAACAAAACCGAAAAAAAGGAAGCAAATCTGGAAAGTCAGGAGAATAAAAACACTTCATTTATCAGGTCGAAAGTTTTGTTACGGCTGCAACGGTTAATGATAAATTATCCTGGCTCTGCATAGGTGCGAGGCGCGGTGAACGTGGGTTGTGTCCATCCTGGACCACATGTCGTATGATTGACGTATGCGCTAAATGCCTAAAGTTTGCACAGGCGCGAACTATGCAAAATCACAGCGCACTATTTATAATATTTTGAGAACTCTGAGAATCTCTGCAGACCACCCAAACCCCCATCTCGGCCAAACAGGCCTGCCTCCATCATATTAGTTATGCAGGCGGCTGCGTTGATGAGAAAATGCAAATTAGTTGGCAGACAAACTGCGAACTTTGCCCCAGCCGCTGCACCGAGTAAATAAATACAAAAAGAAAAAAAGTCACTTCATTGCATTTGGCGACAGAGTGGACATTTTCGGGTGCAGGTGGGGCCGTCATGAGGCTTACGGGATGTTGCATCACCTGCGCTTCATCAGCGTCAGCCGAAAAGTATGCAAACATTTTTCGCACTTTATAATTAAACAAGTGGCGCCGAAATGGCAAAAGACAAAGCAGACTTAAGTTCGCAAACCAACTCTCTAGTGTTAGCTCCTTACCGCCCCAACCAGTCCTACCTCCTACCCCGCCGAGCAACCCACCCGTCGGGGGACAATCTAGCAACATTTGCACTGTAATGAACTTTTGCAATAAACTGCGCCGCAATTTTTCGCTGACAAAGTTTTTCTCGCCCACGCCCCCAACTTTGAGGAGTGTGAAGAGTAAGGGGAGGTTGGAAACGAAGACGAAGGCCTTGCTTATTTGTTTTGTTGCGTCTCTCATTTCCGGCTAGCTGCGCTTTTTTATTGCTCTCCAAAAAGTAGATGCAAGTTCAAATGTCAAACTACTTAAAAACTTATTGTTTGCAAAAGTGCGCCAGCCAGAGCCAGCAAACAGAAAGCAGCTAGAAAACAGAAACAATAAGCACGTTTCAGTCCAGATACAATTACAACATATACAAATGTACGGAAAGATACTCTGCGTCTCTTAAAAATCGAGTATTAAATCTTATTTATTGATGAATTAAATATACAAATAAATTCCAAATGTCTCAATTAAAAATCTATAACATTTAAATATATGATTTGAAAACAAAAGACAAGTGCATTTAAAAACACAGAATATTAATGCTGATCAGAAAATATCGGAAAATCTCGAATAGTTGCTTTATATGCTTTTCTTTATTCGTTAGGGATCTGTGTCAACCTAGGCTGTTGAGATTGTATACTGAATTTTTAAATTTGCTAAAAGTATTTGAAGATTCATCAGAAATATTATTCAGGACTTTCTTGCGAATTACGTTGGAAAGGAATAGAATAGTGGCTCCAACTTAACACATTAATTTCTCTGTGGAATATTTGTGTTATGTTTAAAAACGAAATCGATTGATTTTCACCTTGTTTCCTTGTTAATGTTATTTGCAATTAATTTGTTTTTAATATTGTAAAATAATACAGATATTGTTAATATATAGCCTATTACAATCTTTTAGCTTACAGGCCCACTTTTATTACCTCCTTTCTTCATAGCAGCTTGTATTTCGCTGCCTTGTACCTTTGATTGTATTCATGTCAGGTATGGGGCTGAGGTGGACTACTTGTCGATTTTTTAATTCAGTTTATGTGCAGTGAAAGTCATTTAGAGAATGTTAAACATACTCAGACTTCTTTATCTGACAGGGCCAGTTGCGCTCAAAAGGTCTCACAGAAGCTCTTTTTATTATTCATATAGGCAAACAGGGAGCTTTACTCTGGTAAATTCTCTCCAAAAATAATTGTATTAAATGTATAGGGTATCTTACAGCGCATAGATGGTGTGCTTAATATATAGATATCCCCTTTCAGCGTAACAAAGCCAACAAAAATATTATAATACCCGACCCACCCCTTAGAAGAAAAAAAAAAAACAATTGCGACTACAACAGACACTCGAATGTACAAGGCAAACGAAGTAGCGCCAAGTTTTTGGGCAAATAAAAGTCAAACATTTTCAATAAAACTGCACAAATTATTTGTCATTTGCAGTGGCCGCTCCACTTCCCACTCCCCAACCCTACCGCCTGCTGTACAGAGTTTACAGAATTTGGTCCAGAATAGGTAGGCAACGGGCCACAGGGGGTGGATGCACAGATAACCACACCACGTAGCTGAAGCGATGTCTGTGCACGTTCCAAGTTATCTCTTTAACTGCAAATCAAAATGTATTTAAATGCATTTGGTCGCAAAACGCATCATATTTTCTGTGGCAGCATCAACACACACCTTCCCTTTCTCCCTCCCTTCTACTTCCCTATGCCGCATGTTACCCTGCCACAGCCATTGAAGCAATGCACCTTTTTGGTGGCACAAATAGACATTGTTGACTTTGCATAATAATTGAGTTTAACTACTGCCAAAAGGAAGGCAACTGACTCCGAGCGGTAGCTGCGGGTAGGTGCGGTGCCGTGGCACGGGGGGGGCTGCCAACAGAGTTTAGCTGCTTGGTTGGGTTTTTGTTTGTGGTGAGTCAAGTCAAGGGAAGTGCAGGACATGCATTCAAACCTCCAGCCACTCGCCAAAGCCTCCCCTTGGTTGTGTTTGTGTGTGTTTTGCATTGGAATTTTCGGCAATTTCCATAGACTGCTGTGCAGAGATCCAGGCAACATATATCGACAGACACACACCCACACTCACACTCACACACACACACACTTGTATGGACAGCTGCTAAACAAACTTTGGTTATAGTCCACACGCACCATCTACTGATGATACTACAGCTGCCATATCGGGAGGACGCTGCACAGTCTCCTAGTAAAAAAGTGAACGCCCAGCTCAAAGTCCTGCCAGATGCCAGATAAGTACCAGCTGCAATTAGATATGTGGCTGAGTCCACACAAGTTACGGATTGAACAGTATCAATTCAGTTTTTGACATTCCCAATTTGACCGTTAGCTTCTAGGTAATGGGTTTATAATATAGTACAAATGGATAATTGCTAGAAAGTGTTGTTCAAGTACCTTAAGTCTGGCAGATTATTAATTATTAAAAAAACGAGCTTAATGGCTGCAATTATATTCTAAGAAATTGATCTTATAGCCGTGGAGATAAATTTTTTATAAAGATTTAAGGGCATCTTATTTAGTTAATAAAACCTAAGATATATTGTTACTTAAATGAATTACATTATTAAAATATGTTAATGTAAGATATTTTATTTATTTTTATTAGTCGTAATGTGTGATTCACGTTCACAATTTAAAATTTTTAAATTAGCATATAGGTTATATTTAAAATCCTCCTTAATAGTTTACTCAAACAAATACGAAATCGTTACAGATAAAAAAAGTTTGTAATTTTTAACCCCTTATTGTTATTTTATTAAATTTCTATTAATTTAAGGTTCAACTGCATCCTTTTATTTGCATATGCTCAGTTATTTGATACCTTTTAAGCCACTTTATTTATATTATATAGGGAATTCGAATAAAAGTGTTTACCTAGTAAGCAATTATCAAATTAAATAGAGTACATTAAGTACGAAAACTTTTCGACTGGCCTGTAGGCTGTAGGTCTCAGAGCAAGGCAGCGCAATATAAATCAGAGTATACCTTGTATCAGTGTTGGTGTGTGCGTGTGTGTGAGCGTGAGTGTTTGTGTGACCAGTAAGGAGTTGTCAACAAAAACATAGAGACGCACTTATACGCAAATGTTGTTGCCTGCTGTGAGAGTTGCCAAAAGCTGCAGCAGAAGACTAGACAAAAAGTGCAGACAACCTGCTGCTGCTGCAGCTGCCGCTGCCAGGTCCTTGTTTCTAGTCCTTGTCGCTGGGCCTATCCCTATTGCAATGGCCCCGTCCATCTGGGTGCCTTTGCTTTTGCCGCTCGACAGGCCGGCTCCGTGCTTCTCTGTGTGTTTGCGAACTTTATTAGCAAAATTGTGTTAGTACCGAAATATCCATTAGCCCAATTACGTGTACTTTTGTATCTACGAGTACAGTCTGCTGCCCAGGAGCTGTGGTCGTCCTGCTCCATTCCCCCGCCCGAACTGTAGAACAAAAGTGCAAGCAAATGCGATGAGAGGCGACGAAAGCATCGAAGGCAACTGAGCAGAAAAGTCCTAGTTACAATAACATTTTATACAAAATTCCAAATATTAAAAATTGTATTTCCCAACCGAATAGTGAATGCGCTTGCATGTTAATTAATTAACTATTTATGTCTGTCTTTTGATTTGTGAGATTGTAAATAGTATAAAATCAATTTAACAATATTAACTAAGCATTACGGTGCATTATTCACTATTCATTGATGCATTCATTAATGCAAACATATTTGAAATTTAATTTAGTTTTGTATTCATATATTAACATAAGGTTAATTTATGTTACTTGAATAATAGTGTATGATGATTTTTTTCTTAATTGATTTATTAGTTGGTTAATGTATTTGTTGAGCACGAGAGTATATAACAACGACTAAATTTGGTAGGCATAATTTGTATATATTAGCTATATAATAAATTAATTCGATTTATCAGGCATGCTAGCTATAGCTAATGTATATTATTTTAATAGTAACGCTCCGAGAAATTAAAATACTCTATGAAGTATAAATATTTATATGTGTTTTAATTTCTCTATTTGCAAAATAAACAAATGAAGCTGCAGCAAACTATTTAACTAGGCAGTATGTGGAAAATGGAAAATGTGTTAGGTGCTCTGTGCGGAATGCCGATTGCCAAAATTAAGATGCATGCGACTCGAGTGCATTTGATTATTATTAAGTGACTATTATGTGTGCGTACATGTGCCTGTGTGTGTGTGTGTATGTGTGTGCGTTGGAAAGAGTGTGTGGTTTATAAACAAAGACTACGGAAATTAAAAAATATAACCAAATAAGCTCTGGTAAAATAATCCCAGAGCAACTCAGCAGACTTTGCCCAGAGTATTGTGAGATTCTATTAAATGCAATCAACTGCACAATATTCAGGAATAATAATTTTGTTCTTTATATTTATTTGTTTTTCTTTTTTTCTTTGCTGCTTGAGATGGAAACTGTCTGGCAGTGTACTTTGCATAGAGTGGGAAACTTGTGTATTGCGGTCGAGGAGTTGCATTCTATTTGGGTTAAATTGTATGACTTGCGGCACAAATACAGTCCAAATCTACTTGATGGACTGGCATTTGTCTTTTGAGCTTGTCAATTAGAAAACATTGCGGCCAGCTGGTACTTTAAAATATATTTTCAATTGAATATATTTTCAGTTGACAATTGTCAACTTCGATTGACTTTACTAATGGCTTGTTTTGATGAAGTCTAAAATATGAAACAATCGAATAGACCACAATTTGGACAAGCAATCAAGTACCAGTGGATGCTGCTCGACTAGGTGTTGCCCTGTATAATGTGCTTATTCATTTATCACTTCTTCTTCTTTCCAATATGGAGCTGGTAAAGAGTAAAGTAAACACATAATATTTTTCTATATTGTATGGCCAAACAACTCATAGATTCCAAAATCGGTTATTTAAAGAAAAAAATATAATAAATAATTCTATTAATATTATTAATTTTAATAGATCAATTTATTATATAATTAATTTATACTAAATCGATATTAATAATGTTCAAATAAATAATATAACAAATTATTATATAAAAAATCAAATAGTTAGAACTTATAATATAATAAATTAAAATAATATTAATTATTTGAATTTACAACAATTTACAATAAGTAAATCATTTTACGCTATAAGTTAAATTAAATTAAATGTTATTATATAAGATAAATATATTCATTCTTTAAATTACTTACTCATATTACAAAGTATTCGTAAATATTTATTTATTGTTTTATTAATTATAATTAAATAATATTTATATATCTAATAGAATTTTGATTACAAATAGATATGTTTCTTAGCTTTTCTTAATGCCAATTATTTACAATTAGAAGTTAAAATGCCCTTAAGTACATCCAACCACAACTTGTGTAACTGGACTGAGCATTATTCACACTATAAGGAACCAGTGGTAATTTCCTGGACAATGGCAATTCACATTTCACCTCGATGATCATTTTTAGAATCATAATTACGCAACAACAAGTGGCGTATTAATGCGGAAAATATTTTCGTTATTTTGGCTAACAAGGAAAGGCGCAGAAAAGAAGTGGTGCTGAAATATATATATATATATATATATATATATATATTAATTTTTTTAAAGCTTTTCACACCATTTTCTTGGAACAGCAAAAAGCGTTCTAAAGAATAAAGCGGGACTACTTAAAAAACGTAGGGACCAGGCCTGCGGGGCGGCTCGGACCGAAGCGCTTATATATTATGAATAAATGTTACACAATTTGCCTTTTACGTTCTACGCGTATCTGGCAACTCTTTCTCGCTTTTCTCCAACTGCTGCCATATTTTCAAACAAAATTTCCCGCCGTGCCGCGGCGCTCAGCGCCTGCCATTCGCTGGGATAGTTCGTCCTTTTATGGCTGCTGCGACGTCGTAAATAGCGGAAAATTCAATTAAAAAGCTTCAGCCACTAGAAAAATATCGTCGCCATGGCTACGACTATGACATAGGTACTGTCCAGGACACGGCGCCATACCCCACACCCCACACACACACACACACCGCGCATAGCCACGGTGACGACAGAGCCGAGTGAATAGGCCCGTGCCCAACTGGCTACTTGGAGGCTGTGGGCGTGTTTGGGGCGTGGGATGTGGGATGTGGGATGTGTGATGGGGTGGGGGTGTCATTATAGCTAGCTGACGTCGGCCTAGCAGCTGGACCGACTCGTCCTGGCTCGGCGTCTAAGCTATAGTTGAGCAATCACGTGACAGGTTTGTCAGGCTTTTGCTAAAAAACAAACCGAGCCTGCCAAGCTCTTGTCCACGTCCTCAACGTCCTCCGCCTTGTCGTTCTGGCCTACAATGCTGGTAACAAACAAAAAAAAAAAAAAAGAAAGAAATCGTGAAAAATTTTGTCGTGCGTTTGTCTTTTTCAGCTTTTCATTTTCTACAATTCCCACTCTTTGCGGATTCTGCTTTCTCTGCCTTTTCGCAGCTATTGCTGCCCGCTGTTGCCAGGAGGCGAAGCCTAGGATATCGCTTGATAGGTAGCTTCTAGTTTGTTAACTTGCAGCAGATGCTGATTGGTAGGGTATATGAATATTTATAATAAACAGGGCAAACAAAAAATTGTCAGCTTTCCACATCGACATCCACATCAAGGCTTTGGTTAAAAAAATGTGTTGTCATTTGTTTTCAAAAATTCAATGTATTCTTGAACATTCTTTTAAAAGCCGGGCGTACATAGTTATGAGTTCAATTGGCGCATACTTTGATCTCTATTGGCATCTGTAAAATATGATCAGATAAGTTCAGTAGTTAGCGTTCAATTATTTTATTTAGTACGGCTCGAACTGCCTAAAGCGTTTCTTGTTATAAAACAAACCATTTACAAAAAATACTTGTTCGGCTCGTGATCTGATATTTCTTGGGCTTGAGCTAGGGTTCGATGTTTTTGGCTTATTTAGTTATTATTATAAAAGTTCAGGTTTATTGGGTTGAGTTTAAGGATTTAATTAATACAGCCCAGGTGCTTATGCCTTTTGCCTTTTTAATTCACGTTTTGCCACACTTGCCATATTTATAGCGGATTAATTTGACCGTCTGGCTCTACCGTTTGTCTTACTCTCGCTATTTCCAACGAATTAATTTCAAACGTGGCAAACATCATGAACCGCCTAGACCCAGTCTAACAAATGGCAAGCAGGCGCAGGCATGGCAACTTCAGAATCCCAGCCACGGTCGGCTTGTACCCTTTTACTGCTCCCTCCCCCTTTCCCTGCCCATAAGCCTCCTAAGAGTCAGTTTTCAGTGCCACTTGACGGCCCAATCGACTGTTTGTTTGTGCACAATACTTGGCCAGTGTCTGAGAATCCGTGTGATAGACATGCTTTTGCGCTTTTCTTACTTGTAATTGACAGATTTTTCCAACGTAATGGCAGACGAAATGGTAACGACTTGACCAGCCCAAAGTCCCTTCTAAGCCCATCCGCCGTACAATTCCAACATGCAAAGCCAACGGCACAAACTATGGTCGAGCGTAAACAATGAACTCCGATTTGATTGAATACACTGCAAAGCCCGAGGGCTGTAGCTCGATTTGAGAGTTAAATAAACAATGTACTAACTTATATCAACTCATTGTTCTTTGTTCTTATATTAATTGCTGCAAAATGGCAAAGTATAAAACTGTTTAACGAGGGGGAAGATATTCTTTCGTTTATTTTTAATAATTTTTTATTCAATTAAGATATACTTTAATGTAATGGTTAATTTAAGAAATACACTCAAAGGCTTATCTAGTTAATTAATTAATATTATTTGTATGTACCATTTTTCTTTTCTCGCTAGTTGCCTGTCGTACGGACTGTTCGGGAGAGACGTTAAGTGAAAAAAACTTAAGAAAATATAGAGCAAGATATGAAAAAACAATTCAAATACAACGATATACGAAGGGTCTAACAGTTGGAAATAAGGTAATGTTCATTTTGTTTCTTATGAAAGTTAGTCAGCAATTTATTAAATTATTAATATGTTCGGTTATTTATTATTATATAACTAATCCAAATTAACTGGCTGAGTGTTTTTTATTAAGTTTTATTTTTCATATTTTTGCCTTTTTTTACACCATACGTTGAGCCTCAACACACGGTTTTTTTTCGATTTACAAGTTTCAACTTTAATTTGAACTTTTTATGGCTTTATTATCAGTATTTTTTTCAATAATATTGGCAAGCTAACCGCTAGAAATAAATAAAGTACACGAAAATTCTTAAAAAAATAAGCTTGGCGCGACTTTCCTCCTCGCATTTTTTACACTTTTTTCCCACCAAAACCATATCTAACGCCCACTTCCCTTCTGCCTTAAGCAATTTAGGCAAATGTTTACTTAAGTCGAGCTGAAATTTCCTTAAAATAAAAGTCCTGATTTGCTCTACAACAAGGTGTTTCACCTGGGCCAAAGTGCATTAAATGTTCGTTTATTGCCAGCTTTGTTTTCTGGTCTTAACCCGTCTTTGTTTGTGTTGCCAGACGCCGTCTGCATTTGATTTGTTGGCACCGACTTGCCTCGATATATGAATATTAATAGACACATCGGCCTCAGGTCTCGGTCTCCGTGTAGTTCTCCGACTCCGGCTCAGACTCAGTTTTTTACTCCGACTCCGACTCCGACTTGGGTTTGGGCTCAGACTCTACCTTACCGCTTCGCTGCCTGCAGTAGAGTAATGGCAATATTTATTTTTCATTTTGCAAACTTTGATTTCACACCAAGACACACAGCCACATACACACACACACACACACACACACACACATACACACACATACACACATGCACGTGCACAGTGACCAACTTGATTCATTTTTGTGCCCTTTTCTCGTTGTCGCCAACGCTCAACGCTGTCTTTTGCTGTGCCAATTTTTCACTTTAGTGCATAAATATTTATTGCAACTCAATTTTGCAGGCAATAGAAATGCCATTTGCACCATTAATTCAATGCAACACCTGCCAGCGACGACTCTTGGCTCTGACTTTTTCTAGCCAAAAAAAAAGCACATAGTACACACAAACACATAAGACTTGGCTATGGGCTACATTTCGCAGGAATTTGAAAAATGAAGTCATACTGGAAATTTTTGTGTGTCTATAAAGATTCCAAATGGCTTTATATGCGCCCATATACAGCGAGAGTTGAACGTCTGGCTTATGGCTATTCCTAGTTGTTGCTGCTGCTGCTGCTGCTGTATTCCATTCATGGTCTTTATCGTTTGTGGCAACAGCTGTTGCCTGAATTATGCTAAAATTTATGCCGCAGCCACCATCGAAAGCCGGTAACATCATCATCATCATCATCATGGCCATCATCAGCCCTATCATCATCATCATCATCCCCAATATCAACGTGGCCGCCCTGCCAGCTATTTTGGTTATTTTTAAGTGATTTTTAATAAAGTTGGCTCTGGCTACAACGGGGGGCGCAAAAAAAAACCAAAAAAGAATTTCGTTAAGCGCAACCAAAAACCCAAACGCAGCCGCAAGTGTGAAGTGTGCGCCGGGCAGTTTTACGATTATGGCCAAGTTAATTTTTTCTGCTCGTTTCTGATCATAGAGCTACGTGGTCTTTTATGCCATATTGGAAATATGTTCACTGGCATTTATTATGAAATTTTGTGGTTCAGTTTAATTACATTCATTTGACGCTTCGGTAACCAAATCTGTCTGTTTTCCGGTTTTTCATTTACTGTGTTAATGTGTGTGCTAAGTTTTTCCAATCAGCAGTTAACGATATGATTACATTTTCAGTTGCGGTCGAACTGATAAGCCGCAAAAACATTTTCGCCTGACGCCAGCTTGCAACATGATGCAAGATGCAACAAGAGCTGTTGAAAGCTGTAGCAGCTGTGTTGCAGCTACAATTGTGGGCTACATATTGGGGCATAACATTATTTTAATTAACACCATACAATAAAGTAATCATAATGCTCGCTTGGAAATTAGAAGTATAATATTATTTTCTTGCTTGACTTTCTAGAAATCATCTCCTTAAGGCCAAAGAACTTAATATATAGAATTAAAGATTCAAGAATTCTTAATCCATTTTATGAATTATTTCCCTTCATTTTTTCCCCTATAATTACGTTTATCAGTTGCATAACCTTGATTGCATTCGGAAGAGTATTTAACTTAGCTGGCGACTGTTGAAAGCAAAAATAGCAAAAAATAATTCAAATCTGGATATTCCAAGAAATTAATTCTGAAGTATTTTGTTAAGCAAATGCAGATTTCGAAATATGTAAAAATACAATTTTAAATAGAACAGAATCTATCATTCTAGAAATTTGATATAATATGATGCATGGAAATTATGCTGCGCAAACAAGCATAATTAATCGTTTGGCAATTAATTAAAATTGATAAAAAATACATTTTAGGCTTTTAAATAAAACATAATAGTTATTAATTGTCAATGAGTTAAGAATAACAGACGCATAAGCCTGCAGCAGTAAAAACAAAAAACTTAATAACTTTATATACATACGTGTATAAATACATACATATTTACGTATCTATTTTGCAATTTACTTATATTAATCTAATGTTACAAGGACAGAAAACCTACAAATTAATGCATTAGTTATTGTAGCCAACACAATATTTGAATGATTTAAATAAATATAGAAATAAAGGTGTGAGTTTAAATATTTTACATATTTTTCATGCTACATGTGAATATTGCCATTTTCATGTACATATATTTTGGGGCTTGCTTTAACAAACCTCATCGTTAAGCATTCATTTAAAAATGTTTTTGATTTTATAAGAATTAAATTTGCTTGTTTAGTAATTTTAAGGCCTGTTTAGTTTGTTGTTTAAGATGATGATTAGGTAAACAGGGTAGTAATATGTTAAGCTTCCTTTTATACATATATTTATTTATATTTATATTGCCAGAAATATAAATAAAACTAAATGAAAATTAGGTAACAAACTGTCCCAAAAATGCGTATTCTATTCTATGCATACTTATTCATAAGCCTAAAAATATCATCTCCATAGACATGGTTATGTCGTTTATATAGGCTCACAGAGTTCTTTAGCCCCTTGCCCCCATACTCAATGTGGCCACGTCCGTACATGAAATCATTTGATAATCATTTGCTTGTTGCTATGAGTGAGGGAGTCGTATTGGCGACAGCATAGAGTCCCTGTTCAACTGGATAAGGATTTCCTGTGAATTGATCATTGAGTTTGAAATACGCTTCAGACTGTCATCGACCTTGCGATAACAAAACTTAAAATGTACTTTACCTTTTTCCAAATTTGCGGCAATCTCGGCAATATATTGCTTGTCATATTCTCTCTTTCCATCGCACGCTCTGCTGGGAAAACAGAATGCACAAAGTCGATGCGCATTTAGCCAAATCCTAACTGGCTCCAGGTTAACAACAAATAGTATTGTGATAACAAACAGAACGATTAGAGTGGCACTTAGTATGATTCGGTAAAGGTTTTCTATATCGTTTGTATTTTTATTAAGTCCAGCCAAAATTTTCTGTTCAAATTTAATGAATCGCTCAGCAGTATTATCCATAGTAAGCTTAAAATTTACGAACTTAGCACGATTTTCTTAAGTAACAGCACACACAATATTTTAATTTATTTATTTTGTTATTTATTTCTCTCAAATTTACTTAGTTTTCTGCTTAACACAGCTCCAATTTGATATATTTTTAGAGCAATTAGCAATTATATCATGTCTAACACATTTAAGTATTATGGAGTCTGAACTTCGCATGTGTTGCATCCAAACTGAAAGAGCTATTGGAAACCTGGAAAGAGGCCCGCCTAATATTCTAGAGCAAAACATAATCAAGTTCTGTTATCGTACTCCGTAAGCTCGCTTTTAAGTTATCGTCATGTTATGCCTTGGCATTCATTTTCGCAACACTTCGTTCAATAAATAAATACATATATCTGTAGCAAGTATTACCCGGCCTTTCTCGGGCTAAGCTACGTACTTAATGCTTAAATCACTCAAGGTTTTCCACTCATTTTATTCCCGTTGAAAAATATGTTCACGTCTCATATAGTTAATATAATTGACTTAAGCGAATAATAAAATAAAATGTTTCACATAACTCTTTCCGCGAATATTCCACACTTGTGGGTGGAATTCTTTTTGGAGTTATTTTTCTATATCGTCGATAATGAAACAGAACTTAGAATTTCGCCGCAACTGTCGCGCAGAAAAAGTGTCTTACAAACATCTTTTAAAAAAACAAATTAAAAACTCACACAGACATTTTTTCACGAATTTCCCAAAATTGCGAGTGGATTTCGTTAAAAATTCCTTTTGAAAATGTACAGTAAAATATTGTAGCACTTACGTCTGGGGCTGGGCGCTATTCAGTTAGTCAATCCGTCAGTCAGTCCACAATTTTAAGTACATAGACATATATATGTGCGCACATGAAAGACAAGCAAGAATTATATATTGACGCAAACATTTCCATGCGCAAGGCATTATCAGCCACAAGCGAGTTATTGACCGTAGCTAGCCCAATTATGCTGAGCTTGCACTGTTGGCCATGTATTCCGGCACCAGAGAGCGCATTATCGTTGCTTGCAGATATAAATATAAATATATGTACATATGTACATACGTATAAGGGACTGAGAGCGCAGAAACTCAAATACGCTGTTAATGTTAAATTGCTTTATGTTAAGCTCTTAAATACGAAACGGAATTTATCAGAAAATGTTTTAAGTTCTTTCTTGAAAATAGCAATTTTTTACACATGAAAAAAAACTCACTAAGGCCCAAGCCCTTCTGTTCCCAGGAGAAGTTTTGAAGATATACAATTGCATTTTGATAAACTAATGATTGAAAACTAAGCGACAGCAGAATAAAATTTAAATTTTAAAATTATTTAAGACTTCAAGAGATCAGCTCTTTAAAGCCAAAGCCAAATCATAAGATATGCGATTAAAGTTTCATGAATTTATAATCCATTTATGATGTATTTCGCTTCCTCATTTCCTCTATAATTACGTTTATCAGCTGCATAGCTTTGATTTCATTCGGAAAACCCAAATCGATTTAATCATGGATTCATATATAGAGTATTTTATTGGGCTGGCGACTGCTGATAGCAAAAATAGCAAAAAAAAACAATTAAATCTGGAACTTCTAAGAAATGAATTCTGAAGTATTTTGCTAGGCAATTGCAGAATTCGAAAAATGTAAATATACAATTTTAAATAGAACAATGACATTTGTAAAGAATCGATATTTGAAATTGTGCTGCGCAAACAAGCATAATTAATCGTTTGGCAAATTAATTGATAAAAATACGTTTTAGTTATTTAAATGAAACATAATAGCTATTAATTGTTAATGAGTTAAGAATAAAGGGCGCATAAGCCTGCAGCAGAAAAAAACAACAAAAAATTAATAATTTTATATACATACGTGTATAAATACATACATATTTACGTATCTATTTTGCAATTTATTTATATTAATCTAATATTACAAGGGCAAAAAACGTAAAAATTAATGCATTGGTTACTGTAGCCAACACTATATTTGAATGATTTAAATAAATATAGATAATTCGTAAATATTGACAGGCATTTAAAAGCCTTGAAAAGGTGTGAGTTTAAATATTTTACATGTTTTTCATGCTACATGTGAATATTGCCATATTCATTTACATATATTTTGGGGCTTGCTTTAATAAACCACATCGTAAAGCAAACACTGAAAAATGTTTTTGATTTCGTAAGAATTAAATATCATAGTTTAGTAAATTTAAGGCGAATTTGGTTTGTTGTTTACGTTGATATACCTATTTACAAAATGGTAATATCAAGCAAAAATGTTAATCTTCCTTCTATACAGATATTTATTTATATTTATAGTGCCAGCAGTATATAAAAAAAAACTAAATGAAAATTAGGCAATGAACTACACCAAAAATGCGTATCCTATCGTATGCGTACGTATTCATAAACCTAAAAATATGATCTCCTTAGACTTAACATAGTTATGTCCTTTATATTAAAAATTCGAATCATTACGTTTTATGCAGTTATTTAGGTTCACAAAGTTCTTAAGCTCCTTGCCCCCATACTAAGTTTGGCCACATCCGGACATTTGATGATAATCATTTGCATTGAAATACTCTTCAGACTGTCATTGCGACAAGAAAACTTCAATGTTCTTTACCCTTTTCCAAATTTGAGTCAACTCCCTAAAATATATTGGTTGCCATATTCTTCCTTACCATCGCACGCCCTGCTGGGGAAAACAGAATGCAAAATTCGATGCACATTTAGCCAAATCCTAACTAACCATGTAAATAAACAAGAATATTATTACCCGGCCTTGAACTTGACAAATATTCCAGATAGATAGACCAGGGCTATAGGCTGGCTAAAGGACATCAAAGTGCCTAAGACATGAAGACATTTGGTTTATCCATTAAAATGACCTACTCTCAGTCATATCCTTGCGGATCCTGACAAGCCCTATGCCAAACATCCTGTGTAGACTATGACTATAAACTGGCCAAAGGACATCATGATCGCCTTTCTAGTTTCAGAGATATAGCTATTTTACTGAAAATTTGTGTTTTCGGCCCTTTTTCATTGCGGCCCGCGACTGAAAATTTACCAAGTCCCGGATTTTTAGATGACCCCATAATGTTTTAATGCAGTTAGATGCAGGTGTTCCGTACGATACTATTGCATTGCGTCATTTAAAAATCTGCAAGGATATGTCTGAGCTATGGCTATTTTTCTAAAAAGGATATTATTACAAAACTACCCATAACTTGGATATTTCAAGCTCTTTCGGCATGTCCCTTGCATGTAAAACTGTCTTTATCTTCCCCATTTAGAAAATATAATGAAAAGGACGAAAGTCCTTTAAACAGCCAAGATATGAAGACATGTGGCTTGTATATTAAAATAGCTATATCTCAGCCATATCCTTGCGGATCCTGAGAAGTCCTGTATTAAACAACTCAAAAAGACTAGGACTAAAAACTGTCCAAAGGACATCAAAATCGTCCTTCTGGTTTCAGAGATATGGCTACTTTTTTAAAAAGGACATTCTTCTTTTAGCCATATCTTGGCTATATCCTTAAGGATATCAGAAGGATATACCTTTTCGAACTCGTGAGAAGCAGGACTATCGATTGGCATTCAAGGATTTCCAGAATTCGACAAAAAATTTCACTAAAATTTATTACAGGGGTTTAGTCAGAAAATGGCAAAAAATCGAAAAATTCGGGACTAACTTCGCCATTTGAAGGACTATCGGGATGTCCTTTGGACAGCAGATAGCCCTCGCCCTCCCATTTAAGAATATACAACCCGAAGGACGAAAGTCCTTTAAACAACGAAGTTTTAAGGACAAATTTCAATAAAGAAAATAGGCTATAACTCGGCTATATCCTTGCGTATCCTGACAGGACATGTGTCAAAAAAATTGTACTGACCAGGCCTACCAACTGGCCAAAGGACATCAAGATCGTCCTTGTAGTTTCAGAGATATAGCGATTTTACTGAAATTTTGTGTTTTCAGTCAATTTTCCTTGCGGCCCGCAACTGAAAAATTACCAAGTCCAGGATTCTTAGATGACCCCATAATGTTTAAGTGCAGTTCGGTGCAGGTGGTCCTTACGATCCTAACGCACCATGTCCTTTGAAAATCTGCAAGGATATGGCTGAGTTATGGCTATTTCTTTCCTCAAAATACCCTTTTAACTTCCTTATGATATTTTTGATTCAAATGTGCTTTTATCTTTTCAGATTGAAGGATGCAAGGACTCTGAATCGAGATTCAGGACTTTTACGAATCTAACAAGGCTATTCCTACCAGAATCGGACGTATTTTAAGCCAGATATAGACATTTTAAGCTAAAATCGAAAATACATGCAAAAAACAACAAAAATGTTAATTTTAACAAAAATAAAGGATAAATTTAAAATTATTACTCAAATTCCTGTTTTTGTACTTCCAAGGGATATGGAATTGTGCAAAATTGTAAAATCGACGGACGTTAAAAATCTAATGCATACCCGTAAGGGGCCCGCTGGCTGCCGAGATTTTTCCTAAATTTTGCCAAAATACCAGGCGAACAGAAATGCCCAGAAGGTCGACAAAATTTTTCAGCGATCGAAAAATTTTTGTTGCATACCCGAAAGGGGCACCCATGAGTGCTGTAAACTCGGCTGTTAAATAACAGCTGCGGCTGCTGCTCATTTACAGAAAGAAAAAACATGTTTTTGGACGATTTCAATGTAAATTTATTTCTGTTAAAATTAACATTTTTGGCTATATCTGTCTTAAAATAAGTCCGATCCTGGTAGGAATAGCCTTGTTAGATTCGTAAAAGTCCTTTGAATCGAGCAGAGTCCTTGCATCCTTCAATCTGAAAAGATAAAAGCACATTTGAATCAAAAATATCATAAGGAAGTTAAAAGGGTATTTTGAGGAAAGAAATAGCCATAACTCAGCCATATCCTTGCAGATTTTCAAAGGACATGGTGCGTTAGGATCGTAAGGACCACCTGCACCGAACTGCATTTAAACATTATGGGGTCATCTAAGAATCCTGGACTTGGTAATTTTTCAGTTGCGGGCCGCAAGGAAAATTGACTGAAAACACAAAATTTCAGTAAAATCGCTATATCTCTGAAACTACAAGGACGATCTTGATGTCCTTTGGCCAGTTGGTAGGCCTGGTCAGTACAATTTTTTTGACACATGTCCTGTCAGGACACGCAAGGATATAGCCGAGTTATAGCCTATTTTCTTTATTGAAATTTGTCCTTAAAACTTCGTTGTTTAAAGGACTTTCGTCCTTCGGGTTGTATATTCTTAAATGGGAGGGCGAGGGCTATCTGCTGTCCAAAGGACATCCCGATAGTCCTTCAAATGGCGAAGTTAGTCCCGAATTTTTCGATTTTTTGCCATTTTCTGACTAAACCCCTGTAATAAATTTTAGTGAAATTTTTTGTCGAATTCTGGAAATCCTTGAATGCCAATCGATAGTCCTGCTTCTCACGAGTTCGAAAAGGTATATCCTTCTGATATCCTTAAGGATATAGCCAAGATATGGCTAAAAGAAGAATGTCCTTTTTAAAAAAGTAGCCATATCTCTGAAACCAGAAGGACGATTTTGATGTCCTTTGGACAGTTTATAGTCCTAGTCTTTTTGAGTTGTTTAACACAGGACTTCTCAGGATCCGCAAGGATATGGCTAAGATATAGCTATTTTAATATACAAGCCAAATGTCTTCATATCTTGGCTGTTTAAAGGACTTTCGTCCTTTTAATTATATTTTCTAAATGGGGAAGATAAAGACAGTTTTACATGCAAAGGACATGCCGAAAGAGCTTGAAATATCCAAGTTATGGGTGGTTTTGTTATAATATCCTTTTTAGAAAAATAGCCATAACTCGAACATATCCTTACAGATTTTTAAATGACGTGATGCAATAGTATCGTACGGAGCACCTGCATCTAACTGCATTAAAACATTATGGTGTCATCTAAAAATCCGGGACTTGGTAAATTTTCAGTCGCGGGCCGCAATGAAAATTGGCTGAAAACACAAATTTTCAGTAAAATAGCTATATCTCTGAAACTGCAAGGACGATCTTGATGTCCTGGCCAGTTGGTAGGTATGGTTAGTACAATTTTTTGACACGTGTCCTGTAAGGACTCCCAATAATACAGCCGAGCTATGGCCCATTTTCTTTATTGAAATTTTTCCTTAAAACTTCGTTGTTTGAAGGAGTTTCGTCCCTCGGGCTGTATATTCTTAAATGGGAGGGTGAGGACTATATAGGACGATAGTTCCTCAACTGGCAAAATTAGTCCCGAATTTTTTAAATGTTGGCAACTTTTGGACTGAAACCCTGTAAAAAATTTAAGTGAAATTGTGATCAGATTGCACTGGTACGCGTTCATTAATCTGTTTCGTATCAGAAAGGAATTCTAGGAAATGGCAGCTACAACTTAATGAATAACATAAAGTTATGACGGTCTAATTTCATTAGTTTATTATTGTAAATAAATTTAATAATTTTAGTTTAAAAATGCGCAATAAAATATGTTAAAAAAATTTAAATAAAAATTATCACAATCATTTAAGAATTACAACGTTTTTTAATATTATTATTATGAATATTTTGTAGGGTCTTACTTGAAACAAAGAATATCAAATGGTGATTTAAAAAAAAATGTTTTCCACATGTAAAAAATAACTTACTAAAGCCCAACCCCTTCTGTCGCCAGGGGAAGTTTTGGAGATATACTATTGTATTTTTATAATATAAAAACTCATGGTTGTGAACTCAGCTACAACAGGGGTTGTTTATAGCAATCAGAAAATGTATGGCTGACATGCATGAGGTTTAGTATGACAGTCTAACACTATAAATATACATTTTATAAGTTGCCTGTTATACTTGCTTAACGACAGTTATAAAACCCCTCATTGTATAAGATGTTTGTTATACAGTATTACATATTTTCCAATCGGTATAATTTCCTTCATTGTATAAGACATTTATTATACTGTTATACTTTTTCCCCACAGTTATAACAGATTGCTGTGCAAGTCATACTTTTATCTAGTTATAACTGTCATCGAACAGTAGAGCTTACATTCTAGTTTCACAACCCATCTGTGTAACTTATTCAAGTCAAAAAAAGGTATAAGACTGCTTTTGTCAAAGTCTACAAAAATACTTAAACAAATTCGATGCTATGTTATGTGAATAAATCCCTTTGCTATAAAGTTATTAAGTCTTATATCAATGAGATTTCCTATAAAACGTTCAATGAATTACTTTTAAATACTTATATAGAATAATAAAATGCATAATGATGTGTATAAATCTGACAAAGTATGGCTAGGAAACCTAATGTTGCTATCTAGTCAGAGTTTGCTAAGAAATAGCTTTGAATATTCAACTATTAAATTGAAAATACAAAAAAAAAAAAATGTTATTCCAAGCTTAAATTGAAAGCACTTAACAAACGCAATTGAAATTGCCAACTTAAATTAGTCAGGGTGAAAAGCGATTATAAAGAACTAACTACTGAAAAATATACGCATATATCTCAGTTAAATGGTACATAAATCAGGAAATTGATAAATCGTTTGCAAACGCTGAATAAATTCAAGAGTATCCATACATGGACACATATGTATATATATATAATATATAATATTCCATGGTACCGAATCCCAGTTCATAAAATTAAATACGTGCTTGATAAATGGCCAACCTAAAAATAACGAAAAAAAATCAAGAAACTATTCACATAAAAGAACAAAAAAACGGCAACGGCTAAAAAAGTGGCTGACTTTTAAAATCCGCTCAAATTTAATTTAAAAACTAGCACACACACACACACACACAAACTGATAAATAAATACACAAATAAGCCCCAATCAATTGGGCACAGACAAATAAGCCTCGGATGCAGCAGCAGCAGCAGCAGCAGCAGCGATAACAACAACAAAATACTAAAAAACAATAAAAATAAACAAAAAATAGAATTAAAATCAAAACTTTGTCTATAAAAATGCCCACGAATAACAAACGCAGTCGCACAGTATACAGAAAAAATGCACCCGCCCCTAAAAAAAAAAAAAGACAAACATCAACTGTGGCCAAAATATACGAAAAAAATATACATATTTTTTAATTGAGTTCTATGGGGTATGCTGAGCCAACGCCTTTTTAGCAAATACAAATCTAAGATATCAAAAATATGCGACCAACAACAGTACTGCAGAACATATAGAGCATACAGAAATAATTCTAGGGTATTTTCGGTTAGCGGTTCGTTAAAAAAGGCTAAGGATTTAATAGAAGTGATTAAAATATCTATAGGCTTAGGTAAGCCGAGTACCCGAGTTAAAATCTCTAGAGTAGAAAATGCGCTTAAAAAATATGTATACATATTTAGTTTTGGGTTTGGTAAATATTCTGTATATATTATGATTTAATAAATATTATTATATTCAAACAAATTTTCAATAATGAACTATCGATAAGATAACTATCGATAACGGTCATTTGAATCAATTTTCAAAGTGAAAGCAACAACCCTAACCATACATTTTAAGAGCCTGAAGAACATTTGCTGCAGCCCTATCGGCTGCCATAGATATCTTATAGGTGAAAAAGTAGGGCGTTTAGAAGCGATTATATCTCTTGCCAAAAACACATTCTTTCTATCAGTTATATGCCAGAAGGGTATTCGGTGATGCAGTTTGATTATTGATTGAATTAAAAGCTTCTCTAGCCCGCCCCGTTGCTTAAATCCATACAAGGAATTTGGTCAATAAATATTTGTAATACAGCGTTTTATACCATTTCATGCTGCATTTGTTGCTGATTTTTATTTTATGTGTTGAAAAACTAAACGAAATTTTACGCTTAAGCACACTGGACGGAAGGGCAACGGGAAAATGAAAATATGTGTGTGTTTTGGGTAACATTGAGGCAAGGTATGCGAGAACAGTTTACTGACAGTTAGGGCGGAGGGTGGGCGGGGCGTGTCGTGGCGGGGTTGGGTTTCGGTTCCGGTAGGTTGGCCAGGCAAATCTGCACAAAATTCAACGTAAATGAAATGTGTTTGCGTGCCGCAACAGCTGCATATGTGTATGTGTGTGTGTGTGTGTGTGTGAGAGTGTGTGTTAGTGTGTCAACTACAAAAACCGCACGTGTGTATACACACACACACACACACACACACACAGCGAGAGTCACTGAGGCACATGCCAAAGCTTGCACAACAGCAGCGTGTAACAAGAAAAGGCAAATAATCTTGTAGAAAGCCGAAGCTTGAATACTCTTATAACTGAAAAACAAAAATAACTGTAATTAATGAAAACTAAATTAACTATATATTCTATTAAATTATTGTATGTATATTCATTTAGATATTTATATTTTTTTATATTGTAAGAGTGACCAACTGCATTGAATAGCTGTGGTAACTTTCTTTGCCGCGTCTAAAATGTCACATGCAACAATTTCCTGAGCGCATTTTAAAGACGCTTTTTATGTGCCGCCATTTTGTGAGTGAGTGCCAACGAGTGCATGTGCATGTGCATGTGCATGTGTGTATGTGTCCGCGTGTTTGTGTGTGTGTAGCGTAAAATTTTATTTGACTTGCGTGTAATGTTCGCACAGACACACACACAAAGATCGTTATGTTGTGCCTATGCGAACGCCTTTGCGAACATTTTCAAGGATTGTAAAAAGCAACTCAATGACAAAGGAGCTGCACAGCAGGGAAACGGGGCGGCAATGGGGGGATCACTTTGAGCAACAAATTAAATGAACGGCAAATGCCAAAAATGTGTGAAGCAGCTGCCGGCAAGGACGAGCTATCTTGCAAAACTGCCATTGACATACGTAAGCTGCTGCTGCGTGCGGCAAGTGTTGCAAGTATCTCACAGATAGCGTCTGCATCTGCATGCACAAATGTATCTGCGGCGAGAGTGCAACTGTAGCCGCATCTGTGTGCGTTATTTCACATATGCATTTTGTATGAGGCCACGGTTTCAAATGCCTTTTGAGCATCTGCAATTATGATTAAGCTGCGATGTCAACCTTTTCAAAATGCTCGCAAGGATTCGCGCAGCTAGCGAAAATCATTACAAATCATTTGGGCTTAGCAAATGCTGACAAGCGAGGGGCAGCTGATCCATAGCGGCATAATTAATTAAAATGAATGCCCAGAATCAAATATTTTATAAAAGGTTTGTAATTATTTTATAATTATTATTATTAATTTTAAATGACATTTTCACTGTTTTTGTCAAACTCAATTTCAAGAAAGGAATCACTTTTTAAAGGTAAATTAGTGGGGAAAGTTAAAGTTTGTAATTAAATGATTGTATCAATCCAAAAAGCACACAAATCTAAGTTAATTAAAACTGCTCGAGGGATATTTGCGTTGCGAACTACCACCTAACACCTTGCACGACCACAGTCACAATTAGCTGCAATTAATTTGCGCTAATTCAATTGTCACAGCAATTGCTGACAAAAGGGCAAAACAAAAGTCACTCCAATCAAGCTCAATAGTTAATATTGGCTGCAGGCGGGAAGCGCGTGCAACCACAAGGGGCTTAAAGCTCCATTAAAGTTATTGCCGTGAGTAGTCCAGCGGCAACCGGAAGTCGAGTGGTCGCACATGTGAAAGGGGCAACATTTTCCAATGCACAATGCAAACACATGTGAGTGGCTACGGTGCCCACTAACTATGATGAACGTGCGCAGTTGCTTTAAGGGGTCAGCAGGCACGACCCAATTCGAGAGAGCATTTTCCACAACACAGACAAAAGCCGAAAACTACAATGAAACTGAAAACGGAAAGCAGAAAAGCTAACAAAGTGCTGCCACTCCCATGTCCTGCCCTGCCGCCCCCGTTACACCTAATCAACCCGTCTGTTGTCTGGCCCAGCTAATGTGGTACACATTCATTTGCATAGAGCGGCGAGTGCCGACATTGTAGTTGCTCCATTGGACCTAATGAACACCCAGGCGCCACACATGCATCCCCCTTCCCAAATATGCTCACACTCACACACGCATACACTATAAACAGTTTGTCGCTGCCCCTGCTCGCGTCCTGCACTAAATGATAGTGAAACTGTTTTATTTTCGTGCCACTCACACGAGCATTCACAGAGCAACAAATAAATGAACACATCACTCACACCAAAGCAAGAAGCACGCGCACACACACACGTGCCTTAAATAAAAGGACACAGCACCGGAGATTGCAGGTGGGAAACTGTATGTGTGTGTTTGTGTGTGTCTGGATATACAGTGGGGCGCTTAGGTCGCTTGACATCAATAAACAAAAAATCACAATTTAGTTATTGAGCTAGGCTAACTAATTTTAAGATCAGACTCTGAAATTTAAGGAGTTTTCTACATCATTTTTGGAAAATGTGTGACATGTAATACCGATTGGTATTACGAAATTTGCATTCTTAAATTCTAATTTTAATCTTCTCAGTATTTACGGATCCAAATAGCAATGCTTTCCAAATTCGGACTCTCCAATTTCATACCTTTAAAGTTTATATAAAAATAATAAATTTCAATTTTAATCAATAACGTTGGTTTCTAGTTGACCCACATATCGTTGGTTATCCCATACCTTGGATAAAGCCATATCATTTTTTTCTGATTAAGACTTTCATCCGTCCTTATGAATAAGTCCATAGTCCAAGGTTCTTGGATGAACCCATAATTTTTGAAAGCAGATCGATGTAGGTGGTCCTCACGATCTCAATTCCGAGCTATGGCTATTTTTCTAAAATGGATATTGATCACCAAATCAGTCATAACTCTGCTATTTCGAGCACCTTCAAGATGTCAAGTAGATAGTGCTCATAATTTGACTCAAATTCCATTAAAAGTCTCCAGCTCTCAAAGGTTCTCCATCAATTCCATCACACAGATGGACAAATAGACAATCAATCAATTCTGCTCGGAATATATATATATATATATCTTATGTCTTTTTGTCTGTTGCATAAAATCACCGTGAATACCAAATGTCCCACTGAGCCCTGGATCCAGACAGCGCTTACGCGCGACTCCCGTGAGAACCTGAACAAGTTAAGGTGCTGGTGGGGGAGCGGGGCTGATGGCAGCCGGGTATCCGCCGATGACAAAGTTAAAAACGGATCTCTGGCCGGGATTGGGGGCGCACGGAAAGCAATTAAATTCAAATAAATGAACTTAATTGAAGCAGATTAACTCAGCAGCCGTCGGCGAGCAGCAGACGATGCAACAGCCCTGCATGCAGGCGTGTGTATGCGTGTGTGTTTGTGAGTGTGTTTGTGTGTGTGTTAGTGTGTGTGTGTGTGTGTGTGTGTGGTTGGGCTAAATGTCCTTGTCAGTCAGTAGCCGGCGACGTGCCCTGCTTTCACTTCCGCTGCCATATCCGTCGCCTTTCCTCCCTATTTAACTGTCAAGTGCTGTTCGTTTTTCTGTTTTGAGTTGGGTTTCGCATTTTCATATGAAAGTGACGAAATACATTTTTATTTACTGCCCGCGCTTAACATAAAGTTAAAGTGTGCGTGTCAAAATTGAGGTTAGTCGATTGCTGCCTGCTTCACCTGGTTCCCTCGTACCCGACGCATGCAGCTAATGCTGCTCCGGCGATTAATGTGCTGTGCTTAAGTTTTCCACCTAAGCTAACTTAAATTGTAGCAGCTCATACACCTATTCTAATTTTTAAGCTCCCTCTCAAAAACCTTTTTCTATGCTATAATATGTAAATACCCTCTCTAGTGCTACTGTTTTATTTTATACTCTCTTCCAATATCTTAAGGTTAAGCGTTTGTAATTGGGCGTAAAAATACTTCTGCGATCCAAGTTACTAGAGATACATACTATGTTGGTTGAACATCATGGTTTCACATGTATTAATATCAAATTAAAGGGTATCTTCTAATTGAGCATACAGTCAATGTATAATTGTTATTATAAAAATATTGTGTACGTATTAATTAAATACTTCTGCTGGAATACACAAATCGTGCAGAAAATATGCATATAGGCTTTCCACACACACACACACATACACACACTGCATCAACATGCACTCTTGAAGGATTAATTGCTGGCATGTTAGCGAAATTAAATTACCTAGTTGCTGGGCTGTGCAGTCAAAAGGGTTAAACTAGTTGAAGGACGCACTAATGAAGTAGAATTCCGTTGGATACAGAGCGCGAACGATTCATTTTTTTTATATGTAAGAAATGCTGCACAAGCTTTTATAAAACTATCCTATATTATTAATTCCTTATGTTATAATGTTACTACTTTTTATTAATTGCGTATTAAAGAGCATCAATAAATCAGATTAAATAAATAATATCGTGCCTTTTTATATAATGCCAAATGTTTTTTATTCAAATATTTTGCTTTTGAATAAGCTCCAACCAGAGTTGCCACCGAATAAACTCAGATTTGCGAAAGCTAACGTTAAAGCAGCTCCAACATCCCTTAACGAAAATCAAGCACCAAAAAAGCTCAAATTGTTTTTCAGCTTGAGCTTTTTTCAAACGCATTTAAGCAGAATACAGCATAGCAGAATCTCCTGTTCAAGCTTTTATTCAATGAAAGCTCAATGCTAGTGAAAATAGTTACCAATTTAATAGAAAGCTTAAACAGCTTTTGGGGCTCATAGTAAAAATATTCCACTACTCCTGAGGAGCATTGGACCACGCAACATAGAAGAAGATATGCTGCCTAATTCGAAGTATCTTTAAGATACAAATCAACTTTGAAAATATTTTTGTTGTATTGAATGTGCATATTGCACATAGTGTTGAGTAAATATTTATATATTTAATATTTTATATAAATAGTTTTCGTTTCTCAGTCTATTAACATCTTAATAATTACGCCTTTTTTAGGTCATGTCCTTTATTCATTCCTGTCTATATTTATAGTAAGAAGGACCTTGTGAAGAATAAAGTGAAAAAGGAACATGATTTATATATTCATTTTAAATGAATATAATCAAAATAAAATTATATAGAGTCTTAAACAACTCTGTTCGTGAGCATATATATTTAAAGAAGCTGTAAAAGTTATATCACACAAATAAAAATGTAAAAAAAAAGTAAAATTAAAATCCATCCGGGAACAATAAAAACTGACAACAACAACTACAAGGAGAAGAACAACGGGAACAACAACGATCGAACGAGATGCAAAAAGTTATCAGCTGTTACACTGCGTATTGAGGGCAAGCCGAAAGCGTTGCACTTGAAGTTGAATTGAAAACGAGCGCAGAGTCAGCCCCGGAGTCAGAGGAAAAGCGGAAAAACACCCAACCAACACGAAAAGTGAAACTGACAAAAGCAGTAAAGTTTTATAGAGTTGATGTCGTTGTCATTGTTTTTGTTGTTGTTGTCGTAGCTGCTGCTGCTGCTGCTGTTGACAGTTATGCCCGACACAATGGCGACAGACAGTTCAAGGTCGTCTCAGAGCAAAGGGTTCCAAATTGCGGTTACTGTGGGTGGCTCCCTCTAATTAGGCCATGCTCAAGGGTTAAAAAGGTTGGTGAACCGAAGGCTATAGAGGAATCTCGAAGGCGGGCTATAAATGTGATTAGCAAGCATCCAATAAGCGTCACTTTCAGCAGCCACGCCAAAGGAATCACAGGATTAAAGGTTCTTAGAACAGCCACATCTTGTGGCATAGTTTACAATTGACGTCACAGCCAAGCAAATGCTTCTTTTATATATATGTATATAAATATATTCTTTACAATTCCTCTTCTTAATTACAGCTGACAGGTGCTGTCGTCTACGCTCAAGGCGACGCTCTCCCTCCACTAACCACAAGGCTCCCTTTGGCTGCACATTTTGTCAATATTCTCACAAGTTCACAAATACTGTCAGTGGGGGCCGTGTTTATATGAACGTACACAAGCTCCTAATATGTAATTAATATGTATTTTATTTACTTACTTTTTCGAAGCAAAACCAAAAATAAAAATATGTGTTGGCGATGCATATTTTTAAGAAGTATTCTTATTTATTTCATAATAAGAACAATTGGAACAGCTGTTCTGAACCTGTTAAATCAACAGGTCGACGTATTTCTTTATGAAACTGAGAGACTTTTTTTGCTTTGTGCAAAAGACTACTCTCGCAAAAGAATCGCAACCTGAGACTTGCCCAGAAGACCGCACGGCCAAAAAGGGATTATCCGGTATGAGAATCTCTAAGTCAAGAGTAGCTGAGGAAGATATACTCTGTAGCACTGCACTGTACACTGCAAACTTATCTTTATATTAATATATACAGAGAGAAACCAGTAACATTGGGGTTTGTTAACCAATCTTTATCATACTATATGTTTAGTGCTACAATATTACATCTTAATGTGTGCAAATAAAAGAGTACAAAAGACAAAGCTGAAATTAACGATAAGCAAAAGTTGGTGGAGATCAGCTCAAGTTCTTGTAGTCTTTGAGATGGATGCATTCATACAGACAATCAAAAGTTATTCGGTTGTAGTTAACACTGCTTTTTAGGCTAACCAAAAATATACTTACTTATATACATCAACTGTAGAGGTCGATTTGTATGCATGTAACCAATATGCCCTTTACTACTCATTTCAATTGATATACTTGTATTCCCAAAAAGCAAAGTTGTAATTAGGCAAGTTTTATCATTTACATGTTCGTGACCATTTACATATTATTATTGGATCTTTAATTAGCCAAACAAACCTGTTGTCTCTAGATTTAATAAAGAAATGCAGACATTTCAAGTATTTCTGTCCAAAGAGGAGCGCATCTTGAATGTTCAACTAGAATTCAATGCTGTCACTTGACTTGAGACAAGTCTCAATTGCCTTTCAATCATCGTAAACTGAGACGGATGGCCTCCAGTCCTGCAGGAACTCAGTTCTGCAGTGCCAGGCGAAAAAGAAACTCATGAAGATGCTGATTATGCGTTTATATCCGGGCAACGGCCAAGATGCGTTTGGGTGTGTGTGGTTGCTTTAAGTCCACATTATTAACCCAAAATGTATGCATTAGGTTGTTGTGTGTGTATATGTGTGTGGGTGTATTTTCATTACCACCACGCGTGCAATTATTAATATTTTATGCACTCTACCCACTAAGAGACGCAGACGCCTCAGCATTGACTCGACATCAGCGCACAATGGAGCTGCCGGCAGACGGGCAGTCAGCGAGATTCGAGGCCCAGACTCAGGCTCCGAAACGTCCTCGGCTGCAGAGGGGATGCCCACCCCTTCAGGTGGGTCTCAGGCAAACAGGCGTTAAATACGGAAAATAAAACAAAAACCGGTGTGGAAATTGCAAGAGACGTGCAAGAAATTATTACAAGTAACATTTATTTTTATTAAAGCACATGCAGGACGCCTTTAGCAGGACACAAACACACACACGCACAGAGACTGGCTCAGAGCAGGCGGAGCAGTTTGGGTCCTGCCATCCAGCCAGCCACCCAGCCAGCCAGCACGTCACACAAAGTGATCTCATAATCATCCTCTGTGCGTTTGGCTTGCCAGCCTTGCCAAAGCGAGCCAAACAAGGAGCATAATTTTTACAAAAGGCTTCCCGCATTTACCTGCCCCCAACCCCAAGCCCACACCGCGCCACATTCTGCAAGGTCCTGGAAAAATTGTTGCTGTTAAGTTTAAGCGCGTGTCTGTGTGTGCAGATTAAATGTTTGTCGTATGCCTCGGAAAGCAGAGAGATGATGGGCGGTAAGCAATGAGAGGCGGGGCAGTATGGGTGAGACACAAGGTGGTGCTACATGAAAACAAACACCAAAACGTAGCAGACAGCCAGAGGATGGCAGTTTATTACGGTTTATTAGCGAGTGTAGCGGCATTTCTTTTCATGTACTGCCTTGGCCTTGCCAGAACTCGCTTGCTCGCTCTCTTTCTCTCTCTCTCTTTCTACCTCTGCCTTTCTTTATATCAGGTAAGTGTATGGGCATGTCATTGGCTTAGCCTGGCAGCATGCCAATACGCATATATATACACATACATTTGTATAGGTATCTACGAGCGGATATCTGTACTATCTGCTGCGGTAGGGCTAGTCCTTGTTCGTCAGATGGGTATGCTCACTGTAGGTGTGTAGGTGTGTGTGCTTGTGGTATTTGATATCTTGATTTGATTTCTATTATTTTCCATTTCAGGGCATCTTAGGTAAGCAAGACATTTAATATAAATATGAAGACAAAATGTTTCTTTTGTTTCTCTAAAAAGCAAAAATTATGAAAAATTGGAAAAATATATACTAATATAAAAACGCACTCCTGCAATGGAGTGTCGCAGAGCTTAGTATTAAAAAATATTAAGTCACATTTCTGCTTTTGTTCTATAATGGTATTTAGTCTTCGCCTACCGATGTTAAATTCTCTATCTTGTCCAATAATATTTGTATATGTAGCTCATAACGGCCATAAAGAAGCGTCGCAAGATTTTATCATCAGCGAACTTTACTATCGACTCTGAATTTGGAAACCATTGCCTTCAGTATTGCCTTCACTTGAGCCTATAATGCTGTTATCACAGATTCACCCATTTGTTGGCAAAATAAATAAAGGTAATACAATTACCAACTTTTATTATCTTGTTGGCATATGCCAAAAATTTATCAATCAATTTATAACAGCTATATTATTTAATATTTTGTTACTGATCAGCGGACAGTTGTTGGTCCTTAAATATGTTATACAGCTAGGCAAGCCCGTTATTAAAACCAACTTCCCCATTCAAGAATTTAAAATTTGTATTTATATTTAAAGACACAGTTGATGCTTAACACGGTTTACATGAATAAAATCAAACCATAAAACCAGTTTCTATATATTTACATCCCGAAACTAGTTATTATTTAAATTGCAGCTTTAAGTGTTTTGTTTGTGCATTAAATATTGCGCTTGTCATGAGCACTTAAATTATATATAATAATTATAATTTCAATTAAATTCGAGTTTTAACTCTTGAAGCGCATTAACTGAAATTTTCGCATCAAATTTACATTTGGCCCGTTGTGTTTAATAATTGCATGAACATTGAGAACCACGTTGTGGCTATTATCCTGCTTGGTAAGAGTTTAAGTAATTAGAACTCGATTAAAGGACAAGACGGTGGTCTGGCAACGACAGGGTGGGAAAGGGGAAGGTGGGTTGTCGGGCGTTGCTGGACGAGTTGCATTCGCAAACTTGCCAACAAGTCGAAAAACATTTCATGCGCATTCAAATGCAAAGGACCAAAACTAATGCCACAGGAGCAACAGCAGCAGCTTCACGAAGGGGAGGGGAAAAGGCTAGAGAGAGCTAGGGGAGCACTGAGCTGAGAGTGGAGAGACTACAGCTGGCTGGATGTCTGCTCGTCCGCGGCTCTCCCAAGTTAAGTTCATGCAAAATGCAGAATGCGAAAATCCTGGCAATTAAAAAAAAAAAACCGTAAAAATGGGCGGCAGCATGGCGGGGTGGTGGGTGGTGGTTGGTGGATGGTTGCGGCATCAAGCACAAATGGGCAAGGCCCGTTGACAGCTGGCAGCAGGAAGGTGCACACACAATGACCGCAAAGCTGCCGCGAGCGCTGCAACAATTAGCTAGCGACCCGCAGCCCGCTCCGCACCCCTCAGTCATAAGCTAGACGCGTTGCACTGTTTGCACACATGTGTGTTTATGTGTGTGTGCGTGTGTGTGTGTTAGTTTAGGCCACGACAAATTGCGCACAATTCGTGCCTAATTTTTAGCTAACATTTGTGTCGCCCTTTTCACCTCATTCAAGTTGCAACTTAAAATTTGCTTTAAAGTTCCCAAAAACGCGTCGGCAAATAAAAAGATTGCGAGTTCACTTTATCTAATTGAAGTCGAATTGGATCCGCTCTGTAAATGCTTATTTCCCTGACTGTCTGGATTCTTTCCAGCCGACAAGTCTGTGTCAATGTTCGTCTAGCGTTTATCATTTCAAGATAATTGAGCAAATTAAGAGGCAAGAAAAAAATTTGATAGAGACAAAAAACAGATGTGTCGATGACTGAATACCCTAGGAGACATATATTAGATTTCGAATTTCTTTCTATTTTGTAGCCACACAATATTTGAAATTATTTATAAAATATCCAAAATACCAAAATATCATTATGCTTATGAAATATTAGTATGAATAAACAGATGTAGCTCAATAATCCGATCAGAATGTAAATAAAGTTGATACATACTTAGTATAGAATATATTATATTATTACATAATAATATACAGTTAAAAACAGTAAGCACTTTAATATGTTTATATATATTTATGTTTAATATGTTTCTGAACCAGAACAAATTGAGGAAACACCTATACCCACTCACGCTAAATAATGTATGTTAAAAAGCATTGCCTCTTTTAAATGCGAACATAGAAAACAAAAGTTAAAACAAATTATTCGAGTATATAAAGCAAAAAGCTGGGTAAATGTCTAAAGGAACATTTTCACAAAATTGAATGGCCCGTTGCAAAAGCTTTTATCGAAAACGCAAGCCAATCAAATAAATAGACAAACAAACCTGAACACTAAATAAATTTAACTTTTCGTTACCAACACAACAGCAACTGCAAAAGCAAAGAAACTAAATCGACAAAAAAGCGAAAACACCCAAAGGCGTTTGCCAATAGAGAAAAGGTCGAATCCAAAACTTCCACGAAATTTTGTTGATTCATCGCAAATAACACAAGGAAATTCGTAAATGGGAACGGGCCAGAATTTCGAACGGCTAACATGCGCGACTGACGACCTTTAAGCAAGTTTTTCAATTAAATGTATGAAAAATACAAATTAAAATCTAAATTCTGAAAGCCTACAGGATACGGCTGCCTATGCGGGAGTATTGACAGCAAAATAGGAATTTCATATGCAAATGCAACTTCATTATCGCAAATAAAAAACTGTCAGCTGGGTCTGGCGCCTGTCAAACCCTAAACTGGCAGCTACTTGCATTAAATTGACAAATGTCATTCGATCCGAAAGCTAAGGACACAAACTTCCTGTGCAACTGTGAGGCTGCCACTGTCACTGCCTCTGCTTCTGCCTCTGCCTGTGGCAGGTTGTGTTTGCAACACACACGCGATATTTAAACAAGTAAGAGGTTCTAGTCGGGAGCTCCCGACTAGGGGATACCCTGAACCCTCTTCTTCCAACATCAAATGCTTATATATAGTCTATTTTAGAAGCTATATGTCAAGTTTGGTGACTTCTGCCTGTTACATATATTTGGCTTTCGCAAAAATACAATATACCCTTATACCCATTTTTGATGGGTTCAGAGTATAAAAAGCCAAACTTCGTGAAAATCGGGTGAGATTTTGCCGAGATATGGGGGTGGTAATTTTTGACCCATGTCTATATACGAATCTTGGGGTAAGATTTGGACATGAATTTCGACTAAAAAATCGGTGTTCAGATTTGAATGCCAGATTAAACTAGAGGGAAACCATGAAGAAAAGTCCAAACTTCGCGAAAATCGGGTGAGATTTGGCCGAGATATGGGGTTGGTACATTTTGACCCATGTCTATATACGAATCTTGGGGTAAGATTTGGACATGAATTTCGACCAAAAAATCGGTGTCGAGATTTGAATGCCACATAAATCTAGAGGGAAAACAATGAAGAAAACGCCAAACTTCGTGAAAATCGGATGAGATTTGGCCGAGATATGGGGGTGGTAATTTTTGACCCATGTCTATATACGAATCTTGGGGTAAGATTTGGACATGAATTTCGACCAAAAAATCGGTGTCGAGATTTGAATGCCACATAAATCTAGAGGGAAAATCATGAAGAAAAAGCCAAACTTCGTGAAAATCGGATGAGATTTGGCCGAGATATGGGGGTGGTAATTTTTGACCCATTGGTATATACGAATCTTGAGGTAAGATGTGGACATGAACTTCGACTAAAAAATCGCTGTTCATTCTTGAATGCCAGATTAATCTAGAGGGAAACCCATGAAGAAAACGCCAAACTTCATGAAAATCGGATGAGATTTGACAGAGTTATGGGGGTGGTAAATTTTGACCAATGTCTATATACGAATCTTGGGGTAAGATTTGGACATGAATTTCGACCAAAAAATCATTGTCGAGATTTGTATGCCACATAAATCTAGAGGGAACACCATGAAGAAAACGCAAAACTTCGTGAAAATCGGATGAGATTTGGCCGAGATATGGGGGTGGTAATTTTTGACCCATTGGTATATACGAATCTTGGGGTAAGATGGGGACATGAATTTCGACTAAAAAATCGGTGTTCAGATTTCAATGCCAGATTAATCTAGAGGGAAAACCATGAAGAAAAAGCAAAACTTCGTGAAAATCGGGTTAGATTTGGCCGAGATATGGGGGTGGTAAATTTTGACCCATGTCTATATACGAATCTTGGGGTAAGATTTGGACAAGAATTTCGACCAAAAAATCGGTGTCGAGATTTGAATGCCATATTAATCTAGAGGGAAAACCATGAAGAAAAAGCCAAACTTCGTGAAAATCGGATGAGATTTGGCCGAGATATGGGGGTGGTAATTTTTGACCCATGTCTATATACGAATCTTGGGGTAAGATTTGGACATGAATTTCGACTAAAAAATCGGTGTTCAGATTTGAATGCCAGATTAATCTAGAGGGAAAACCATGAAGAAAAAGCAAAACTTCGTGAAAATCGGGTTAGATTTGGCCGAGATATGGGGGTGGTAAATTTTGACCCATGTCTATATACGAATCTTGGGGTAAGATTTGGACAAGAATTTCGACCAAAAAATCGGTGTCGAGATTTGAATGCCACATTAATCTAGAGGGAAAACAATGAAGAAAACGCCAAACTTCGTGAAAATCGGATGAGATTTGGCCGAGATATGGGGGTGGTAATTTTTGACCCATGTCTATATACGAATCTTGGGGTAAGATTTGGACATGAATTTCGACCAAAAAAACGGTGTCGAGATTTGAATGCCATATTAATCTAGAGGGAAAACCATGAAGAAAAAGCCAAACTTCGTGAAAATCGGATGAGATTTGGCCGAGATATGGGGGTGGTAATGTTTGACCCATGTCTATATACGAATCTTGGGGTAAGATTTAAACAAGAATTTCGACCAAAAAATCGGTGTCAAGATTTGAACGCCACATTAATCTGGAGGGAAAACCATGAAGAAAAAGCCAAACTTCGTGAAAATCGGATGAGATTTGGCCGAGATATGGGGGTGGTAATTTTTGACCCATTGGTATATACGAATCTTGGGGTAAGATGTGGACATGAATTTCAACTAAAAAATCGCTGTTCATTCTTGAATGCCAGATTAATCTAGAGGGAAACCCATGAAGAAAAATCCAAACTTCGTGAAAATCGGATGAGATTTGGCCGAGATATGGGGGTGGTAATGTTTGACCCATGTCTATATACGAATCTTGGGGTAAGATTTAAACAAGAATTTCGACCAAAAAATCGGTGTCAAGATTTGAACGCCACATTAATCTGGAGGGAAAACCATGAAGAAAAAGCCAAACTTCGTGAAAATCGGATGAGATTTGGCCGAGATATGGGGGTGGTAATTTTTGACCCATTGGTATATACGAATCTTGGGGTAAGATGTGGACATGAATTTCGACTAAAAAATCGCTGTTCATTCTTGAATGCCAGATTAATCTAGAGGGAAACCCATGAAGAAAAATCCAAACTTCGTGAAAATCGGATGAGATTTGGCCGAGATATGGGGGTGGTAAATTTTGACCCATGTCTATATACGAATCTTGGGGTACGATTTGGACAAGAATTTCGACCAAAAAATCGGTGTCGAGATTTGAATGCCATATTAATCTAAAGGGAAAACCATGAAGAAAAAGCCAAACTTCGTGAAAATCGGATGAGATTTGGCCGAGATATGGGGGTGGTAATTTTTGACCCATTGGTATATACGAATCTTGGGGTACGATTTGGACATAAATTTCGACCAAAAAATCGCTGTTCAGATTTGAATGCCAGATTAATCTAGAGGGAAACTCATGAAGAAAACGCCAAACTTCATGAAAATCGGATGAGATTTGACAGAGTTATGGGGGTGGTAAATTTTGACCAATGTCTATATACGAATCTTGGGGTAAGATGTGGACATGAATTTCGACTAAAAAATCGCTGTTCATTCTTGAATGCCAGATTAATCTAGAGGGAAACCCATGAAGAAAAATCCAAACTTCGTGAAAATCGGATGAGATTTGGCCGAGATATGGGGGTGGTAATTTTTGACCCATGTCTATATACGAATCTTGGGGTAAGATTTGGACGTGAATTTCGACTAAAAAATCGGTGTTCAGATTTGAATGCCAGATTAATCTAGAGAGAAAACCATGAAGAAAAAGCAAAACTTCGTGAAAATCGGATGAGATTTGGCCGAGATATGGGGGTGGTAATTTTTGACCCATGTCTATATACGAATCTTGGGGTAAGATTTGGACGTGAATTTCGACTAAAAAATCGGTGTTCAGATTTGAATGCCAGATTAATGTAGAGGGTAAACCATGAGGAAGAAGCCAAACTTCGTGAAAATCGGATAAAATTTGGACGAGATATGGGGGTGGTAATTTTTGACCCATGTCTATATACGAATCTTGGGGTAAGATTTGGACATGAATTTCGACCAAAAAATCGGTGTCGAGATTTGAATGCCACATTAATCTAGAGGGAAAACCATGAGGAAAAATCCAAACTTCGTGAAAATCGGATGAGATTTGGCCGAGATATGGGGGTGGTCATTTTTGACATATGTCTATATACGAATCTTGGGGTAAGATTTGGACATGAATTTCGACTAAAAAATCGCTGTTCATTCTTGAATGCCAGATTAATCTAGAGGGAAACCCATGAAGAAAATTCCAAACTTCGTGAAAATCGGATGAGATTTGGCGGAGATATGGGGGTGGTAAATTTTGACCCATGTCTATATACGAATCTTGGGGTACGATTTGGACAAGAATTTCGACAAAAAAATCAGTGTCAAGATTTGAATGCCACATTAATCTATAGGGAAAACCACGAAGAAAAAGCCAAGCTTCGTGAAAATCGGATGAGATTTGGCCGAGATATGGGGGTGGTAATTTTTGACCCATGTCTATACACGAATCTTGGGGTAAGATTCGGACATGAATTTCGACTAAAAAATCGCTGTTCATATTTGAATGACAGATTAATCTAGAGGGAAACCCATGAAGAAAAAGCCAAACTTCGTGAAAATCGGATGAGATTTGGCCGAGATATGGGGGTGGTCATTTTTGACATATGTCTATATACGAATCTTGGGGTAAGATTTGGACATGAATTTCGACTAAAAAATCGCGGTTCATATTTGAATGCCAGATTAATCTAGAGGGAAAACCATGAAGAAAAAGTCAAACTTCGTGAAAATCGGATGAGATTTGGCCGAGATATGGGGGTGGTAATTTTCGACCCATGTCCATATACGAATCTTAAGGGAAGATTTGGACATGAATTTCGACCAAAAAATCGGTGTCGAGATTTGAATGCCACATTAATCTAGAGGGAAACCCATGAAGAAAAAGCCAAACTTCGTGAAAATCGGATGAGATTTGACCGAGTTATGGGGGTGGTCTGGATACGAATCTTGGGGTAAGATTTGGACATGAATTTCGACCAAAAAATCGGTGTCGAGATTTGAATGCCAGATTAATCTAGAGGGAAAACCATGAAGAAAAAGCCAAACTTCGTGAAAATCGGATGAGATTTGACCGAGTTATGGGGGTGGTAATTTTTGACCCATGTCTGGATACGAATCTTGGGGTAAGATTTGGACATGAATTTCGACCAAAAAATCGGTGTCGAGATTTGAATGCCACATTAATCTAGAGGGAAAACTATGAAGAAAAAGCCAAACTTCGTGAAAATCGGATGAGATTTGACCGAGTTATGGGGGTGGTCATTTTTGACCCATGTTTATATACGAATCTTGGGGTAAGATTTGGACATGAATTTCGACCAAAAAATCGGTGTCGAGATTTGAATGCCACATTAATCTTGAGGGAAACCCATGAAGAAAAAGCCAAACTTCGTGAAAATCGGATGAGATTTGGCCGAGATATGGGGGTGGTCATTTTTGACATATGTCTATATACGAATCTTGGGGTAAGATTTGGACATGAATTTCGACTAAAAAATCGCTGTTCATATTTGAATGACAGATTAATCTAGAGGGAAACCCATGAAGAAAAAGCCAAACTTCGTGAAAATCGGATGAGATTTGGCCGAGATATGGGGGTGGTAATTTTTGACCCATGTCTATATACGAATCTTGGGGTAAGATTTGGACATGAATTTCGACCAAAAAATCGGTGTCGAGATTTGAATGCCACATTAATCTAGAGGGAAAACCATGAGGAAAAATCCAAACTTCGTGAAAATCGGATGAGATTTGGCCGAGATATGGGGGTGGTAATTTTTGACCCATGTCTATACACGAATCTTGGGGTAAGATTCGGACATGAATTTCGACTAAAAAATCGCTGTTCATATTTGAATGACAGATTAATCTAGAGGGAAACCCATGAAGAAAAAGCCAAACTTCGTGAAAATCGGATGAGATTTGGCCGAGATATGGGGGTGGTCATTTTTGACATATGTCTATATACGAATCTTGGGGTAAGATTTGGACATGAATTTCGACTAAAAAATCGCGGTTCATATTTGAATGCCAGATTAATCTAGAGGGAAAACCATGAAGAAAAAGTCAAACTTCGTGAAAATCGGATGAGATTTGGCCGAGATATGGGGGTGGTAATTTTCGACCCATGTCCATATACGAATCTTAAGGGAAGATTTGGACATGAATTTCGACCAAAAAATCGCGGTTCATATTTGAATGCCAGATTAATCTAGAGGGAAAACCATGAAGAAAAAGTCAAACTTCGTGAAAATCGGATGAGATTTGGCCGAGATATGGGGGTGGTAATTTTCGACCCATGTCCATATACGAATCTTAAGGGAAGATTTGGACATGAATTTCGACCAAAAAATCGGTGTCGAGATTTGAATGCCACATTAATCTAGAGGGAAACCCATGAAGAAAAAGCCAAACTTCGTGAAAATCGGATGAGATTTGACCGAGTTATGGGGGTGGTCTGGATACGAATCTTGGGGTAAGATTTGGACATGAATTTCGACCAAAAAATCGGTGTCGAGATTTGAATGCCAGATTAATCTAGAGGGAAAACCATGAAGAAAAAGCCAAACTTCGTGAAAATCGGATGAGATTTGACCGAGTTATGGGGGTGGTAATTTTTGACCCATGTCTGGATACGAATCTTGGGGTAAGATTTGGACATGAATTTCGACCAAAAAATCGGTGTCGAGATTTGAATGCCACATTAATCTAGAGGGAAAACTATGAAGAAAAAGCCAAACTTCGTGAAAATCGGATGAGATTTGACCGAGTTATGGGGGTGGTCATTTTTGACCCATGTTTATATACGAATCTTGGGGTAAGATTTGGACATGAATTTCGACCAAAAAATCGGTGTCGAGATTTGAATGCCACATTAATCTTGAGGGAAACCCATGAAGAAAAAGCCAAACTTCGTGAAAATCGGATGAGATTTGGCCGAGTTATGGGGGTGGTAATTTTTGTCCCATGTCTAGATACGAATCTTGGGGTAAGATTTGGACATGAATTTCGACTAAAAAATCGGTGTTCATATTTGAATGCCAGATTAATCTAGAGGGAAAACCATGAAGAAAAAGCCAAACTTCGTGAAAATCGGATAAGATTTGACCGAGTTATGGGGGTGGTAATTTTTGACCCATGTCTATATACGAATCTTGGGGTAAGATTTGGACGTGAATTTCGACTAAAAAATCGGTGTTCATATTTGAATGCCAGATTAATCTAGAGGGAAAACCATGAAGAAAAAGCCAAACTTCGTGAAAATCGGATAAGATTTGACCGAGTTATGGGGGTGGTAATTTTTGACCCATGTCTATATACGAATCTTGGGGTAAGATTTGGACATGAATTTCGACTAAAAAATCGCTGTTCATTCTGAAATGCCAGATTAATCTAGAGGGAAACCCATGAAGAAAAATCCAAACTTCGTGAAAATCGGATGAGATTTGGCCGAGTTATGGGGGTGGTAATTTTTGTCCCATGTCTAGATACGAATCTTGGGGTAAGATTTGGACATGAATTTCGACTAAAAAATCGGTGTTCATATTTGAATGCCAGATTAATCTAGAGGGAAAACCATGAAGAAAAAGCCAAACTTCGTGAAAATCGGATAAGATTTGACCGAGTTATGGGGGTGGTAATTTTTGACCCATGTCTATATACGAATCTTGGGGTAAGATTTGGACGTGAATTTCGACTAAAAAATCGGTGTTCATATTTGAATGCCAGATTAATCTAGAGGGAAAACCATGAAGAAAAAGCCAAACTTCGTGAAAATCGGATAAGATTTGACCGAGTTATGGGGGTGGTAATTTTTGACCCATGTCTATATACGAATCTTGGGGTAAGATTTGGACATAAATTTCGACTAAAAAATCGGTGTTCAGATTTGAATGCCAGATTAATCTAGACGGAAAACCATGAAGAAAAATCCTATGTCATATATATATTCTATTTTGGAAGCTATATGTCAAGTTTGGTGACTTTAGTTCTTATTATTTACCAAAATTGCCCAAAAAACAGGATATCGATATCGACTTCTATCGATTGCTTGGAAACGTAGTAAGTTATCGATTATCGGAAACAAACTCGATCTGCGCGGGAGCTAGGAGCATCTATATCTAAAATTTCAGTCTCTAGCTCTTATAGGTTCTTAGATCCTTGCGTTCATACATACGGACGGACGGACAGACAGACGGACATGGCTAGATCGACTCAACTATTTATGCTGATCAAGAATATATATACATTATGCGGTCGGAGTTGCTGCCTTCTGCCTGTTACATACATTTGGCTTTCGCACAAATACAATATACCCTTATACGCATTTTTAATGGGTTCAGGGTATAAAAAAAAGAACACAAACATTGCATTCATGACTGCGGAACTTTGATGGCCAACCTAGCATGTATATGCCACACTTATAAATTATAAGTTTATATTCATATGTTTTAATGTATTTTAAAAATTTGTTTTTTAACAGTTGCTGTTTAAATACATATAGTTATGTGCATATTTTTATTCATGATTTAAAGCAAATACATTTGATTTCAAAGCGAAATTGAAAGTGATTTGACGGGAATTAATCAACTTTTGTGCTCATAACATGCAATATTATTTAAACTTAAACTATTTATAAAGTAAATGTACACTTTAACTTTATGTGCAGATATGCAATTAAAGAAATTTTGCTAAACAGTGTTAACCGCTTGTACTGACTGACTGGTCCACTGACTGACGGGCGATCAAATATTTAATTATTAAAAATTCCTACTGAAAGGGAGGAAATTCGATGTCTTATGTCTGTTTTTAATAGTTTGCTGAGTTTTTTTTTTTTTTTGTAAATTCAATGTGTTTATATTCATACTATTTGCAAAACACATGTTCTCTGGGTAAGAGCTGGGTATCAAGAGTTTTTATGAAAAACGACTGAACTTTTTTTGGAAAAAAATGCGTGCTTAGTAGTTTGTCCAAAGCAAGCTCGTTTATTAATATGAATAAATCATATTTCAAATACCATTTCTTATTAGATTATCTTAATTTCTCGTAAGGCTGTAAATCTCTTTTGATTTTTAATTGTATTTACCATATGCTTCAGATAAAGAGAGGCCGAATAAGAACTTAAACGGAGCCATAGTTTCCCAAAAGTTAAGTGGTTACATATTTTACTTAATTTTATGAAAAAAAATGTGCAAAACTTAATTCAAACTAAAACATAATAATAATGGATAGAAACCAATATGAACCGAGACACATGGTCTGGCCAGCTTTAAATTTCTAAAATTGGTTCTGCTATAGCTTAATTTTTTGTTCGATTATACCGCACGCAATATTGGTCACATCGACTGCAAATTGTCTCATGGCTTGGATTACTTATGGAATTTATGATTAAACAAGCTGAGACTATAACAAGCACTGGGCTAGAGATACGGATTGCGATACCGATACCCAGTTGTCAGTTGAGGATAAACTGTTAAATGGTTTCGCGTCCCGCATTTTCTTTTCTTTTTTTGGCTTAAGAAGCAAAAATCGATTCCGATGCAGAGGGGCAAGTGCTTGGAGGGGCGAAAGGCAGGCCAATTTGTGACTGTGTGTGTGTATGTGTGTGTGTTGTACAACTTTCTAAGCCGAAAATTATGTGCAGCAAGCAGCGAAAGAAACTTGGCGACTGCCACCAGCAACAGCTTTAGCTCCAGTTCCACCTCCAGCTTCAGATTTAGTTGTTTGCTGCGGGGAGGAGTGTGTGCGTGTGTTTGTGTATGGGGCGGGGGTGGGGTGTGTGTTTGCTCTAGTCGTGAGCTGGCCGAAAATTGCATTTCTATGCAAATGCCAAGCGAGCCGCAAACAGTCAATGACTTTGTCACGACTTTATAAGTAGTTGGCTACAAAGTAGCCAAAAAGATTTGGGGCGGGTGTTAGACAGGGGGAGAGGTGCGGGAAGAGGGTCGTCGCAATTTGGTGACAGACGAGCAGAACATAGACAAAACTTGGCTGATGATCAACAGTTAGGCAAACTTGCCACCGTTAACTGCGGACCAGGTTCTACTCGTAAAGCACAAAGCCAATCACCATTAGTGTAATCGCCTTTGGTATTATGTATTATCGAGTCGCCGTAACCGTCGCCGTCGCCGTCGCCGTCGCCTCTAAGCCTCTCGGCTCTGGCTGGAACGCATAAATTAAACGGGTCAAAGAGCGAGCGCCGTGGTAGGTTAACCCATTCCCCCTTTCCAGCTATTGCCTAAGCCATCTACCTACCACTTGGCCCTTGTGCTGACCACTTAAAAGGGCGTCAACTTCTGGTTCGCTCACAAATTGTCAGTTGTTTATTGACCATGTTATTAATGTGTCCACAAAGATAAACGTGTATTCAATCGAAGCCTCGACTTCTGAATGCAGCTTCTAAAGGCATATTCAGAGGTGCCCTGTTAATTTGTTAGCTTTTATAAACTCAGCTTTAATTTTAGAAATTTAACTGGACATGAATAAATAAATAAATTGAACAAACATAAGGAACCGATTAGGTGACAAAATGTATTTTGGAAAATATACTTTGTTTATTATCTACTGATCAAATGTTAGATGTACTTATTATGTGTTTGCTACACGAGAGACTACATTGGCAAAATAAAAGTCCCTAGCTGATATATTCTCTCAGCTGGATTTACAAAGAGAGTTCACAAATCAAAACTAAACAATGCAACTTCCATGGTATTATATCGGTATTTTTAACAAAAGAATGCGTCTGGATATGCTATACATTAAACTTATATTCCAATTTTGCCGTTGCCAGCTCTTAGACCGATTGTGTAGGACAAAGTACATAAGTATACACTTAAAGCCTCTTACTGGCTGTAAGCATCATGTGCACAAATGAGCAACAGCTTTTTAACCCATTCTGAAAGGAAACAGGGTATATATAGACAAATTCTTCTACATTAGTTTTAAATGAGCGTATATTTAACACAGAAAATAAATTCAGAATAAAATACAGAAACCGGGTTAAATAATCTATAGAGAAATGGACGCATTTGTTAAAGAAACACTAACAGAAAATACACGAATAAGATATATCTTTCAAATTATTGGCGCATTTTGCGGGCAATTTTAACCAAAGCTTATGGCCATCAATGGCTAGTAGTATACCTCTAATAGATATTTTCATTTTTGAGTAATTCAATCATTTTATTGCATTTGAATTGCGGCGCCATTTTAAAAATATTCACTACAGCAACGTCTGTCCCGTCCGACAATTTCAGTCGAACAAAAAAAATAGCAAACTTTTAAGTGTTTCCGAAATGGCGCGCAAATTTTACCAACTGCAGTTTTGTCATTGAAATTTTTTATGTTGAAAGTTTTTATTTTGGTCGTTACGCTTGTTTTGTGCTTCTCCCAATGGCTGTTGCTGTACTTATTTTGCCCACTAATATTTCATATTTTTTGTGTACATATTGTGTGCATTTTGTGTAAATGTGCGTTTGGAGCCAACTTTAAAGCTAGTCGAGTTTGCCCGTTTGGGGAAATACAAAAAGCCATAACAATGGCGAAAAGTGAAAACTTTGATTTAACAATTTATTATTTACATTGAGCAAACATATTTGAGCAAAACGACTGTTTGAACTAAATTATATTTAGGTTTTCAGTCTATTTAAATCACATGAATTTTTTAAACTATCCATTACTAAAATTGCGTAGCGAGAGGGGGTATCATCATAGCGATATGACATCATGGCCATAAAATCAAAACGGATGCGAGTCGATCAGACAAATATAAGTTAGATCAGTTTTTCAGAACATTTTAAATTTCCAGCAGCCATATTTTCGTATACATTTTTTATAAAGACATCTTGAGCGTCTAGTCCAAAAAAGTTGGTTATAATGTGAAGAAGAGAGAAGCTGCTGCCAAAATGTTATTTATTGAATTTCAACTACCAGACAAAACCGTATTCGGAATGGGTTCACCAATTGTTTATTTATTTTATTTATATTTTTACTAGCCAAAAGCTGTTTGTTCAAGTATGCTTTACATAAACTTTCTTCTTTCTTAAATTGAAGAAATTCTTAAAGTTACAAGTCCCAGATTTGTTGTTTAAAATATACAAATATGTGTATTTCATGACAGTTTTAAACAAAATCAAATTTAAAATTCAAAATATATTAAACAATTCGATTCAGTTTTTTTTATTTTTAACTTGGGCCAGAGGATATTTATTTTTTGTTAGTCCCATGGCCATAACTACTGTCATTAACACGAGATAACGAATAGCGTACCAGGAGAATTCCCTGGTTATATGTTATCTGCATGAGAGCTGGCAGCACGTCTGGTATATATAATCTTGGTATAATCTCATTGCAACAATGTGACAAACACAGCGAGTAGTTGGTCCGTGAAACTGTCACGGAGTACGTTACAGATTTTGGCAGATTGAGGGGGCAAAGCAAGCGATTGCACAATTCTGGCATTCATTCATTATTTCCACGCCATATGCCCTGTCGAGGGTCCCAGCCGCAGATCGCAGCCGTGGCAAGCCTTGGGACCAAACACCGACCAAACAATTTGGTTTTTATATTTTGCAGGGTTAAAACTTTGCCCAATGGACGCGAACTGCACTCGACGTTTGACTTTTCAAACGGCCAACAGACAAACGGGCAAACAGACAGACAGACAGCCAGCCAGCCAGGCGGGCGGGCAGGCAGGCACGCCGCCTAACGGCGTTAAAACTTGGTAGATTCCAACCCCCAGACCCAGCTCCGATCCCAGCCACAACTACAAACCCAGTCGCAGCCTCCTGTTAAGCCCATCAAATTTACCACTTTGACACAATGAGGGCAGCTGCAAAAGAGCAGCAGCAGCAGCAGCACCGGCAGCATCACAGAAAATAGAGATGGCTGCGAACTGGTAACTGGTACTGCCAGCGGGTTTTTAACAATTGAATTTTTAATAGTTGCACAAAGTGCAATCTATACCTGTATACGCCATGCCCGCCCCGTTTCGCGTATCGATTGGCTTCTCTATTTTTCGGCCTTTTCTGCATTGATTTCTGTTGAATTTTATTTGGTTTTCAAATAGAGCTGCCGCTTAATTAAATATGCAAATAACTTCAATATGCACAGCATTTTCAGGAAATAAAAGCAAGTGTAAATCCGAAATAAAAGTGATTAATTTAGATGCCAAAGGTAATTTAATGTTTATGTTTAGTGTGTATCGGACTTTTAACATGTGATATGATATAGGATTTTTATACATACGTAAATTTCGTTTATAGTGAGTTGCCTTTATGCACAGAATATTTTAAAAGAGAATTGTTACTATGAGAAACGCAGAAAGTCTCCCATTTAGAAAGAAGTTAGAGTTCGAAATTCTGCTAGAGATGAAAAAGCATACTAAATGGATATCATGAAAATATTTACAAATAGAATTTTAACAAACTAAATAGAATGTTCTGAAACTTAACACTCATCTGCAATTAGTAGCTCATCCACAACAAATACCTTTTGCTGAAGCTCACGTCATTTATCCTTTGGGCCACATGCCAATCTCATGCGCTTACAAAAAAAAACATAACCTTGTTTTGGTTTAGCCACGCCCACCGCCCCCTAAACCAACTCATACAAAGACCACAGAGTCGACATAGCTTAATGAAGTCGTTTTGTGTTTCACTTTAGCGGCAAAAGCAATAAATTCACTTTGTGCGCTGCGTCGCACCCGCAGCCCCCGCCGCCGCCAATGTCTCCCGCTGTGCAGTGCAATGTAGCGTTTTTTATACCCTTGTCTGCCCAGGAGTAATGCGAGTGCCCGGAATGCAGCAGGAGGAGCAGCGCCCTGGTGCTGCGGGTCGCAAGCTGAATCGAAATCGTCTGGAGGAAAGTGAAATTCCTAGAACACAGTAGCACACGCGCCTGGACGAATATTTCATATGGTTGCGTCAAGGGAATAGGTGGTGTGTAGAGTGTGTAGGCGGCAGGGTGGCAGAGGGTGCGGGAGGGGGGGGCGGCGGCTGAGGAATAGGAACTTGGCAATGCTGACTGCTACTGACGATTGTTGTGCGTCTGATTTGCACGGAAGTCACTTGAATTATTGTTGCCATTTTTGCGCAAACGATTCGCTTTTGAGTTTGAAAAGAATGAAAGCTTGGGAACGGAAAATAGCTTAAAGCTGAGCTTTAAGTAAAGCTGTTTACGTTTTACACGATTTAAGCATTTTGGATTTCATGCAATTTTAAAATATTTTTGTTGAATCTTAAATTTAATTTTAAAATATTTAGTTGAAATATAATTCTTAAGAAGTTGTATAGTTTTCCCAAAGCAAGCATATGTTTTAAATTAACAAATATTCTCTTGCACTTTTAGTATTTTTGGAAGTCGAATTTTAGCAAATCTAACAAGAGTACCAAGAGTCCACCGCACAAAAAGAGTAAAAACACGTAAATTTAATGTTATAACTGAAGGATATTTAAGGTGTAACAACTCACGAACGGCATGGGACAGACGCCTGCAAACAAATCTGCCAAAATTATCCTGACAACTTTTTACACGTGTCTAAAGGAAGCAATCAATATTATTGGGGCGAAGAGCTGGGCGGGCAAAGGGGCGCAGCTTTGATTTATAAGCTTTATTGAAGGCCATCAGCGGCTGCGTTGTCGTCGCCGCATGTGAGTCATTAAAGTTGATTGCACGAATAGAATGAGAGAGCAGCCTTTGCTTTAAGCTACCGAAGATGCAATACCCTAACCAACACAAGTTGATCGTAAGATAAGCTGCTAATATATAAAAATTGGATTTCCGAGTTAACCTGAGAATTGTTGAGCCTCCATTTAAAACGCATCACACTTGCCTTAAGTATGTTAATTCTTGTAATATGAATTTTGTACTTATTCTTTTTCATTTTTGTAGCACTAAGACTCCAATTCTAATATATATTTATATTTACTAAATGAGTTCTTCATTATGTTGCAAATATTATAGGATACACAGAATACCTTGTGTAAGAGTATAAAGAAGCCTGCAGGCTGTCGCTAAAAAGACGAATTTTCTGAAGGTGTCAACTTGACGACAATTTACGCAAAAGCCAAACAAGTGAGTAACAAATTCGTGACATTTAGCGACAAAGTTTTTTGTTAAAAATTCTTTTTCTTATGTTTATATTATGTATACATATGACTTGAGCTGATCAGCCTCTGTTTGTCTGCAAAAGCGAAAAAAGAAAGCAGACTTAAAAAGCATATTAAATTGAAATGAGCACACACTCCACAAGACAGCAGGCATCAGGCTGCCCCTTACATCATCATCATCAGCAAGAGGAACATCGTCATCAGCGTTTGCTGTCAGTTGCATTTACAAAAATTATGAAAATTTTCTTTTAAAATGCCGTTGACACTTTTACTGAAATGCAAAATTGTGCCTGCGGCAGCGTCTGATATGCAGATAGCAAGACACAGATATAAAGAGAAAGAGACAGAGCTAGAGCGAAAAAGAGAGCGTATCAGAAAAAGCGACACATGCACAGGCATAAATTTTCACACCTTTGCGAGAGTGCAGCCAGTATGTGTGTGTGTCTGAGCGTATGTGTGAGTGTGTGTATGGGCAGTCAGTTGAGCGGCAGCTTGGACAGTTGGTTCATCAGTTGACTTGGCAAATGTGTGTAATGTATTTTCTGGATATATCCCAGCTTAGATTCATGTGCCAGGCTCAAGGCTGATAGCTGCACTGCATTTGTCAGAGTTTAACGTTTAAGTATACGTAAAACTATTTTGGTTTTATTTAATTTTGTTTTGTTGAAAAAAAGAATAAGCACGCTCCTCTTGAATGACACTTAAATATTAATTTTAATTCACAATGTAATTTTCTCATATTTTAACTCTACCATATTAAGCTCTTTCTTATTTTTGTATTAGGGCCTTAAATGCGTTTGTTTACATTTTAAAGAAATGTTTCCATTTCAATTTGCACATTTGCTCTAATTAAATAACTTAAATCTTAGACTAGTAGTTCGCTTTTTCAAATGTATATTTAATAATTTATTCTGTCAACGCACGCCAATAAAAAAAATCTACCAAATTGCATTATAAATTCATGACCTTAAATAACACGAAGGACATGTGACAAGCTGGCAGATGGAGCTCAATGAACTCTGTGGCTTTATCTCTAATTGTTTTATTATCAGAGCTTAGACGCAATTAGCGTTGTGTCTTCAACTCAGTTGTTGGAGTTGCAGTTTTTGGATGCTGGCCAAATGGCTGCGTGGCTGAAGCATGGCTTAAAAGCATCATTTTATATGGGCTAATGGCCAATTATTGTGGTTTATCTGAAGTTTCAGTCAACTAGTTGCCGCTATATACATACAAATAAAGTGGATTTTACCCGAACAAAGTTTTAGTAGTTGTCTGACAAAGTACGGCATGACAAATAAGGATATGAAAAAGAGAATAAGTACAATAGAGAGGTTTTGTATTTGCTTGGCGAATTCATTTTATTTTATCACAAATTCTTTCTTATGGCATACTAAAACGTTTCGTCAGGCAAATTAAAATAGATATCACCAGTGTCAAAAGAAATGGAGACAATCTTGTAAGCTCGTCCAGTACACATACTACAAATCTCAATATATATAACACAGTTTACGCTGACTGACTGAAATTCCATTCGCATGTCTGGAATAATCGCGTAAAGCGTTTATATGAAACATTTTTGGTTACTATTCGATCCGCCCCAAACTCATTTTCAATGATCTTTGTTCAAGTTCATTTAAGGGGTGTTTCACACTTTTCGAGAAATGCATTCATCTTTCGCGCTCAAATTCATTTCCATGGATCTATATGAAAAATCATTTGGGACGTGTTTCACAAATTTCGCAAAATCAAGGCCCTCTCGGCGGAAAATGCGCTATAAACATTTTTTAGGCTAAGTTTTAAGTTTTGTATGAAAGCTATACATAAGAACTCAATGAAAACGGTTGAATGAAAGTTTTTTGTCCACCGTTCGAACGGTTTTAATCGTATCTCCGAAGATTTTTGGAGAGTATTTATTTTAAACGTGCACGGGCAAGGCCGGGTTATACCCATCATTATCCTTTATGGACATTGGTCGAAATTTCCCACTCCCATAATTCGGTCAAAACTCAAGCGATTTTTAGAAGATTTAGCCTTTTATTCTAGGTTTGACCTCAAGTTCAATTTGGCATCTTAATTTGGCAACATAATTCTTGGTTGAAGTTCATGTAAAAATTGTACCTTCAACGTACCTCGGGCAACGCCGGGAAAAACCCGCTATTATTATATAAGTGGAATATAAAAAATGTTTTCATTTCACAATTTAAATTTAACTTTCAAAATTAAAACAAAAATGGAAATAATAAACGCAAAGCTTACAATTTTTCACTCGCATTTAATTTGAATGCGTTCTCTCTTCAGTTAATATAAGAAGCTTAATTATTCAGACCACGTTAGGGGCATGTGAAGCTCAATAGAAAGGAATGCGACATCCAGTTCGACTCCTTGCGTTTTTACTCTTATACCAATTTGAATAACATTGCATTCAATCATTTAAGTGTTCACTTAAATTTTTTTAAATTCAAGGAGATTGATATTTAAATTAAAATTCAGAGTATTTTTGCCAAAACCATTCACCAAAATTGTCGTTAAATCACTATGTGATTAAAAGGATTTGGTTGGGTAAAATTCATGGTTTAACAAAACAGTTCTTATATAGCATAAGATTTATGCATATGCCCCAGCTCGACCCCAGTTGATTGACTCACAGGATATGTTTTGCTAATCTCCTGGCAGTCAGCCATAAATATTCGTATAATTTAGACATATGCTCAACTGGCCGGAAACGTCTCGGCTGTCGCTGCCAGGTAATTGATAATTTCTTTTGTTATTAACATATTGCCTGAAGCATGCGAGTTCCTTTTTTGCTCACAACTAAGTAGCTTATTTCACGCCTAAAAGGCCGACAGCAAACGAAAAGTACATTAAGCAGTCAAGGCACGTACGCATCAGCCAAGTAAACGAGACGAGGAAACCAAGCAAAAATAATCGACTGCTGCTTTCAGTTTTTTCTTTTTGTTTTTTTTTTTTTTGCGTTTTTCTACTTATTTTTTGTTATATATATACTTTTTTTTTCGTCTTGCGAAGGTCGCTGCTCCTGTCATTTTATGTGATGCAGTGTAAACAAGAATTTTATAAGCCGCGGATGGGCTTGGTTACGCTATAAGCCGGCAGAGGACTATTCAGGTCTCTATGTTCCGGTCGCATCATTATGTCAGCACAAAGGACTGGAAACTAAATTGCACTTTAAGCAGCCATTAAACATGAAGCATATGCAGCATATGTGAAATGTCGCCTGCACTATGTGCTAATTATTTATTTATGTGACTTGAAATACCCTAACACACACACACACACACACACACAACACACCCTTATACACACACCCACATGCACACACGAAGCATAAAATGCATTGCATACTTTGCGGCGACCCAGCGACAAAATATCTCAAGTACATGAGCATTTCTCGTCGGTTCGTTGGCAGTTGCCAGCTTTCAGTTTTTGGGTTTTTACATTGAATTTTTAACAGAATTGAATTTTTACCTGCACTGACAGCCATCGATCTGCATCTGGTCATTCAGGTCTGCTGCTCTGGTGTCCTAGCACAAGGACAGACTCAATCAGTTTCCAATTGACCGTGTAATATGGCCCTTTTCCAGCACTTTGCCCTTCTCAATCCTTCAGGCTCAAGTTTTGCGGCATTTACGTGAGCCATTTATGTCAAAATAACTGGACAACTATCTGAAGTGGCTAAAAGAAGATGGAGTAGCTGTTAGGAATTGGAATAGATAGTTTAACCTATAATATAACTTGACTTAATCCTTTCATATTAAATTATTTAATTTAATTATTTTAAATGAATCTTATTACCGCACATATTTATTTGTAACAATAAAATTGATTCTGAAATAGTAATAATCATAGTAATACTGAATAATAGTGTTATTCTGTCAAGGGAATACAAGGACATGTTATAGTAATATTTATATTATAATATAATATTTATGTTGTTTATTTTTTATGTATATATTTATATGTTATATGCATATATTTATTTAACATATTTATTTCAATATAAATCAATTTTAAATTAGTTTTCAGGTCAATAATGCGCTTTAACTTTATGTAAAATACCTAAACGTTATAGTTAAAATAACTGTTTATATAATTTTCATTTTTTGCATGTTTGTACACTTTTCCAGGCGGATTTCTTGTCTCTGTAGTTCAAAATTCGTCCTTTTGGGCAGTTTTTAATGGTTAAATTTAAGCACCTTAATAGACGTAAAGTATGTTAAATATACGGCTTTTCCAATGGCCCCAAATCCCTCAGTTTTAATAAGCGACAATTTTAACTGAGCCGCAGAGCCAAGTGATATAATCGAAATTCTCGCCGAAATGTCGCCCATGCATGAGAAAATGAGGCAAGGACATTTGCGGCTGAAGTGATGCGAATGCACATGTGAATATAAGTATAAGTAGCAGTATATATGTGTGACTATGAGTATGTGAGAGCTCCCGAATGAATCGTGTGCCAGTTGTCGAATGGATGCATGGTGGAGCGTCTCATCGATGAGTTGCGGAAAAACATACAACGGATGTATGGCGACTTAATGCCATAGCAGCTGGCACTGAAGTGAAGCAGCAACCTTTCAGGACGACGACTCAATCATGCAATTAACATTGACGATAATTTGCCGGCCGATCAGCAACATCTTCTGGCCGCGGCCACATGGTGTATACTTCATTTGCCAAGCGTAAAATAAGTACGTTAAAAATGCTCTACCCGAAAATATTTTTCTCGCCAGCCATGTGCAAAATATCGCTGCTGATTTCCCCGTTGGCCAACGGCGAGTAATTAATGCGGCTGTCACACATATGAATATCATTATGCCATATAAATGGCAATGCCATCCGCCATTGAAATCCGAATCGATGAGTATATAACTGACGGCCATAGACATACGACAATCTGGCGAATACATTTCCAGCAAGTAATTGAAAATCGTCAAGGGAAATTGAAAAGAACGTGAACAGAAATTAAATGGCAGCAAATGTGAATACCTATGTGTACATGTTTATGTTATGATGAAGTGATCTTTTGTTATGGGCATATGAAAATGTAAACCTCACTGCAAATCGATTCGAAAGAATGCCTCTCACTCTCTTAGGCTTGGCGTATATTCGCGTTTCATCAATCCAAGTGCAAGACAAATAATTGAATTATTCCATATAATTTAAGTCTATGTTTTACAAGTAGTGTTAGTCCAATTTTTGTTTTTAATCATATTCCTTATACTAAAATGTAATTATCAAATAAATTAATTGACGCACTTTAAACACAAATTCTTGATAACATTTTTATACACGTTTCAAAGCAAATGTAGTTTCATTTTTAATACCATTCAGAGGCCACACTTTCCACAGTGATTACTTAAAATAAAATTTGACTACTATTGCGCGCATAAAAAACCAAAGAATATCTGACAAATCTCTGACAGTATTTTCCGGAGGGTTTTCATCTTTTTGTCCCACTACATTTCCATATGTGTGCGTGTGTGTGGCGCGTTTTTGGTTTGTTAGCTGCAAAGTCAATTAGTGTAATTAATTTGACTTCACGCGACCCTTGCACACAGTGAACAGGGCCCATTTATCAGCAAATGCAAAAAAAAGCGGACACAAAAAAATTGCAATCCTTTACACACACTTCCTTTTTATTTTAGCTGTGGGAGTGGTACGAACTTCAAAAGCCACAAAAATGTTGGCACTCCTCCACTGATTGCACAGTCCTCTAGTATTTTTTTGTGCACATTTTTTATGCCAGCCTGTGATTTTCAATCGAATGTGCTGCAAATGCCGAAGTTGGCAATTTAAATCACACATTGCGCATACGCCCCGTGTGCCCCGTATGCGAATGTGTGTCTGCACTTTAAGATGCTGACACTTTGCAGCACTTCAGTTGATTTACCTGCTCTTCAGTTGTCACTACTTTGAGCCACTGTCAGCCCAAGCCCCAATAAGTGGATTAGCTTTTAAGTTGAATGGCTTATGGACGAGTTAAAAGGGACTGAGTTGGAAGTAAGGTGACGTGGCCGGATTGGGTTTTGGTTAGAACATTCAACACACCGCATGCGGTAAAATAAGCCCGCCAACGGCAACGGCAACGACACGCATTAAGCGGCAGCTAACAGAACTTGTTCACGGGTGGGGCAGGCGGGGCATTGAATGTTGCCGGATTCGTATTCGCACTTGTTAAGCCCCGTTAAGCGTCAAATGTGTCGCGGCTAATGTGTGTTTTATTGGATTTATTGTTTCACGCCAACTTAGCATCTAAAGTCGAAAGCAAAACAGCGGCCATCTACTCCAAAAGTTTCAGAGTTTCCCCACAAACCACACTTTTTGCTTTAGTTTTTAATTTGCTTATTAAGTGCAGAAAGAGTCAGGCAGAGTATGTAAGAGAATGGGAGAGAAGACCGGCCAGACAGACTGTGCCAGAAGTTGTGTCCGTCTGTTGTTAAATTACTTCCCGTTTCCTGGGTCTTACGTATTGTTTGTCTGATGATTTGCTCAATAAATTATGCAAATTTTAAGTTAAAGTCCACTTGATTTGATGCTTTGCAGTGCGTAAATGTTTCAAACAGGGCGTTGAAGATGACAGCTGGAAGACGTCGAGTCCCCAAGTTGAAGTCTCTCCCATTCAAAGCAATTAAAGTAAAAATGCACAATTGGTGATCGCTTAATAAGGAAATTCAATTTTAGTTGTTCAATTTATGCTAGCTTTGCATATGGACTCTTGAACTTTGGTTAAAAGAGTTCATAAACAGGAAACAGTTTCTGCTCATTGTTGAAAAGATAAATTAACCCAGGCAGTAATGCTTATTCACACAACTGATTTTAATTTATGATTTAGAAGCACAACCAAGCACTGACTACATTTAAGTTGCTAAACATCATCGTCATTGCTAAATAATATTTGAAGACATAAAGCCCTTGCAGACATTGTGCTATCGTACGATATATCGATTAGCTACATTTTAATATAATTTATTTTATGCATATTATATAAAGAGTATATTCTTATATTATATATGATTAGTATATTATTACTTGAACTTATACATACCTAATACAAAAATTGAAGCATAAGTAGTAGAAGAATTGAAAAAAATGAACTAGAGTTTATAATTTAGTGCCAGGCTAACATTTTTTCATTATTTGCGTAAAAATTTAACTATGTTTTGACTGCAATTTTCTAAAATCTCCTTCTTGCTTGTTATCTATACCTTCTATTTCAATTCAAAATCATTCTTGTTTTAAATTTAAAACTTAATTTTACTGTCACACAAAGGGAATCCTATTTCATATGCACCCCCATTTCAATATGGCAAGACCATCGATGAGCTCAGTTCCTTTGTACTTGGCATTTCATTATGCAGTTCTACAGTCTAATTGCAACGGAGAGGAAAACCAAATTGGCACAAACATAAATACTTAATGCCCAAAGAAAACCCAACAAACCTCGGCCCGTAACTCTCCTCTCCACTTATCTCCTCTCGGAACAACTGGGTTTCAGCTTCTAGTTGAATGCCTGCCAAAGACGAGGGAAAAACCCAACAAAAATTAAGCATCTTAAAAATTTCATAATTTGTCTTGTCATTAAGCGTAACTGGGGCTGAGCTGGATGTTCCGAATTTGTAAAGAGGACTGTGAGGCAACTGGAAACTGGCAACTGGCAACGGGAAACAGGCAACTGCAAGCCGCATGCTGCATGCGGCACAGAGACATTTTCTGTCACTCGTAAATTCTCATGGCGGCAACGAGCCGCCGTCGCATCCTTATTCCTTGATATGTTGCCAAGTGGCAGTCATTGGCTTCAGAGTTGGCTTTTGGATTTAGCTTAACAATTCGCAGATTTACTGCGAATAACCGAACACACAGAAAACCGCGTCACACAATTTATGCATGTCGCAGATTTGAACTTTTTTCCCGGTCTCGTTGGCGCCACCAAATGACACGAATGACGCAATTTCTCAGAGTTGCAATCGACAGGATAAATTAAAAAGCAATATTTGAATTTTTCTTAAAAGTGGAGTGTTGACAAGAGAACAAAAATTACATGATACTAGATCAAATGAATCTAGCGAATTTTAAAGTTCGAATCGACAGGATATAATTTTTATTGAGCTATAGATTAGAGAATCCCAGCTTTTGGTACTGACATTAGTTTTATTAGTTTTTAAAACTATAATACTTAACGATATGTTAAATGCTTGCTTGGGCTAAGCGTCAGAACATTTTTGACAAGGCTTAGGGATTGAGGAACCGTAAAGGTAAAAGACAAAATATTTATTTCAAAACATTTGCACTTAAATATGTGGTTATATATGTCATCACCTGCGATTAGCTTGACTTACATAAATCATCATTTTAAAAAATCTATAATTTAACATGTAAAAGTCTGGTCGTGCAAGTTGGACTGGATAGACAATCAAAATGATCATTAACAAATTTATTACAGCTGATATATGGAAGATTGGAAGTTGCGGTTACTTTACTTTTTCATTTGCAACTAATAAATATGTATATTAAAAATTCCCAAACAGACTTTATTCCCGTCCAAGGTACGCAAACTTAAGTTAATATATAATGCCAAGAGCATATTTGCTCCATCAAAAATGTTGTGTTTCTTTCCAGGCAGTGTTATTACACACTTGGCCGTAAGCTAATATAATTATAAAATGCAAAAGGTAAGCAAAGTTAATAAATAAAATTTAACATGAAAATCAGATTGATTAATATACCCTAGCTCATGAACAGTGCTTATTGATTGACCCAACTGGGCAGGCCAGAGACCAGTCGACCGCCGTGTTGATTTATGCGCTATGTTCTCGAAATAATTTAGTAGGCAAGGCCGGAGGGCGAAATGAGTGCTTTCATCATGTTTTAAATGCGCCCGATGAACTGGGCTGAACATTTTCCGACTAGCGCTTAAATTATGCAAGTTAATTTGCAGCTGGCTGGAAAATGATGACAAGAAATTCCCGCACACAGTCCAGCAACTCGGAGGGGGCTGGCCCAGGCAGGCCCTGCCCGGCTTGTGGCCAACAAGAGTTATTTCCCGCAGACCGGAAGTGAAGTCGACATAAATTGCGGCTAGAACTGACGCCTGCCACCTCGCAACCGCCGCTAACCTCGCCCCTGGGAGCAGGTCAGCTGCTTTGGCAGCTGAACCCTGGTTTATTTAATACAAACAGCAGCCTTCTAAGCGGGGCGGCGGAAATGGCGGGACAACTTGAAGGCGGCCCCTCTAGCTGTTAGCTGTTGGCTGGTGGAAAAGCTCTCCTGCATTTTCCTGCAGAAATTCAGATTGTTTGCTGTCGACAACTCAGCCTCGTGTTTGTTTTTTCTAACTATGCGTCAATGCGCATTCGAAGAGGGGCTGTTCATGGGGTGGTTGTTAGAGCCAACGATGTCGTTATGGCCTTAATAGATTAACGCATTTATTTATAAGCAACAGTGAGTGTCAAGTATATGTAGACGAGTGGCGGCAACAGCTAAGCTTGAAAGAGAATCATGAGATTGGAGATTTACATACACTTCAGTTTCAAATCCACTTGAATATTTATTTTATTATCACTATTTGACTTCAGTATAACCTAAAAGGAAAGCTATGTAAGCTGATATTGAAAACTGATCTTAAACCGAACCGGCTTGACAGAAAAACCAAAATTTTTTGTACTTTTCCAGCCTTTGACTATCATTTTTTTTTTTCAAATTAAAAATGTAATTGTTTTATTTAAAACTGGAAAAGTGAAAACTAAAATCAAGGTTTATTGATGTGTAACCCACGCACGCAACATGTACCATGAACCCTATTTTATTTTTTGAAATTGTTATTTAAAATACATTAAAAAAAAAAATTGAAGAAAGTGAAATGTATTTTATATTTCTAAGTTAGACAACTTTGAATTACTTTTAGGGAGTAATAGATAAATAATAAAAATCAAGTAAAATTAAAATAAGATGTTATTTAATTTTATTAAATACAATTGCATGTTCCCAAAAGTATTGATTAAAATATACACACATATACACATATACACATACATATTGTTATTGCCATAAGAGAAAATAATAAATATATTTACTACTCCCAAACCAGAATTTCCTTAGATTTTAACTGTACCAAAGCTGGATATACTTTAACCCAATTTTCTATAAATATAAATATGTGGACATAATATAACTGCCACTGTATAAATAAGCCATTAGACGCATAATTTTACAGAGCACGCTGACTAAGACATATACCCACATTGGGCCAGCTCCCACAACAAACAAAACCGCTAAAGTCAAATGCACATAAATCGATGGCCAGGTGAAAGGGCTTCAGGCGATCCTTGAGTTAAGGCTTGGCACCTGCGGTCGAGCTGCCGTCAATGTCAGATCATAACCATTGTTTGAATATATAAGCAAGATACCTAACTGGAAGCTATCCCAGTCTGACCTCGCCTATTTTTGTAACAACGATATTAGTTCAAGCTTCGGTATACTTATTTAACAAAATATTGGTATCCCGAGCCGCTTTCACTCTAGCCTTACGTTTTAAATGCCTGATATTTATTTTTGTTAAGAAACAGACTTCAAAAACTTGACTGGAAAATAGCAAAAATTGTGAACAGATACCGCAGCCAAGAATTTATGCCATGTGCAGCCTTGAAAGAAGTTTTTATTTTCACATATGTTTTTGATAATGAAATTACCAACTTCAGAGACGCTTGAGTTGTTTTCGCTTTCTCGGCCGGGTACCCCCATGCCCATGCTCATGCCACGCTCACAAGAAAAACAAACAGTCAGAACTTGTTGTCATGTTTTGTTATTTGTCTGTGGTCGTTTTCATTTCATTTACAGTTACAGTTGAAGTGGCAACAACAGAGACCGACCGACACCAAAAGCCGAGGAGAACGAGGCCTGCATGAGAGCTGCTTGATTTCCCCAGGTGCCAAATGGGTAACCACCCACTCATACCAGACCAAACCAACCCACCCACCGCCCACTACCCGAAACGCCCACATGAGCCCGCATTTTGTATTTTCATATTTTTGCTTGACCATTTGCCACAGTCTTCCGGGCCCTGACAAGTGGTAGCAGGTGAGTGGTGACGGGGCTTGTGAATGTGAGGGGGAATGGGGGAGGTAGGCTTCGGATAGTCCAAGTTGGGTTTTTGTGTTTTCACAAAATGCATGCGGCTGATTTGGATGGGTCTTGGGCTTGTGGTTGCACAGATGTACAGATACAGATACAACTGCAGCTACAGATACATTTGCAGATGCAGCTGTATTAGTGTGTGTGTCGGCTTGTGTTTTTGATATACTTGCCGCTTGTTGTTGCGTTTGCCTAAGTTGCACTGGCAACCTGCAACTTCTTGTTACCACAATCCAGATTTGTTTATGGCATGAACACTTTGTGAATAATTTCACACACAGAAACAAACAAACACACACACATATAATACACAGCATGCCAATAGTGTCCCAAATATGTTGTATATTTGCGTAAAATAATCTTTGGGTTGGAAGCAAATGCATACTGTGGCAGATTTTTCTAATTTTTAGAACTTTGAACTAAAAACACAAAATTTAGTGCAAGCAATATGTTTTTCAAATATCAGTTACTTTTTACTGGGAATTTAGCAAAATTGACCAAAGATACCAATAGAAATTATATTCAATTAAATTACATAAAAAACAAAATCGAACTCCGAATTTTGAGTCTGCTTTTATATTTTGTAGATTAGATAAATTATATTTGTTCTGCCCCTTTAGCCCTTTTTGACTTGATGTTCCACTTAATACAGGAAATTGTGAAGACTACAGTCTGTTAATATATATATGTATAATCGTACCCCTTCGTCGTTCAAGTCTGCATTGCCGCGTTCCTGTTTCTCACTGCAGTCGCCACGTTTTCATTTTGTAATTAAATTGCTTGCCAGGCAGACTACACATACCAACATTTTTGGAGCTTTCATAGACTTTGTGGTAAATTTACTATGTAATTTCCGCCGTTGGCAAAAGAGCACACACCCCCAACCCACCCAAAAACAAGACTATAAAAAAAGGGTACGAAGGAGCGACTTATTTGCGCAAGGGCCACACACTTGAATTTTAATAGAAAATGCGGTGGCCAAAAATGTGGCTCATTATGTCATAACTCACGACTGCTGCAGGTTGCAGGTCGCAGCTTGCAGTCAAGACTTGAAAAAATAATCAACCAAAAGGGCCAACAGAAATACCTACCTATGTATGCCCAAATATATATAAACTTAAAAATCTGGCAAGCACCATGGAACGCTCTCAACAAGTTACAAATCTCACGGCTACGTGCCCAAAAGTCTCTGACTTGGGACTCCGGACTCCGGGCCATCTCATTGTTATGTTTGTCGCGTAGATCTGATCAATGACCTACGTGCCGCTGGCAGCGGTTGGGGCTATTGAGCTGTGCCATTAGGTTTCAATAGGGTAGCTACCCGGGCGGAAATTGTGGCAAATTGATTGAACTAAATGGCAAATATCAGTCGCCAAATTGGCTGTGACAATGAGCCTGGTCTTCTCTAGCTCTCTTTCGCTCTCCCTGTCTCTCTCTCTCGCTCTCTCTCTCTCTCTCTCACTCTCTCTCTCTCTCTCACTTTTGCTCGCTCAACATTCAGCTCGCCTGGCTAACAAGCTGCTAGCAAACGCACTTGCAGCTAGACATGTTCTCTATATGTCAGTCTCAAGTACCGCAGCCAGACGACAACATACGACACTCGAATAATTCCACCTTTATATTTGTTGTTGTTTCTGTTGCTGCAGGTCTGGGTGTAAAAACGACACAGCCAGAAATGTCAGCATCTCGTCCATATGCAAAAAGAAATGCACGAGTAGAACGGTTGAAGTTCGACATTCTCGATCAAACGATACTCTGTTCGTAGTATGTGGGCAAAATATTGAAAAAAGAGAAATTGAGGTAGAACGTCAGCAAGCGTGAAACAAATACTAATTTACTGAAATTATGGATATTTTGCAGACTTTCGAAAAATATTTAGTTCTCATTTTTGAAGATTTCAAGAAGCGTTCCTCATCTTTCATGGATCATGCATTTTTCACTTTTGCACAGAACACATTCATTTTCTTAAGGGACTTCGAACTCGACCCAGGCGTAAATGATTGTGTCAACCTTGCTAGCTTTCGCTTTGTCAGATTATTAATATTACTATGATATTTTATTTTCTGTACATATATTCTTATTAATTATTTAACCATTGCGTACAATGTATACGAAGACAACCTGCTTAAAAGTAGGGAAGTAGGCATAGCAAAATAGGAGCCACTTTGAATACCCTGATATATATTTATTACTATGTTTACGAAGGGGAAATTATTTTGTCTTTGATTTCCAGATATTTAAGAGATGCTTCCATATCCTATCTTCTTGCGGATGATAGCAGAAACTTATGTTGTTTTGAACTTATTGGTATTTATAAAACAATCGAACTTAAATTCGCCAAATCAGCCATTAGCAAGAGGAAAATATATATTTGCTTACTTAAGGATAACTAAATTCAGAAAATACACAAAATTTAATCAGAAATTTCTTTTTACGAAATAGAAATAATTTGTGATAACTGGCTGGGACATTCAAAAAAACCAATATACGCCCTAATACCTTTTAGAAACAGGGTATGGAACTTGGGGGCGGGAACTGCAGGCGACAGCTATTGCACAGCCACGTCAATGGCAGCCAAAAACGAGGCGCATAAATGTAGTCAAATGGAGCCCAATGGAACTGGGGACCTTTTCAATGAATATAAGAGCGGGAGCGAAGGAAACGTGATAAGTCAAAGTAAGGCGAACGAAGATTGATTCGAGTTGTGGACAGCTTTGTCCAGTTTTGAATGCATTTTTCCCCATTTTCCTGGGGCCAATTAATCAAAGTGCAAAATATTCTCGTATTCTGGTATTGATTAATTGAGTCTAGTGCCAAATGCAATTAGTGCTTAATAAATTAGTTAAGAAAAGTTAAGCACAGCTAAAAGTCGAAGCAAGCACTAAAACCAAGACTTCCGATAATGAGATGCCTTTTTTTGTTTCTTTGCTTTTAGCCAGCTTCGAGTTGCGGTTGAATGAATATTCAATAAAATCCAGCAACAAAGCATAGTCAAAGGATTATTACGAAGAAAAAGAAGGCAGCTACAAAGGATGCTGAATAAAATTATCAAGTACCTTTATAACAGGCGCCATTTTATCGTACTTGGGTTGTAAAGGGATATTTAAGATTTTATTAAAAAATTAATTGACTATCAAAGTATAAATAAATATGCCTATTAATTTAATTATTAAATAAAAAAATATTGTCAACTAAACTGCAGAAAAAAGGTGCAAGTGTGTAGTCCAGAACTTATAAAAATAAATTCTATAATTATCCATTTATATAAGTATAATAACTGCAAGCACATAATATTCCTAACATTTCTTGATTAAAATAATGTTTTTTAATATCTAATAGCAGAAATGTTATGAAATATTATAGGTTTTCTTATCTAAGTATCGATGATAAGGAAAAGTTGATTATAAGTCCATTATTAGATATAATTATTGCGCAAATTTTTGATCAATTTTCCCAGATATAAATTCCTAACAAATCAAGCAAAAGCCATCCCTTATTAATTTACATGCAGTCAAGAACCCAAATGCTTTATCCAAAAACTGAGTCGGCGTCAGGTCAAGACAAGTCAATCAATTTCCCGATTCTATCAACGGGTCACTTGTTCCTGTTGATGTTCAGAGGTTAAGCCCACGCGTTACCTTGTTTCTTTGCCATAACTCAGCTCTTGCACGTTGCACACTGACCCCTGCTCCACATATTGAGATCCCTAGAATTGACTTGACTGGCGTCAAAACTCTTTTTGTGTAGCGTTTGCTTTTTGGCTTGTCAAGTGCTTCGCTTTGATTCTGTTTGGGTTGGCCTGGGCTCGCTTGGCATGGCTTGGCTTGGGTTTTTGTGCTTCTTTGGGCCTGCCTCAAGTGGATTTATTGTTTCGACTAGCAAATACAAATAGCTCGCTCTGCCGGTTTCACGAGCCGCATCAGTTCAGTCCTTTTTGCACAGGCTGTCATGTACAATATTCGCCGCTTGTTAACAATAGTCGTCAATGCTGCCGGATTTCTAGAGGGTTGCGAGGTGACGCTGTGTCTGGTTGCACCACACTTCATCACTTCAATTTCGATGGGCCGACATATTTGTTATTGTTGCCGGTAATGTTCTGCTGACATGGGCACATACATACATGAATACATGGCCCAATGCTGTGGCTGGAAAACTCAAACTAGGCCAGTTCTTATCCCAGCCTGTGCCCACAATTTCATCCTGGGGCTATTGACATAACTTGTAGCATGCCAAAGGACATTGTGTGGCAAATGCTTTTGTCTTTAAGTTGGTCGCCTATTGGTTTCCTTTTCCCTTTGTTTCTCCCCTCCCCATCTATTCACTCGATCCCTGACTTGCAAACTTTTGAATATGGCACTTTGAGGCGTTTATTGAACAAGATATATATGAATGAATATTCCTATCATAGTTGACTATTCGAAATGCTTATTTAAAGTCCACCAAAGGTCGGCTGTCATTTGCATTGCAAACTCAGTGGGATGAAGACATTGGAAGTGGATTGGGAGAAACATACAGAGAAACATGAACTGATTTATCAATCGTGTAAGGTTTTCAGATATATATAATTGCAGACCCTTTTTGCATATATGCCTCATTCGATATCTAGATCTTCAAGAACATTAAAGCTGTTAAATTGAATATCTGAAGAACTTTTATATTATTATACATATTATACATATTTTATTTACAGGAATACTTCTTACAAAATACAATACAATCTCAAGCACTTGCCAGACACCTGTGCACATTAACTATATACGGCTTTCGCCAGTTTTCATAAAATATAATTAAAGTCTTATCTAAATATATTTATAAACCTGAAATCATGTCCGATTTGTTAGCTAATTGCCAAGATACCGCAGTGGCCGTAGTTTGGAGTACCGTTTGCCAAAAAGTGAAAGCGAAACTTCTTTGCCTAATTGGATGACAGAACGGAACGGCGTGTCAAAAATGCGCAACGGGCATGCGAAGGCCGTTGGAAAATCGCGTGACGCTTTTCCGCCAACTGGGGAGGGTAGCAAACGCTGCCACATGGGTTTTATGGCACTTTGAGTACTAACCAAATGACCCAGACGTTGGCCAACAACAACATGCGATGCGGCGCTGCCAGTGGCCGGCAAAACACTTTGGTCGACCAACACACGTTCATCCAATCCACTGTGCGACTGTTCCATCAAGTTTTTAAGTGCTCCATAAAAAAAATACAAATAAAACAGAAACACAAAGGTGGAAGAAAATGTTCCGACAACGTTGACAACTTCTACAGGCGTTTTGTGCGTCGTTCGCTGCTCGACTTGTTATGTAATTAAGCATTTTTTTAGTGGTTTATAATGAGCATTTGATCACGGGCCGAGCAGGCGCCGCATAATCAATGCACCTTATCACCGCCTTTTTATGACTGGCTAACAAAATCTCGAGTGTTGCAGCAAAGTGCTTCTCTTGTCCCTGTGTTGAGTGTGACTTTTATGTCTGTGAAATACTCGGGCTTGTTGGTGGCAAATGTAACCAAGTTATGGAATGAATGGACAACTCGCATTGCATCAATTTATATACCCTGTACACATAAAACTCGGTAAGTGAAGCATCATAATTTAGAGAACATTATGTGCGCCAGCAGGCAATGAAAAACATTTCTTATAAATATCTTAGCTCTTTGCTTATTACCCAGAAAGTTTCTAGAAAAGCACATTATATTTGGTATATAGACTGTTCTCTATACGTATTATGTTCATTTATGGAATGATATTCATTCATATAACGTATGTTTTTATAGCAAACAATTTATAGACTCTTACTTAAAAATTTATTTTAACAATTTATTTATTTCCCACAGTTCAAGTAAAAATGTTACTTATACGGTGTATTAGTCGAATATGCCAGATCTATTCAGAAAATACCCTTACTATTAATAAAATGGGTCAGCTGCTGAGACATCAGTACAAACACTGAACACACTATTCGGCCCCCAAGATACTATATCCCACGATCCCTCTAAAATATACACACATTTGTTAACATTCGCTTTTAAGGTAAGATTCTGAGAGAATGATAATATACGTCATATCTCCAATACTGACCAAATAGAAACCATCTTCTCTTCTCTTAGACTCATAGATATTTTCATGTTTCTTCAATAAGGAATATATTATGAATTTATTTATAAAATGTAACGCCATTTGTTAATATAATTCTTGAACTTTTTATGGTTTTCAACACCGATAAAAAATAAACAAAAACTTTACGTAGCAACAACTTGAAGCGAACTTTAAAACAATTTCCATAAAGCTGATGTTTTTCAAAACCCTAAAACAAAATGAAGCAAATATATTTATGGCCAATAAATACATAGTTGCGTTTTACAACTTTATTATGGACTACACGAACAACAGACAGCAAAAAAAAGGGGGAAAAAAAAACAGAATAATAATAATGTAAAATAAAATAAAAATACTCCGAAAAAAAGGGGCCAATGTGGCGTATGCGCAATGTTTAACTTTTTATGACTTTACCTTAGCTGCAGCTTGTGGATGCTGGCGGTTCTTGTTTTTGTTGTGTTGTTGTTTAGTTGCTTTCGTTGTTGTTGTTCTTGTTATTTTGTTTCACTACTTTCACTGCGCTTATTTTAAGCTTTACGAGCTTATTTCAGTCTGGGACACTTTTATTGTTATTGCCATTATCATTCTTATTTTAATGTCAGATGCCAAGCCTTCACTGCGAACAATAACTGCTTTCCTGTTGGCTACCACCCCCTGCCAGCTCAGTCCCTCAATTAAAATAGGCAATTAAAAATTTGCAGTCACGTGTTAATAATGTCGCGACTGCAAAACACACCTGACAGGCCCAAAGTCAAAAGTTTTCCCTTCCTTTGTCCACCCTGTGCCACTCGCTACCCCATTTCGTTGTTTCTCCTTTGCCTTTGCTATGCTTGTCTTCGCTATCCTTTTGCACTATTGTCAGCTATTATCTTTGAAAGTCTTCTATCGCTTTGAAAGTGTCTCTGCTCTTACCACAATTTTATCGATATTATTTCTTGTGACTGGCTAATTAGACTTGATGGTTCTGTTGTCCTGGGTGTGTATCGAACTGTTCCTATTTGTTGCTTAGGGCGTGGCAGTTTGACATTTAAATTAGATTTTTACCCTTATTCCTGACTAAACAGAGCTGTTCATAATTTCATTCATAATTTTCGAGCAAACAAGAAACGTCTCTTCATACAATGTTTAAGGTAGAGCAGTATGATAATTAGAGGCTAGTCTAGAAACGTGGCCATACTCAAAATCTGATGCATTTTAATCAAAATCATATAAATTGAGCATTTCTTAAAGCCAATTTTGCAAATAAGCAAAAACCTGACTTCAGAGAAAGCTCTACAATTGTGATTTTTTCACTTTCACAGATATTTAAAATTTCTCAGTTCCAATTTTCCATACAAAAGTAAAAGTGTAAAGGTTTAATTAAAATAAAATCCTTTTTTATTAAATGACTTCTATTAAACAAATTTAAATGAGTTATATTATTATAAAAATAGAAACTATTTTTTTTTTCATTTTAACAATAATCAACCATACTTCGGTTAAGAAAATACTTCAGCTGTACACTCGCTTGAGGTGCGAACCCGGAATCTGAAAACTTATCCATTGACGACTGCAGCGAAACTTATTTGCTTTTCAAATCGTAAGCAGAATCAACAATTTTCTTTAATTTTAATTTCTAATTTTATCAACCCAACTTGCGGAAAACTTTATCATTGACACTGAAATCTCAAAATTGTTCTTTTTTGCGCAAATTCATCGTGCAGATCTTGTTAACTTTGTCTCAGCTGTTACTTGCGTTTTATCCGCCACTTCACACATATGAGGTCACATTAATTGCGTATCACATACATATACACACGACTAAAAGTCGCAAGGACGTTCGAAAAAAATGAAGAGCTTTTAGACGTTGCAAAGGAAAACTTAGTTTGTCTGGCAGGTGCTTGAGCAGGCGCCGATATGCGATATGTATGTGAGCCAAAGCCAAAACTTGTTGTAAACACCAAAGCAGGTGGGACCGGTAAAAGGGGCAGCGGGCGTGATAGCGTACGTACAGTGTTGCGTATACAAAAGTAAAAGTAGTTCTCAAGTGCTCCACACTTCCTTGCAATGCGACAAAGTGTAAAAAGACAGCAGCAACAACGACGACAACAAACAACGACGACAATCTGCAGGCAAAAAACAAAAAGTTGCAAGTCTCCAACAAAGTGGGCCACAGAAGCACCCAATAACAAAAAAAAAAAATGCTTCACTCTGCGAACATTTTTCTTTTGGGCTCTTGGCCTGAAACTCAGCTGCCTTCAATAGGTACATGAATACACAGACCGACCCCCACACACAACAACGCACATATACTTATACACATGTGTGTGTGTGTGCATAAACAGGTGACTTGAAGTGAGCATGCAAAAGGCAAAAATTAAAATAAAAATTCGCATAATGCCAGCACATAGCGATTCATATCGGAGATAGTAACAGTAGAACAATACTATAATCAACAGCAGGCATGCTATTTAACTCAATAAATATAATTTTAATAATTAATAATAATAACTATTTTAAAAAGAGTTTATGAGTTATGTATTCAATTTCAAATCGTACACTAATTTACAATCTTTTTCTAAGTTAAATTCTGTATCTTATTTTTTAGCAATATTTCTTATAGCTATTTTTTCACTAGCAAACTCGAAGCTATATATGTTTATTTTTAAGTAATAATAAAATTAAATAAATAATTGATGTCGGCGTCAATCCTTTTAAATATGTAGTCGAATTTTATAAAACTTAAAATATCAGAATTACGTTTTATAAAATATATTTCTGTACTTTGATTAAGATATGTACATATATATATTTTAAATTAGGTGCTTTTCCCATTAAACCCACACAAAAGTCAGTATCTGTAGTATATCAATTGAGTATATATCGTTAAAGATCGAAAAGGTTGATTGAACTACGTCTTCTTATTTATGTTTTGAATATATAATATAATACTGGCATTGGAATTTTTTGTACTCACCCGTGAGCCTGCTTCACTGTATGTGCATACGTGTGTGGGTAAGTATATGAATTTGTGGCAAGGACATAACTTGGTCGTCAACATACGCGGAGCAGTTGTATGCAAGTTTGCTCCTTGGCAGCCACTTGCAGTTGACAAATGTCATGCTAACACAGATACGCACAAGCACACACACAGGCACGCACACTCGCATATACACACACACATGCAACTACTTATAAGCAGCAGCTTGATCCTTGAGTTTTCATATAAATCTTTGAATAGTGCGCGCTGCGGCAGCCGCTTGAAACCAATAAAATATCTAAAGTCATGCGACACACACACTCATACACATCAGGCAGCTGCTTTTGTCTGCTTCTACACACACACGCTCACACACATGTATATACATACATAGTTGAAGCTAGGATATTTTAACGGCATTTTATAGTTGAATAGCTGCGATTCATCTCCATTTCCATATCGCAACGATCTGGTTGGCTATCAATAGAACGTGTATACGAGTGTGTGTATGAGTGTGTGTGTGTGCGTGTGTGTGTATGGATGGTCTGATTGAAAATAATACTGTTCTGTAATACTAAAAAAAATTCTGCAGCTAAGTAACTATCTGTGCAGAGCAAAGCTCTGTAAGTACTCCAGAGCAAAAATGTAATACCAACAAATGCGACAAAATAAGCTGATAGAAAGAGAAAAAGGATTCGTTTAAATGAGCTTAAGTATGGAAAATACTTAAATTTTAAATAAAATTCAAGCAGATTTAAATATACCAAGCAGTAAATCCTAAAGTGTTGTTCAGCGACTTATCAAAGAGTGTCGATTAAAATATGAAGCGCAGAGTAAAGTTAAAGTTAATGTTCGAAAATGTGTAAAAAAAAAACATCTTGTATTTACAATAAATGAATTAAATATTTAATTCAGACTGCAACTAAAGAGATTATTGTTGCAGATTAAAGCTTTACTTTTCATATGTAGCAAATTTAATATATGCACAAAACAAATATGTTACTGAAATACAGTGAACTATCGATTAATATTAAGAATGCAAAAGCTGTGTTGGTTGACGATTTACTTTGTATTTAAATAAACGTCTATACTTCTTAAAATTTTATATTTATATATTTAAAATATCTATAAAAACAACTGAGTCGTAAACAGATTTATTTTTAGTCTGCACCTCGTGATTTATTTAACAGCTTCATTAATAACAGTTATACTATACTATACTAACTATACACTTTGTTGGATAAAGCTTTTATTAAATACAGAGCCCTAACTTAAATAATATTATAATCATTATACAGCTAGTTATTGTGTTTTGTTATTAATTAATTAATACTTTTTTAAAAACTGAACTCCTTTTCTATAAAATCGATGTCGATTTTGTGTTGTGCAACAAACTTTGTTCATAACCGAATTGCCCACAAGTTCATTGAATTGATATAATTTCATTGAGCAATACCCAAAAGCCAATGCCCGGAGACATATCTTGCAAACATAATTCATAAGAAAAGAAATAAAATTTTCCACAAGCAACAAAAAGCAACAAAAAGTTATAATTTAAATTTCATCAAGAACTGCAAAGTTTTGTAGTACTCCGTTGCCTTTTGGGCTAGCAAATAATTAAATAATAAAAAAATACAAAAAAAAGCAACAACAACAGCCAAAATTGGCCAGCTCCCTTGGCCAATGCAGTGAGATCCAAGTCAAGAAAGTCGGAGAGCTCGGAAAACTAAATGCCAAGCGGTCCTCAAGTGTATCGCGACAAACAAGCAACTGCAACGGGCGAATGGCAACAGCAACTGGAATTGCAACTGCAACTGCAACTTTGCAACAATTTCATATGCATTTGTATCCTTTTGTGGCTCGAGAAATTGGAAAGTGCTCCACCAGCTTCAGCTGGCTGTGCAGTTTTGCCCAAATCTGACCATTGGCATCAGTGGAGCGTCCAAAAAGTTTTTCAATTAAATTTGTTTAGAATTAAACTTGCCCTTAGCCAATTTCCCTTCACTCCACCCCACGACCCAATTGTCGGATTACACAAGTGGAGCCCGCGAACTCCTCGAAAAAGAAGGCAAAGTTCAGTTAACTGTAAATGCAAAGGAACCGTTCGGAGCAGCAATTGACATTCCCTCTAGTTACAAATAGCTTATTATACCCCGTGGCTAGCCACAAAAGGGTATATTTAAGTCAATAGACATTAAAGAATCCTATTTACCTGATCGTTCTGAATATTGGCATAACTAAATCCATTAGTTACATATATCCTTGACCTCATTTCCATTTCATTATTATAATTTGCATTTAAAATAATTATACAATAAAAAAGAATATAACATACTTAAAGAATATCAATTTAAATCAGAATATGACAGATAATTGTTCTTTGATAACATTTCTAAATAATTTAACACACATATCGGACTTTGCATACATATGTATGCGACTATTAATTTCTTTCACCCAACTTTGAAAACATTACAGTGTGTTATTGAATTAATATGCAATGCATATTAGGGCCTGTTTTTCTTCTTATTTATACTAAAATACAAACTAATTAATGAATGTACAACCTGTTGTCAGATGTGCAATTAAAACTGAAAGAATTATGGGCGCCTATATATATATATATATATATATATTTATATAGATATGTATGTGGAGCACTACGTGAGCTGCATAGGAATGCGTTTGTCATTGCAAAGTGTTGTAGATATCATGTTTAATGTATGCCCTACAAAGAGTATTAGGGTGTGGTTCTTAGACAACTTTTTGTGAACGTTTTGCATACAATGTGTGCGACTTGTTATTTTGGTTGTAATTTTGGCTCAGCTTCCTTTTGGCTCATTGTTCATTCAGAAATCAACTTGTTGTCGTCACAGTTGTTTGCATGTTTATCTGTTTGTCTCTTGTTTGTATGGGCATCTTCTACTGTTGGCACTTTTAATTAGTCGCTCAATGTGCTGCCAGACTGTGCAACATACACTCAGCGAAAAATCGTTTAGCATTTGGGAATATAAAATTTAGTATAAACGTTATCAGTATTTATTCAACACAGAAAATATTAATTCAAAAACCGTTTTCAAATAAAATACTCCATCAGAGAAAAACAACTTTAAAAGGTTTTAAAAACTATGGAATTTCAGCGAAGATAAAAAATTATTGAAGCAAAGCTTAATGTTGTGCATTCGCTGAGACCTATTTGCCCTTATTTTGCACAAAACGATAACGAACAAACGATAAACGATTTCACGAAAATCAATTTTTTTTCTCTGAGTGTAGATGGATATATGCGTGCACATATTTATATGCAACTCGTACACATGTTAACGCTCTTGTTGTACTTACTCATTCCAGCAATTGGCTTATCCCTTTTATCCAGCTTGTACACATTCAGCTTCAGTTCATGTCGGCTTGTCCTGATTTTTGTATCGATGGCATCGGGCTTGCATTAAATCCTCTTTACATGCATCATGCAACAAATTGTGTTGCACTCTGCATTAATAAATTATCTACATTATAGTTAACCAGATGCAAATCGTATATGTACGAGGCGCCGTGTGTCATTAACAATTCTGATTGTATTTTTATTTTACACAAGCCTACATAATTACACAAGTATATAGATGCATGTGTATGAAATATGTTGCCATATTGCAAAAATTAAAATATAATTACTAAATAAATTAAAGCTAATTAGCCATAATGCAATTAATAAGCATAAAAACCCTTCGCAATTAAGCTAATTAAGTGGATGGCTATCGGAGCTGATTCGAATATCTGGACACAATTTTGCAAAAATTAAAAAACTCTCAACTTTTCAAAGCACTTACTCGGCAAAAGACTTTTGTGGAATACAAATTATTGTCTCTTAGACTTTAAGATAAAAATGACCACCTATTTTATTTTTCTTTTTTAAAAAAATATATAATATTTTAAAATTATTTTAAAGATTTGACTATAAAGATAGTCTGAAAATGTGCTTTACATTTACAAATTATATATTTCTGTATATTTTTATTTATTTTATTATTGTTAATAATAAATTTGAAATATTTCTTAAAAATCAAATCCCTGATAGTAATTTTAAATGTGAAAAACTAAAAGCCCAATAAATAATTAATAAACAAATAGTAAGACATATTCATGCAACAGTTTTTAAACAAAGAAACAAAATATTTTGAAAATTCGGATTACTTAAAACTTTAATATTTTTTGCAGCAGAATTAAGTCATAACATCTAGGACGCTCTTAAAATATTTACTTTTTATCCTAAGCATCCATCATAAATTTAAAATAATAATAAATTAAAGTTTATCGAGCAACAAAAATTAGACTATGTGGAATCATAAAGTTAACAAAAAAGGAAATATATATGACTAATTCTTTAAACAGTTTTGCGCCATAAAGTTGATGGCACAACAATTTGAGGACTAACAACAAGAAAAACCTCTGGAATATAACACCCAAGAAATTACACTTAAAAAAAGACAACAAAAAACGATGCCACAATAGGTTGCAAGTGAAAAATACGAAGCGAAAGCGAAAAATAAGAAGAAACAACAGAAGGAAAACTTTATGCTAATTTCACTTTTCTCGAACAACGCATAACCCAAAATTTATTTATTTTTTTTATACATTTTTGTTGTAGTTGACTCTCGCTCGACCCACTCAGCGGCAAATAAATGGCGCCAGGATATAACAACCTGCGCGGGGCGTGGGAAAAAAAATGATAATTTTGAAGTGAAGCTCAAAATGAAGAAGTCCAGAGATAAACGTGCCATAGGAAACGCAAAACAAAATAGCGCATAGAGAAGAAGTTGAAGAAAACCGACAGCTAAAAAATTAGCTGGTTTCTCTGGTCTGTCGACTAAAATTTCGTATGAATAACTAATTAAAGATGGACGCGACGACGCGTGCCCAAAACAAATGCGGCCAATTAACAGCTTTTCCACCTGCTCGACCGGATCGCATCGCATCAGTCAGCGTCAGGTGAAAACCTCAAAGTTGGCAAAGTTTGCGAAAAAAAACTCTACTATTTATTTATTTAAATATGTTTCAGAAAACTTAAAGAAAACTATTCAAAGTATCTTAAAACCTTAAGACCCTACATAGGAATTCTTACGTTCTGCAATTCTGCAGTTCGGAAAATCAAAATATTGCTAACGAAATAAGGCTTTCTACATTGGATATTTTATATAATTAATTGTATTTATGTATTTTATATTACAAAAAAAGGTTAGCAAATCATAAAAACTCTTATATTATTCAATTCTACAGGACTTAAATACCTGCCATCTCTTGGCTTAAAAGTATAATATTTCAATTGCAAGTAGCTCTTAAGTTATTTCCATAATTGCCCCAACTTCAGAAACATAACAGCTCAAATTACCGCCCCATGAGTACATAGATTTGCAATGCGGACTTAGATAGCTGCATTATTGTTGACTTCGAGGTCGAATACTGTGAAGTCTTCGACTCCAAAGGAAGCTTCTCCAAAAAGTGTGTTGATCACTAGTCAATTAGTCAATCAGGATTTATTTCGAACAGGTATGAATAGGTCTTAATAACTCAATTTATATGTACATATATTTTATATCTTTTTATTAGCATTTATATTTCGCGATAAAAGTTCATAGTTGGAGATTTCTTTCCATTTCAATTGTTGAAAAAAAACTATCCTAAGTAAACCAGAAACGTAAAGTTTAATAGCTTCATATTTTTTATATATTCTTATTGATATTCAAATATGCAAAAATGAACCAGAGAAAACAATTATTAAATTTCCCTTAGAAGTTCAAATAAAAATTCCCAAAAATATATTTTTTTTTTCTAAAAAACATGAACTAAGATGTTTGGAAGCTACTGTATTAATTAAAAATATATTTCACTGTAAAATGCATTGTCTTCCATATAGTCATATTTTAAATTTTCTTCAATATTAAAATATTTTGGTAGGATAAGACACTCTACTCAAATATTAAAACAGCCATTTTCCGTTTTAAATTAAATCAGATTTGCAACATTTTTTAAATTTGTATTTTTAGACAGAATCTTATAGACTTTAAAGATATTGTAAAGTCTTATAAAAATCAAACCTAATTTATTGTAGAAACTTTCACTCAGGAATTTCCTTTGAAAATCTGCATCATATGCCACACGCAATAAGTTCTATATTGTTGCCTATTTTGGTGAAAAAAAACTCAACTCGAGTTCGTAGCCAGCTTCGGTTTTGGCTTCGGCTTCGTTTTTTTTTCCTTGTGCGCAGCGCACACGAAGTTGGCCGAATGTGTCAGCAACATTGTTGCAGTGCATGCATGTTGCTGTAACACACGCCATACCGGGTTCGAGTGAAATGCTCTCAACAAGTTGCAACTCAACAGTTTGAGGGATATTCTTTACAGTTTTAAATTGATTGATGCAACACAGTTTGAGTGTGAGTCCGTGGTGAGTTATAAGCTGCCCATAGATGTTGCTAGCAACATTGTCGCAGCCCGCTCGAGCTGGTTTGATGCTCCAGTTCAAAGTGCTTCGAACGCAACACGCTGACAAATGCGCTTTCTTATGACCCGAGCGAGTTTTTCTTTCATTTGCCTTTTTTAATGCGCTTAAAATCTTAACATTTTTTTGGAGTCTGTTGCCCTAAAAAAAAAAACTGAATTCGTGCAACATTGGGGGTCTTCGACTGGGTAAACATATTTTGTCAACGCTTTCTTTTCAGTGGCGCATTAAAATCAATATCTTTACATATTTTTGGCAGCCATTTGAGATATTTCTCTTTGTTAATCCTATTAAAACGCCAACGCGCCCAACAAAAGGGAATTGATAATGGCCCCAAATCTTAAAATGTAATAAAGTTAAGAAAAAGAGGAAGCTGCGGCTATAGTTTGCCGGTAACTCTTGTTAATTACGCTTAGAGTAAGATATGTTGGCAAAATTAATAATATTTTTCTAGAATACATTAAGCAACAAATTATGTAATAATAAATAAGTAAAGCGTTTCAAAATAAATATAAATAGAGTCAAATCTATATAATACGACATACTAAAAAAGGATAAAGAAAAACAATGATATCATAATTTTATTTAAGGTATAAACAAAACTAAACTAAATAAATGGATACAAATACCATAAAGTTCCAGCCGAATTCGGTAATAATATATTAATATACATATTTAATTTAATTAATTTAATATATTTAAAGATTAATATATTAAGCACATCGTGTTGGGCTGGTAATCGCTTATCTTAATTACAGAGACCTTAGTCAGACAATATAAGTAAATACATTTTTACTACTATTCAAGCAATCCATTTGTTTTAAATATTTTTCATGCCGAAACTCTTGTTAATAAATTTGTACACAGAATAAACTCTATAAGATCGTAATAGTTAACGAAACCCTATTGGTGGTTGCTTAAAATCTTATCTATAAAATTATCTTTAAGCAAACCAACAACCATATTTCAATAAAAATATCAAGGCTATAATTTATATTTACTTTAAATATTTTACCGGTTAGTTCACTAAGGATTCTAGTCCATCTGGTCATAAATATCATATGTATTGTTTTATTATTATAAACAGTTTATAAAAATTGCTTCCCAACTTGCCAAATATATGTACCCGATTTAGAAATTCCTTATAATACTTGTCATTTTAAAAACCCTTTCAGAAGACTTGATATATAAAAGTTCGCACAATTCAATCGAATACAACAATAATTGCCTTCTCTTCAAAAATGCACGCGAAAAGTGATAAAAACTTTAATTCCCAACAATGTTCCAAATATTTGGCCTTTTGTTCTAATCGCATTCCGAGTGAAAATATTCAAAATTGTGTCTCAATTAAATTCAATTTCGATAATAATGAATAAACAAATTTAGATAAAATGTTGGCTCAGTGCAATTGAAAGCTGAAATCGCTGCACATAATTAAAACGTCATTGTTGTCTATATTAAGCACACACACACACACACACAATCGTACACATGCACACACACAAACGCGCACACATAGGCAGCGTAGGCGGCATAAATTAAATGAGGCGTGGCATCGTGCTGCTTTTCAACGGAACCAAAAATGTTTCGCATATGCCACGCGTCTGACGCTCCGTAAATAATTATAATAATTATCATTTAAATGTGTTGGCCAAAACTTCCGGCATATGCCGAGGACCCGTTGCTAAATAGTTGTTCATTGCGTGTTGCTTAATTGTTGTTGTTGTTGTTATTGGTGTTGTTGTTGTTGTTGTTGTTGTTGTTGCCGTTATTATTGTTGCGTAAGCGGCTTACAAATGACGCGCCTAACAGCAGCAAACAACAACAGTTTAAAGTTTTTTCCCTAAGGGTAAGAGTCAAACACCTCGATCAATCAGTTAGGCCTTAATGCTGAATGCTTGATGATCAACGAACAGTCCAGTTCTTAAGAGCAACTACTTTGTTAACCATACAATCGGCTTGAATCTAAATACAAATAAAGCTTTTAACCTAATGATGAGAATATGTATATATCCATAATAAATAAATTATCTGCCATAAGCAACTAATTCAAATAATTGAACTAAGTCAACCAGATAAACCTTCAGATTGCCAAGACTACATTATCTTGCTTCGCTGTGTGCAAACTCTGCTGGCTTGAGCTTTAAAGAAGAGACCTGACCAATGCGAGTCAGTTATGGATGCTGATCACTAATCATTATTTATACTTTATTGGATCAGAAATTTTTGATGACCAACATTTTATAGACTCTGCCTTGTCTAATTATAAACAGAAACAGCAGAAATGATACCTGGACCTTACCTGGGCAGACAAAAGTTGTTAATCTACTACTCGTATCCTCTTATCTACATATCAGTTTCATAGAGCTCCTTTATTTGAGCAACGTTTAAGTACCTAATCTAGAAGTCTATCTACCATTTACTTATATAAATATAAGCCTAAGACCTTACAACATTCTTTCAAGCCCAAAAGCTTATTGTACGGTGATAAAGAATACTTGCATCACTTAGTCAATTTACCTACCCAAGTGTGTTATATTAATATTGGTTTTCACTCAATAAGTGTTAAAAATATAAAGGAATACAATTTTTAACTGCATAGTTTATACTGATTTTTTTTAATAATAGTTAATTAACCTGACACCCTTTAGTTTATGCCCTAAAGAGTTTATCCTAAATTTTATTCGTAAGAACTTGCACCATTTTGTTGAATTTCACTTCACGAAAAAGAGTAAGTCCCCGATTTTTTTTAACACTTCCACAAGTTATTAAAACTCTTTCATTAGCAGCTTTTCACCCTGTGCATATGACTTGCAGAGTATTTATGTTTTCGGCTTGCCAAAACAATTTGTTACTTTCACATTTTTTAATGCTCTTCTTTTCACAGTTGCGATTCAATTTCATGGCTCTGTGCGTAGGCCATTTCGTTGCACTGTGCAAGTGCTAAATAGTTGGCTGAATTATACACACACCCCCACACAGACACACCAACACACACACACACACAGAGCCACTCACGCAGTGGCTTGTGCATTCTGCAAATAAATGAACTGAAGCGTAGATAGTTCCTGCCTTCCGCCACCTGCCCTAGCCAGCTGCCCCTTGATGCCGCACAAATGTCCGAATCCGAGTCCGGCGTCTGAACATAATGAAAACTTTTCGATCGAATGCACTTTTACTGCCCATCGAAATCGACGACGGCTGCTGTTGCTGTTGCTGCAGTGCAAACACATAATTGTTCATATGGCCAGGATATGGAGATGCAACAGCAACAACAACAGCAACAACAACAGCAACAACAACAACAACAGCAGCAAATGCAATTCGTAGCGAGGCATTTTACAAATGTGTGGCAATTGCATTTTAAAGTTGATGCCACGTCGGCTGTCGACTGAGCCCGAGCGAGATAGATCCGACATGAAAAAGAAATATTCCTCTCTCCACCACCTCTCTCTTGGCCCACTCATTTTTATTGCCATTAACATTCGGCATACTCTATAAAGCTGTGCGCAGCGTATCCGATTGTGTGCATATCGACCGAAGAATTCGGTTGACTGACCAACATGATTATGTAATTTGATTGTGCTGATTTCCATTTTTTCCTCTATGTGTTGTTACTGGTCTGAATAGTTAACGGAAGAGACTTATGTGTGCAACACTCAATGTTTTACGAACAAATTACGTATAGGTATTTTAGGAATAGGTATACCTATATACCAATTATACCAATTGAAGACAAATGCTGGGCCTAGAACATTTGCAAATATTGACTACAAATTTAGCTATTGTTTCATAAATGAACGTTCGCGGAACACTGAATATTAAACATACGGCTCCATTTTTATGTGTCTTAATCATTTTTGATTTTGAATATGGAGTTGAAAGATTTGAATATTTCTTAATGAAAGCCTTAACCTTTATATACCCTTAATCTTTAATTTCCAGGTATATTAATTATTAACATATTTTTTATACCCTCAATCCATTGAAAATGGATACAAAAGTAGAGATGTATCTGTGCAAACAGGCAGAAGAAAGCAACACCGACCCCATAAAGTATATATATTTTTGATCAGAATCAATATCTGAGCCGATCTAGCCATGTCCGTCTGTCTGTCTGTCTGTCCGTCTGTATGTATGAACGCAAGCATATCAGAACCTATAAGATCAAGAGAAATTTGGAATGTGAGTTCGAGCCCTATTGAGGAGACTATTTTTATTTTTTTAAATTTATTTTTATTATTGCTAAAGCAATCGAGTATATGAGTTTCATGCTTTTTTTTTGCTTCAATAAAGTTGTTTATAAAAATGTTAAGCCTTGGTATCTTTTAGATTCAAAAATATCTTTTATAGCACACTACAAAATTGAGTAATCTTTTTAGGATAAACACATAATTGGAATCAGTCATCTACACGCATTAAAATAATAACCGAAACCCCTTTAGAATTTAGGCAACAAAGCTAAACAAAAGGTCAAAATGCGCTACACCCCTAATAAAAAATACAAAAAAAGATCAGAATTGGTTTTATCAAAAATTGATCGACATATAAATACCCTAAATAACAATAATAATCGAAAGGCGCTGCCCAATTTATATGAAATATGATTATTTTAATATTATTATGTAACTATTTTTTAATTTTAAATGAAAAACTATATGCAATTTGATAAAAAAAATTAATTTTCTATGATAGGCCTTACAAAATCTGTTCGATTTGAATTATTTTATATTTAATATATAAAATATATAAGATATATTATGGCGTAATCCCTGTCTGTTCTGTCAGTTTCACAGCTTCGTTATACCCTTCATACACATTAAGATTACAGGGTGTATAAAATTAATATCAATAATGATGAGTAGCCAGAAATTATCACATAACTTTTCATTATATGAAGCTCAGTTGATTATGCATATAGGGAAAACGCACCACACATTGCGAGATGCCCCATTGAATATGTAATCCGAGCATGACCAATTAAAATTTTCTACCTGACCGCAGTGCATTTAATGCTATGGATATGCCCAACACTTGAGCATCAACAGCTCAAGGAGTTGTTGAGGGACCGCACACCGACTCCGTCGCCGTCTGGCTTTTCAATTAGGCGAAAAACCCTTGATAGATGAAAACATATTGCTTTTATCACCTGCAGGCACACACTTGGCGCAAACCTCTTTCTAAATGGATGCGTTCAACGAATTTATAAGAAATTATCCTTTTTTTTTTGATGTTTTGTCTGTAGAGCCAAAGCAATTAAGATTTAGATACGCACGCACGAATGGTGTTGAAAGGTCAAACCGGCTAACAGGCTGGGGTCAGCCGGCGGCCAGAACCGGATTGGTATGGTGCGGCGCGGCGCATACAAATGAAATTGAAATAAATAAATGCCCCGGAATGCTCGAACTCGTGCATATTTTAGGGCACAAATTTGACTAATTGGCTTGAAATGTCCAGCTCGATTTTCTGCTAAATTTTCATGTCAGATTTCGGTCAAAAACATCCGACCAGCATTTAAATGCAAGCAGCTAACAAGAAAACTGCATTAGGCCGCCAGCGAATGGCCCAGAGATGTGCCAGCCCTTTTAGTTCACAAAAAAATACGTGCATATATATATGTGTATACATATGTATATGCACAGGCCTGAGAATCAATGTAAAATGATAATTTGTAGAAGCAAGAAAAAGCGGCGTCCATTTGCGGGCAGTTAAACAAATTTGAGCTCGCCTTCCGGGCAGTAAAAAAATACAAAAAAAAACCATGGCATTATTTATGTTATTAATTGTAAATTCATGGAAATGCGTTCATTTTAACACTAAAGAAAATCATCGTTGGTCAAAGGAAATTTAAAAAGGCTTTGCATGTCTTTCTATAATCTTATCTTTTCTGTTGCTTAAATAGAAACATAAATGTACTCTATATCTATTATCATCGATCCAAATGGTAACTAACTAGAATACATTTTTTGACTTTTTTTATCTCACATGTAAACTAGGAAAATATACTGTTGATTATAATAAAAATATAGAGACTGGCAGTTAAGCTGTGATACATTGGTATTTGATTTTCAAATAACTGACAAACGGATCAAATACTTTTTTCTCGTAAAGGATTTTTCACTTATATAAATTCATGTATTATTAGTATTTTTTGTTCATTTGTATCTGCATATGTGTTCCCATCTTTATCAATATCTATATATCAAATTTTTGCCTGCTCATGTGAATCGGAATATGCACCTTAATTTGTATCTGTATTTGTATCAGAAGAAGTATCTAAATCTTATTATCTAAATAGGTACTTGTATCTTATCATCTTTATTTGCGCTATTACCTAATTATATATATTTCGATGTGTATTTGCATTTATATCTGCATCTGTATTGGCATTTCTCTCATATATCTATATATGTGTGTATATTTGTACTTATATTATTATATTATAAGCATATCTTAAGTAAAAATATCACAACTTGCATATATATACATGCGAATATTGAGCTATGCTCAACTCCCACCAATCTATTATATAATACCGTAAAACAAAAGAAAATAATAATTATAATGCCACAGAATGTGGTCAAAATGTCAAAAGTTGATTCCTAAGAGACGAAACTTGTGTTCAATAACTTTTCTATTATATCCTTTGTTACTTTTTCAACTTGCCGATGTAAATAACCACCCGAAACACCACTCCCCCTCCCCTACCACAACCGACCGACATTGAGACATATTTAGAGGCCCTAATATTAAGTGCCTTACTCCAGTTAGTTACAGTCACATAAAATGCTCGTAAGCCGGCAGAAGAAGATGAAGAACAACAAGTTCGGATAAGCAAAGATTTGTTTACGCACATTTATGGCCAACAAAGACATAAGTAACACTTTTAAGTTCCATTTGAGTGCGGGCCCATCCCAGTAGACTCGACTTTGGCCCATGACACAGCCACACTTAAACAAATTGCCTACTAAACAATTCATCTCAATTTTTCTCTGAAACAACATTTGCAACAGCACGATTGCGAGGGGTAAAATCAATTCGAAACTGTCCCACAAAAATAAGAGAGAGGAAGGAAACTGAGTTTTTGGCCATCATTTTCGGCCAATGGCCGCTGTAATCAAATATAATTTTTAACTATTTACGAGTACATTGCCCGACATTTGGACCCAAATACTCGTGCATTATTAACATTAATGCCTCACACGAGCTGCGCACAAAGTCAACAGTCAACACACTGGGGGTGGGCGTGGCAGCTTCGATTTTTGTTCGTGTGCTTGTGTGCGTGTGTGGGGCATATTGATGCCAATTTAGGCAAACAACAGCAACAACACGCATAAATAATATGGCCGCATAAATGAAAATGGAATGGAATGCTAATGGATATGCACATACATACATACATTTCGATTTGTTTCATGCTGACGCGACCACGCCCCCTCTAGCCCCCCCACAATAATTGAGTGATCATAAATATGTGAGCACAGGCTCGCCAAAAACCTTTCGAGTCTCCCACAAAAATAAAAGATTAGCTCTTCTCTGTGAACCCAATCTCAGCATAGTTCGCATGTGGGTGCTATAAAAATTTCGCTTCTCACATCAAATTATTTATGGGATATGCTGTGCGTCGATATGTGGGCAATTTTCATGGCCTGCGACCAAAGATAAAGTCAACACTTGGTTATTAATGTGAATACGTATGGGAAAGTTACTAGCACATCCGGCTGGGCATCGGTTGATAGTTAATAGTTTCAAAAATGTATCTTAAAAGTATATTTTTGATAATAATCTTATCAGTCTGAATAATGTATCTATTTAGCTATCGAACAACTCAGTTATATAGAAGCCATTATGGCTGAATATTGTTTAGATATCTTTTAACCGATTGTTCAAATGTGAATACATATCAGATAGAATTCCCATGAAGTTCACTCTAACATATTTACCATCTAAAGAATAGCAATAGAATATGCTTAACTATCTAAGTGGATGAGCGGACAGAGCTCAATCAACTCAGGTAGTCGTCCTGATCAGGTATATATATCGGTATACCTTTTTTTATGCGTTACAAAATTTTAATACTTTCGTCAGGGTGCAGAAAGATTTAAATAAATATAAAAATTAAGTGTTAAGTACTTACCAAAAAATATTCACGGTCATCTACAGGGTCGAGTAAAGATGTTAAAGTAAATGAATTGATACCGGGCAATGTTTGAATCTAATAAATAAAAAACCAAAATATAAGAAATCGTTAAAAGATTAGAGCTAACAGGAGTTTCATAGATTTAATTTGTACACAGGTAAAATATATTATGTACCCTAAATGGGAACATAATATTTGACACAAAATTAATAATTGCTAAAATATAGAAGGCGAAAAAACAGATGACAAAAAGAAAAGTGTTTTGTGCTCTTTGAATTCGTTTGGCAAAGCAAAAATCTCTTCAAAATATGCAAACATGTGCACATTCAAACTTTGCAGCGAATCCCTTGAACATTTGGCATTAATTCACATGAAAACTAACCCCCAACACCGCGCAGTTGCCCCATGTTGCCAATCATCGATTATGTTGCAATTGCAAACTTTGGCACTTGACTTGAGCAATTGATGCTGCTGCCTTGCCTGATGCTCTCTCCCTTCCACTCACTCGATCTAACTCTGTGTAGCTTTGCAGTTGTAGAAATGGATACATGGCTGGATAGACAGATAGCTGCATGCCAAGCAAATTGAAAACTGTGCTGCTGAGAGAGAGAGACAGAGAGAGAGAGAGAGAGAGAGAGAGAGAGAGAGAGAGAGAGGAGATGCTTAAAAATTAAAAAGAAACTTGCGATGGCTGCAACAGCAGCAGTTCATGAAAATTTCAAAGCGACGATAGATAGAAGAGGGAGTCGGCCCAAAACTGGCACCCAGTTCCTTTGCCCCAAGCGTTTTCAAGATTTCGCAAATGCCGCCCTGCAGCACCAGCAGCAGCAGCATGTGTAGCAGCCAGTCAAGTTTTCAATGTTCTGTAACAGCTCTTCAAATATTCAAAAGTCATTCCATTACGAAAATGACTTGAAAACGTTAGCAGCCAGTGGAGAACAAGGAGCGGAAACAGCGTTAAATTCTCCTCCAGCTTCAGCTGATGTTGCATTGCATTGGTGTAAAAATTCAATGACATTTCCTTTTGTTGCTGCTCATAATATACCCTGTATAACAAAAACTCCAAAGAGTGGGTATTAAAAACCACCTTAATTCAGGAAGTTGTTTTGGGATCAAAAAAAATATAAAACTTCTATTTCAACTCGGAAACTGTCAGGGCTAGATCGACAAAATTTAGAATGCAGATTCCTTCAAATAATAAACTTCTCCAAAATGCTTATGATTAATATATAATATGTTTATATAGAATATATATTAATCTACGTGCTCTTATATGAATATATCGAAAGTTTACTTATAACTATTTAATTTTTGATTGCAATCCCATTAGAATGAACTTAAGGCAGCTCTATAAACAGAAAAATATATTATAGAGCAATGCTAAACGAAGCGTACATTAAAGTTTTTGATATAAAAGGGCATTTAATAGTCAGGCCCGTACTCTTGCAAGTTTTAGCCTTCTTGTTGTTGGCCTTTTTGCCACTGTTGCGATTTCAATATGTATGTAGCTTTGGTTGCTTGACCCGCTTCTGGCAGCCTGACAGTCTGGCCCTGGCGCATTGAGTTCCCACTGACAGTTCAGATTGTTTCTGTAGCTGCCCCAAAAAGCAGTCGCCATTTGGACGCCACTTGCTGAGCCAAATGCGGGCCAAGGGAGTTGTATGTAGGGTACCAGGGTTCAAATTGGAGATACGATATGAATTTAGACTAGCATCGATAAAGGAAGTCGAGATGTGATAATCGTATATATGACATGATGAAAATGTTTTGATATTTATTTAAAGGAAAATATAAATATTTATTAATTGCCGTGCAAAGTGCTTATAATTTATCTAAAATCAAGTTTGCATTTAATGTCTTCTTTTGCTAGGACGTTGGCATTTTTAAAGTGTGAAGAAGTATTTTTCGAATACATCAAGCAGTTTTAGATACATAGATTTAATATAATATCAATTTTGGGCTATTTTGTGTTATTTTTAACTCTATAAATATATAATTTTAACAGTTTTTCATGCCTCTCTTATTTCTTTGGGTTTGTTTCGTATTTGGAAAGCACTTGAATCATTAGCAGTTGGCTCTCAGGTGATTCTTGTGAAGGACACTTTACTTCAGTAAACAAGTACAGCAACAACAACTTCAAGAAATAGATGGGGTTAAGCACATTTGCCGCCCGGCAAATGCGGTAATTGATGTCAAAATGTCAATTACCCAAAATGTCCTTAAAACACTTGCAGCCAGCAGCTGTTGGCGAAAAGGCTGTGTAGCTGTTGGACTTTGTGTGGCTCAGGGAGTAGAGCCACCGGCAGCTTTTGACAGCTTCTGTTATGGGTTAGGGGGGCCAGCTTTATACGCAAAATCGATTGCCCAAACTGTTTAATTGGCTTTGTGAGCGGCACCAACAGCAAAAAACTGTCCAGAATTTAGGGTACATGTTACGGCAGATTTGGCTGCCTTAAATTTGTATTATTCTATCATGTCTTAAAAATGAAAAGCGACAAGAACAAATCCTAAGCTGTAGCACACCCAAAAGAAAATGCGAAAAAAAAGGTTGAGCGCACAAGAAATTCCTGGGGAAGAAGTCGCTACGCTCTTTCAATTTCGTTTTGCTGAATTCATTAGACGTAATTACGCAATCACAAAAGGACCCCAAAAACTTGGAACTCGTAGCTGAATGAATCTTAAGTAACCGTCCCTCGTCGCGCCTTTGTTCGCCATGACCAAAACGCATTCATTGGGCTACGGCCGTTCCTGGAAATCGGAATATTTAATTGATTAGGAAATGAGTTGAGCTGCACCGAGATTTGTGGGCATTGATTTTGGATGTGATGTGGCAATTGGCTATATGTATATGAGTATGATTACGAGTACTTCTGTATCAATACTTATTTGATATGTAGGTTCTTTTGAAAGCTTTTGCCAATGAATACCAAGTAGTCATTTTGGTTGCGGGCTCAGGCTAGTGGATTAATGTAGTGTTAGACAGAGGCCATTGTAGCTAGTGCTATTAGGAGTGTTATTTAGATAGTGCGTGATTAATCCTTTAATAAAACTAACAGTAATAATGCCCTGTAGCTTGGAAGCCTTCAGATCTACTTAATTTTTATTTGTTCCCATGCAGTCAAGTTTCTTTACAATAACTGCTGAAAAATATTTGGGATCAAAATTTAAATTGCTAAACCTCACTTAAATGAACAGAGGCATATTAAATTATTTTCCACTATTTTTTAAACATATTCTTATTTTATTATTTTTTATTATATTTATTAATATTACTAAGTATAAGTAATTATTATTTTAATTTTTTTATTTTTAATATTAATTTTCTTCCCTTTTTAACATTAAAAATTGTATTCTTATCTATATTGCAACGAATTGCTATCAAAAACTTGTATTTTATAGTCAGAAGAAATACTATATGTGTACTTGGCAGTAATTATTGCTGGCGCGAGTCGTCAAAACTAAATTTGATAAGATTTTCTGACATAGATTTTATAAGGGCAAAACTCCCCCAGGCGTTAAATGAAATTAGGTGAAATGCCAAACGCTCACTTGAAACTTTGTGTTTTGTTGTTGTTAATGTTGTAAGTAGAAAGTAAACAAACATGAGCCAGCGCTTTGGAGGCATTTGCTGCCTTATTGCGCGAGAGGCAGCGCAGCCAAGAGATAGAATAACCCACACATGTATGCGAGTGTATGTGTGTGTGGGTGTGGATGTGTGTGTTGTTGATGTTTTAGCGCTGTTTGCAAAAAGTTTTCTAGTTGTTTAACAAGTTTATATAGTATTTGTTTTTTTACTGTGCGGCTTGGGAGTAAGAGCATGTTTTCCTATTTCTGCCTGGCCATTCGGTTAATTATTTAAAAAGAATTTTATTTAATTTAGGGCAGAATCCAATGTTGAAGAATTCTGTGTTCCCTGTAAATGTATATGTTGTTTGAATGAAATCATTCTTCTTACTCACAATTTCTGCCCACTCGGATCGTCTTTTGCATAAGTCAGTAAAGACGCGCCTGATAAATCAGCTTAACCCATTGATCCCTAATCAATTTATATACATTAAACAAAGCTCAAACACACGCCCAGATCACAAACGTGTAGACAAGGCCTGCAGTTCGAGAGATCGCCTTAGCTCTTCGACTTTAAGGCACAGAGCCAAAGGCGTCAACGGCTGTGCCACAAAACTTGATTTATCTGCCGGCCTGCCCCACACGTAGATGCAACTCTTTGTGGCACTGCGTCTCCAGTTCGAGCTCTGGCCACATGGACTGAGCTGAAAGTTGCGGGAGTTGTAAAATTAGCCTCTGGCCAAATGATGATAATTGCCGATGAGCTGCACACCGAGTCGATGTTTGTTATTGAGATCTTTGTTAACTGCGTAGCATGTAACGATGTATACTTTTGAGATTATAGAAATTACCTTTAATAATAGACTTTAACTATGTTTAATTTATGAATCAACATGAGAGTAGCGTTGAGTTTCACGCTGATAAATATAAATACCCTGTAGACTAGGTAAAACTAATTTTTTAATTTAACAAACACACTTTTAAAAAAAAATATATATAATTTATTAGGATTTAAGAAAGAAATAAAATATATATTTAATAACCTTAAGATCTCAGAGGCTAAAGACATATAGCACCATTTTTGATTTCGCGTACATTTCTAAATAACTAAAACATAATTATTTTTTAAAAATAAGAATTAAACGATTTTTTTTTAGAAATATGCCTTTTAGCTAAGAAACTGGAAATTTTCAAAAATCTGACAGTTTTAAGTTGTTTTTATATCTCTACTTTTTTCCATTCTTTAGTTAGACTATTTGATGTTCAGGCTGCCCTCGACATAAATCATTTCACAATCATCTCGCAAAAGTTCAACAATTTGCTACGGCTCTCCCTCTCTCTCTCGCTCTCTCTCTCTGTCTCCCTCCCAATCTCTCTCTCTTTCTCTCTCTCTTCGTTTTTGGCTATGTTCTTTTGTTGTGGTATTCATTACATTTTTATTTCATGTTTATTTATACGCGTTTATTCCCAACCACCGAACTGCCTAAAAAAAAGCGCCCTAGTCCTGCCCTAAGGTCCATTCCCATCGTCCACCAAACAACGCCCACCGCCCACTATAGCCCCATACATACTTAATGTGGATTTAAAATGCGTGCTCATGCAATTTCTCACACAAATCCTTTTATTGCACATTTGGCTTATGTCGGGTTTACGTACCAATTTTGCACGCCCCCGGAACGCGTCACGCCCCCTCGTCTGTCGGCCAGTATCCTGCATAGGGGTTGGGGGGCATTTATATTTTTTGTGCCCTGCCTGCGGGCCAACTGCCGCCTACTTTATTGGTCACATAACAAAAGATTACAGCAACAACGGAGCAACAAATTCGCCGGCCAGTTCCCAGTTGCCAGTTGCCAGTTGCCGGTTCACGTTGCCCTTTAGAAGTATAGCGATTCGAATCTTTATGTCTACGTGGTTATAAAAATATGATGAGCATTTCATATATACTATACATACATTTATATATATATATTTCTATAATTTTTTGTGGCCTCTTTTTCCTGTTGACTGTTGATTGTCGCTTTTATTTTTTTGGCCAAAAAGCCACACACAGTAAATGCCACAATTTAATGTTAAATCTCTGAAACAGCAACTGATACGTCGTATAACTACCAAAAGTTGCACAGAAACTACGTTTCGAAATTTATTTTAGACATAATTATATGCCAAGGCACAGCATATTTGACAAACATGGTATATTTTCACAAATCGGTTAGGTATTGCCAAGATCGATGAACATCGGTGATCGGTAACATCAATCAGTCAGTCAGTCAATTTCGTTCACATAGTTCATATTAATTAAGAAACAATAACAAGTCAAGTTAAATTCAATTCAATTACAATGGTTCTCCGCGGGTTAAAGTGAAACTCAAAACGTCATTGAGGCAGCATGAAAAAGGGACTTATTGGCTCAGGTGACAAACCAAGTGGCAGGCATATAAATTTACGCCCGCGTTAAAGTTTTAATGCCAAGTACGCAGCTACGGAACTGTGGGAAAAGACTGTGAAAAATCCGTTGGTAATCATTCAATGCGTCAATCAAACTGAAAACGAGTTCGGTTCGGCTTGACTTCAGCTGCAGCATTTCTCGCTCGCTTCTCAATTTGAATTAAAAACTTTGCAGCAACTTTAAATACAGCTTACGGCTTTAGCGAAACTGAACTGGTTGATGGGAGTGTGTTGAACGGCTGGCAGGATTGCCGGGGGCGGCTGGAAAAACTGCACTTAGCACCGCTCCAGAGCTCAGCTAAAATCCAATGCTTCGTTGGACAACGAAGAAGGCGTAAGTAAGTACTATGGATTCCAGTAGTAAGTCGGCCCTTAATTCAACAAAACTTTTTCTATGTGTACCGTATGTGATGTATGCGAGTGCGAGTGTGTTTGTGTGTGTGTGTGTGTGTGTGTGTGTGTGTGTGTGTGTGTGTGTGTGTGTGTGTGCGTGTGCGTGTGTGCGCGTGTGTGGATGGTGAAGTGGGTGCACATGAGGCTGTTAAACTTGTTGTTAGAAATTTAAAACAATTTGCTGACCACAAAACAAAGCAGCTGAGAAATCAATTCGACTGGCAGCCTGTTTTAAGACTCCCTCTTTGGGTTTCATTAACAAGAGCCGAACACACAAAAAAATGCCAGACACGTTTTTGGCCCACAAGCTAAAATCCAAATTGTCGAATCGGTTTGTACTTTTTTTATTTCCATTAGACCTTTCCTTTCATTTGTATATTGTCATTGTTATTGTTTGCAATAGCAAAACAAAACAAAACAAAATTAAAAAGAAAATGTCAGAGCTCCATTGCAGAGATTTTCACGTAGATTGCTTTAACTCAAAAATATTTCATTTTATTTAAACAAAGTCTTATTTCAACTATGCTTTGACAATGAATAGTCCTTGGTTTCATTCATTTCTCTAACTTTTATGCACAGAATAATTCAGCTTAATAAATGCTCTTACTAAATTTCCATCTCTGATAATTTTGCCAAAACTAAATTTTTTAAAATCAGAAATCTCACTTTGTTTGTAGTTTGTCGTCTTAATTGTTTCTACCTTTAGAAAAATCTGATTTTGATCTTTTCTGCTGAACAACTTTTTTTTACTTTTTGTTGCTTTTCCCAATTTGAAATAAAAAACACTTTTAAAACAAATATTCTTATTTTTCCATTTAACACCCTTAGGTATTAAAAGTTACAACTTAAAAAATAAAACATATTTGCTGGGCATCAATCAATATAAAACTTAAGCTCGGTGCCTGTGCATGATAGCAAGGATGGGCATATTATTACATATGCCTTGAAATTCTGATACTACTCTATGAATTTCTGTGCTAGGTCATTTTTAAATCTATCAGAATTGTTAAATTCGAAAATTGGTGAAAATATGTCAAATTATGTAAAAATGTTGGTGAAAAAAATTAAACAAATAAAAAGCAAAAATCGTTTATGATGAACTTAATTGTTGCATTTCTATTCGGACTCCATGCCAAGCGAATAACTGTTAAGAATCAATTTTTATACCGGAGGTCAGAAGCCAACCAAATAAATATCAATTTCATGAGGCGCGGTCAATTGATTTCGCATTGTGTAATACTTTTAAAAATTAAACAAATTGTAATTTTATTTATGACATAGGAAGTAAGCAAGTCGATTTTCAACAAATATGTGTTGCCTAATAATATATAAATATATAATAGGCACTTGTTTATTTGCTTCATAAAGTATCCGTTAAATGTTGGCTGTCCGCACACTTGTAACGGAAGTTACATAGTGTCTGGCGCTTATTGATTTATTTGCAGCGACATATTTCTGCACTGCCTCAGGAAAGTCCCAAAACAAAAAGGGCAAAGGTCCGCAATCCACACAGCGAAACTCTGTCAGCGTCTGCTGTCCAATAAGTGTCAATTACAATCAATTTGGCGGCTGTTTGTAAGTGTGTGTGTGTGTGTGTGTGTGTGTGTGTGCCGTGTGCAGCTGGCCCTGTTTTTACCTGCCCTTCTTTATAAGCTGCGTATGCGGAATTTACGTTGGCAAGCCTTCAAATGCGGTTTTAAAGCCAGCCAACTGGCTCGTAATGAATGCTGATTGACAGCTGAAATTAAATTCGCCAGCTGAGATAAAGTCAGGGACTGCGGCGGAGTCTGATCCGTTAACTTGGCAGGCAAACAGGCAACACACACACACGAGCGCACACGCACTCTGCAACTCAGACAAAAAGCATTGCATACTTTTCCGGGCGCAAAACTTTAAACGTTTTGCCTTTTGTTTTATGCAGCAATTGCACGGCATATGATTGATTGATTGATGATTAGACCGGCTAGCAAAAACAAACGCTTCAGCTTAAAACAAGAACTCAATCTCAAACTCTGAGTGAATGCCGGCTTCAAAACCCACCACGCCTTCCATTTCCCTGCCTCTGGCATTATGGGAAATCAATCATTTTCATCTTCAACTGCACACTGTGCTAGAAATTCTTTGTTTCCACTGTGGTTGTTGCTCCTCAAATCAATCTTCGCTCAGCGCACAACTAAAAGTGAAGATAAAAAAACAAAAACAAAACAAGAAAGAATTTCAATAAAAAATCTGATAATACGTATTGTTGACAAATTGTTTGCCATTACTTGCGCGTCGTCGCCGATTACCAAGTGAAATTCTGGCCATAAACGCAATTCCCAGTGGCATAAAATGCATTTCATAGTCAGACACTATTCGAATTCAGCCAATCGTTGCATTATTTATGCAACCGCTGAAATTATAACTGAAATGTGTCGCATAAATAAGTGGAACTCAACTGAAAATTAATGCGTATTCCTTGTTGATGCAGCTAGCGCCAAAACGATAAGCGGAATTTTTATGAAAACAAAAAGAATAGAGCATGCAGCCCAGCTGAAAGACACCCTATCTTTTTTATTTTATTTTTTTCGCTGGAATCGATTAGTGCCTTCTAATCTCTACCAAGCGAATAAATAAGGGAATGATATGTAGTTACTATTATGTAACTTGTATATGATCAAATCTACAACAGTTCATTAAAAATCCTCACATTTAACGCATGCAATTTAAATAAATTTAAAAAATTCTTTTAGTCGCAAATATATCACCCAGAAGACATATTTTCTATCAATACATTTGCAACCTCAAGAAAAGTCTTAAAATAAAGTCAACTTTTCACGAATTGTCTTTAAATGAAACTCTTTTATCTATCACGCTGAAGAATGTTTAATATTCTAATACTCAATTGTACATGTGTAAAGTTTAATTATTCTCTATTAAGTTATAATTCAGCGAATGGAAAATACAAATTGAGAGCCTTCAGTTGTAAGATATGTTTCCTTATGTGCTAAGAGCTTTTGCTTAAAAAAAGCCTGCACACAATTTAAAAATAATTATTTTTATACTCCACAGAGAGGAATGCAAATATTTAATGAAAATATTGAATTAACGCTCGCTTCCATTGTTCCCCACTTCGTCAGACTCTTAATAAATCAATTTTGAGTTGGCAGCAGGGAACGAATAGTGTTTCAAGTGTCGGAACAATAAAAAAAACAACTCATGAAACACTTAAAAAATTGCATGGCAATTCATCCAATTGATTTCACTTAACAATTAACATTGATTTCTGTATAACGCGTCCAATAAATGTATGTGAACGTGTGTGTGTGTGGGCAAGCCTCGTTTATTATTGGTTGTGACATTTTAAATTGACAGTTTACTCACAGTTGCGCACACACACATACAAATTATTTGCCCCTACTCTTTACCTAGACAATAAGCCGGAGAATAGTTTTTAAATGCAGGGTTTTGGGGCTTGTGTTTGGGCCATGTCAAAATGAAGCTGATCCCAAGTGTAATCAATTACAATGCTCTACAATTGTCCTGCCGGCAAATGTGTGTATGCGTGTTTGTGTGCGGATGCGGGTGAGTAAATGTGTGGGTGGACACAATGTGTCCTGTGTCATTCCGTTTGACATTAATGGCTTTATAATTGTATGCAAGAGCTAACAAGGACATGGCGAGTACAAGTTACGATTGCTTGGTTTAACTATTGTTAAACCCAACTTTTTGTCAACCACTTTGAAACTATGGTCCAACAAAGTACGATTTCTGCGCACCAGTCAAGCGGAATATACCTCCCAACTCCTTCAATATAGGCATTAACAGCTCCTAACCCACAAACTTCACCACACACTCACACACACACACACACACACACACACACACACACACACAAATCAGACGCATAAATTAATATATGCTTATACCTTTCAATTCGGGTATTTTAAACAAGAAAGCTAACAAGTTCGAGTTATTAAATAGACGTTATTGCGAAGTATTACTTAAAACACATTTTTTGAACGTATTTTATATAACCTGAATTATATTATATAGACTTCAGTGTTCTTAATACATGTACGAGTAGGCCAAATCTGATTAGCACACTACTCTTATATCATAGAAATTTCTTCACGAAGGGGCGGCGATTATCTGTGGTTAAACGCAGCCTGTTAACATTGAGGCTGGCATTGTGGACCCTTTACACTCGATATTCCATCCTGGATTTTGCTCAACTCTAGTGCCCCCTACCAAGGAACCCTAAAAATAACTACATGTGCCAAAGCTCAATACAATCACGGAACTTCGTATTGAAACTAAATATTTGCAAAAAGTTATTTAAACAGGCATTCAGTCGAACGGAATAAATTAATAAATCAATCAAATGTAACAAAAAAAAAAAAATAATAAATTAAAAAAAAAAATTAAGCTACTTTTGTCCGCAAGAGTATTTAATATTCGACCATTAAAGAGATAGCTGCTCTTTCCATAAATATCATTCTCATATGTACCCCGTATATTAGTTGTCAGAGGGCTGCTTCTAAATAGCAGGTACATCAGGCGCGTCGGCAATTGCTAATTAATTCATATGCGTGGTGTCAAAAAGTTGTTGTTGCTCACTAAATGCCGGGTTGCGTATACGCAGCGTAGACTGGATGTAATTAAAGGTGAGTTGTTGTTGGTTGTGCGTATGTGTTGGGAAAGTCTTTGCGTTAGCCACAAAATCTAATTTGCACATTTTCGCACTTAATTTTAGAGAGAGAGAGAGAGAGAGACAACGATTGAGTTGATGGTCTGACAGCATTGACAAGTCGCTCGACTTTGGCCTTGCAGCGTTCGCTGTCGCTCAGGCTGTCACACGCGGCGTATACGTAACATCAACAAAACCACAAGTATGCATACACAAAGTAGCGACTAATATCATTTAATTTATTCAACTCTGTAGCACAGCGTGTATGATATTAATTTCCGCTTTGTCTTCTACGCACTCTTGGCATTTTCACTTAAGTCCCAACACTCTTAATTCATGTGGTTCTTAAGTTAATTATTGGCTCAAATGACATTTTTGGCAGAGGTTTTTTCTTCATCCACAATTTGGCCTTAAAAGGCATAAAATGAGATGTGAAAAAACCAAGTCAAGAAATTTAATTAAAATTGTACATTCAAGTTTTGGTTTTAAATAAAAAAAAGGTTTTATTTACGTAACAGCAGTCCCTGAATTTTCACTCAATATATAACCTATTCAGGCCCTACAAATCACACATTATTCAGTTTACCATCAACATTAAAACCTTTCGTAACTCAGCTAAGAAAATAAATAAGTTTTGAAAACTTAGAAATTTTTCCTTTTTTCGTGTAGCCCGATTAATGTAACTCAATTTCAATAATATTAAATATAAAAGATATTATAATCTCGTTCGCTTTCAGCTCTTACCAAATCACCATGTGCAGTTGGCCTTGCTATCCCGCTGCCTGTATTGGTTCCTGCGGTGGATGCGCGCCGAGTGGTTTCTATGATCCCAGCTATGGGTCAATGGCTGGGCCCGTTTGCGGCCTGGGTGGCTCTTGTTGTGGCTGCTGGGGTGGCTGCTGGTGATTACATGTTGTTCTCATGCTTTCCATGTTTGTCCTGGTGAGTAAATTATAAAGCATGATTTTTATAATAGTTTCTGTATATACAAAAATCACAAGCAGAAAGAACCGAGATATACATGGCATGGTTGAGGCGGCTATGCAGATTTGGCTTACAGAAGAAAACCAGGAAGAATTCTAGGCTCATTGACTTTCAAAATTTATATACCTACCAGCGTGCGGTAATCTCACGCTTCAACAGCTTTGATCAGTATATAAGGTTTATGTTTACATAGACAAAAAGAAAATAAAAACCATACTTTGACTCATAAACTTCTTGATTTGACTTTGTATATTCTTATGCTACATATTTCTCAATAAAGTGAGATCAATTCTACTTAAAATTTTAAATAATCTCTTTCTATTTGCGATAACTATCGAAAGCTAACTGCTGTGGAAGACAATCGATTCCGATTTATGATTTCTATACTAGATAACCAAAAACTTAGTAAGCCTTTAAAATACAATACCAAAGCAGGCTTTGAAATTGATTTTGGAAGAGTTCTCAATGGCTGTGTAATATTTTGTTCATTAATCTTTGGAGCCTCGTACAGAAAAGAACTCTTTTCAAAAACGAAATTTTTGTGAATGTTTTAGGCCTGTAAGTAGAAATATTTGTTCAAATCAAAAGTAACATAAAAAGAATTGTTTTCAAAGGTTCCAGTCTCTCCTGTAATTAAACATTGTGCCATTGGGTCCGTCGGCATTTTGGAGACTTGGAGGCTGAAAATAATCACAATATTTCTAAAATCGTTTTGCCCACTAAGTAGACCTTATTTCCGTGAAGAAGTTGACTTAAGGGTTGGTACTCTTATAGCCGCTTATTAAGGCTCTATCTGATTATCCTTGCCCTACAGCAAGAAAACTCGCCACCCTATCAAGATGTGTAATCCATGCTATTCGTGTTGCGGCTCCTGCTGCTCACCCTGCTGTAGCCCCTGTTGCGGTCCCTGCGGCCCCTGTGGTCCCTGCGGCCGCGGCCCATGCGGCCCTTGCAACCCTTGCTGTGGAAAGCGAAATGGACTACAACCCTGTTGTGGCGGCTGTGGACCATGCTGTTAACTAAATCTTCTTCAGAACGAAATAAAGGAATAATGCAATAGTACTACAAAAGATGTAGAAGACACTTTGTATTTTGTAAAATTTGAATAAATAAAATAAATCTCACCAACTAAAATTATATTGAAAAATATCTTATCGCTTAATTTTGTGCCGTATTCGTCATCTGGCAAGCACTTTCCAGGAACGTAATTGATTATTCTGCTTGCGTAATGCGAAGAATATATGAATCGATTTAAAAGTAGTCTTTTTGGAAAGTACAGACAATATACATAGCTATGTACTCGTGTTTCAGCCTAGTAGGCATTGGGTTTCAACTCATGTTCCGACTTCAGCCTCATGATTTTCGTATAGATTTTTAGTCAGTTCAACACCGACACTGGAACCTTTCGGTACACTAATTTCGAAATAAATATTTTTGAAATTTCGGCCTTTTTTCCTATTTTCGTGTAACACGAGTAATGTAAGATTAGCATTTACTCCAAAGATTTTATAAGAAATTAATATTCCTCCTATACAGCTCATACCAAATCATCATGTTTGGATATACGTGCTATCCTGGCGCCTGCATTGGAATTTGTGGTGGTAGTGCACCTGGTGGTTATTATGATCCCTGCTTTGGGTCATTCAACGGACCATTTAATAGCTGGTGGGGTCCAAGCGGACCCGGTTTCTGGACTGGACGATTGTGTTGAAAACGCTGGGCGTTTTACTTTTTGTCTTGGTACGTTAATTTCATTTATTATTTATTTAATTTTACTATCAGTTGGTACACAGAATTACACTGAATTAACTGGCTTCTAAATTTGGATGAGGCGGTGATGGGATCTCGGTTGCAGAAGAAATCTAGGGAGAAAAGCTTACGGCTACTATCATGTGTAGCTCTCAAAATTATTTATGTCCATAGAATACAGCGTCAAGATAATGTTACCGCACACTAAATATATAATTTCATAAAAACAAACGACTACTTTTATTGTTATGTTAGCTATATTAAAACTGGCCACATACAGTATCTTGCCATAGGATATATATATATCCATACAATAAATGCTACCAAAGTATTTCAAAGTACATTCGGCTTGATCTTCTTCTTCCCAATTTAGAACTAAAACTGCCTTTAGGGGCAGACAGTATAAATTTAAAATATGCAAAATTGTTTTTGATAGATCGCAGTTAGCCTTGACTTTTAGGCTTCAAATCTTTTCTTAGCCTAGGAGTGAAATGATTAATATACTCAGTCTTCAACAAACATTTGTTAGGTCCACATATATTTTGGAAACAAGAAATACAAATTAAAAATGTCTATTCGAAATTCGTCGGTAAATCTTAATTCCAAAAAATGGCTAAAAGTAAGTATTATTAGAAAACCAAATTCTCCAATTTCTGAATGTTTTTTACAGCTCAATACTTAATACTACAAGTCATGCTTTTGCTTGCACTCCTTGTAAATAATTTCGTACACAACTTTTTCTGTGTGTGCCACACAGTATTAATAAGTAATACATTTTTAGTTTTCGACAACGTCTCAAATGTCGATAAATTGGTAAGTTAAAAATGGACTTTTTGTTTAATTTATTAATTATTTGCTCTTTAAATAGATTTCGCTGTTAACTACTATCGTTTTATGGTGTTAGCCATACGTTGGAATTAGGATAGGATAGAGATAGGATACAGAGCACAATGCACCCACATTAGTGATACTGGAAGTTATCGCTGGTACTGGTATACTGGGTAAGTCAAAATTCATGTGCATTTTAATTAATTATATATATTTTCTTCACAAGATTTGCATGGTTTTCAATAATTAAGTTGGCATCAAGTTATTTAATGGTGATGATGGTATGATGGTGTTAATTAAATGGGATTATAAGAAAGAGTTAATAAATGTTAAATACAAACTTCTTGTGTGTACTTATTTTGTAAAATAAACTGGCTAATTAGAATTATCAATTGCATACACAAATGCTATTTAATAAAATTGTGGGGAAACTGTTGATAGCAACTGTAATTCTCATCTAAATTCGCTTCGGGGTAAAATATATAATTATCGTCTAGTCATAAAGCAGGTAAATTTACTTTTTGCTTGGTAAGCGTAAGCGTATGTTATAGATAAAATATCATTCTAATAGTTCTCTATTAAAAGCCCAATCGAATTATTTAAAGGGTTCAGTCGGCAGTTTAACGGATATGGTTCTATCCCCAAGTAGACTGTTTAATAGATATACATAATTGGTTTATAATATAAATAATAGCTCGACAAAGAGGTGAGGGACAGGGATATGGTTTCATGAAGACTCAGCACAGGAGAATTCAGAAATATGAGTCAAAGTTACTAACTTTAGTAGCCGTGCAGTCAACATCTAAAATATCAAAATATCCATATATATTACAAATATTTGAAAATAAAAAGACAAAATATAGTAGGCCTATGTAAAAACTGTTCAAGGTCCAATGGACCTTCTGAATACTTAGACAGACGTCTATGAATGTTTTTACATAAAACATCCTGGCACAATACTTGTAATTTTATTGTGTCTGTTTCTAGGCATGTAAGTAGAGAAGAAAATGTAAAATTAGATTGGAATAAATATTCTGAAGCATTTATTTGCAACAGGAATCAGTTTGTTTTTGTAAACAACCAATAGGCTGCACGGACTTTGTGGACGCTAATAATTTGAACCTTTCCCTTGTCAATATTGAATTCACAAGCAGTAAAGAACTATTTCCCGAGGCATTTATTTAAAAGGTAGGTACTTTTATATCTTGCACACAACGGGCCTAACAATATTCGCTATGAGACACAAAAGGAAATAGTAATCCATCAAGATGTGCTGCGACGGTTGTTCCACTCTAATTCCTATCCGTAGACCATGCTGTGAGCCCTGCTGTGGTCCTTGCTTTGGCTCCTGCTGCGGACCGTGCGGTCCTTGTGGTCCTTGTGGCTGTTCACCATGCTATGCACCATGTGGAGCTTGCTGTGGCGGTTGTGGGCCTTGCTGTTAGCATTATCTTCGGATCAAAACAAAGTCCCTTGAAAAGCCATCCAATAAATTAACTGTGCATTTTAATAAAGAAAATGTAAATTTAATTCACAAATATTTTGTTACTATTTATTTATCCCGTCATAAGTTCCATTTTTATAAAGTGACTTCCAAAGAGACCCAAAGGGATTTGAAAATGGGGGCGGTGGTGGAGGTAATCCCGGAAACGGCAATGCAGGAGGTGTGAAATGCGCTGGAACCGGAAATCTAGGAGGGGTCGGAAGTTTGGGAGGGCTGGGAATGTCTGGAACTGGGAATTTGGGAGGGGCTGGAAGATTAGGAAGACTAGGAAAGGTTAAATCTGGGAACTTGGGAGGGGTTGGAATGTTAGGTAAACTAGGAAGACCTGGAGCTGGAAGGGCTGGAAAGCTTGGAATAGCTAGACTTGGAGCTCTGGAAGGAGTTGGCAGGGCGGTAGTCATAGGAAAAGATAAAGCTGGTATATTAGGAGGAATCGGCAGTAAATTATTAAAAGGCGGTAGACTTGAAAGCGGTAAAGCAGGTGGTCGAGGACCTGGTGGAAGCGGAGGCAGTACTTGAAGACCCGGTGGTGGCGGAATTTGTGATAAAGGCGGGAACGAAATAACAGGAAAATTTGGAGGTGGTATTGCAGCTGGAAGTGGAAATGATGGAAGGGGTAAACTAGGCAGTCGGTCTGAATTCGCAAGGGCAGAAAGTGCAGGAAAAGGAAACATAAACGGTGGAAACTGTGGTATATGATGATGATGATGGTGCTGGTGTACATGATAATTGTCTGGATCAGTAGTAGATATAGGTGTCACTGTGGACAAAATGGCATTTGTGGAAATTGAGTTTGAAGATGGCGTTGTAAACACTGAAGTTGTAGACATTGGAGTTAATACAGTTGGTTCTAGAGAAGTAGAACTCGGAGAGAATGTAGTAGTAAGTGGAGTTGTCCTTGTGGTTAAGAGTGGAGTTGTCTTCGTAGTTGAAACTGGAATTGTCTGTGTTGTAGAGATTTTGGTAGTCTCTGTAGTTAAAAGTTGAGTTGTCTTTGCGGTCGGAGCAGGAGTAGTTTTTGTAGACTTCGTTGTAAAGATTTTAGTTGTCTTTGTAGATGATACAGGAGTTGTCTTTGTAGTTGAAACTGGGGTTGTCTTTGTTGTAGAGATTTTGGTAATCGTTGTAGTTGAAAGTGGAGTTGTCTTTGTGGTAGAAACCGAAGTTGCCTTAGTAGTCTTCGTTGTAGAGATTTTAGTTGTCTTTGTGGATGAGACAGGAGTTGTCCTTGTAGTTAAAATTAAAGTTGTCTTTAAAGTTGAAAGTGGAGTTGTCTTCGTTGTTGCACCTAAAGTTGTCTTTGTTGTAGAGATTTTTGTCGTTTTTGTAGTTGAAGGTGGAGTTGTTTTTGTGGTAGAAACAGGAGTAGTTTTTGTAGCCTTCGTTGTAGACATTTTAGTTGTCTTTGTAGATGAGACGGGAGTTGTCTTTGTAGTTGAAACTGGGGTTGTCTTTGTTGTAGAGGTTTTTGTCGTTTTTGTAGTTGAAGGTGGAGTTGTTTTTGTGGTAGAAACAGGAGTAGTTTTTGTAGATGAGACAGGTGTTGTCTTTGTAGTTGAAACTGGGGTTGTCTTTGTAGTTGAAAGTGCAGTTGTCTTTGTGGTAGAAACAGGAGTAGTTTTTGTAGCCTTCGTTGTAGACATTTTAGTTGTCTTTGTAGATGAGACGGGAGTTGTCTTTGTAGTTGAAACTGGGGTTGTCTTTGTTGTAGAGGTTTTTGTCGTTTTTGTAGTTGAAGGTGGAGTTGTTTTTGTGGTAGAAACAGGAGTAGTTTTTGTAGATGAGACAGGAGTTGTCTTTGTAGTTGAAACTGGGGTTGTCTTTGTAGTTGAAAGTGGAGTTGTCCTTGTGGTAGAAGCAGGAGTAGTTTTTGTAGCCTTCGTTGTAGACATTTTAGATGTCTTTGTAGATGAGACAGAAGTTGTCTTTGTAGTTGAAACTGGGGTTGTCTTTGTAGTTGAAAGTGCAGTTGTCTTTGTGGTAGAAACAGGAGTAGTTTTTGTAGCCTTCGTTGTAGACATTTTAGTTGTCTTTGTAGATGAGACGGGAGTTGTCTTTGTAGTTGAAACTGGGGTTGTCTTTGTTGTAGAGGTTTTTGTCGTTTTTGTAGTTGAAGGTGGAGTTGTTTTTGTGGTAGAAACAGGAGTAGTTTTTGTAGATGAGACAGGAGTTGTCTTTGTAGTTGAAACTGGGGTTGTCTTTGTAGTTGAAAGTGGAGTTGTCTTTGTGGTAGAAACAGGAGTAGTTTTTGTAGCCTTCGTTGTAGACATTTTAGTTGTCTTTGTAGATGAGACAGGAGTTGTCTTTGTAGTTGAAACTGGGGTTGTCTTTGTAGTTGAAAGTGCAGTTGTCTTTGTGGTAGAAACAGGAGTAGTTTTTGTAGCCTTCGTTGTAGACATTTTAGTTGTCTTTGTAGATGAGACGGGAGTTGTCTTTGTAGTTGAAACTGGGGTTGTCTTTGTTGTAGAGGTTTTTGTCGTTTTTGTAGTTGAAGGTGGAGCTGTTTTTGTGGTAGAAACAGGAGTAGTTTTTGTAGATGAGACAGGAGTTGTCTTTGTAGTTGAAACTGGGGTAGTCTCTGTAGTTAAAAGTTGAGTTGTCTTTGTGGTCGAAGCAGGAGTAGTTTTTGTAGACTTCGTTGTAAAGATTTTAGTTATCTTTGTAGATGATACAGGAGTTGTCTTTGTAGTTGAAACTGGGGTTTTCTTTGTTGTAGAGATTTTGGTAATCGTTGTAGTTGAAAGTGGAGTTGTCTTTGTGGTAGAAACCGAAGTTGCCTTAGTAGTCTTCGTTGTAGAGATTTTAGTTGTCTTTGTGGATGAGACAGGAGTTGTCCTTGTAGTTGTCTTTAAAGTTGAAAGTGGAGTTGTCTTCGTTGTTGCAGCTGAAGTTGTCTTTGTTGTAGAGATTTTTGTCGTTTTTGTAGTTGAAGGTGGAGTTGTTTTTGTGGTAGAAACAGGAGTAGTTTTTGTAGATGAGACAGGAGTTGTCTTTGTAGTTGAAACTGGGGTTGTCTTTGTAGTTGAAAGTGCAGTTGTCTTTGTGGTAGAAACAGGAGTAGTTTTTGTAGCCTTCGTTGTAGACATTTTAGTTGTCTTTGTAGATGAGACATGAGTTGTCTTTGTAGTTGAAACTGGGGTTGTCTTTGTTGTAGAGGTTTTTGTCGTTTTTGTAGTTGAAGGTGGAGTTGTTTTTGTGGTAGAAACAGGAGTAGTTTTTGTAGATGAGACAGGAGTTGTCCTTGTAGTTGAAACTGGGGTTGTCTTTGTAGTTGAAAGTGGAGTTGTCCTTGTGGTAGAAACAGGAGTAGTTTTTGTAGCCTTCGTTGTAGACATTTTAGTTGTCTTTGTAGATGAGACAGGAGTAGTCTTTGTAGTTGAAACTGGGGTTGTCTTTGTAGTTGAAAGTGCAGTTGTCTTTGTGGTAGAAACAGGAGTAGTTTTTGTAGCCTTCGTTGTAGACATTTTAGTTGTCTTTGTAGATGAGACGGGAGTTGTCTTTGTAGTTGAAACTGGGGTTGTCTTTGTTGTAGAGGTTTTTGTCGTTTTTGTAGTTGAAGGTGGAGTTGTTTTTGTGGTAGAAACAGGATTAGTTTTTGTAGATGAGACAGGAGTTGTCCTTGTAGTTGAAACTGGGGTTGTCTTTGTAGTTGAAAGTGGAGTTGTCCTTGTGGTAGAAACAGGAGTAGTTTTTGTAGCCTTCGTTGTAGACATTTTAGTTGTCTTTGTAGATGAGACAGGAGTTGTCTTTGTAGTTGAAACTGGGGTTGTCTTTGTAGTTGAAAGTGCAGTTGTCTTTGTGGTAGAAACAGGAGTAGTTTTTGTAGCCTTCGTTGTAGACATTTTAGTTGTCTTTGTAGATGAGACGGGAGTTGTCTTTGTAGTTGAAACTGGGGTTGTCTTTGTTGTAGAGGTTTTTGTCGTTTTTGTAGTTGAAGGTGGAGTTGTTTTTGTGGTAGAAACAGGATTAGTTTTTGTAGATGAGACAGGAGTTGTCCTTGTAGTTGAAACTAGGGTTGTCTTTGTAGTTGAAAGTGGAGTTGTCCTTGTGGTAGAAACAGGAGTAGTTTTTGTAGCCTTCGTTGTAGACATTTTAGTTGTCTTTGTAGATGAGACAGGAGTTGTCTTTGTAGTTGAAACTGGGGTTGTCTTTGAATTTGAAGCTGGGGTTGTCTTTGTTGTAGAGATTTTTGTCGTTTTTGTAGTTGAAGGTGGAGTTGTTTTTGTGGTAGAAACAGGAGTAGTTTCTGTAGATGAGACGGGAGTCGTCTTTGTAGTTGAAACTGGGGTTGTCATTGTTGTAGAGGTTTTTGTCGTTTTTGTAGTTGAAGGTGGAGTTGTTTTTGTGGTAGAAACAGGATTAGTTTCTGTAGCCTTCGTTGTAGACATTTTAGTTGTCTTTGTAGATGGGACAGGAGTTGTCTTTGTAGTTGAAACTGGGGTTGTCTTTGTAGTTGAAGCTGGGGTTGTTGTAGCGGCTTTTGTCGTTTTTGTAGTTGAAGGTAGAGTTGTTTTTGTGGTAGAAACAGGAGTAGTTTCTGTAGCCTTCGTTGTAGACATTTTGGTTGTCTTTGTAGATGGGACAGGAGTTGTCTTTATAGTTGAAACAGGGGTTGTCTTTGTAGTTGAAAGTGCAGTTGTCTTTGTGGTAGAAACAGTAGTAGTTTTTGTAGCCTTCGTCGTAGACATTTTAGTTGTCTTTGTAGATGAGACAGGAGTTGTCTTTGTAGTTGAAACTGGGGTTGTCTTTGTAGTTGAAGCTGGGGTTGTTGTAGCGGCTTTTGTCGTTTTTGTAGTTGAAGGTGGAGTTGTTTTTGTGGTAGAAACAGGAGTAGTTTTTGTAGCCTTCGTTGTAGAGATTTTAGTTGTCTTTGTAGATGAGACAGGAGTTGTCTTGATGGTTGAAACTGGTGTTGTCTTTGTAGTTGAAGCAGGGGTTGTCTTTGTTGTAGAGATTTTGGTAGTCGTTGTAGATGAAAGTGGAGTTGTCTTTGCGGTAGAAACCGAAGATGTCTTAGTAGCCTTCGTTGTAGAGATTTTAGTTGTTTTTGCAGTTGAAATTGGAGTTGTCTTTGTAGATGACACAGGAGTAGTCACTGTGGTTGTAGTCGATGTTGGCACTGTGGTTGGCGTTGGTGTTTTCTCAGGGGTTGGCGTTGTCACTGTTGTTGGCGTTGGTGTTGTCGCTGTGGTTGTCGTTGGTGTTGTCACTGGGGTTGTAGCCGGTGTGGTGCGACAAATTGGTAAATCAGGAAACGTTGTACAAAGGTTACTTGTTTCTGTAGTTGTCAATGTGGTTGTAGTCGGTGTTGTCACTGTGGTTAGAGTTGGACTTGTCTGTGTGGTTGGCGTTGGAGTTGTCGCTAGGGTTGGAGTTGGAGTTGTCTGTGTGGTTGACGTTGGAGTTGTCGCAGTAGTTGTAGAGCGACAAGGTGGTATATTAGGATGTTTTATACAGAGATCACTAATTGTAGTTGTGGTTGCTGGCATTGTAGTTAAAGAGCCTTGCCTTAACTGAATTTGACGTAATCTATCTGGAGCACATTTAACCATATTCATGCAAATGCCGAAAATTACAAGAACCAGCAAATATCTGAAAGACTGATAATTTCTCTAAGAAGTTTTTATATCGAAATTGACTTTTGCGTTCTGACTTACCATGGCGAGCATGTGAGAAGTACTATTGTGTTTCGTTTTGCTAAGCTATTTATATATATGCTGACAAAGACATAATTTTGGTATGTGGAATATTTGCTTTTCTAGTTGTTTTTGCTGTCAATAAACTACTATCTCAAAAAATGACAGCAAATGTAATATATATACATATATATCGACCATGGGCATTAATGTGGTCTTTGGTCTTTATATTTCTAGCAAATATCGTTCCTGTTAGGTCAATGATTTTACTATTCCGCACTTAACTACTTTTATTAATGTATGTGTAAAAATTAAAGAAAACAAGTTTTCGTTTGAATTTGCGATAAAAGAATTTTAAACGTCCAACTTTTTTTAGCTGCGGATTTTTCAACTTGGGGAAACCTCATTGGGTTGTCTTTGTTGTAGAAATTCTTGTCGTTTGTTTAGTTGGAGGTGGAGTTGTTTTTATGGTAGAGACAGATGTAGTTTTTGTAGCCTTCGTTGTAGAGATTTTAATTTTTTTTGCAGTTGGAATTGGTGTTGTCCTTGTATTTGAAAGTAAAGTTGTGTTTGTAGTTGAAAGTGGAATAGTCTTTGTGGTAGAAACAGGTGTTGTCTTTGAATAATTTGTTGTCTTTCGAGTTGAATCTTGAATTATATTTATGGTTAAATCTTAGGTTGTCGTTGTTAGTGTTTGTCGTAATTTATCAGGACCGCATTTTATCATCGACACAGAAATGACTTGAAAAATTACAGTTAAGCAAAAACCTAGTCTTATATAATCTAAGAATTTTTAAAGGAAAAGTCTATTCCCCGTCGTCACTTCCCATATCGAGCAACTGAGCAACACTATTGATTGTTCTTTGTACAAAGCTCTTTATATAGGGACAGGGAAATGTAAAGCATTGCATAGATAAGTGAAATTTTCTTTCCCAATGGTACTCGCTGTCAATGAACTACAATCAGATTAGAAAACTAACCTTTGCAATATATATGTCAGCAGTGGAAACAAATTTATTAATTTTATCAACTTAAATAAATTATTTTGAAAGGTCAAAGTTTCCATTGCAATGTTACAAACATATATCTGAATGCTTCTTTTCTGAATGTGAGGGTAGGTACTACAGGGTCGCCGTTAAAGAAATGCATTTTGAAGCAACGCAATCACTGCTAAAAGACATTGCATTGCTAACATTATATTTAAAATTTTTGCCGAGTCTTATTTTAATTAATTTCAATATAAAATAATATATTGCTCTAGCTAGAAAATGGTCTTGTCTTTAAATATATTCAAACAAAATGTGGCATAGAAAGTATATATATTCTTGAGCAGAACGATGAGCCGAGTAGATCTAGTCATTGGCCCTATGTGTGGACACGGAAGCGCCAACACGTAGTCGTAAAATTTGAAATATATATTACTGCCCTATAAAATTAAAGTGCAGAAAGAGTTTTATCACTGTCTACTTACATAATAATTTGATTTGAGACAATATAAATAAAATGTAGTACGAGGCTGGATACAACCCCAAACGAATTTTACCCATTCTTGTGTTTAAAAGTTTCATAGTTTCATAAGAAATCTAGAAGATAGTCAAGAATTAACTATTAAGAAGTAGAGACGCTGCTTAATAGGCTCAACAAGCTGCATATATATGTATGCAGAAGGGAGTTTTATTACGCAGGTCGCTGCATAATATAGCTGTCATAGAAATTATCGGTCAAAAATTGAGTTCTTTAAGAAAAAAAAACGTTATTGTTTCTCGCAATATCTTTATGTTGCATCTTATAAACTAGCAAGTTCTTTTTATACAGTACAATACGGCTCTGGTAAAACTGAAAAAATCGAATAGCTTATATATGTATGTCTGAATGTTCGGCACTGCGAACATAGCGTTTCTTTATTGTTTGTTACTTAAAAATTAAACAATTTGCGGACACTCGGAAAACTAGGTGCCGGTCATTTAATCAATCATTTAATAAAAAGGCTCATAATGACAAATCGGTTGCTAGAAAAATTATTTACTAAAAATGGTTTAGTTTACATATATATTTTTAGTTTAGAGCAAGATTAATCCAATAAAGTTTCGTTTAAACATATTTATGGCTTATTTAATTCATCTTTCTTTTAAATGCTTTTAAATGTAGATCGCTTTTTATATATTCTTGTAATCATACAATTTTATGCGATTTTAGATGTTGTTTGACTGAGGGCTTTCCAATGGAAGCCAAAAGGCGGAGGTAGTGGTGGTCGGGGTGGAAGTCCAGGCAACGGTTTTAATGGATGAGCTGGTTGCGGCGGTAGGTGGGGAGACGGTAGGTGTGGTGGCGGTAGGTGCGGCGGATTCGGCAAGGGCGGTTCGCCCAGAACCGGAGCCGGGAGCGGAAGCAAAGGCAGCGGAAGAGGAAATAAAGGTATATGGTGATTATGAATGTGGTGATGGTTGTGGTGCTCGTGCTCTCCTCCAGAATTAGTGGGGGAAGCTGTGGTTGTCACTGTCTTTGTAATCAAAGAAGTTGTGGTTCTCGCTGGAGTGGTTACTGTGCATGTTGGGATTGTGGTTGGCGTTGGTGTTGTCACTGGGGTTGGTGTTGTCACTGGGGTTGGTGTTGTCACTGTGGTTGGCGTTTGTGTTGTCTCAGGGGTTGGCGTTGTTACTCTTGTCGGCGTTGGTGTTGTCAGTGGGGTTGGTGTTGTCACTGTGGTTGGTGTTGGTGTTGTCACAAGGGTTGGTGCTGTTACTGTTGTCGGCGTTAGTGTTGTCGCAGAGGTTGGCGTTGGTGTTGTCACAGGGGTTGGTGTTGTTACAGGGGTTGGCGTTGGTGTTGTCACTGTGGTTGTAGCCGGTGTGGTGCGACAATTTGGTAAATCAGGAAACGTTGTACAAAGGTTACTTGTTTCTGTAGTTGTCAATGTGGTTGTAGTCGGTGTTGTCACTGTAGTTGGAGTTGGAGTTGTCACTGGGGTTGGGGTTGTCACTGTGGTTGGAGTTGGTGTTGTCACAGGGGCTGGCGTTGTCACTGTTGTTGGCGTTGGTGTTGTCACTGTGGTTGTCGTTGGTGTTGTCACTGTTGTTGGGGTTGGTGTTGTCACAGGGGCTGGCGTTGTCACTGTTGTTGGCGTTGGTGTTGTCGCAGGGGTTGGTGTTGTCACTGTGGTTGTAGTCGGTGTGGTGCGACAAATTGGTAAATCAGGAAACGTTGTGCAAAGGTTACTTGTTTCTGTAGTTGTCAATGTGGTTGTAGTCGGTGTTGTCACTGTGGTTGGAGTTGGAGTTGTCACTGGGGTTGGGGTTGTCACTGTGGTTGGCGTTGGTGTTGTCACAGGGGTTGGTGTTGTCACGGTGGTTGTCGTTGGTGTTGTCACTGTGGTTGTAGCCGGTGTGGTGCGACAAATTGGTAAATCAGGAAACGTTGTACAAAGGTTACTTGTTTCTGTAGTTGTCAATGTGGTTGTAGTCGGTGTTGTCACTGTGGTTGGCGTTGGTGTTGTCACAGGGGTTGGTGTTGTCACGGTGGTTGTCGTTGGTGTTGTCACTGCGGTTGGGGTTGTCACTGTTGTTGGCGTTGGTGTTGTCACTGTAGTTGTAGCCGGTGTGGTGCGACAAATTGGTAAATCAGGAAACGTTGTACAAAGGTTACTTGTTTCTGTAGTTGTCAATGTGGTTGTAGTCGGTGTTGTCACTGTGGTTGGAGTTGGAGTTGTCTGTGTGGTTGACGATGGAGTTGTCGCAGTAGTTGTAGTGCGACAAGGTGGTATATTAGGATGTTTTATACAGAGATCACTAATTGTAGTTGTGGTTGTTGGCATTGTAGTTAAAGAGCCTTGCCTTAACTGAATTTGACGTAATCTATCTGGAGCACATTTAACCATATTCATGCAAATGCCGAAAATTACAAGAACCAGCAAATATCTGAAAGACTATAATTTCTCTAAAAGGTTTTTATATCGAAATTGACTTTTGAGTTCTGACTTACCATGGCGAGCATGTGAGAAGTACTATTGTGTTTCGTTTTGCTAAGCTATTTATATATAAGCTGACAAAGACATAATTTTGGTATGTGGAATATTTGCTTTTCTAGTTGTTTTTGCTGTCAATAAACTACTATCTCAAAAAATTACAGCAAATGTGATAAATATATCGGTGTGGACACTAATGTGGCCTTTGGTCTTTATATTTTTAAACAAACAGCGTTCCTGGTAGGTCAATGTTTCTACTATTCCACACTGATATACTTTTGTTAATGTTTAAACTTTCAATACAACTGTTGTTTACCTGCAGATTTTTCATTTGAGGAAACCTCATGGCAAAATATAAAAATAGGTAAGAGTATAGGTATACATTCTTGAAGCTGTCGGATTTGGAGTGTTCTTTGCTTTATAATTCCCTTTTTCAAATTATGTAAATTGATTACTGTCGAAATGAGGAACCGATAAGCAAGCTTTGAAATAGTATTTCCAAATATAGCATTACAAATCAACATTTTTTCATAATTCTTTTGGCTTCTGCTCCATTAACATCTATACATGTTTGTGTAAGTTTTTATGACTGTCTGCAAGCATGTGAGTAAACAATTTGATTTAAAAAAATATAATAATAACTCTGTCTTATTGCAGGGTCTAGTCTTTCGTGTGGTTAAGCATTTGTGATATCGTCTGTGTGAACTTTTGGCCTCTGACAATCGAGAGCGCCATGCAACCCAATCAATACTCACAACATTCGTGTGCAAATATGCAGTTCCTATATTTGTGAAGAACTTCCCTCAAGGGTAAGAATCGAATATAGGTTCTTGACGTCCATTTAACATTAATTAACTTATTTCTATTAGCAATAACCGTGATGTGCTCTCCTTGCTATTCTTGCTGCACTCCCTGTAGCAGTCCGTGTTGCAGCCCCTGCAGCAGCGCCTGCAGTAGTCCCTGCTGTATCCCATGTTGCAGTCCGTGCTGCAGTACCTGCTGCAGCCCCTGCTGTACTCTGTGCTGTTATATATCCTGTGACTGCACATGTTGCTCAACATGCTGTAGTCCCTGCATGTATCCATACGACTGCAATGTGTGCTGTATTGACAATGGCTGTTGCTGCTAGGAATATCTTCAGAATCAAATCTAGGTACTCGCCCAAGACTACAACTCGAGACTAGAACTAAGCTAACATAAATATGTAGACATACAACCCAAATTTTCAGTAGAAATTAAGCAACATAAAATAGAAATGCATAAAATATATAGTTCTTTCATTTCAAATAGACACCTGCTTGATAGAATCCTTAAATCTAAACTTTGTGATATAGTCAATATATCCATGCTAAAAATATATTGCAATATAAACTAATTGACATACAAGCTCAGCTCCCATCCAGCCATTTACTTTGATATTTACATATAAAGGAGGCGCTCCTTCTATTCTCCTAATGCATTGTCAATTTTATGCAAACGCTGTTAGCTGCTGGGCAAGTTTTGGCCATGGATACGCGCACGGCGCTTCAATTTGATTTGCTGAGTCGCAAGTTTGGCTCGGGTTTTTTGGCATGGAATTGGCTCTAGGTCTGCTGAGTTTCAGAGCTCCGTGTGTTGGTCTACGCTAATGGAGCATGGCGTTTGCACAGCGCTGCAACGTATACTATTCTTTCAATTTCGCAGTTTATTAATCCTATTTAGTTCCTTTTAACGTTGCTACCTGGGTAAATTTGCAGTTCCCAATGGCTTACAGTTTTAAACGCTTGACAAATTAAATTAAGAAATTTAAAAAGCAGAACTTAAATCCTGTTTCAATTATTACACTTTTTCAATACAACATAATTTAAAAGCTGCCTTAAATGCACTCATCTATAAGTTTAGAGGACATTTTGAAAATCTCTTTAATTTTTGCAAGCTGGAAAAATCCACCGAAAATAAAACAATAATTACAAATTATTGGGGTTAAATTATAATAACTTCTTCGGGGAGTCTTTAATTAAAAGAATAAATATAAACATTTATAAGCATTTTGACTTCTAGGATTCTCTTTCATTCTTTCCATCGCATTTGATAATCGTCGTCTTTAATCATATTTATAAACTCATCTCAGTCATATATAACGTCTATGTTAGAGGACCTGCAGCTTTAGCTGCCACTTGCACTATATAGAGCTACGCACACGTAGTACATAGTCATAGCTCAAAGATATGTAAAACCAATTAGCCAAAATGATGGCCAGCTTTGTTTGACGTTCGTGTGGGCTGCCCAGATTCGCTTGCAATTACCAGCCACAAAACAACAACAAGCCCAACAGATTTACTTGGCTGATGTGAAGGCATTGAAGTCAACTTTAACAACGAGTCGCACTCAATGCAATAGCTCACCTTTCTGCCCTATAAGCAGCTGCAAGCCCAAACACATGACGCACTGTGACCAGAGCATTGAAATGTAACAAAGCTGGGCCAAACACACAGACCCCAATTGGTTAGGGTGAAGTTCGGAAAAGGAAATCTGTATTGTTGGATAGCTTCATGTACAGCAGAGTGTGTGTACCATTGAAATCCGTCCCAAATGCTTTAATATTCAATCATATTTCTTGTTCACTTCAAATCTATTGCTCTACTACTATCCATCATATTTCTAAATATATTAAATCCTTTTAATTGATTATACATTTTCTATTTGAATATGTTTTGTTTTTTTTTTTTTTTTGTATGTACGACTCGTTGTGCATGCATTTTTACTGTGTTATCACACATTATTCTATCGATATCCTATAGTTCGATATTTATTTAAGTAAGTTTATATTATTATACTAAGAAGTTGAATTGTATAAGCCAGCTATATAGGCAGCGGAAAAAACGAAGAAAAACAGGGCAATTTTATATTTTTTATAAATTGTAATGTCTATTAGATGTTTCCATTTACCGATATATATCGACATATATTGCCTTTTGGTACCTTTAGAGTTATGCCTGCTTAAAGCAAGATGGAGCTTCAGAAATTCCTAATTTGAGCATCCGCACATTTTCTAAGACTCCCTTAAACGACGAGACCCATTAGCAGAATTTTTCACAAAATATTCTGGGTCATTTAGGCTGTAAATTAACTTTCGGTCCCTTAAGTGAGGCACTATCAAGAGATAGTTTAAATATTTATCAAAGCGAGTGAAATTATTAACCACTGAAGGTAATTAATCTTAATTAAAACGATGCCACAAAGCGTTGCATGAATTTCGTATGCAGCCCGGGTAAAAGCTGTGAGTCCAGTCTTAAGCCTGTGCCGGTTGCCTATTTAGAATGTCCAAGGATTGTCAGCAAATCAGGTGCACTACGTGATGTGCTTTCGATAAAGTGCACGAATAAAAGAAAATCGCCGAAAGGAAAAAAAAAGGAAAAAAGAGAAAACTTTTAATGCGCTTAGGCGACGAACGATACACAGCAGAAAATGTTGAACGGTAAATGGTAAACAAAATCAGGAACAAGCCAGACCACAGAGCTGCCAGCACTTAAAATCCTCCTTCTGCGCAGCCCTGAAACACCATCCCAACCATCCAAAACGAAACCGTGCGTGAGCAATTTTTCTAAACGAGACGCCAGGTAAGAAAGACCAGGAGCTGCAGCACGTTTCGGGTGCGATTGCTGGACATGGTTGCTACAACAAGATGTTGATAATGATGATAATCATCATCATCGTAATAATGATGATGATGATGGTCGGTTAAGGATTATTTAAGTCATACTGAAGTTTTGCCAACTAAGGTGGGGCCGACCTTTTCAATGAACATTAAATATTACAAAATACTTAATGCACTTTCGTTAGGGCTCAATTTGAAAGGTGCTTAATGGACATTAGGCTGGATATTTCGCTAATGAAGCGCATCGTTGTGCATTAGGTGACATTAGTTAGGATATGCTTGCCAGTTACACGTAATTTTTTGAGTACATTGCCGAAATTCACTTTCAAGTTCCAAGTAGACAATTAAAAACGCACGAATGCTCATTTGACAAGCATATAACATATGATACTGAAACTCGATTCTTATCGATATGTTTGGGAAGACAACTTATTCTATTGCTTCCAACAAACTGAGTAGGCCAACGCTATACAAATACAATTTTTTACCTAAGCTACACTAAAATTTTCATGTTGTCACATCTGCTACAACCAGATACAATTTTGAATCAACTGTTAGGAGTTAGGCAAAATTGTTAAGCGTTTACAAAGTGCCCATCTGTAAATTAATAAGTTCCGAATGGCCGCCAAAAATCTTAATAAAATTAACAGTATAGGCCTTTTTGGCTTAGCCCAAAGATTACCAAAAAGTAAGTAAGTAAAAGCTTGGGCAGCGGATTCCAATTTAAATTGCAGCTCCTTATTTAGGTTGCGCTCCGCATCGATGTGTGACATCTTTTAAGCAGTTGAAGAAACCAATAACTGAACCTGATTACTCCAAATTCATAAGCAAAAACTCTGCAATAAGTCTGATTAATGAGGAAAGATCACGAAAAAGTGTACCCAATTCAGAGAAACGGCTTGAGACCCATCTGGCTGCCGAGCAGGTCCGCAAATGCAATGAGATACTCAAGGAGCACTATCTACAGAGGCGGAAACTGCAAGAGAAAATATTAAGCGGAGTAGACATACAGGAACCTACTTTGTCAAAGAAACTGAAAGATCTCATGGCCCACGAGGCTCTGAGCTCAACTAAAAATCATTATAAAGTCGAATATCTCAGGCGGTTTAACGGTATGGAAAACAACCGCTGCCTAGTCGACTATAGACCGCAGACTAGTGGCTTTGTAAAGCGCTGGCACATGAGAATACCAACACGCATGCTAAGCGAATATGATCAGAAGCATCTAAGCGAATTGGATATGACTATATTGAGCAAACGTGGCCGCAAAGTTGACAAAATTTTAAAGCCTCCCGAAAAAAAACCTCATGCAATACCGTCGCCCAATAAAAACACTGAGCCAGAAAATAAATTATTTATGGAAAACAGTAAGAACCAAAGGATGTGGCAAATAGGTAAGTACAGATGGCAAAATATAACAAAACATTAGGCTGGTCTTGGTTGGGACAATACAAATTGAGAGCTTGGAAATATATAAAAAATAATGTCGTAAGTGTAGTTGCATTCGAAATTAAATTCCCTTACATCATTTCAGGTTCTCGTAAAATTCCACGTTTGGACTAATTGGCTACCCTACAAACAATAGATAGATATTTATAAATTCAAAATTTTATCAAAATTGTGATTTTGGCTTAAAATATTTGTAAATTTGTTTTCCCGACTCAAAGAAATATAATATTACGTGAAAATTGAAACGAAACTCCTTTTAATTGGTAGAACGCATGGTAAAACGTTAAGTGGAACAAGAAAGTAAACGTGAACAAGTGTAAAAGTATAATTATTTTCCAAAATATACCTACTAAATTAGGGGACCGTTGGATATCTATAGAAATTCCATTACCATTATAGCCTTCAACAAATCTTTAGGAGAGTAACAAATATTTTGAACGCTTTTGCAACAAAGCCCATAAAAGCCAAATAAGACTTTTGTACAAGCATAAGAAATATAAATTTCGAAAGATTGACAACCATTAAGTTGTACATCCTGCAAAGCCTCCCCTGGGCCGCACAAAATGTTGGCAGAACAATTAGCCAAACATTTGAGTGCCCGGCTTAACGCACCACTTAGCCGCCGAGAAGTGCACACAGTAGAGGCGCCCATTTAAGATGAAGATGCCATTGCCTCACAAAGACACACCTACACAGCCACACATAAAACATGGTCGAAAAAATTAATTAAAACTTACCTCAATGAACTGACAGCCAATTAAAGTTTACGCAAGAGACACGACAAAAAGTCGAGCAGCAAGAAAAACAGCTGAAACGTGGCAGATAGTAGACAGAGGGGAGAGGAGGAGAGGGATTCAGGGGGTACAGACGATGAGCAAATGTAACGTTCAACGCGCCATTAAGCGCGCTGCAGATCAGCGGGGGCCCAGCGGGGGCCCAGCAGAGCCATAGGGGAGAAACAGTTTATTGGCCAAAAGCAAACAAACAAAGGCCAACAGAGACCAAAAGGCAAACAATAAGCAGCAGCCGAGAAGCAGCAGTGAAACAAAGGCAAAAGAGGCAAACGAATAAATACTAGAAAACAAAATGGAGTGTGCCCCAAACCCCCCCTGTTCACGATGGACAGGATGTGACTTGTTTGCCTTGGACTTGAGCGGCAGCCGCTGCAGCAGCAGCAACAGCAGCAAAACAATTAACAATCTCCGTTTGTCGTAATTGACTCAAATGAGCGCAAACAATAAATAAAACAGTAACAGTAACAGTAACAGCAAGAGCAACAGCAACAACAAGAGCAAGAGCAGCAGTAACAGTAAAGGGAACGGGAATGCTAACGGTAACCGTAACGGGCAACGGCAGCGGCAAAGATAGCAAAACAATGCCAAAAACCGTTGACAATGACGATGGCGACTCTGCCACACAAACAAAAATATCCTTCAGCTAGAGATGTTAGATTGAAGATTAAAAGTGTAAGATGGGAGATCAGAAATCAAACCCAATATACCTCTAAAATATGTATGCAAATTTTCATATCACTTTGGTCTAACTGCTTCTGATATCTGCCTATTAATATGCATAGGTTAAAATTGGACATAAATACAATTATCAAAAGGAATTATCTTAAAAATGCAGGTCAAATTGCTGAATAACAGATTTTAAAATGCTCTCAAAATCTTGACGTTTTCAAGCTAAGTCAAAACGAATATTAATTCATAGAAGTATTTCTTAGTAAAATCCTAATTAATTAATGCTTAATTTGATAATACTTCTCCCGGATTAATACATTCCAATTTCTATTTCTTGCCTTTCACGCATCTATTCCTAACTCAAGATCGCCATACTATATGCTATATTTTCATCGGGGAGCACATTTATTTCCAGTTTCTGAAACCTTTTCACGCTGCCATCTCTAGTTTCCGGAGGCCCTTTCATCCCCACATGTATGTCTTACTCCTGGCGTTGACCCATAAACGCTCTATGCGAGCATCTGCACGTAATGTTCACGTTTGCCTGCAAAGAAATCACGGCGCTGGCTGCATTTTTGTCGAGCCTTTGCTTCGATTGTTTGCACAGCTTGTCAGGATTTCTCCTGTCAGTGGGTTGGATGTTCGGATGTTGAGTCCTGTAAGTGGATATCTTTGGCTAAGTGCAGCCAGGAAGGCTGCCATTCAGTCAACAGCAGTACGCTCCACTTTTGCCCAACTGTTTGCACTACATATTGTATTTTTAATTATTCAAGTTCTCGAGTGCAATTGCTGGGGCATTGTATTTCCACAAGTCCGTCAAGTATAACAGTACAATGGGCATTATGCATAGTGCTCCTCGCTACTTAACACCCTATTAAGTGGGCAATAACAACTGTCAAACACATGGCACCTCCCCGACACTTGACTCAATCTGAACAGGGCGCGTTGTCTATTATGTAATACAAATTATGTTCTCTTTTGTAGTCATTTTATTGCCACCCACTTTACCCTTTGAAGGAGATGTCGCGACATTTAAAACTCTGCAGAGCATTTAATTTATTATTAACGGAGTGCAGTGCGATGAAACTTGAACATTATTAAAATCTACTTATTTATAGTGTATAGAGTATTTACTAGCCAGTTAAAAAGAATGCAAATTCCTATTATTTGAAATCGTTTTATGGAATGCGCTCAAACGACACAATGTTTCATAATATATATATTTGAATGGTAAGGACGACAGAAAAATTGAATGGATGGATCAAAATCAACTCTGCGTTTTCGTTTAAAAGAAATTTCGATAAATCCTTACACAACTAAAAAAGTTTCATTTCAAAGGAAATATATTTTCCTCAGAATCTTATAGTATTAAAAATATAAACACAACTAAGAGAAGTGCTTTTTTTAAGCTTTCATAGTGGGGGTCTAAGGATAAAAGAAGTCATGCCTCCTTAAATCTAAAATATAATTAATGTATAGTGCAGGGAAATTTACCTACCTTACTTAGTATATGCAATTGGGATTCACTTTTCATATCTATATATATATATATATATATATATATATATTAATCGCATACTGATCTGGAATTAGAGAAAGTTTTTAGTATGCGTAATGCTTTTATTCCATGATACAATTTTTATGTACGGAAAAATGCATAATCTCAATTTAAAGTCTTCAATATTTTTATATAACTAAATTTGAAAAAATATATTTTTTCCCCATTCTTAATCGCATCTAAGAATGACAATTTCTAACGGTTGCTATATCCTTTCTAAGACAAAATCCCTTTAAATACCATTCGAATTTATATTTGTATATCCATTTGCGCCTAACTGCAATCCAAATATACTCAAAAATTATTATTTGTGAATTGAAATTTATACATAAGCAATTACGAGCAATGCCACAACTGGGGCACTTGTCGAGTGGTAAAAGGCTAAACAGCATGTTGGCAGTGGCTCTTCTTGCGGATGTCTGTGTCTTTTTGTGTGTGCATGTGTGCATGTGTGTGTGTGTGAGTGTGTGTGTGTATGTGTGTGCCATAGACCAATTATGCGCACATTTCATGCATAAGAAAATTCAATTCCACGTTCATTTGCACATGCAAATCAAATTTATTTGCGGCAAGCACTCGGCACTTATGCAGGACGCGACAGGACGTGGCAGGACAAGCTGGAGACGTTGCTACAGATGGGGGCATGCCACTAAAAGTAACTGAAGCTGTTGCCTGATTGTTGTTGTAGTTGTTGATGCCGACGGCAGCAACAAAAAACAAGTGAGAGGTTCTAGTCGGGAGCTCCCGACTAGGGGATACCCTGAACCCTCTTCTTCCAACATCAAATGTATATATATATTCTATTTTAGAAGCTATATGTCAAGTTTGGTGACTCTAGCTCTTATTATTTACCAAAATAACCCAAAAAACAGGATATCGATATAGATTTTTATCGATTGCTTGGAAACGGAGTAAGTTATCGATTATCGGAAACAAACTCGATCTTCGCGGGAACTAGTAGCACCTACATCTAAATTTCAAGTCTCTATCTCTTATAGGTTCTGAGATCCTTGCGTTCACACATACGGAAGGACGGACGGACGGACGGACGGACAGACAGACGGACATGGCTAGATCGACTCGGCTATTGATGCTGATCAAGAATATATATACTTTATGGGGTCGGAGATGCTTCCTTCTGCCTGTTACATACATTTGGCTTTCGCACAAATACAATATACCCTTATACCCATTTTTAATGGGTTCAGGGTATAACAAGTAAGAATCAACTTGTGATGAGTGACCGACTAAGAAATACCCCTTGTCTCGATTTGAACAAACGAAATCGAAATAAAATACTTTTACACTAGTTCATTTTATGGTGGATGACATAAAAAGAAATTAACTATTTTAATTTGTGTTTGGTATCATAAGATTCTTAAATTTCCGATAAATAAAACGACTTTGTTTGCAGTTGTCGATAGCCTGAAATAAACTTCATCTGCGTATGGCATACATGTACATAAATTAATTGTCAGACCGACGAACGGACATGGCTAGATAGACTTGCCTTTTGGGGCTGACCCATGACATATATTTACACATGCACCCTAAAAGAGTTGGAGATACTTCCTTCCGCTGAAATTGGCACGCTGCAATATACCCACTTTAACACTTTTCAATGGGTAAAGGGTACAACAAATTTGAGCGCTTCTGCCGCGAACTTTGTAAATGACGTTGATGATGAGTTGCAGCCGAGACGAGCCAACATTACGAGTGCCTACTTTCCTTTTCTCTTCCACTCTCTTTCCTTATCTTCTGCTCGCCATCTCTCACTCTCAACGTCTTTCATTCATTCATGCAATTTTCAATATTTCATTCAACTGTTAATGTCACGCACTTGAAAGGCGCTGAAGGTATTTCAAATTCTCAGACACACTACCTCCCAGCCCTCAGTTTGTGCTTTGTATAGAAATGCATTTCTACTGAATGTTAATTTAGTTAGTTTGTATGATAATGCGTTAGCTGCCTCAATGCGTGTTGCCTCATCAGAAGTTTTTGTAAATATTTTGCTCTAAATTGACACAGCTATAAGAATTTTAAATGAAAACAATATTAATACCTTTCCTTTTGCAGAGACAACGAAAGCTTTATTTCTTCTTTTTAATTCATTGAGTAATAAATATAACTGTTTATTACTCAATGTTTCTCTCGCTGCTCTCTCGCTGTTCTCTCGCTCTCGTGCTCTATTTTGCGTCTTTTTTACTTGTGCAAAAAGCTCTGCGCAATGAACATATTTTTTTCTTATTTATTCCATTTCAGAAATAATGGAAAAATACTTCACTATTTTAATTCTATGTATATGCAATTTAACGACAACACACGACACAAATAAATCACGTTGAACCGTTATAACTGTACTCTGTTGGCATCGATTTTATTAACACACGCGGAATATAACAACGATCATCAGAGCAAACGCGCACAGACTAAATACACACATTAGGCTGGCGCCTGCGCTAAGCCGACATTCGTACTAATACAATAATAAAATTCATCTGCTACTCCCGCTCCCACTCTATCCGCAATGCTTGAGCTTTTTGTATACGCGCTCCCTGCTAACATAACGGGATCAAAAGCATTACAGCCAATGTCATAAGCGCAGAGGAGCCTCATACCATTCCCAAAGCTCGCGCTCTGCAAGCAGCTGCAGCTTGCACTCAAAACGGCATTAAGAGAATCAACTACGGACAAATAGACGCTCAGTGGTCACACATTTTGGACTCTCTGCCATTATTATATTCTACGCTCTCCCTCTTCCGAAACAGGTGTACTCATTTTCATATAAAAACTACATAAAAATGAGTTCAAAAGGGAGTTCATCTAGAATGTTTGCCTGAGAATATTATTTTTTGTGTTTCATTAGTAGCTTGGTTTAAGTTCAGCTCAAACATTATTTTTGACATTGTCATGCATTTGTAGATTATATCTGTACACCATATTTATTATGTATTAGTATAAAAAATGATATAAAACTATTTCTTAGATCTGCCCAATATCACAAAATCTATTATCGTATAAACGGCAAAACTCCCCACTAAAAACCCAATCGAAAAACATTTAGAGAGCGCGCAACACTTACAAGATTTCATTTTAGGATGTTTGTCCTGGGGTGCTGTCATTTCCGGTTTGCGGCCATTTTTAAACTCAAGGCTTTTTCAGTGTCCACTCGATTGGAGATGAGTCAATATGGTAAGCGGCTGGCGATTCCATTAGCCGTGTTTTGCAGTAGACCCACATTTAAATTATTGAAAACAAGCTTGGAGTGGGCTAAGATTTGTTGTATACCCTGTTTAAAGTGGGTAAAAAGGGTTTTATGGTTTTGTGAGAATGTCTATAACAGGCAAAATGAGACATTTGCGGCCCCATGAAGGACTTTCTTGCTCAACTTATAGCCGTATTTCTGCCCGGGCGCTATAATTTAAATTTTATACGTAGCTTCTCCTGTTTTCAGCACAGATAACCTTTGGTTCACGTCATCAGATTCAGCTCGGAGCTAATAGAGACAGGAACAGAGAGATTTAAAAACCTATGGCCATTCCCTCAATAAATTGAAAAAATATATGAATTGATCTAGCTTTGTTTTTTAGAACAAATTACGTACAGATCGGACTTTAAGCACCGAATTTATTTAAGAATAAATTAGTTGGTCCAAGGGACAAAGAAGTGTAGAAATGTATGTGGGTTTGTGTGTTGTGTGTGTGTGACTAAAGAAGGTTATTTTAATTTTTGCTACGGCAGTTGAATGAGCAGGGTATCTACTAGTCGGGCACTCGCACTTAGCGCACACTTGCTTGCCTTAACTTGGACTAAAACGCTTTGGTCCAAAAGCGGGCGGCCTTATCATTAGCATATCTGCTCTCTAGGGAGGGGCGTGGCTCGGGGGTCGCTTCAAGTGGCTTAGCTAAATGCGTCGCGCGGATTTGGCGCCCCTTGTCGTGCACCCCCTGCCGCGCCGCGACACCACCATCCCGCCTTCCGCCTGTCGCACTGCTCGGTTCAGTGTCAGTTCTTGTTCTTCATTGTTTGCACGCGAGTTTCCGCCGCAAGGCTAATGTGATTTTTATTGGATTTATAAACTTAAGTGTCAACTTCCGGACTTGCTGCCGCGACTTTTCTTGCTTTTTTCTTAGTCCACCCCCTTCACCCACTTTCCCCCTTCAACTACCCTCCCTCTCTCTCTCTCTCTCTCTCTCTCTCTCACATTGACTGCAATTTGCATTTTGCGTGGCAAATTTAAACGCCATCTGAACTTGCCATTAAGTTCAGAGCAGAAATATTATGACTCCAGCCAAATGCTTTGGTTTTCCTTTTCTTACCAATTGAATTTGCATTGTTCACCGTTCGACTTGGACTTGGACGTGGACTTGGACTTGGATTTGGCAGTCGGCACTTTTTAGCATATTGTAATAGAGTTCTAACTCTCCCACATGCAGACGACAGTCGTTCGTTCGGGCATCTCGCCGTAGTTTGGCAGTTTGCTTACAAAGTTTTCCTTTCAAGATGTTCGACAAACTTCGACGCACTTCCTGTTCTCAGTGTTTCAATGTTTGTCTGTCTCTTTCAGCTTAGCACTGTTCATTTGTTTGCATAATTAAATAAAACATTAAATTAGTTAAATTTGCCTGCTGGAAACGTAGTTTCGCCGTAATTGAAGACATGCAACAAAATTCATCAAATGCTATTTACATTGTGCATAGTTTTGCACTTTCGAGCAACTTATTGGCAGAACTTGATTCTGCCTCTAAGTACTAATTACTAGCAACAAGTTATACTCTCAAAAAGCTGGGATTTAACAAATTTTAGTGGTTGACAAAATACAAAACAAAATTCGACATGCTAGTAATTTGCATATGCGACAAGAAAATCTAGCTTGAAATATATAGATTATGATTGAATCATATTATCAAAAAATTATTTAAAGAACAATCCCAATTTGTACACAATATTCAACTGAACAATGCAAATGCACAAATTATTTGTTTCTTGTATATTTCAAAGGATAAACATACCAGAAGAAATACCTGGTAATGTCGATCAGGTCTATTAAAACTGTTTTGGGCCTTGCCAATATTTAATCTTCTAATACCGTTTCCACTTTGAGCTTTTCCTTTATCGAATCTTAAATCCCCAATAAAAATATAAATAAAGAGTGAAATAAATAAATAAAATCAAAATCAATGTTATCAATAAATAAATGAAAAAATAATTCTGACTTTATTATTGACTTTTTTGAATAAAGTTTATGTTTATTTAAGTTCGTGATTCTCTATTGAAATTGTTTTTTTACTTTCTATCGAAATGGAAATCCACAACAGACCTATCACTTTTAGGATCATCAGTTTTTATACCGTGAACTTATTAAAAATGGGTATAAGGTATATTGTATTTGTGCGAAAGCCAAATGTATGTAACAGTCAGAATGAAGCAACTCCGACCGCATAATGTATATATATTCTTGATCAGCATAAATAGCTGAGTCGATCTAGCCATGTCCGTCTGTCTGTCCGTCCGTCCGTATGTATGAACGCAAGGATCTCAGAACCTATAAGAGCTAGAGACTTGAAATTTTAGATACAGATGCTCCTAGCTCCCGCGCAGATCGAGTTTGTTTCCGATAATCGATAACTTACTACGTTTCCAAGCAATCGATGAAAATCGATATCGATAACCTGTTTTTTGGGAAATTTTGGTAAATAATAAGAGCTAGAGTCACCAAACTTGACATATAGCTTCTAAAATAGAATATATATATAATATAGGATTTTTCTTCATGGTTTTTCCTCTAGATAAATCTGGCATTCAAATCTCGACACCGATTTTTTGGTCGAAATTCATGTCCAAATCTTACCCCAAGATTCGTATCCAGACATGGGTCAAAAATTACCACCCCCATAGCTCGGTCAAATCTCATCCGATTTTCACGAGGTTTGTCTTTTTCTTCATGGTTTTCCCTCTAGATTAATCTGGCATTCAAATCTCGACACCGATTTTTTGTTCGAAATTCATGTCCAAATCTTACCCCAAGATTCGTATATAGACATGGGTCAAAAATTACCACCCCCATATCTCGGCCAAATCTCATCCGATATTCACGAAGTTTGTCGTTTTCCTCATGGTTTTCCCTCTAGATTAATGTAGCATTCAAATCTCGACACCGATTTTTTGGTCGAAATTCATGTCCAAATCTTACCCCAAGATTCGTATCCAGACATGGGTCAAAAATTACCACCCCCATAACTCGGTCAAATCTCATCCGATTTTCACGAAGTTTGGCTTTTTCTTCATGGTTTTCCCTCTAGATTAATTTGGCATTCAAATCTCGACACCGATTTTTTGGTCGAAATTCATGTCCAAATCTTACCCCAAGATTCGTATCCAGACATGGGTCAAAAATTACCACCCCCATAACTCGGTCAAATCTCATCCGATTTTCACGAAGTTTGGCTTTTTCTTCATGGTTTTCCCTCTAGATTAATCTGGCATTCAAATCTGAACAGCGATTTTTTAGTCGAAATTTATGTCCAAATCTTACCCCAAGATTCGTATATAGACATGGGTCAAAAATTACCACCCCCATATCGCGGCCAAATCTCACGATTTTCACGAAGTTTGGCTTTTTCTTCATGGTTTTCCCTATAGATTAATGTGGCATTCAAATCTCGACACCGATTTTTTGGTCGAAATTCATGTCCAAATCTTACCCCAAGATTCGTATCCAGACATGGGTCAAAAATTACCACCCCCATAACTCGGTCAAATCTCATCCGATTTTCAAGAAGTTTGGCTTTTTCTTCATGGTTTTCCCTCCAGATTAATCTGGCATTCAAATCTCGACACCGATTTTTTGTTCGAAATTCATGTCCAAATCTTACCCCAAGATTCGTATCCAGACATGGGTCAAAAATTACCACCCCCATAACTCGGTCAAATCTCATCCGATTTTCACGAAGTTTGGCTTTTTCTTCATGGTTTTCCCTCTAGATTAATGTAGCATTCAAATCTCGACACCGATTTTTTAGTCGAAATTCATGTCCAAATCTTACCCCAAGATTCGTATCCAGACATGGGTCAAAAATTACCACCCCCATAACTCGGTCAAATCTCATCCGATTTTCACGAAGTTTGGCTTTTTCTTCATGGTTTTCCCTCTAGATTAATCTGGCATTCAAATCTGAACAGCGATTTTTTAGTCGAAATTTATGTCCAAATCTTACCCCAAGATTCGTATATAGACATGGGTCAAAAATTACCACCCCCATATCGCGGCCAAATCTCACGATTTTCACGAAGTTTGGCTTTTTCTTCATGGTTTTCCCTATAGATTAATGTGGCATTCAAATCTCGACACCGATTTTTTGTTCGAAATTCATGTCCAAATCTTCGTATATAGACATGGGTCAAAAATTACCACCCGCATATCTCGGCCAAATCTCATCCGATTTTCACGAAGTTTGTCGTTTTCCTCATGGTTTTCCCTCTAGATTAATGTGGCATTCAAATCTGAACAGCGATTTTTTGGTCGAAATTCATGTCCAAATCTTACCCCAAGATTCGTATCCAGACATGGGTCAAAAATTACCACCCCCATAACTCGGTCAAATCTCATCCGATTTTCACGAAGTTTGGCTTTTTCTTCATGGTTTTCCCTCTAGATTAATCTGGCATTCAAATCTCGACACCGATTTTTTGTTCGAAATTCATGTCCAAATCTTACCCCAAGATTCGTATCCAGACATGGGTCAAAAATTACCACCCCCATAACTCGGTCAAATCTCATCCGATTTTCACGAAGTTTGGCTTTTTCTTCATGGTTTTCCCTCTAGATTAATGTAGCATTCAAATCTCGACACCGATTTTTTGGTCGAAATTCATGTCCAAATCTTACCCCAAGATTCGTATCCAGACATGGGTCAAAAATTACCACCCCCATAACTCGGTCAAATCTCATCCGATTTTCACGAAGTTTGGCTTTTTCTTCATGGTTTTCCCTCTAGATTAATGTGGCATTCAAATCTCGACACCGATTTTTTGGTCGAAATTCATGTCCAAATCTTACCCGAAGATTCGTATCCAGACAAGGGTCAAAAATTACCACCCCCATAACTCGGTCAAATCTCATCCGATTTTCACGAAGTTTGGCTTTTTCTTCATGGGTTTCCCTCTAGATTAATGTGGCATTCAAATCTCGACACCGATTTTTTGGTCGAAATTCATGTCCAAATCTTACCCCAAGATTCGTATCCAGACATGGGTCAAAAATTACCACCCCCATAACTCGGTCAAATCTCATCCGATTTTCACGTAGTTTGGCTTTTTCTTCATGGTTTTCCCTCTAGATTAATCTGGCATTCAAATCTCGACACCGATTTTTTGTTCGAAATTCATGTCCAAATCTTACCCCAAGATTCGTATCCAGACATGGGTCAAAAATTACCACCCCCATAACTCGGTCAAATCTCATCCGATTTTCACGAAGTTTGGCTTTTTCTTCATGGTTTTCCCTCTAGATTAATGTAGCATTCAAATCTCGACACCGATTTTTTAGTCGAAATTCATGTCCAAATCTTACCCCAAGATTCGTATCCAGACATGGGTCAAAAATTACCACCCCCATAACTCGGTCAAATCTCATCCGATTTTCACGAAGTTTGGCTTTTTCTTCATGGTTTTCCCTCTAGATTAATCTGGCATTCAAATCTCGACACCGATTTTTTGTTCGAAATTCATGTCCAAATCTTACCCCAAGATTCGTATCCAGACATGGGTCAAAAATTACCACCCCCATAACTCGGTCAAATCTCATCCGATTTTCACGAAGTTTGGCTTTTTCTTCATGGTTTTCCCTCTAGATTAATGTGGCATTCAAATCTCGACACCGATTTTTTGGTCGAAATTCATGTCCAAATCTTACCCCAAGATTCGTATCCAGACAAGGGTCAAAAATTACCACCCCCATAACTCGGTCAAATCTCATCCGATTTTCACGAAGTTTGGCTTTTTCTTCATGGGTTTCCCTCTAGATTAATGTGGCATTCAAATCTCGACACCGATTTTTTGGTCGAAATTCATGTCCAAATCTTACCCCAAGATTCGTATATAGACATGGGTCAAAAATTACCACCCCCATATCTCGGCCAAATCTCATCCGATTTTCACGAAGTTTGGCTTTTTCTTCATGGTTTTCCCTCTAGATTAATGTGGCATTCAAATCTGAACAGCGATTTTTGGTCGAAATTCATGTCCAAATCTTACCCCAAGATTCGTATCCAGACATGGGTCAAAAATTACCACCCCCATAACTCGGTCAAATCTCATCCGATTTTCACGAAGTTTGGCTTTTTCTTCATGGTTTTCCCTCTAGATTAATGTGGCATTCAAATCTCGACACCGATTTTTTGGTCGAAATTCATGTCCAAATCTTACCCCAAGATTCGTATCCAGACAAGGGTCAAAAATTACCACCCCCATAACTCGGTCAAATCTCATCCGATTTTCACGAAGTTTGGCTTTTTCTTCATGGTTTTCCCTCTAGATTAATGTGGCATTCAAATCTCGACACCGATTTTTTGGTCGAAATTCATGTCCAAATCTTACCCCAAGATTCGTATCCAGACAAGGGTCAAAAATTACCACCCCCATAACTCGGTCAAATCTCATCCGATTTTCACGAAGTTTGGCTTTTTCTTCATGGGTTTCCCTCTAGATTAATGTGGCATTCAAATCTCGACACCGATTTTTTGGTCGAAATTCATGTCCAAATCTTACCCCAAGATTCGTATATAGACATGGGTCAAAAATTACCACCCCCATATCTCGGCCAAATCTCATCCGATTTTCACGAAGTTTGGCTTTTTCTTCATGGTTTTCCCTCTAGATTAATGTGGCATTCAAATCTGAACAGCGATTTTTGGTCGAAATTCATGTCCAAATCTTACCCCAAGATTCGTATCCAGACATGGGTCAAAAATTACCACCCCCATAACTCGGTCAAATCTCATCCGATTTTCACGAAGTTTGGCTTTTTCTTCATGGTTTTCCCTCTAGATTAATGTGGCATTCAAATCTCGACACCGATTTTTTGGTCGAAATTCATGTCCAAATCTTACCCCAAGATTCGTATCCAGACATGGGTCAAAAATTACCACCCCCATAACTCGGTCAAATCTCATCCGATTTTCACGAAGTTTGGCTTTTTCTTCATGGTTTTCCCTCTAGATTAATGTGGCATTCAAATCTCGACACCGATTTTTTGGTCGAAATTCATGTCCAAATCTTACCCCAAGATTCGTATCCAGACATGGGTCAAAAATTACCACCCCCATAACTCGGTCAAATCTCATCCGATTTTCACGAAGTTTGGCTTTTTCTTCATGGTTTTCCCTCTAGATTAATGTGGCATTCAAATGTCGACACCTATTTTTTGGTCGAAATTCATGTCCAAATCTTACCCCAAGATTCGTATCCAGACATGGGTCAAAAATTACCACCCCCATAACTCGGTCAAATCTCATCCGATTTTCACGAAGTTTGGCTTTTTCTTAATGGTTTTCCCTCTAGATTAATGTGGCATTCAAATCTCGACACCGATTTTTTGGTCGAAATTCATGTCCAAATCTTACCCCAAGATTCGTATCCAGACATGGGTCAAAAATTACCACCCCCATAACTCGGTCAAATCTCATCCGATTTTCACGAAGTTTGGCTTTTTCTTCATGGTTTTCCCTCTAGATTAATTTGGCATTCAAATCTCGACACCGATTTTTTGGTCGAAATTCATGTCCAAATCTTTCCCCAAGATTCGTATCCAGACATGGGTCAAAAATTACCACCCCCATAACTCGGTCAAATCTTATCCGATTTTCACGAAGTTTGGCTTTTTCTTCATGGTTTTCCCTCTAGATTAATGTGGCATTCAAATCTCGACACCGATTTTTTGGTCGAAATTCATGTCCAAATCTTACCCCAAGATTCGTATCCAGACATGGGTCAAAAATTACCACCCCCATAACTCGGTCAAATCTCATCCGATTTTCACGAAGTTTGGCTTTTTCTTCATGGTTTTCCCTCTAGATTAATGTGGCATTCAAATCTCGACACCGATTTTTTGGTCGAAATTCATGTCCAAATCTTACCCCAAGATTCGTATCCAGACATGGGTCAAAAATTACCACCCCCATATCTCGGCCAAATCTCATCCGATTTTCACGAAGTTTGTCGTTTTCCTCATGGTTTTCCCTCTAGATTAATGTGGCATTCAAATCTGAACAGCGATTTTTTGGTCGAAATTCATGTCCAAATCTTACCCCAAGATTCGTATCCAGACATGGGTCAAAAATTACCACCCCCATAACTCGGTCAAATCTCATCCGATTTTCACGAAGTTTGGTTTTTTCTTCATGGTTTTCCCTCTAGATTAATGTGGCATTCAAATCTCGACACCGATTTTTTGGTCGAAATTCATGTCCAAATCTTACCCCAAGATTCGTATCCAGACATGGGTCAAAAATTACCACCCCCATAACTCGGTCAAATCTCATCCGATTTTCACGAAGTTTGGCTTTTTCTTCATGGTTTTCCCTCTAGATTAATGTGGCATTCAAATCTCGACACCGATTTTTTGGTCGAAATTCATGTCCAAATCTTACCCCAAGATTCGTATCCAGACATGGGTCAAAAATTACCACCCCCATAACTCGGTCAAATCTCATCCGATTTTCACGAAGTTTGGCTTTTTCTTCATGGTTTTCCCTCTAGATTAATGTGGCATTCAAATCTCGACACCGATTTGGCTTTTTCTTCATGGTTTTCCCTCTAGATTAATGTGGCACTCAAATCTCGACACCGATTTTTTGGTCGAAATTCATGTCAAAATCTTACCCCAAGATTCGTATCCAGACATGGGTCAAAAATTACCACCCCCATAACTCGGTCAAATCTCATCCGATTTTCACGAAGTTTGGCTTTTTCTTCATGGTTTTCCCTCTAGATTAATGTGGCATTCAAATGTCGACACCGATTTTTTGGTCGAAATTCATGTCCAAATCTTACCCCAAGATTCGTATCCAGACATGGGTCAAAAATTACCACCCCCATAACTCGGTCAAATCTCATCCGATTTTCACGAAGTTTGGCTTTTTCTTAATGGTTTTCCCTCTAGATTAATGTGGCATTCAAATCTCGACACCGATTTTTTGGTCGAAATTCATGTCCAAATCTTACCCCAAGATTCGTATCCAGACATGGGTCAAAAATTACCACCCCCATAACTCGGTCAAATCTCATCCGATTTTCACGAAGTTTGGCTTTTTCTTCATGGTTTTCCCTCTAGATTAATTTGGCATTCAAATCTCGACACCGATTTTTTGGTCGAAATTCATGTCCAAATCTTACCCCAAGATTCGTATCCAGACATGGGTCAAAAATTACCACCCCCATAACTCGGTCAAATCTCATCCGATTTTCACGAAGTTTGGCTTTTTCTTCATGGTTTTCCCTCTAGATTAATGTGGCATTCAAATCTCGACACCGATTTTTTGGTCGAAATTCATGTCCAAATCTTACCCCAAGATTCGTATCCAGACATGGGTCAAAAATTACCACCCCCATAACTCGGTCAAATCTCATCCGATTTTCACGAAGTTTGGCTTTTTCTTCATGGTTTTCCCTCTAGATTAATGTGGCATTCAAATCTCGACACCGATTTGGCTTTTTCTTCATGGTTTTCCCTCTAGATTAATGTGGCACTCAAATCTCGACACCGATTTTTTGGTCGAAATTCATGTCAAAATCTTACCCCAAGATTCGTATCCAGACATGGGTCAAAAATTACCACCCCCATAACTCGGTCAAATCTCATCCGATTTTCACGAAGTTTGGCTTTTTCTTCATGGTTTTCCCTCTAGATTAATGTGGCATTCAAATGTCGACACCGATTTTTTGGTCGAAATTCATGTCCAAATCTTACCCCAAGATTCGTATCCAGACATGGGTCAAAAATTACCACCCCCATAACTCGGTCAAATCTCATCCGATTTTCACGAAGTTTGGCTTTTTCTTAATGGTTTTCCCTCTAGATTAATGTGGCATTCAAATCTCGACACCGATTTTTTGGTCGAAATTCATGTCCAAATCTTACCCCAAGATTCGTATCCAGACATGGGTCAAAAATTACCACCCCCATAACTCGGTCAAATCTCATCCGATTTTCACGAAGTTTGGCTTTTTCTTCATGGTTTTCCCTCTAGATTAATTTGGCATTCAAATCTCGACACCGATTTTTTGGTCGAAATTCATGTCCAAATCTTACCCCAAGATTCGTATCCAGACATGGGTCAAAAATTACCACCCCCATAACTCGGTCAAATCTCATCCGATTTTCACGAAGTTTGGCTTTTTCTTCATGGTTTTCCCTCTAGATTAATGTGGCATTCAAATCTCGACACCGATTTTTTGGTCGAAATTCATGTCCAAATCTTACCCCAAGATTCGTATCCAGACATGGGTCAAAAATTACCACCCCCATAACTCGGTCAAATCTCATCCGATTTTCACGAAGTTTGGCTTTTTCTTCATGGTTTTCCCTCTAGATTAATGTGGCATTCAAATCTCGACACCGATTTTTTGGTCGAAATTCATGTCCAAATCTTACCCCAAGATTCGTATCCAGACATGGGTCAAAAATTACCACCCCCATAACTCGGTCAAATCTCATCCGATTTTCACGAAGTTTGGCTTTTTCTTCATGGTTTTTCCTCTAGATTAATGTGGCATTCAAATCTCGACACCGATTTTTTGGTCGAAATTCATGTCCAAATCTTACCCCAAGATTCGTATCCAGACATGGGTCAAAAATTACCACCCCCATAACTCGGTCAAATCTCATCCGATTTTCACGAAGTTTGGCTTTTTCTTCATGGTTTTCCCTCTAGATTAATTTGGCATTCAAATCTCGACACCGATTTTTTGGTCGAAATTCATGTCCAAATCTTACCCCAAGATTCGTATCCAGACATGGGTCAAAAATTACCACCCCCATAACTCGGTCAAATCTCATCCGATTTTCACGAAGTTTGGCTTTTTCTTCATGGTTTTCCCTCTAGATTAATGTGGCATTCAAATCTCGACACCGATTTTTTGTTCGAAATTCATGTCCAAATCTTACCCCAAGATTCGTATCCAGACATGGGTCAAAAATTACCACCCCCATAACTCGGTCAAATCTCATCCGATTTTCACGAAGTTTGGCTTTTTCTTCATGGTTTTCCCTCTAGATTAATGTGGCATTCAAATCTCGACACCGATTTTTTGGTCGAAATTCATGTCCAAATCTTACCCCAAGATTCGTATCCAGACATGGGTCAAAAATTACCACCCCCATAACTCGGCCAAATCTCATCCGATTTTCACGAAGTTTGGCTTTTTCTTCATGGTTTTCCCTCTAGATTAATGTGGCATTCAAATCTGAACAGCGATTTTTTGGTCGAAATTCATGTCCAAATCTTACCCCAAGATTCGTATCCAGACATGGGTCAAAAATTACCACCCCCATAACTCGGTCAAATCTCATCCGATTTTCACGAAGTTTGGCTTTTTCTTCATGGTTTTCCCTCTAGATTAATGTGGCATTCAAATCTCGACACCGATTTTTTGGTCGAAATTCATGTCCAAATCTTACCCCAAGATTCGTATCCAGACATGGGTCAAAAATTACCACCTCCATAACTCGGTCAAATCTCATCCGATTTTCACGAAGTTTGGCTTTTTCTTCATGGTTTTCCCTCTTGATTAATTTGGCATTCAAGTCTCGACACCGATTTTTTGGTCGAAATTCATGTCCAAATCTTACCCCAAGATTCGTATATAGACATGGGTGAAAAATTGCCACCCCCATAACTCGGTCAAATCTTATCCGATTTTCACGAAGTTTGTCTTTTTCTACATGGTTTTCCCTCTAGATTAATGTGGCATTCAAATCTGAACAGCGATTTTTTAGTCGAAATTTATGTCCAAATCTTACCCCAAGATTCGTATATAGACATGGGTCAAAAATTACCACCCCCATATCGCGACCAAATCTCATCCGATTTTCACGAAGTTTGGCTTTTTCTTCATGGTTTTCCCTCTAGATTAATGTGGCATTCAAATCTCGACACCGATTTTTTGGTCGAAATTCATGTCCAAAGCTTACCCCAAGATTCGTATCCAGACATGGGTCAAAAATTACCACCCCCATAACTCGGTCAAATCTCATCCGATTTTCACGAAGTTTGGCTTTTTCTTCATGGTTTTCCCTCTAGATTAATGTGGCATTCAAATCTCGACACCGATTTTTTGGTCGAAATTCATGTCCAAATCTTACCCCAAGATTCGTATATAGACATGGGTCAAAAATTACCACCCCCATATCGCGACCAAATCTCATCCGATTTTCACGAAGTTTGTCTTTTTCTACATGGTTTTCCCTCTAGATTAATGTGGCATTCAAATCTGAACAGCGATTTTTTAGTCGAAATTTATGTCCAAATCTTACCCCAAGATTCGTATATAGACATGGGTCAAAAATTACCACCCCCATATCGCGACCAAATCTCATCCGATTTTCACGAAGTTTGGCTTTTTCTTCATGGTTTTCCCTCTAGATTAATGTGGCATTCAAATCTGAACAGCGATTTTTTGGTCGAAATTCATGTCCAAATCTTACCCCAAGATTCGTATCCAGACATGGGTCAAAAATTACCACCCCCATAACTCGGTCAAATCTCATCCGATTTTCACGAAGTTTGGCTTTTTCTTCATGGTTTTCCCTCTAGATTAATGTGGCATTCAAATCTCGACACCGATTTTTTGGTCGAAATTCATGTCCAAATCTTACCCCAAGATTCGTATCCAGACATGGGTCAAAAATTACCACCTCCATAACTCGGTCAAATCTCATCCGATTTTCACGAAGTTTGGCTTTTTCTTCATGGTTTTCCCTCTTGATTAATTTGGCATTCAAATCTCGACACCGATTTTTTGGTCGAAATTCATGTCCAAATCTTACCCCAAGATTCGTATATAGACATGGGTGAAAAATTGCCACCCCCATAACTCGGTCAAATCTTATCCGATTTTCACGAAGTTTGTCTTTTTCTACATGGTTTTCCCTCTAGATTAATGTGGCATTCAAATCTGAACAGCGATTTTTTAGTCGAAATTTATGTCCAAATCTTACCCCAAGATTCGTATATAGACATGGGTCAAAAATTACCACCCCCATATCGCGACCAAATCTCATCCGATTTTCACGAAGTTTGGCTTTTTCTTCATGGTTTTCCCTCTAGATTAATGTGGCATTCAAATCTCGACACCGATTTTTTGGTCGAAATTCATGTCCAAAGCTTACCCCAAGATTCGTATCCAGACATGGGTCAAAAATTACCACCCCCATAACTCGGTCAAATCTCATCCGATTTTCACGAAGTTTGGCTTTTTCTTCATGGTTTTCCCTCTAGATTAATTTGGCATTCAAATCTCGACACCGATTTTTTGGTCGAAATTCATGTACAAATCTTACCCCAAGATTCGTATATAGACATGGGTGAAAAATTGCCACCCCCATAACTCGGTCAAATCTTATCCGATTTTCACGAAGTTTGTCTTTTTCTACATGGTTTTCCCTCTAGATTAATGTGGCATTCAAATCTGAACAGCGATTTTTTAGTCGAAATTTATGTCCAAATCTTACCCCAAGATTCGTATATAGACATGGGTCAAAAATTACCACCCCCATATCGCGACCAAATCTCATCCGATTTTCACGAAGTTTGGCTTTTTCTTCATGGTTTTCCCTCTAGATTAATGTGGCATTCAAATCTCGACACCGATTTTTTGGTCGAAATTCATGTCCAAAGCTTACCCCAAGATTCGTATCCAGACATGGGTCAAAAATTACCACCCCCATAACTCGGTCAAATCTCATCCGATTTTCACGAAGTTTGGCTTTTTCTTCATGGTTTTCCCTCTAGATTAATGTGGCATTCAAATCTCGACACCGTTTTTTTGGTCGAAATTCATGTCCAAATCTTACCCCAAGATTCGTATCCAGACATGGGTCAAAAATTACCACCTCCATAACTCGGTCAAATCTCATCCGATTTTCACGAAGTTTGGCTTTTTCTTCATGGTTTTCCCTCTAGATTAATGTGGCATTCAAATCTGAACAGCGATTTTTTGGTCGAAATTCATGTCCAAATCTTACCCCAAGATTCGTATCCAGACATGAGTCAAAAATTACCACCCCCATAACTCAGTCAAATCTCATCCGATTTTCACGAAGTTTGGCTTTTTCTTCATGGTTTTCCCTCTAGATTAATGTGGCATTCAAATCTCGACACCGATTTTTTGGTCGAAATTCATGTCCAAATCTTACCCCAAGATTCGTATCCAGACATGGGTCAAAAATTACCACCTCCATAACTCGGTCAAATCTCATCCGATTTTCACGAAGTTTGGCTTTTTCTTCATGGTTTTCCCTCTAGATTAATTTGGCATTCAAATCTCGACACCGATTTTTTGGTCGAAATTCATGTCCAAATCTTACCCCAAGATTCGTATATAGACATGGGTGAAAAATTGCCACCCCCATAACTCGGTCAAATCTTATCCGATTTTCACGAAGTTTGGCTTTTTCTTCATGGTTTTCCCTCTAGATTAATGTGGCATTCAAATCTCGACACCGATTTTTTGGTCGAAATTCATGTCCAAATCTTACCCCAAGATTCGTATCCAGACATGGGTCAAAAATTACCACCCCCATAACTCGGCCAAATCTCATCCGATTTTCACGAAGTTTGGCGTTTTCCTCATGTTTTTCAGTCTAGATTAATGTGGCATTCAAATCTCGACACCGATTTTTTGTTCGAAATTCATGTCCAAATCTTACCCCAAGATTCGTATCCAGACATGGGTCAAAAATTACCACCTCCATAACTCGGTCAAATCTCATCCGATTTTCACGAAGTTTGGCTTTTTCTTCATGGTTTTCCCTCTAGATTAATGTGGCATTCAAATCTCGACACCGATTTTTTGGTCGAAATTCATGTCCAAATCTTACCCCAAGATTCGTATCCAGACATGGGTCAAAAATTACCACCCCCATAACTCGGTCAAATCTCATCCGATTTTCACGAAGTTTGGCTTTTTCTTCATGGTTTTCCCTCTAGATTAATGTGGCATTCAAATCTCGACACCGATTTTTTGGTCGAAATTCATGTCCAAATCTTACCCCAAGATTCGTATCCAGACATGGGTCAAAAATTACCACCCCCATAACTCGGTCAAATCTCATCCGATTTTCACGAAGTTTGGCTTTTTCTTCATGGTTTTCCCTCTAGATTAATGTGGCATTCAAATGTCGACACCTATTTTTTGGTCGAAATTCATGTCCAAATCTTACCCCAAGATTCGTATCCAGACATGGGTCAAAAATTACCACCCCCATAACTCGGTCAAATCTCATCCGATTTTCACGAAGTTTGGCTTTTTCTTAATGGTTTTCCCTCTAGATTAATGTGGCATTCAAATCTCGACACCGATTTTTTGGTCGAAATTCATGTCCAAATCTTACCCCAAGATTCGTATCCAGACATGGGTCAAAAATTACCACCCCCATAACTCGGTCAAATCTCATCCGATTTTCACGAAGTTTGGCTTTTTCTTCATGGTTTTCCCTCTAGATTAATTTGGCATTCAAATCTCGACACCGATTTTTTGGTCGAAATTCATGTCCAAATCTTTCCCCAAGATTCGTATCCAGACATGGGTCAAAAATTACCACCCCCATAACTCGGTCAAATCTCATCCGATTTTCACGAAGTTTGGCTTTTTCTTCATGGTTTTCCCTCTAGATTAATGTGGCATTCAAATCTCGACACCGATTTTTTGGTCGAAATTCATGTCCAAATCTTACCCCAAGATTCGTATCCAGACATGGGTCAAAAATTACCACCCCCATAACTCGGTCAAATCTCATCCGATTTTCACGAAGTTTGGCTTTTTCTTCATGGTTTTCCCTCTAGATTAATGTGGCATTCAAATCTCGACACCGATTTTTTGGTCGAAATTCATGTCCAAATCTTACCCCAAGATTCGTATCCAGACATGGGTCAAAAATTACCACCCCCATATCTCGGCCAAATCTCATCCGATTTTCACGAAGTTTGTCGTTTTCCTCATGGTTTTCCCTCTAGATTAATGTGGCATTCAAATCTGAACAGCGATTTTTTGGTCGAAATTCATGTCCAAATCTTACCCCAAGATTCGTATCCAGACATGGGTCAAAAATTACCACCCCCATAACTCGGTCAAATCTCATCCGATTTTCACGAAGTTTGGTTTTTTCTTCATGGTTTTCCCTCTAGATTAATGTGGCATTCAAATCTCGACACCGATTTTTTGGTCGAAATTCATGTCCAAATCTTACCCCAAGATTCGTATCCAGACATGGGTCAAAAATTACCACCCCCATAACTCGGTCAAATCTCATCCGATTTTCACGAAGTTTGGCTTTTTCTTCATGGTTTTCCCTCTAGATTAATGTGGCATTCAAATCTCGACACCGATTTTTTGGTCGAAATTCATGTCCAAATCTTACCCCAAGATTCGTATCCAGACATGGGTCAAAAATTACCACCCCCATAACTCGGTCAAATCTCATCCGATTTTCACGAAGTTTGGCTTTTTCTTCATGGTTTTCCCTCTAGATTAATGTGGCACTCAAATCTCGACACCGATTTTTTGGTCGAAATTCATGTCAAAATCTTACCCCAAGATTCGTATCCAGACATGGGTCAAAAATTACCACCCCCATAACTCGGTCAAATCTCATCCGATTTTCACGAAGTTTGGCTTTTTCTTCATGGTTTTCCCTCTAGATTAATGTGGCATTCAAATGTCGACACCGATTTTTTGGTCGAAATTCATGTCCAAATCTTACCCCAAGATTCGTATCCAGACATGGGTCAAAAATTACCACCCCCATAACTCGGTCAAATCTCATCCGATTTTCACGAAGTTTGGCTTTTTCTTAATGGTTTTCCCTCTAGATTAATGTGGCATTCAAATCTCGACACCGATTTTTTGGTCGAAATTCATGTCCAAATCTTACCCCAAGATTCGTATCCAGACATGGGTCAAAAATTACCACCCCCATAACTCGGTCAAATCTCATCCGATTTTCACGAAGTTTGGCTTTTTCTTCATGGTTTTCCCTCTAGATTAATTTGGCATTCAAATCTCGACACCGATTTTTTGGTCGAAATTCATGTCCAAATCTTACCCCAAGATTCGTATCCAGACATGGGTCAAAAATTACCACCCCCATAACTCGGTCAAATCTCATCCGATTTTCACGAAGTTTGGCTTTTTCTTCATGGTTTTCCCTCTAGATTAATGTGGCATTCAAATCTCGACACCGATTTTTTGGTCGAAATTCATGTCCAAATCTTACCCCAAGATTCGTATCCAGACATGGGTCAAAAATTACCACCCCCATAACTCGGTCAAATCTCATCCGATTTTCACGAAGTTTGGCTTTTTCTTCATGGTTTTCCCTCTAGATTAATGTGGCATTCAAATCTCGACACCGATTTTTTGGTCGAAATTCATGTCCAAATCTTACCCCAAGATTCGTATCCAGACATGGGTCAAAAATTACCACCCCCATAACTCGGTCAAATCTCATCCGATTTTCACGAAGTTTGGCTTTTTCTTCATGGTTTTTCCTCTAGATTAATGTGGCATTCAAATCTCGACACCGATTTTTTGGTCGAAATTCATGTCCAAATCTTACCCCAAGATTCGTATCCAGACATGGGTCAAAAATTACCACCCCCATAACTCGGTCAAATCTCATCCGATTTTCACGAAGTTTGGCTTTTTCTTCATGGTTTTCCCTCTAGATTAATTTGGCATTCAAATCTCGACACCGATTTTTTGGTCGAAATTCATGTCCAAATCTTACCCCAAGATTCGTATCCAGACATGGGTCAAAAATTACCACCCCCATAACTCGGTCAAATCTCATCCGATTTTCACGAAGTTTGGCTTTTTCTTCATGGTTTTCCCTCTAGATTAATGTGGCATTCAAATCTCGACACCGATTTTTTGTTCGAAATTCATGTCCAAATCTTACCCCAAGATTCGTATCCAGACATGGGTCAAAAATTACCACCCCCATAACTCGGTCAAATCTCATCCGATTTTCACGAAGTTTGGCTTTTTCTTCATGGTTTTCCCTCTAGATTAATGTGGCATTCAAATCTCGACACCGATTTTTTGGTCGAAATTCATGTCCAAATCTTACCCCAAGATTCGTATCCAGACATGGGTCAAAAATTACCACCCCCATAACTCGGCCAAATCTCATCCGATTTTCACGAAGTTTGGCTTTTTCTTCATGGTTTTCCCTCTAGATTAATGTGGCATTCAAATCTGAACAGCGATTTTTTGGTCGAAATTCATGTCCAAATCTTACCCCAAGATTCGTATCCAGACATGGGTCAAAAATTACCACCCCCATAACTCGGTCAAATCTCATCCGATTTTCACGAAGTTTGGCTTTTTCTTCATGGTTTTCCCTCTAGATTAATGTGGCATTCAAATCTCGACACCGATTTTTTGGTCGAAATTCATGTCCAAATCTTACCCCAAGATTCGTATCCAGACATGGGTCAAAAATTACCACCTCCATAACTCGGTCAAATCTCATCCGATTTTCACGAAGTTTGGCTTTTTCTTCATGGTTTTCCCTCTTGATTAATTTGGCATTCAAATCTCGACACCGATTTTTTGGTCGAAATTCATGTCCAAATCTTACCCCAAGATTCGTATATAGACATGGGTGAAAAATTGCCACCCCCATAACTCGGTCAAATCTTATCCGATTTTCACGAAGTTTGTCTTTTTCTACATGGTTTTCCCTCTAGATTAATGTGGCATTCAAATCTGAACAGCGATTTTTTAGTCGAAATTTATGTCCAAATCTTACCCCAAGATTCGTATATAGACATGGGTCAAAAATTACCACCCCCATATCGCGACCAAATCTCATCCGATTTTCACGAAGTTTGGCTTTTTCTTCATGGTTTTCCCTCTAGATTAATGTGGCATTCAAATCTCGACACCGATTTTTTGGTCGAAATTCATGTCCAAAGCTTACCCCAAGATTCGTATCCAGACATGGGTCAAAAATTACCACCCCCATAACTCGGTCAAATCTCATCCGATTTTCACGAAGTTTGGCTTTTTCTTCATGGTTTTCCCTCTAGATTAATGTGGAATTCAAATCTCGACACCGATTTTTTGGTCGAAATTCATGTCCAAATCTTACCCCAAGATTCGTATATAGACATGGGTCAAAAATTACCACCCCCATATCGCGACCAAATCTCATCCGATTTTCACGAAGTTTGTCTTTTTCTACATGGTTTTCCCTCTAGATTAATGTGGCATTCAAATCTGAACAGCGATTTTTTAGTCGAAATTTATGTCCAAATCTTACCCCAAGATTCGTATATAGACATGGGTCAAAAATTACCACCCCCATATCGCGACCAAATCTCATCCGATTTTCACGAAGTTTGGCTTTTTCTTCATGGTTTTCCCTCTAGATTAATGTGGCATTCAAATCTGAACAGCGATTTTTTGGTCGAAATTCATGTCCAAATCTTACCCCAAGATTCGTATCCAGACATGGGTCAAAAATTACCACCCCCATAACTCGGTCAAATCTCATCCGATTTTCACGAAGTTTGGCTTTTTCTTCATGGTTTTCCCTCTAGATTAATGTGGCATTCAAATCTCGACACCGATTTTTTGGTCGAAATTCATGTCCAAATCTTACCCCAAGATTCGTATCCAGACATGGGTCAAAAATTACCACCTCCATAACTCGGTCAAATCTCATCCGATTTTCACGAAGTTTGGCTTTTTCTTCATGGTTTTCCCTCTTGATTAATTTGGCATTCAAATCTCGACACCGATTTTTTGGTCGAAATTCATGTCCAAATCTTACCCCAAGATTCGTATATAGACATGGGTGAAAAATTGCCACCCCCATAACTCGGTCAAATCTTATCCGATTTTCACGAAGTTTGTCTTTTTCTACATGGTTTTCCCTCTAGATTAATGTGGCATTCAAATCTGAACAGCGATTTTTTAGTCGAAATTTATGTCCAAATCTTACCCCAAGATTCGTATATAGACATGGGTCAAAAATTACCACCCCCATATCGCGACCAAATCTCATCCGATTTTCACGAAGTTTGGCTTTTTCTTCATGGTTTTCCCTCTAGATTAATGTGGCATTCAAATCTCGACACCGATTTTTTGGTCGAAATTCATGTCCAAAGCTTACCCCAAGATTCGTATCCAGACATGGGTCAAAAATTACCACCCCCATAACTCGGTCAAATCTCATCCGATTTTCACGAAGTTTGGCTTTTTCTTCATGGTTTTCCCTCTAGATTAATGTGGCATTCAAATCTCGACACCGATTTTTTGGTCGAAATTCATGTCCAAATCTTACCCCAAGATTCGTATATAGACATGGGTCAAAAATTACCACCCCCATATCGCGACCAAATCTCATCCGATTTTCACGAAGTTTGTCTTTTTCTACATGGTTTTCCCTCTAGATTAATGTGGCATTCAAATCTGAACAGCGATTTTTTAGTCGAAATTTATGTCCAAATCTTACCCCAAGATTCGTATATAGACATGGGTCAAAAATTACCACCCCCATATCGCGACCAAATCTCATCCGATTTTCACGAAGTTTGGCTTTTTCTTCATGGTTTTCCCTCTAGATTAATGTGGCATTCAAATCTGAACAGCGATTTTTTGGTCGAAATTCATGTCCAAATCTTACCCCAAGATTCGTATCCAGACATGGGTCAAAAATTACCACCCCCATAACTCGGTCAAATCTCATCCGATTTTCACGAAGTTTGGCTTTTTCTTCATGGTTTTCCCTCTAGATTAATGTGGCATTCAAATCTCGACACCGATTTTTTGGTCGAAATTCATGTCCAAATCTTACCCCAAGATTCGTATCCAGACATGGGTCAAAAATTACCACCTCCATAACTCGGTCAAATCTCATCCGATTTTCACGAAGTTTGGCTTTTTCTTCATGGTTTTCCCTCTTGATTAATTTGGCATTCAAATCTCGACACCGATTTTTTGGTCGAAATTCATGTCCAAATCTTACCCCAAGATTCGTATATAGACATGGGTGAAAAATTGCCACCCCCATAACTCGGTCAAATCTTATCCGATTTTCACGAAGTTTGTCTTTTTCTACATGGTTTTCCCTCTAGATTAATGTGGCATTCAAATCTGAACAGCGATTTTTTAGTCGAAATTTATGTCCAAATCTTACCCCAAGATTCGTATATAGACATGGGTCAAAAATTACCACCCCCATATCGCGACCAAATCTCATCCGATTTTCACGAAGTTTGGCTTTTTCTTCATGGTTTTCCCTCTAGATTAATGTGGCATTCAAATCTCGACACCGATTTTTTGGTCGAAATTCATGTCCAAAGCTTACCCCAAGATTCGTATCCAGACATGGGTCAAAAATTACCACCCCCATAACTCGGTCAAATCTCATCCGATTTTCACGAAGTTTGGCTTTTTCTTCATGGTTTTCCCTCTAGATTAATTTGGCATTCAAATCTCGACACCGATTTTTTGGTCGAAATTCATGTACAAATCTTACCCCAAGATTCGTATATAGACATGGGTGAAAAATTGCCACCCCCATAACTCGGTCAAATCTTATCCGATTTTCACGAAGTTTGTCTTTTTCTACATGGTTTTCCCTCTAGATTAATGTGGCATTCAAATCTGAACAGCGATTTTTTAGTCGAAATTTATGTCCAAATCTTACCCCAAGATTCGTATATAGACATGGGTCAAAAATTACCACCCCCATATCGCGACCAAATCTCATCCGATTTTCACGAAGTTTGGCTTTTTCTTCATGGTTTTCCCTCTAGATTAATGTGGCATTCAAATCTCGACACCGATTTTTTGGTCGAAATTCATGTCCAAAGCTTACCCCAAGATTCGTATCCAGACATGGGTCAAAAATTACCACCCCCATAACTCGGTCAAATCTCATCCGATTTTCACGAAGTTTGGCTTTTTCTTCATGGTTTTCCCTCTAGATTAATGTGGCATTCAAATCTCGACACCGATTTTTTGGTCGAAATTCATGTCCAAATCTTACCCCAAGATTCGTATCCAGACATGGGTCAAAAATTACCACCTCCATAACTCGGTCAAATCTCATCCGATTTTCACGAAGTTTGGCTTTTTCTTCATGGTTTTCCCTCTAGATTAATGTGGCATTCAAATCTGAACAGCGATTTTTTGGTCGAAATTCATGTCCAAATCTTACCCCAAGATTCGTATCCAGACATGAGTCAAAAATTACCACCCCCATAACTCAGTCAAATCTCATCCGATTTTCACGAAGTTTGGCTTTTTCTTCATGGTTTTCCCTCTAGATTAATGTGGCATTCAAATCTCGACACCGATTTTTTGGTCGAAATTCATGTCCAAATCTTACCCCAAGATTCGTATCCAGACATGGGTCAAAAATTACCACCTCCATAACTCGGTCAAATCTCATCCGATTTTCACGAAGTTTGGCTTTTTCTTCATGGTTTTCCCTCTAGATTAATTTGGCATTCAAATCTCGACACCGATTTTTTGGTCGAAATTCATGTCCAAATCTTACCCCAAGATTCGTATATAGACATGGGTGAAAAATTGCCACCCCCATAACTCGGTCAAATCTTATCCGATTTTCACGAAGTTTGGCTTTTTCTTCATGGTTTTCCCTCTAGATTAATGTGGCATTCAAATCTCGACACCGATTTTTTGGTCGAAATTCATGTCCAAATCTTACCCCAAGATTCGTATCCAGACATGGGTCAAAAATTACCACCCCCATAACTCGGCCAAATCTCATCCGATTTTCACGAAGTTTGGCTTTTTCTTCATGGTTTTCCCTCTAGATTAATGTGGCATTCAAATCTCGACACCGATTTTTTGGTCGAAATTCATGTCCAAATCTTACCCCAAGATTCGTATCCAGACATGGGTCAAAAATTACCACCCCCATAACTCGGTCAAATCTCATCCGATTTTCACGAAGTTTGGCTTTTTCTTCATGGTTTTCCCTCTAGATTAATGTGGCATTCAAATCTCGACACCGATTTTTTGGTCGAAATTCATGTCCAAATCTTACCCCAAGATTCGTATATAGACATGGGTGAAAAATTGCCACCCCCATAACTCGGTCAAATCTTATCCGATTTTCACGAAGTTTGTCTTTTTCTACATGGTTTTCCCTCTAGATTAATGTGGCATTCAAATCTGAACAGCGATTTTTTAGTCGAAATTTATGTCCAAATCTTACCCCAAGATTCGTATATAGACATGGGTCAAAAATTACCACCCCCATATCGCGACCAAATCTCATCCGATTTTCACGAAGTTTGGCTTTTTCTTCATGGTTTTCCCTCTAGATTAATGTGGCATTCAAATCTCGACACCGATTTTTTGGTCGAAATTCATGTCCAAAGCTTACCCCAAGATTCGTATCCAGACATGGGTCAAAAATTACCACCCCCATAACTCGGTCAAATCTCATCCGATTTTCACGAAGTTTGGCTTTTTCTTCATGGTTTTCCCTCTAGATTAATGTGGCATTCAAATCTCGACACCGATTTTTTGGTCGAAATTCATGTCCAAATCTTACCCCAAGATTCGTATCCAGACATGGGTCAAAAATTACCACCTCCATAACTCGGTCAAATCTCATCCGATTTTCACGAAGTTTGGCTTTTTCTTCATGGTTTTCCCTCTAGATTAATGTGGCATTCAAATCTGAACAGCGATTTTTTGGTCGAAATTCATGTCCAAATCTTACCCCAAGATTCGTATCCAGACATGAGTCAAAAATTACCACCCCCATAACTCAGTCAAATCTCATCCGATTTTCACGAAGTTTGGCTTTTTCTTCATGGTTTTCCCTCTAGATTAATGTGGCATTCAAATCTCGACACCGATTTTTTGGTCGAAATTCATGTCCAAATCTTACCCCAAGATTCGTATCCAGACATGGGTCAAAAATTACCACCTCCATAACTCGGTCAAATCTCATCCGATTTTCACGAAGTTTGGCTTTTTCTTCATGGTTTTCCCTCTAGATTAATTTGGCATTCAAATCTCGACACCGATTTTTTGGTCGAAATTCATGTCCAAATCTTACCCCAAGATTCGTATATAGACATGGGTGAAAAATTGCCACCCCCATAACTCGGTCAAATCTTATCCGATTTTCACGAAGTTTGGCTTTTTCTTCATGGTTTTCCCTCTAGATTAATGTGGCATTCAAATCTCGACACCGATTTTTTGGTCGAAATTCATGTCCAAATCTTACCCCAAGATTCGTATCCAGACATGGGTCAAAAATTACCACCCCCATAACTCGGCCAAATCTCATCCGATTTTCACGAAGTTTGGCTTTTTCTTCATGGTTTTCCCTCTAGATTAATGTGGCATTCAAATCTCGACACCGATTTTTTGGTCGAAATTCATGTCCAAATCTTACCCCAAGATTCGTATCCAGACATGGGTCAAAAATTACCACCCCCATAACTCGGTCAAATCTCATCCGATTTTCACGAAGTTTGGCTTTTTCTTCATGGTTTTCCCTCTAGATTAATGTGGCATTCAAATCTCGACACCGATTTTTTGGTCGAAATTCATGTCCAAATCTTACCCCAAGATTCGTATATAGACATGGGTGAAAAATTGCCACCCCCATAACTCGGTCAAATCTTATCCGATTTTCACGAAGTTTGTCTTTTTCTACATGGTTTTCCCTCTAGATTAATGTGGCATTCAAATCTGAACAGCGATTTTTTAGTCGAAATTTATGTCCAAATCTTACCCCAAGATTCGTATATAGACATGGGTCAAAAATTACCACCCCCATATCGCGACCAAATCTCATCCGATTTTCACGAAGTTTGGCTTTTTCTTCATGGTTTTCCCTCTAGATTAATGTGGCATTCAAATCTCGACACCGATTTTTTGGTCGAAATTCATGTCCAAAGCTTACCCCAAGATTCGTATCCAGACATGGGTCAAAAATTACCACCCCCATAACTCGGTCAAATCTCATCCGATTTTCACGAAGTTTGGCTTTTTCTTCATGGTTTTCCCTCTAGATTAATGTGGCATTCAAATCTCGACACCGATTTTTTGGTCGAAATTCATGTCCAAATCTTACCCCAAGATTCGTATCCGGACATGGGTCAAAAATTACCACCTCCATAACTCGGTCAAATCTCATCCGATTTTCACGAAGTTTGGCTTTTTCTTCATGGTTTTCCCTCTAGATTAATTTGGCATTCAAATCTCGACACCGATTTTTTGGTCGAAATTCATGTACAAATCTTACCCCAAGATTCGTATATAGACATGGGTGAAAAATTGCCACCCCCATAACTCGGTCAAATCTTATCCGATTTTCACGAAGTTTGTCTTTTTCTACATGGTTTTCCCTCTAGATTAATGTGGCATTCAAATCTGAACAGCGATTTTTTAGTCGAAATTTATGTCCAAATCTTACCCCAAGATTCGTATATAGACATGGGTCAAAAATTACCACCCCCATATCGCGACCAAATCTCATCCGATTTTCACGAAGTTTGGCTTTTTCTTCATGGTTTTCCCTCTAGATTAATGTGGCATTCAAATCTCGACACCGATTTTTTGGTCGAAATTCATGTCCAAAGCTTACCCCAAGATTCGTATCCAGACATGGGTCAAAAATTACCACCCCCATAACTCGGTCAAATCTCATCCGATTTTCACGAAGTTTGGCTTTTTCTTCATGGTTTTCCCTCTAGATTAATGTGGCATTCAAATCTCGACACCGATTTTTTGGTCGAAATTCATGTCCAAATCTTACCCCAAGATTCGTATCCAGACATGGGTCAAAAATTACCACCTCCATAACTCGGTCAAATCTCATCCGATTTTCACGAAGTTTGGCTTTTTCTTCATGGTTTTCCCTCTAGATTAATGTGGCATTCAAATCTGAACAGCGATTTTACCCCAAGATTCGTATCCAGACATGGGTCAAAAATTACCACCCCCATAACTCAGTCAAATCTCATCCGATTTTCACGAAGTTTGGCTTTTTCTTCATGGTTTTCCCTCTAGATTAATGTGGCATTCAAATCTCGACACCGATTTTTTGGTCGAAATTCATGTCCAAATCTTACCCCAAGATTCGTATCCAGACATGGGTCAAAAATTACCACCTCCATAACTCGGTCAAATCTCATCCGATTTTCACGAAGTTTGGCTTTTTCTTCATGGTTTTCCCTCTAGATTAATGTGGCATTCAAATCTCGACACCGATTTTTTGGTTGAAATTCATGTCCAAATCTTACCCCAAGATTCGTATCCAGACATGGGTCAAAAATTACCACCCCAATATCTCGGCCAAATCTCATCCGATTTTCACGAAGTTTGGCGTTTTCCTCATGTTTTTCAGTCTAGATTAATGTGGCATTCAAATCTCGACACCGATTTTTTGTTCGAAATTCATGTCCAAATCTTACCCCAAGATTCGTATCCAGACATGGGTCAAAAATTACCACCCCCATAACTCGGTCAAATCTCATCCGATTTTCACGAAGTTTGGCTTTTTCTTCATGGTTTTCCCTCTAGATTAATGTGGCATTCAAATCTCGACACCGATTTTTTGTTCGAAATTCATGTCCAAATCTTACCCCAAGATTCGTATCCAGACATGGGTCAAAAATTACCACCCCCATAACTCGGTCAAATCTCATCCGATTTTCACGAAGTTTGGCTTTTTCTTCATGGTTTTCCCTCTAGATTAATCTGGCATTCAAATATGAATAGCGATTTTTTAGTCGAAATTTATGTCCAAATCTTACCCCAAGATTCGTATATAGACATGGGTCAAAAATTACCACCCCCATATCTCGGCCAAATCTCATCCGATTTTCACGAAGTTTGGCTTTTTCTTCATGGTTTTCCCCTAGATTAATCTGGCATTCAAATCTGAACACCGATTTTTTGGTCGAAATTTATGTCCAAATCTTACCCCAAGATTCGTATATAGACATGGGTCAAAAATTACTACCCCCATAACTCGGTCAAATCTTATCCGATTTTCACGAAGTTTGTCTTTTTCTTCATGGTTTTCCCTCTAGATTAATGTGGCATTCAAATCTGAGCAGCGATTTTTTAGTCGAAATTTATGTCCTTATCTGACCCCAAGATTCGTATATAGACATGGGTCAAAAATTACCGCCCCCATAACTCGGTCAAATCTCACCCGATTTTCACGAAGTTTGGCTTTTTCTTCATGGTTTTCCCTCTAGATTAATCTGGCATTCAAATATGAATAGCGATTTTTTAGTCGAAATTTATGTCCAAATCTTACCCCAAGATTCGTATATAGACATGGGTCAAAAATTACCACCCCCATATCTCGGCCAAATCTCATCCGATTTTCACGAAGTTTGGCTTTTTCTTCATGGTTTTCCCTCTAGATTATTGTGGCATTCAAATCTCGACACCGATTTTTTGGTCGAAATTCATGTCCAAATCTTACTCCAAGATTCCGATTTTCTCGAAGTTTGGCTTTTTATACCTGAACCCATTAAAAATGGGTATAAGGGTATATTGTATTTTTGCGAAAGCCAAATATATGTAACAGGCAGAAGTCACCAAACTTGACATATAGCTTCTAAAATAGACTATATATATGCATGTGATGTTGGAAGAAGAGGGTTCAGGGTATCCCCTAGTCGGGAGCTCCCGACTAGAACCTCTTACTTGTTTCATATTTTTCTCATTTTCCGCGTACAGAGTGCTTTTGCTTTTTCGTGTAGCACAAATAACCAAAAAGCCTAAAGCACACTTCGCTTCTCTCTCTACACCCACGGACACAGGCACACACTCACACGCCCACACATACACCCACCCACACACACAGCCTTACGCACACACATATGCAGGCATATAGCCACTTCAATTAGCGTAATTAATTCGGTCTTTTGGGTCTCAAAAAAAATGGAAAAAATAACCAAATATGACCTAGCCAATTCGGCAGCAAATGTATGACATAAATGGAGAGAGGCAGCGAGAGAGAAGGCAGAGAAAGCAATCGGCGTGTGCGATAGAGAAGTCGGAAAGAGATATGAACATTGGCGGCTTGTCCGGCACGGAAACCCGTTTCTGATGCCATCAGGCGGCCATCAATGAAACAACTGACACAGGTAGGAAATTCACTGAACTTGATGGTGCGATAGTTTTATGTACGCCGAAAAGTATGCTATGCTAAATTTTAATCAAAGTTAAAAGAGGAACTGACATCCTGAATGTAAAATTTAGTATTAAGGCGAATAAGAAACATTTTATCAGAGCGAGAGTGCGAAAATAAGTATACAATGAATACTGTACAACCTATACAGCTAACGTTCCAATTTTGGTGGTTCCAGCTCTTAAGATTCTCGTGATTTCATTGATTATATTTAGATGTTTTAAAATATAAAAAAAAAGCAACAGGAGGACGGGCATATGAACTAATCATCTCCTTGTACCAATACTTTATAGTCTCGGATATTTCTTTTACTACCTGTTATTTACTTTTACGTAGTTTCATTATATCATTATTTCTCTTAAAGGCTTAGAAAATAATAATAATCTAAGAAATTCATCATTCAAGGAATAATATAATATAAATTTAAATTATATTGAAAATTAGAGAATGCATTTTAAAATTATAAACCAAGAATATCTTTACGCATATACATATACTACCTTACCAACAATCAATAACAGTTTTGTATGTCTATTTTGAACATAATTCCATTGAAATAAAGTAGTTGCCTTTGAGACATACATCTATGGGGAAGATAAATTCATTTCCAAGTACAAAATTTCGAAAATATATTAGCAGAAGCTAATGAATGCGAAGTATGTAGAATAATGGATACTTCCCAATAATGGCCTTTCAGACATACATAAATGGGACGAAAAATACATTCTTAAGTATTAAATTTTCAAAATACGTAAGCACAAATTAAAGAAATGTAAGTTGCTAGAATAATGAGTAGTTTGCAATAATGAAACCACCGCAATCTTCAAGATATTTGCGCGAAATATTCGCATTCATTGCACATCATTTGCCCATTGAGGCATGAGGCAGTGGCAGAAGCAGTGCCCAGTTAACTGGGAGGCCAGTTCTTGACTGCGGCATTGGAGTTGCCCCAAAACTAATGATGACGTATCGATTGGTTTATCTGTTGGTCTGCTCAGCTGGCTTATGCGGCCAATGCAATTGGGGAAAAACTGTGTTTGCAGTTGGGGCAAAATCTAATGAATGCGCTCGCCGCGACTTCTGCTGACTCGCTGGACGTCGATTTGTTTTCATTTACTCAAGTAAATGCGACGGGCTGCTCGTATCTAGTATGAGGCTGAGTTCTGTCTCCAACGCGCGGAAATCATTAAAATTTTCCGGCATATTTGGCAGCATCAGAGATTGTAGCCGCAACAAAGGCGAAGGAATGCTTCACAAATTCAATAACCACAAAAGCTTTTTAAATTTTTTTTTTTCACCCTCATGGAAACTAAGCTACCCAGCCCCCTGCCCACCCTCGCACTATCCCAGGAAACTTCTTTTCGGCATTGAAGTGTTTCTTCTGCCAGGGCCCCGACCAAATCGCTTTTAGCCCTTTACGAAGTTAGGAAACGTTGGCCGGCGGTTTCCTCAGCTGCTTTTGCCGCTGCTGCTGCTGCTGCGGTTGATGCTGATGCTGATGCTGCTGCTCTTTTGCCATATTTTCCACTTTGCCTTTTGCGCGTTAACCCGGTTAACAAAAGGGCGCTGAATATTCCCACAGCTCAATCGAATTTTGCTCGAACCAATTTGTACGCAAATCATTTTATCGGCCACCGCCACAACAGCGCCACCTACCGCGGGTAATAGGTAAATATATGCGTTTGTCATTTTCGTATACCCTGACATTTAGACAGTCTATACGACTGTATATTATTGAACTCTTATAATCAAAAATTATATGAAATATGTCCATATATATTTAGTTTTATTATTTTATCCTCTCACCTATAATTATACCCTTTATATACGTTAAATAAGAATTGTAACCCATCTTTGTTTAATCTTAAACTTATTCACTTAAAGCACATTATATATACTAATTCAGTAAAAAGTTGGAAAACTAATCTAATTCTATATTTTAATGCCAAGTTTCTGTATAAAATAATAAACCAAACTTTTATGAATCTAACATAATAACATAAACTTAAAAAACCCTAATTTAGGCTCATATTTCAATGTAAAATAAATAAATCGGTAATTTCTTAAGAGCTTACATAATTTAATTAAAAATATATTATTATTATTGAAAGCTGTACATTAAAATATTTTTAATTTTGGTTTTATTAATTAAGTAATTTATTTATTAAGTAATTTAATGTTAATTCAACTTAAAAATACATATCTAATATTTAATTAATTAATTTAATTTAATTAAATACTAATTAGTACTGCTCTGAAGCGTATTTGCAATTCGTTTAACTGAATTTATTTTATTGTTTTTTAGTTTATTCTCAACTGTCATCCGGGCGACAATGGCCGCTGACAAGGACAAGGCGAAGGGTCATAAGTGAGTTGGCTGGGCTTGGGTCCTGTTCGGTCGTCCTGTTGTCCTGTTTTCCTTTTACATTTGCATTTGCCATAAAAATATGATTGTTGTGTTTTCCTTTATTACATTGGCTTTGTTTGCCGCACACCCTTTAGCGCCCCATTCGTGGCATTCGACTCGTAGTTTTGCTCTTGGCAAAAAAAAAAACGAAACTTGTTTATTTCTTTTGCTCCTTGGCTTTTCTTTTATTGATGTACAAAAAAAAAACCAAGAAGAACTAGAGTAAAACAAGCCACTTGAACATGGCCAGCGGGAATTGACGATTTATCATTTATGATGATGATGATGACGTATGCAGCTGGCTTTCTCTGCTCTGGGAAAGCGCTGTCCCAAACAACTTTTGGACTAATCTTCACAATTTCCCAGCAAAAATACATTTTTTTTGTGATACCAATTGAACAATTTGCATATTTATTTAAACTTTTTCTACTATTTGTTTTTATTTTAGATAGCAACTGGAGGCTAGTCGCTCTTTAAACGCTTAACACTTGGCTGAGGGTTGTGTTCTAAGTATTCAGGGATTTTCTTTTGAAATTTGGAATTTATTACAATGCAAGTGCGAGTTGTAAAAAAACGGACCACACAAAGTTGGTGCCTATCCGACCACAGGATACTTTCTTTTTAATTTTTCAGAATTTTCAATGTAATAGACTCGTAAAAAAATGGTTTAAAAAATATAAAGTTTATATGCAATAAATCAAAGACCACGTAAAGAAGTGGAAAATGTATTTGTATCAAAAAGGCTAATAAAAGCTAAAATAAAAATATTTATATTTTATATATTTTAAAATAATATGGACTCAAGATAATTATGTAGAATTCTATTTTCTCTACACTCTAGTAAATGTACAGACAGGCAAATAAATTACCTAATACCTACCTAATAACAATAATAATAAATAAACAAAAATATAAAAAAATACTAATCCAAAAAACAAAATAAAAAGGTAGCAGCCATACAACATTTTAGTTTTAGTATTGTATATTTAAATTTATTTAATTATTTATTTGTTATAAGCAAGCTATTTGTTTGTATCAATCAATCATCAATCCGATATCTCAAGCTAGTTGTTCCACGAGCTACATGCACCATTAATTGCTAACAGACGGCATATCCAAACCAGGCCAGAGCCCGATCATTCGCATGCCTGCCACGCCCCACTGCGAAACATAAATAATTACATCAATTAAGCAATTCGTCAATGTTGCGATTTTGGTGGCTTTTTGTGCCAAAAGCAACAAGAAAGACTACAAAATTACAAATTTTTACTTTATTTGCACATAAATTTAATTGAAAAACTTTTTTGTTTTGGGGGCACTGGCACGCGATTGTGCGAGTGGGCGTGGCATGTGGCCAGCGGCATCGATTGCGGCCAGTGCCACAAAGCCATTGAAGCAATTTTAGTTGCGAATGCCAAAACAGAAGGCACCGCCTCCACCTCCCCCACACAATGTACCCATGCACCCTGCCCCTGCAAACAAAGCCCTATCTCTTGCTCGTAGCTGACGCCACATATGTCGCACACAGACTGAAGCTGGATTCGTGGCCAGCCAACTACCAATATGACTTAAAGTTTTTTGCCAGAAATTTACTTTGGAACAAATTAAAAGTTCAAGTTCTGACTCGCCGAGGACCACGGACCGTGTGAAGTTCTACAAGAGACGTCCAAAACTTTGCCAGCCATTCTGCCCGCTCGCTCGCTTCTCGTTCCCTCTCACTCTCGCTCAATTCTCACAGCTCCAATTGTATTCCCCATTGCATTCCCAGCAGCACCCATTCCTTCACACTCCGCCGACCCGCTGCACTCAATGTTGTACTTTGCTTTTGCACTTTATGCACCACCGCACAATCATTAAAGTTTGACGGACTCCAAAACTCTCGAAACTCTCTCTCTCTCTCTCTCGCGCTCATGGCTCCCCCAGCTCAAGATCCAAAAAGTTTACACGCGCTGTGGCTTCGGCTTCGAATTCTGTTTGTCATTTGGTACTTGAATTTCTGCCTGGATTCCTGCATGGCCTCCATGTGTTTGCTGTGCTGCCAAGTCAGCGGGTGTCAATTAACCCAACAATTGCCAGATGGGTTCTGATGTTCAAGAATCTCAATTACCAACTATAGTTGGCATAACTAAAAGTAGGCCCGCTGCAATTCCTCAATTAATATTAACAATATAACCAACTTTCAATCATTCAAAAAACACTTCAGAAGGAACGAATTGAAAACTCGCCTGCCTCAAATGTTTCAAATATGCAGTTTCGAAGCTCTGTAAATTTTTAGAATATTTTGGAAAATCTAAATAAACCTCTGGTTGTTGGCCTAAGAATTCCATAAACTATTTTTAGATATCAACAAAATTATTAAATTTAATTTACGCCATCTTCCACGTGCAAACGTAAATGTAAATGTAGCACTAGAAGTTAATGTATACGTTTTTAAAGAAAGTTTATATTCCTAATGCTCTTAGTTGTCATTATTTCAAACTTGGTAACAAACATTTAAATACATTAAAGTGAATATTAAAATAAATAAATAAAACCTCTTTTAAGAACATCATAAACAAGCTGCACTAACTTTAAATATACGCATCATTCATTTTTCTCTGTCAGAATAAAACTATCAATTATTTCTTACACTCTTGTAGAGGATATTATGTTATTATCATGAAACGTGTAGCGCCTAGAAGGAGAAATCTTCGACTCTATAAAGTATATATATTCTAGATTAACATCCAAGATATTTCAATCAAGATCAGCTTTACCAACTTTGCTTCTATATCTGCAAAAACGTAAAGTAAATGTCTACAAGGGTATTAAATCTTTCTCGCTTTATTTATTTCTTATAAAAATGGGCGATAAAAAATATGCTAAGTTTATGCTAAAGATTTTCGCATGTTTCCTTAAAATCTTTTACTTGTGACCAAATCAATTATACAGCACGATAATCTAGTACATGTTTGACCTTGAAAACATATTGAAGAGCCTTCCCGTTTTCTACCCTTGCATACCCTTGGAATACAAACTATGACTGTGTCACAACCGCCAACTAGTTTGTTAATTCCTCAAATGGGTGGACTCTATGATATATCTGATATAGGACCAATCGGCCGAAACACAAGTCGAAAAGAATGAAAGGAATAGTAAATAGCTAATCCCTTTTATGTCTCCAAGAGCATTTAATTGTCGGCATTCCAGTGAGAATAATTCTTTTCCGTTTTTAACATAATTTTTTTTATTTTTTCTACCAGCTGCACTTATATGGTACAATATTTAGTAGCATTATCTGGATACTACTATCTAGTAGCAGTTCTTTCCTTTATAAAATTTGGCTCTAAATCCAATTTTTTATTTTGGCATAATCATGTTAACGTGCCACATAGTTAACTCACACACAAGAGCAGCTGCACATCCGCACAAAGTGTAAGCTAAATGAAGTCAGTAAGCAGACTGTCTAAAAAATAGAACCCCCCGTAGGTGTATGCCAGTGGCGTGGGCTTGGTCTAAAAGAGGGGCGGCCAAAACCTATAAACATGTTGATTACATTTGCAAGATTAAAGCAGACATAATCAATCTCAGCGATTGCCTCGCTCGCTGACTGACTGAATGACTTGGCGTGGCCCAAAGCGAGGCGAGTATTGGCCAGAAAGGGATGGTGATGGGGATACAGGAGAGCGAGAGGGGACAACAGACAGTAACATGGCAAGGTGTAAAGCGCTTTACTGACATCGCGCTGACACAAAGAGCGACGTTTGATTAAGCAAAACGCCTTTGGCAGACGCCAGGACATGACACCGACATTATAACCCTCGACGTGCCCCTTTCCATCCCGACCCTTCCCCCCCCCCCCCCCCTCTTCCCTTCCACACATACACACATTCCCCTCTGCTCGCTGGTTCGCTTTGTGCTGCTGCCAAATGCAATCAGATTACACTTCGTTTGGCGTCTCGTTTTTTTTTGTGCTGTGCTACTAAATTGTCAGTGATAACACAAAGCGCAAAGTAGCGCAGCATAAAGCAGAGCAAAATAGAGAACAAGTTGGAGAAAATGTGAGGGGGGAGGGGGGAGGGGGCGTGGAGGAGATGTGGGAGAATATTATGCAAAGTTTGCCATTAAATATCAAGTATACGACATGGTCAACTCAAGGAACCTCTTCGTGGCCTACAGCCACGCACTGCGCTTATCTGTGAATATCTTGAGACTATAGTTGAGTGCGTGAGTGTGCGTGCGTGTGTGTCTGCAACGCATTGCCATTATGTACATTATAATTTGTTGCGCCTCGAGCTGTTTGCTTAGTTACACTCGGCGAACAGAAATCGTAAAAATGCCACGCAAAGATTGCGAGAAATAGAGAGACAGCGGCACCTCTCTCCCTCTCTCTCACACACACACTCCATCTCAGCTTGTCGCTGTATGGGTAAAACTTATGCATGTATTTCATGACATTTGTATTTGTATTTGTATTATGTATGGCCTGCCACATGCACGTATAGTGCGTGAAATTGCTAAAAGAGAATATCTCGAAATGCTCGGGTTGCCTTTTACCTCACTCTCTCCCCCTTGCTCTGATTCTCGCTGCCTGTGCATGTTTATCATTATACGTAGGGTTGGCTTGACTAGCGGGTAGTTATGCCTGGGCGTTTGGACTCGCCTCGAGCTGTCACTAGTGGGCGTCCGCCCACTCTGAGAGAATGATGACGTTGGCTCGCCGCTCGAGCAGTCACTGTTTCGTATGCCAACATACAGATACAATACTCCTGATGGCGTTTGACTTGAAGTTTGGTTTCTTTAACAGACAGTAGGTATTTTTCATATTGCACACGTCTTGATTAAATACAACTGCTATACAAGTTAAAAAGCTGTAGAGAATTTGTTCTCAAATAATACTTTAACTTCGAAGAGCAATGCAAGTCTATATATCTATGCAACAAATTTACCAAGATATATAGCTTTTATTTGCCTAATACCCGTATGCAAATAAAAAAATCAAGTAACACTCCAATCAAATTTAGGCCATTTTTGTCCAACAGCCTTATCTGACGCGGATTTAACGATCAGACGAACATACCGTGGGTCTTGGCTACATCGACTCGGCTGTTTAGCTTATATCTTATTTAGCTGTATGTTTAACGACGTCGAAAATGAACTATTCTGGCTGTAACATACATTTGCACAAATTCGTTATACCATCCTTTAGTGATTTTATAAATACATAGTATAAAGAGTGTCATCTGTTAACTATTTAAATTTTTCTTAAATTTTTATATTCTATTATTAACAATATTACTATCCAAAAAAAGTAGCATAAGCTAGTTATATTTGAACGAAAAATTAAGATAAAAGAGAACAAAATTAAATACGCAAAAAAATCAATTATATTAATTGTATCAAAGTACATCACAAGAGCTCTAAGCCGATGACAAAAGAACAGCCTAACATGCCGATATCGATCAGTTATGCTTTTGTACTCAATTGGAATTTATTTAACTGTTACCTGTTGATTTTCCTTTTTTTTTTATATTCTCTCTTGTCTTTATTATGCACATTTTTCCACTTTTCCAACTAAAAACTTTTAATATTTATTCATATTTCTGTATGTCGGCTAACTCCGTTTTTCTTTCCCCCTCACACTTTCACTCTCATCTCTGCAGTGCCAATGTCTTTCTCCTCACCGTTTTTGATAATCTCACTTGAAATACTGAATGCTGAAATACTTATTCCTCTCCTCAGCCATGTCTCAAAATGTCTCATTTCTTAAATGCCTACCTTTCTCTCCTCTGACACTCTCTTTCCCCCTCGCTCTGCCATAACAAAATTAAGCACGCACAAAAGTAGGCAACATTTCATTGATTTAATACGCCACGTTAAGCGCTTCATTGTGACGCTCTTAAATAATTAATTTTTATAGAAGTATTCCTGACCTACCACCCAGAAGAGAAGAGCAGTCATTGTTTTTACTCAACATTTCAAAATAATTTGTTTTTTTAAATTTTCCACAGGCGACCTTAAGATGAAGGCGAGCCCCGCCGTAGATGCCAGCACCCACTTTTGACTGATGATGGGGCTCGGCATTGTGACTTGTCGACTCTAAAATTAGCTTGCCAAAAAGTCAAGTCAACTGAAATATGTAATTTCGAGTCAGTTCCATGCGCGTAAATGGCCTGACAAAAATTTATACACTTCTCATTTACTTTATGAGACATGTCTCACCCTGCTACTATATCAAATTGTCAACTCATAACAAGAAATTATTGGGGTCCATTTTGGGTGCAGAGAGAAAATTTGAATTGAATTAAATAAATATTGGTATCTGAAGGAGCTGGCCCCCTTTTACAAGAGTTTGTCTGAGTGGAAAAAGCTGGATGAAAAATATTTTACTTTCAAAAAAGTGTTAAGCAATTGGTTAAAATAAAAAGCCCTGCAGCTGCAAGGCGAGCAATAAAATGAAAATATTTCCAATTTAAAACCTTTAAGTTAATCAAAAGTAATATACAATTGCATAAAGTAATTATAATTAAAGAGTTCAATTATATTTAGATCATTATTTTTCATATTTATTTTTATATTTTTAGTCTATTGCGCGATAATTATATAACTGTATTACATATTAGAAGAAGAATAGAATTGCATTGAAAGTTGTTTCCTTCACTTTTCCACGCATATAATATTGTATATATTATCGAAAGATTGCCACTTGAGAACTCCTAAGTACATCAAAACTATTCAAATAAATCATTTAACAATTTTAAAGCCATAAAACTTGGTCGCCTTTAGCTGCAGTCAAGGACCTTCGACCAATGGCCCCAAGTTGACAATTTCAATATGTGAAGCAATAATGCAAAAACAAAGAAGAGCTCAAGATACCGAAAAGAAAAAGAGATGCCAAAGTCAAACGAAATGAAAAACCATACAGAAACTGACACAAAAGTTGTAAAAATGCAAACAATAAATCAACTTTAGCTGCAATTGGACAATGTGCGAGCCCAGAAGGGGGAGAGGGGGTGCAATGAACTGGGCGGATGGATCTATGTGAGGACACCCAAGGGCATTCGGAGGGGCACCAGCTTGACATAGACGCAGACAGTTGCATGTTGCAGGCGTAGACAAGAACAATGCCGGGTAAAGTTTTCCATTTTCCTTGCCTTTATTCTTTTTTTGTTGCGGAAGTGCAAATCTTGTCCGAGAAGAGGAAGACGAGCTGGTTAGCTCAGGCACAGATGATGTCAACAAAAAAAGTAAAAGAGAAAAGCGAGACGAAGAACTTGGTCAAAGTAATTTAGAAGCAGTTTATATACAGAACGGCCAGCAAAGTTAACACAAAACTGACCGCAGAAACAAACAAGAACAACAACAATAAAACAAACGAAGAAGGAGGCGGTGGATTTCCGCTTCCGGTCGGAAGGAAGTGCGTAGATGGTAGACTCTAAAATTGAAACTAAAATAAATATTGATAAAGTTGTGGATATCAAGCTGTAATACGACGTGACAAGGACTCAAACTGTTCAAAAATAATTATGTGTTTAATTGCTTTTGGTTTTGGTTTAGGTTTCATTAATGCGATAATATATTATGTTATTAATTAAAAAATTCTCTTTTATAAATCCTTTTTTATCCAGTTTTTCATTTTATTTGAACATTCCGATACAAATCTGTCTAACTATAGCGACTGGAACTAATTAACTTTAATCAATAAAGCTTTATATTGCAAAAAGACAAGGAAACAACGAGATAGACAGACGGATCTGTCTTAATCGAATGCTAATCAAATATAATTCAAATACATATATGCCCAAAGTTGAAAATGGCTTCAATAATGCAATACCAACAACTTTACACCGACTTCAGAGACACAAGGTTGATTCCTTGAAATCTTGTAAAAGATTCTTAAAATCCGTTGAGATAAATTCAAGGGCTGTATCGACTTTGCTAAGTGGCTGGAATGTGTTTGTTGATTATGTCTCAGCTCTCATGGAATATGCTGAGGTTGTTATCACGTCTTATCAAATTTACTTATGACTAGCACAAATGCTCAATCAGCTGCAATGCGAGTGCCATCGTATTGCTAATTAATTTGATTTCGAGTCTTGGCCCAATGCTAATTAAGTTTCGGTCAAAATGCAGGCGAGCGCACAGCTTGGACAGAGCTCTGGACATGGGCCAGAACATGGTTTTGGACAGGATGCAAGACTGCATAACAATTCATCATCATCAAAATCAAAGTGCATCACGTAGCAGCTGTAGTCGAAATATTGAAGCCTTGTCGCAGTGCAATCCGAAAATCATTTTCTATTTTGTATTCCCGTATGTCAACAGGAGCAGGGGGCGGCGGTGGGGCTGCTGGGTGGAGCTAGGGGAGCTGTACTTATTTAAACAATAGTTGTCCCTGGCAGGACACTCGTTCAGCACTAGCCGCAGACAATTGCTTTGGATTGCTTCTGCCCGCCGAGGCGTACATTACATTAGACGAGCATAAAGCACCGAGCACCACACAACTCACCCGCCCATACCCCTCTCCTCAACACCCTTACTCAAATGATTTCAAGTGCAGTCCGAAACCGCAAGGCAAGACAAGACAACAACATGACCATAGGGAGACGGAAGACGGGAAATGGGAAATGGGATATGGGACACGGGACACAAGACCCGGCACATGGTACATGAATAAGGACATGCAGATAGCCATTGTGCAGCGAGAGGCACACTCACTGACTGACTTGACTGCCAGCCTGTCAGGCATTTAAATAGTCCTTCTGTTGTCCTGTGATTGTTGCATTAATTAAAGATGCGCTGCATTGTTTGGGGCCGCATCCTGGCAATTGTACGATTTGCTGTCCTTGTGGTCCTGCCAGCTACGGCGGCGTCAGCTCATTGTGTTTTGAATTAATGTCAAAGGATTTGCGTAATTGGGCTGTCTCCTTACCAAGGAAATTAACAGCAAGGCCTGACGTTTGACACTTGCCAGCCTTAAAGTGAGCTACGGTCAAGTGATTGCAAAACAAGTCGAGCAACATTGAGTACAATCAATCAAATGGAAATTCTTTAAAATGCCACAAACGATTTTTGGAAGTCCGCAATATTAACAAGTATAAACAGAATAATTATGTAAATAACAGTAATAGGAATTAAAAGATTAAATAGAATAATATTACTAAAACTAATAATTATATTCTAATAATAATAAAATTAATAATAAGTAGAATGATAATAATGGTATTAACATTATTCATATAATCATAACTTTTATTATTGCATTGCGAAATCCCTAAAATTGTAATTAATATATCTATAATAATTATTAATAATAAAAACAAAAAAAATAATAATAATATTAATAGTATTATTTACTATAACTTTTAATATTCTTAAGCTCTTTATTCTCATTAATATTATTAACATTATTAATATTTTTCCTAATAATAATAAAATAAAAAGTTATATATTCTTTAGAATAATAATAATTATTATTAAAAGAAAAATAATATTAAATTTAGCCGGGTAACCGACTAGGATATGCCCCCGCCCATAATAGTATTTGCACACGCACACACACATGCACACTCACACTCACACATACACATATATAGTACACGCACACCCCCAAGCTGCGCACTTTTTGCAGCAGCTGTGTTTTTACTCAGCTCAACCTCCCGCTCTGTGGAAAATTGATTTCTAAATAGGTTTTTTGTTTATTTTCATGACAATCATGGAATGCTCAGGGCATACAGATGACATTTAAATGTGCGCATAAACTTCAAATTAAAATTCGTTGATAAATGCTTCAACATTGAAGAATGGGTAAGTCCGGAGATGTTCTAAAAGTAAAATATTCTGGACGTATTTAAGTTGTACGCTAACCAATTTACTAGTCTTCATTTGTTAACACTTGTTATTGATATCGATATTTATCGATTTTAATATGCATAAGTGAGGGGCTATCGGAATAAATTATGTAACCTCTGTGTCTTTTATATAAGAACTCACGTATCAAAAAAATATTTATATTATAAGGTAAGAGATGTCTTCATGAGTATTTTGCCTGCTCAGGTTTATTATATTCCCATATTCATGTTTTTTTTAAATATTGTAAGAATTAAGTAAAAAAGCCAATACATAATTGGTAAAAGCCTATCGATATCAATCGATCGATATACTTTTAAATCTATCAGCCAATCTACCGTTCAACATAATTTATGTATACTAATCATAATTTCAAATAAGAATACGCTCTTTCATTAAAATATTTCATTGTTCAAAGTTCAGAATATAATAAAAACAATTATATAAAATTAAAGTTTTCTTACCTTAATTCTTTGTCAGCCTCCTTTTGACAGTTTCCTATCGTTATCCTTTATTTTAATTGTTATTTTGTTATTGTTGTCATTTGTCAAGGTCCGACGTTTGCACTTTATTTACCCTCGCAAAATTATTCAAATAAATGCCTTTAAACGCAAGAGGTAGCATTTTGATAACTATTCCAAACCCCAAACTATTTACACTAGTTTAAATATGGACCAAAGTCCGTCTACCGTTTGCTCCACCAATTCGCTTATATTTTCGATTTCACACTTTTGCTTACTATAAAACTATTTTAATTCTTTAAAAGAAGAATCAAAATACATAGTTGAGGATCTGAAATTTTTGAATTTCGCATTAAATAAACTCATGTAATACTTTCAGAAACGTATCACACAAAATGCACCAGTTGAAATATATATACAAAATGTATTTTAAATTTTAACTAAATTTTTGATTTATTGATTGCATTAAAAAATAGACGCAAAAGTACTAAATACTAATTACATATATATACTATAACTAAATTCATTTAAGGAATATAGATAGGTACATAAAAAACACAATTTGTTGTTGATTGTTGCTGCTGCTTTCTGTTATCCGAAATTGGGAATCAAGTTTAAAGAATACAATCAAATTTAATAACTTGGCAATGGAAAAGCTTCTATCCCGATGGGTATTATATGTTTAAAAAATAATACTATATAAAACCAAGAGTGCATTTTGTGCAAATAGGGATAACAAATTCGTACGACAAATAAATTCGAACAAATTAACGTATGGTCTGTGGCATGTGTGTGGGTGTGTGTGTATGAAAATGCAAGGAATTTTAGAGCCGTGTAAGATAGTGCGCTAGTTAGTCGTAGCGTTAGATAGTTAGTGCTGTCTTAATACTTGAATGAAACTTTAGTAGATGGGGCAGTATATAATGCCACCCATATCTAAAGCAACAACAATCGTAACTAGCTAAAATTGTTGTCTTCTGCTTAACTCACGCAATAATCACAGCTGCAAATTTTCTTTTGACTTTTCTTCTCAGCAATATATCATAATAATATATGTATAAGCATGCATAGCACTAGCTACGCACAGCATATCATAGGTATGTATATATGTAAATGGGTCTGCTCAATCCTAATTATATAGCACATATAGTCCATGAAGTAGTGTGTTGTCAACTAGTTGATCAACTGCAATAACTAAGCTGGAAAATAAGTTTCCTAACTTCGATTTTTTTGGGGGTGAAAATGTTAGTTTTTCTTGTTCTTGTTGTTTTGTAAGTTTAAGGCCACTTAAGCACGCTTTACGATTCGATTAAGTGCGGTTTGATGATATTGACTCTTTCACCATCAAATTTGATCCTCAAGTGCCGAAATTCATTTTGCCAAATAGGCCGACTTTAGCTTTTGATACTCCAGTATGCGCGAAATGCCATATTCCTGCAAGAACAACACAATAAAGAATTAGTTGATTCTCAATATTATGATAAATACAAAATTAATATTGCTCGAGACAGAAATTAGACGAAAAAGCAAACCACTTTTGGTTTAGTATATGACAGCCATTATAAGTATGTAAGGAAATAAATTGTTAAGCAACATCTAATCTAATCTGTTTAGCTATAAAAACTATTATATATAGATCACAATTTGATTTACCAAAACCTAGTTAAAAAAAAACCTTGATAGTTCTTAGAACAAACATATTTATTCATAAATTAAACACTTGATAGTGAATATAAACCCCTTGATTCAAACAATATATTCTCAGAATTAAATGTCTTTTTGACAAAATAGTTTAGATAAGAATACAATTTGACCGATTTACGAGTGTTTTATACAGGAAGTATTGCCGGGAAAAGAATTTACCCATATATTTTATTATTTAATATGACATAACAAAAGTTGGACCAATAACAATATAAATACTGTGCTTATATTATATGTGATAGGTTTAAGTAAATTGTCTAATACGTTTCCAAAGAATTAAGATATATAAATCCAGTCTGCGATTGATCTATTCTATAAAAATTATGGTCGTATAACCTCTTGCTTTAAGCATATTAAATAATCTTATAAAAAATAATACGCAAGTACATTTTCTAACAAAATTAACTTGTTATGTTCCTCCCACCTAGTTTCCCTAAGTTGACCTGTATCAAATTATCTATATAATGAGTTTTATATTTTCCAAAAGTATTCTACCCAATTTTTTTCTAACCACCATCTATACTTATTATAAAACTTACCCAATAACCAAACTCAATGGCGGAGGTAACATTAACCACGGACCAGAGGCTCCAGAAGAGATGTGAGAGCATTGTGAATAGCCGTATCTCGGCATCGACCGTATCGAGCTCCTCGACATTGGGCTCGTAATGCTCATCATCATGATATTTCTTTAGATAGTTGACAATAAAGTCGCGCCGCTGCTGAACCGTGGAATATTGCTCTTTATAATGGTGAAAGTAGGGGAACTGCGGATTGGTATAGTCGAATGTCCATTCGATGAAGTGATTGGCCAAATCGAAGCCCCGATAGTTGTAGGCGCAATATTCAAAATCAATGATAATGAGATCCGGCTCATGATCGGACATAAAACTGGAGTCCAGTGCAGAATCATCTGTGGTGTCCAATTCGGCGCATGGTGAGGCGCTTGGCGATTTGCTATATGCGAATGCGAACGATTTTTATTTGACGGGGGGGAGAAATTTGATTAGTTCAATTTGCAACAGATATAACATAATATGGCATGGATAACCTGTATGTATTTGGTAATTTGCTTAGGCCGATTTTTACAACCAGCTCAATAAATTTTTACTCAATTTCACGACCGCAGCAAGGGGCCATCTAGAATTTAAGGTAGTTTTATATCGGCAAGCGAGCACATAGATCTATATGTATATATAATGTATAACTTAAGGACTAATTTAGCAATTGGCAAATAAATACTGGTTAGCGGCCAACAGAGAAGTATGGAGGTTAGCGCAAAACTATATAGTATTATATACAACTCACTTGTCATCCGTATCCAAATTGCTGTTGCCATCCAGGCTGTCGCCCAGGGTCTCATCAAAGTTGGATCTATGGCAGAGATAAGACTTCAATTAGTATACACAGTGTATTGATGAGTTCTAGTCGATTGAACCCACCGCAAGATACTTATGGATTCCCTTGGTGTACGCTCTTGCCCACTGCTCGATTGCCTTAACAATATGTTGCCCTCTTGCAGATCGTTGTGACAAAAGACAACGGGATAGGCGCCGGCATCTATCACCGATCTCAGCCAGGTTATCTCCTGCACGTAGTTAATGGAGCGCATTAAATTCCGTTGCTTTTGCAGCACTGTCGAATTGGGCTTCGATTCAATCTTGCCCTTCACAATGCTCTCCAAGCTGGCCAGCCAACGATCCATACAGTTCCAGATCCAATCCGGTTCCTTGGACATTGGTATATTCAGGCTGTGTATTTCGCCCATTTTCTCAGCAATCTTCATCGAAATGCGAGCATCCCCCAGCTCTGTGGTCGCCAACGGTCGTGCCTATAAAATATATGAATATATCGAATTGTTATTTATGATATTTTATATCTATTACATTTTTGGAGCAGTTAGAAGTCGACGAGCTTTAGGATACCCAGAACCTAGCGGGTCTGGGTTGAGTACAGAGGTTGTTTAAAATTAGATTGAAATTAGAATTCCCAACTAAAAAATTTAATACTACAGCTTCTTCAATAATGTTTCTACCTAAAAGACACTACAAATAGACCAGATGAAGCTGTCTAATCAATTATGGAAACTAAACTAAATCCGTTGAATACCATGCATTAAGATATTATCTACTTTATTAGGCGACATACTTATATTTATTGGCAATAAATCTACACAAGCCAGAAAGACCACATCAGAGAAAAAATTATTTCATGACAGGCGTCATATAAATTTAATTCGTATTTAGCTTTTCCTCTGAATAACTTAGGTCTTATATATGATTTCCGAAGGTAAGACAACTTACCTTATCATAATTGAATATGTCTAAATATGTTTATGTTTATCTTAGACACAACAAAATTACTATCTCTCACACTAAGTTTTATACAAAAATGGATGGTATACTGATATTTACAAATAATATATGTACACATCTAGCTTATTCTTTAAAGAATTAGATATATATTCTTCAATAGGATAATATTCCCTATGCTCTTTATGAAATCGAAAATCTCTGCTGCCAGTTATAAGCATTGACACAGAGATTTGATGGAAACTAACCGACTCTTTAATACCTTGCAGAGTCTATAAGAACTGTAACACTAAATTTGGGCGAAGACTTCTCCAAATTCATTAATACCAAATATTCCTGATCAGTGTCTTTTCTTTTCTTTGACAATTTGCTATTCTCTGGCTGAGTTTCTCATCGAACTTCCACATTTTCTCTGGCCAAGCTCGATGAAATTATCAGAGCTGTTTTCCTTGCCAACCTACCGGTATATACTGCTCGATGCGTCCACCGGGAAAGATGCCATGTAGCTTGGGTCCAAAATTGCGCTCACTTAGCAAGGCAAACACCACGGACTCGGTGATCATGCTCTCCAATGCATGATCGCCGTGGGTTTGGCCATAGATGCGCAGTAGAACCTGTTGATAAGAATTAATTATCAATATTTGCATACCAGGTTATCAAGTTTTTGGCGACGAAATTTTATTTTTGGGCATGCCGATCGACCGACCTACCTCACGTGGTTCCTGCTTGGGGGTGTGCAGCCGCCTCAGCAAACTCGAGTCGCCGCTGTCGCTATCGAAGCGTCGCCGTTTGTTTGCCTGCTTGGCGCTCAGCGCTGCGTCGTCATCATCGTCGGCGACAGACACAGGTACAGGGGTGGGGCTGGTGGCTTCATCAACGCCCACAACCACAGTTTGTGCCAAATTTTTGGCCGCCTCCGGGGCGACAGCAGCTGCCGTGTAGCTGTTATTGTTATTATTGTTGTTGTTGTTGTTGCTGTTGCTATTCTTGGCAAATACCGAGGCGGCTATGACGTGCTTGCCAATGCTGACGACGTTGGCATTTCCTTGCTGCTGTTCCACCTCCAACAATTGCTGCTCATCGAAATCATCCAAGTCGGGCAGACTTACGTAATACAAGAAATTCGAGAGGCCGCCACTAAAACGGAAGAACGAAAAGAAACAGTTCGAATTTCAATTTTTTTGTGGTTATTGCATACAAGACCTCTAGAACTCACCTGATGCGCTTCACCACAAGCTGTTCTGGGGTAACCACCTTCCAGCGCCCGGTTAGATAGTCGCGGCAAATTCGAGAAGCCGCTTGGCGAATTTCCTCGAGTGTGGCCTATTTGGATTGGTGCCAAGAGCGTCAAATCCAAAAGAGAGAGAAACCGAGAAGAGAGAGCATGCGTTAAGTTACGGAGAGCGGCAATAAATGGTTTTCACGTTTTTCAAATTGACAAAACAAATGTTCGTACCCGTGCCCGGGAGGGGCTTTTGGGGATGGTGTACTAAATATAATAAGCATTTGCATGTGCTTAAAATGGCATATAAGTTTAAAGACAACAAATAGGCAATGTGTTTTTAGAACAACTGCAAGACCTTGAGCCTGCTAGACAACATTTTGGTACACAATTAACATGTACTATATAGAATACACGTATCAATGAGCTAAAACAAGTGGCATGTTAACTAGTGTGAACTAAAACCGCAGTCAATTTATTTATAAACAGCTTAAAGAACTTAAAATACCAAGTGTGGAACCTCAAATAATTAAAAAAAAACTTACCTATTTGACATGTACCTAAGTGCTAAGTATATTATGAAAGTATATACTATAGCTTAAGTGGACAAACAAATAATTATACCCAAACAAGAATGACTAAATACAATAATAAACAAGTACTCTTCACATAGAAAACAAACACCAAAACAGAAGTAAGCTATAAAACTAAACCTGACCGACTTGTACCAAAACTTAGGTACTTTGATTTCTAAAATAGATGGTAAGACTGAACTTAATCGAAGAATTGTTCCATTGCTGAAATGTACTTTACAATATGTCCGCAAACAAACTAATGCACTATATACTAGATAATGGCATAGGCAATCGTACAATAAATATTATTAAGAAAACTTTGGTACTATCACAATATGTACCAGAAAAACTTGGGTTTTATTACGAAACAAGACTTGAAAACCAAAATGGTGTTAAGAATCTTGGTAGACAACTGTCGTGTACCAAAAAGGTACTGACATGTACCCAAAGTTAGAAGGAGATTTAAAAAATGTACATTTTAAAAGCAAAGAGCAAAAAAAATATTAAAAAAAAAAACCCCTGCAGTAAAATACTATATTGTATATAAATACTTGTGGTTAGCTTACATTGCGTCGAAAATGTTGCCAGATATGTTCATAATTACAACGAGGGCGTTTACAACAATTCTCATCAATTTCTGGTAATTTTTGCTGCTTTTGACGACGAGTTTTGTGTTTATTTAAATGTTTACGTTGTCTCATACTACGCGTATTATGTTTTACAAAAGTTCAATAAAGATGTAAATCTATATGGTATATAAGTGTAAATCTAATTATATAAAATCAGATGTCTCAATTCCGTATGCACGCAAGTCTTTAATGTTGTTCCGAGTCAAGTCGAATGTTCCTCACAGCTGAGCGTTCAATAATAAACTGAGGCAAAGTACAACAAAACTGACTCATCGACGCCCCGGGATGTGGTCCCTGCACTCTCTCTCTCGCCCGCCCTCTCTCTCTCTCTCTCTCTCTCTCTCTCTCGCTCTCTGTCTCTTTGTTTTGGTGGTTTTGTGCAGCACCACCACAGCCCTTGCCATGGGGTTGCCAGGGCAAAGCATATATTTACCTAGACCAGAAACTCGACTGTAACCAAGAAATACGTCAATCGTTGCTCAAAAACGAAATATTTGCGTGCTGTGATTCAAAACAGATGTTTGAGTTCTCTGAGACAGGTAAATATACTAGATTGAACTGGTTTGCTGGCAATTAGTTGTAGTCAAGTGCCAACTAAAGATAAGATTGCGTCTTAAGTACTTGTAAATATTGTTAACAGGCTTAAACATAGGACCTTGTTGTCTATATTTAAGTCCATTGCGTTCGTTGACCTGCGTTACATATTGGCACCTGTTCAAATAACTGACGTCAAAGATGCCTTATCTCATTCTCGTGTTTAATTTATCTTCATTTAGATTATTTAATATTACATTTGTGTAAGCTTTTGCCGATATTACTATAAAATTTACAAATAGAATGGAATTCTCTAGAAAAAAGAAGCAGAATTTATATTGCCTTAAATCTACAAATCTGATAGTTTCGACTTAAAAACTATTTAATCATTAATTTTATGTATTTGAGAAAATCCCTTTAAATTCAGAAGACTAAATTCCTTTCTTTTTATTTTATAGATTCCGATTACCTCTGATATTAAAGTGCTAACATATATATTTGATTTCTTTTTGTAACTTTTTATTGCATATATATCTATATTTTCCCAGGTACCTAATCAGCAGGTATGCAATTATTTACCAGATAAAGGTACTCAAAGCGGTGCAACCCTTCGAGATTTTATTTCGCTCTCTCTCTCTCTCTCGCTCTTCGATTTTCTGCCTTTTCCATTTCCACCCTCTTCAAAACTGGCTCTCACACAAAATGTTCAACTCTCTTTTGTTACGTTCTATTTCTCTCGCAATTGTTTAGGATCTCTTGCTTTTACAAGAACAATCTGGTACATTATTCAAATATGTAAAATTTATACTCTTATCTAATATTTTGTTAAGATCTACATTTATTTAAATTTTAAAGTATTTATGCCACCAAAATTGAGTACTAAGGGAGTTTTCCTTTTGATATAGGATCTATGTAAATTAAAATATATTCATATTTTATGTTTATCAAATAAAGAATGAAGACATTTTATTTACTGGAATTGAATAACTACAAATAAAATAAGCAGTCCATTTGAGTAAACATTTTTGAAATAAAAGTTATTTCTTCCTTTTGGATTTGCTTAAAATATGAAAATTATTTGAAAACTAGTTTAATTATTAACTCTCAATTCACACAACTTTCCCCCAACACACACACGCACACACGCGTTCGTCGTGGAATTTTCCACGCAATCATCACAACAAGAAAATCTTCCATTTACGCACAAAGCAAAAGTCTTATCAAGTGGGTGAACATAATAAGAAGGTCAACACTACAATAAATACTTTATAAGAGAACAAACAAATCCAAGATTCGTTTAAATAATAAATGTAGCGTAATGAAAAGAAAATGTTGAAGAACAAAAGAAAAATGCATTAATTACAAATTAAGCAAAGATAATTGCGAATCGAGCAACAGGAAATACTAGATGGCAAATAGATTACGTATTACCACTAACCATACAATGCATAGATACACCAAACAGCGTTTTAATCGTATCAAGATTCGTCGCAACGACTCAGCCCCATGGGTGTCTAAGAACATTTAAGTGTGCCCAGATACATTGATGCATTGTATGGTTAGTGGTATTACTCAATTCTACCACTTGAAATGCAATTCACAATAGCAACAACAATAAGAAAACTGTTTTGTTAGCTGAGCGAAAAGTTTCTTGATAAGCGGTTCCGGAGCTTATCAGCCACAGCTTTTCGAGCTTATCAACAACTATTTCATAGGACGCCCCCTTAGTCGCAAAGATGCGTGAACTATGTGCTTGTAATTTCTTCCACAGTCAATAGATTTGCAGATTTAAGATTTCAGATAATGCCAGAGGGCATTGAACAATGTTTCTGATAACAGGATGTTAGTTACATGATCTTTGTACTTTGCCACCGACTGCGCAATACGCTGCCTACAATGTGACTACAGTGACTCGACAACTGTAAGCTCTCGGCAGTCACTGTCAAACTTTGTCAAACTGTCAGCGATCTGGGCTTACGCGAAATACATATGTTTCGATCGATCTTTCGTGGAGGTCATCAGTAATGGGACCCGTCAAAGTGCGAGCAAATAAATAATTCATTAAATTCAAACATTTTTTTGCCAGACTTTCAACTTTTTACTCAACTCTAAAATGAAAACTAAAATATCTTATACTAGAATTTAATTATATTTGCTTTTTAAGTGCTTTTGCAAGTCTCAAATCCGGTTTTTTTCTAATATACAGCCAAGTTTTTTATTATATTTTAATTATTATACAGATCATTCGATTTCACGAGAAAACGTTCAGTTTTTAAAATATTTCAGACTAGTTCAAGCCACAAATCTCTTCAAAAGTAGCTCATCATATTGCATTCTACGTTTTATTATGCGGCTAATCATCCCGCCAATATATAGGTCAATGTGAATTGGTAGCTCCCAAAGTCTGCCTAGGGTCTGCAAATATTAGCTGCTGATAAGCCGAAAGACCATGTTGAAACGCGAAAGTTCTGATAAGATTTGCTGGAAGAGCGCGTGTTAAACAAGCAATTAGCAAAAAATAATACCGAATAACTAATATTAACACCCACTCAAATGGTGCATTTGATATTATCTATAAGAGCTATCGAGTCTAGGGTATAGCAGTCGAGCTTATCGCAATTCACAAGCGTTTTGTACTACATTGTTAGCAATCTATTTCACAATGTCATCAAGCCATATACCATCTAGCCAGACCCATAGACATATATCTGGCATAGTTAGGTATTTATTAACACTGAATGACTTTTGCTTTTTGCCAGTTAGTTATCTTGCTCTAAATTGAATTAAACTACATATATATACTATGTTTGCTAAATACCTTTTAATGGGCATGCAAATAGCATTAGTTGAAATTATAATTTGATAACAAAATTAATTGTACTTATGTACAAATAACACCTTATCTATTTTTTTATGAAATTATCAGAGATTTTGGGCTTATTCTTCGAAATTCCACTTTAATTGAATTGTGGAATTTGTTGTAATAATAAACATCAAATTATTTATTGAGCTAGTGTATTTTGTGGAAACAAAATAAATTTTTCTACAATCATCTGTATATGCCCCTGCTCTCTATAAATATGTAGGGTATATTTTAGTATTTGGGATTTTTGCGTAAGATCAGCAGATCAAGTTCACGAACCATGAATTTCCCAGCCTCATATTTAAAGACAATTACCAATTACAATCAAAACAAAAACTTTTTATACCCTGAACCCAATAAAAATGGGTATAAGGGTATATTGTATTTGTGCAAAATCCAAATGTATGTAACAGGCAGAATGAAGCATCTCCGACCACATAAAGTATATATATTCTTGATCAGCATCAATAGCCGAGTCGATCTAGCCATGTCCGTCTGTCCGTATGTATGAGCGCAAAGATCTCAGAACCTATAAGAGCTAGAGACTTGAAGACTATAAGATGTAGGTGCTCCTAGTGCCTGCGCAGATCGAGTTTGTTTCCGATAATCGATAACTTACTCCGTTGCCAAGCAATCGATAAAAATCGATATCGATATCCTGTTTTTTGGGCAATTTTGGTAAATAATAAGAGCTAGAGTCACCAAACTTGACATATAGCTTATAAAATAGAATATATATATGCATTTGATGTTGGGTGAAGAGGGTTCAGGGTATCCCCCAGTCGGGAGCTCCCGACTAGAACCTCTTACTTGTTAATTACGGCACTTTGGATTTGTACAACGTAAATTTTGCCTCTCTGTCTGACTTTCTCTCTCTCTCTCTCTCTCATACGCATATATTCATATAATACTGATTAAATGTGATATATCGCATTTCAGGCTCCAATAAAATATGTGTTAAACTACTTAAAATAGTTATGACGTTATATAACATTAGGTAGAAAATATTAAAAGAATAGATTTTAAAAGAATATTATATAAATATAAATGAACAGTTTTATGGATACGTATACAATAATATAATTAAACAAGTCACGTCCAAAATCGGATTATATATAAGCTGAATCACTTGATGCACTTAAGCACTTAAAATAATTCACTGGAATGCCTTTGAGGGGGGAAGTGCGCCAATAATAGCTCAATAATTACATATGTATGTACGTTAACAGAGAACTAACAGCAGCAACGCTGCGGTGGGAATCCCATGTACAAACATGTATGTGTGCGCATGTATATGTGTTATATATGTATATGTATGTAGATAGTAGATACTACTTGTTTAGAGCAATTACCTGGCTACAACTGTGCGTCTGCAGCTCGCCTCGCAACTGCGCAGCAGCAGCGGCGGCACGTGACCTGTTGCGGCGAGTCTGGCAGCTCCAGCGACAGTTGGGAGCGGTTGACGGGGGCGAGGGCGGGGGCGTGGGGCGGTAAATGGTCGCCAGTCTGTGACTGAAGCGGCGGGGGGTGCCGGCACGCAGCGCCAATGCGACGAGTGACTGCGACACGAGCTTTACGCAAAAAAGTTGGCAACAAGTGAAAAAAAATAAAAACAATTATAAAAAAAAAAAATGAAATGCTTATCAAGAGCAGGCAACGAGTTGTGTTAGAAAGAGAACAAGCATCTACAGTGTATAAAGGCAACGGGCGATAAGCCCGCTGTGAGCGATCCGCTAGGAATCCGACAAAAAACGTGGAATCACCATAAAAAAAATGAAATCAAAAGAAACAACGGTAAGAAAAGCCTTGAATGACCAACAAGTCGAAGCTTAAATACCCTTGACGATTATGACTCGCTGTCAGATAGGAGCAGCCACTAATGCTGCGTGTTGAATTTTAGTTTATTGTTTTAGCTAATCAAGTGCTTTAATTCTATTTCACCAGGCAATAAAAATGTAAACCTAAAGATAATGGTCAAAGTTACCTTTTCCGCAAATATTGTTACCTTATGAATGTAGAGAATATTCCACAAAATATGAATTCAATGAGAAAATATATCACATTGTTATAAAAATCTTTCAAAGTAGTATGCAAATTATTCTAATTCACTTCAGTTCCGCAAAACCCTCTTTCTAGAAATCCAAGATTTGTATAAAACTAATGAAAAATATATGATTTAAATCATTTTAAAGGCATTTATCTTAGGTAAAAATTAAAGGCTTAATGAAAATTAAATGTGCAAGAAATAACAAAGAAAATCATCATATTTAAAATCAAAATAAAAAAGTAAAAACAAAATAGATTAACAAAGAAATTGGGCAACACAAGAAATATGATTGCACTCTGGCAACACTGGCGCAGACGTCACGAAAAATGCGAAACCTAAAGACAGCTTACATAAATATAAACCAAAACCCGTAAGCATTTCTTCAAACTGTACACTTTTAAAAGTTATGCCTTTTGGGTTGCGCAACTTTGAGCTGACAAAAGTGCTAACAAAGTCAGTAGGCTTCTCAGGCGTTTTCAAGGGCCCTAAACAGTCAGAGAGATTGCGATGACACACGGGGTAAAGTCAATGTACGCGAATTACGTAGAATATGAATAACAATGAAGCGGCTAACAAAAAACGAAAACACCAACAAAACGGATTTGAAAAGCATTGTGCATTCTCTTACCGTTTGCAAATTGTTGGACATCTTGTGGCTAGCTGCACGCACTCTCGCTCTTTTTCAGCCGTCCTCGACACGATGTCCAAAAGGTAACGTAACAACTATGTGTGTGTGCGCGTGAGTGTATGTCGAGTGTGTGTGTGTGTTTGTTCGTTTCTGTGTGTTTCCTACTTGGTATATGTATTTTATTCACACTACCACTGACAACAATAATTACAAATACTATTTACAGACACTTTGCACTGCGACGTCACTTTTAACTAAATATAATTACAATAATTATAGAAATAACTAGACGGATTGTTGACTATTTCTGTTTGCTTAACGGTTTCACTTTGCACTGCTTTCCGGTTTAACATCCACTCGCGCCCACGTTTCAACTGCTACTGCGATCGGAGCTTTTGGTTGAGAGCGGCAAAGAGGACAGCGATTGCGATTCTTGCTTGCCTGCTCTTCTTTATCTTATCACTTGTTTTTGCAATGTGCGTTGGCTCCCGCTTTACATTTGGATTTGAAATAAATTGCGAATCGATATTGCAATCGATACTTACGCGTACGATCGAGCTTTTGCAAGTGAGCACCAACTGGCTGCGAATGTGCCTTCCCACCAATTTCTTATTGTTCTTGCAATTTTTTAGCTGTTAGACGGCTCAAGGCTGATTGCTATGGCCGCTTCTGTTAATTCAAAATTTTACGTTTGTGCAAAATAAATATATTTTAATGTTGGGAATCGTAATGTTATTTTTCGTTTATTTTCAATTTTTTACCAGAACCAGAACCAGTTTTAGTTTTATTTACGTCGCGCCCCGTCTGGTTTTTTGGGTCAAAGACAAAATCAATTGCGTTTCAAAAAAATATGTTTACCAAAAGCTCAGATGGGAGTTTTTTTTAATATGTACATATATTTCATGCCAATTGGCACGCACGCAGTTCAAAATTATTGTAATACGAGGGTGGAACAGAATATATTTAACTAAATAGAAACCAATACGTGAAAACTCTTAGTACTGAAGAAGCACCACTCGTGGAAAAGCTTTCGGGCTACATGGCCAGTACAATGCTCTACAGCTGGCAGCTTTGAAAAGCTTTCGCATGCATGCCCATGCAATCCGCGACGTTTCAAAGCTAGCTTACTTTGGAAAGCGCTTTCGACTGGAAAGCTTTCGCAAATGTACTTTCAAATATGACTCACTGCACGGATGCGATCATATTTATTTTCGTGGAATTACTGTGCCCGATAATAAATGCGTATCGAGCTTTTACGGAATATGGATGTGTGCTACAAATTTGCGAGATTTGCATTTGGAAGTATTAACAAATAGGAATGTTAAATGCATACATATTTGTATACAACTTATCACTAAAACAATTACTCATTTAAATAATAATGCAAATTTCTCACACATACAGAGACACTCGAGCCTTCTGTGCCGCACTTAATGCCGAAAGGTGGCTGTTGATAAGCAGCGTCTATTGCTGTACAAGCTGTACAGTCCCGTCCCGCAAAGCATACACGCATGCATGTGTATAAACACACACACACATATACGGCTGTATATGCGAGCGGTTTCTATAAAGCTTTTAGAATTTGCTAGAAAGGTGCAAAACCCTCGAAGAGTAGACAGAATAAATTTACTTGATTTTTGCTTTTGTATTTCATTTGTTCTTCCATTTATTTTTGAATGTTCTCGAATGTTTTTGTTATTTTTTTAATTTTCAGGCTACGCTTTGTTAGCCATTTTCTTGTTACTTGACTGAATGCGCTCGCTGGTTACTTTTGAAGTTTTTCAATTTTGCCATTTTTACATGCTCTGCTCTAATTTTAATTATGTATTCTGCGTCACCTTTTATTTTATTTTCATTTCTTTTTTTTTGCAAGCGTTATTGCCTATGGTTTGGTCTGATTGTTGTTGTTGTTGTCATTTTTGCTGCTCTGCTGCCTCCGTCTTACTAAACTATTATTCATGTTTGAGAGAGAAAGAGCTAGTCTGGTCTGGTAATGGAAGTGGAAGTGTTGGGAAACTATGTAAATAACAAACCACCAATACACATACAACGCTCCACACAAAATTGAGCTCTTTAAATGCAAATTAAATTGTGGAATAAAATAGTTCATTTGAGACTTAGCCAAGTTAAGGTATATACGTATACAATTAGAAGAGAAGAGAGAGAACAAAAATGGTTGTACATTATTTAAATTTTTAAAATACATTATTTCATTTCCTTAAGTTTGGCGAGTCGGCGCTGTTGGTTGATTTGATTGCTATATAAAAAAATTTGATATACAAGTTATATATATATATACGCATTTCTTTATATGGTTTCTCAGTTCTATGTATAGATTTCTCAAAGGGGGGTTGGAAGTGGGCAGCTTTCGTGTTTACGTGTTGTTGTTGCTGTTGTTCTAGGATTTGCTTTCGAGTTTTAAACATAGAGCTTTTTTGCTTTTAATATAAATATTCATATATAATATAGGATCATACATAAAATTAAAAAAGAAATTATCTTAAAAATGACAAATGCGTAATTTTAAATTTGTTTTCGTTTACTTTTACAAGACAAGTTGTTGTTTGTATCGTTCATTTTGAGTTTTTATTACATATAATTATTAAATTTGATGCTTTTCTTGTTTACAACTCAGTGTTTTTTTGCTTGTTTGTTTTCTGCTTAAAAAACGCATCTTGTTTCTTTTTTGTTTTTATATATATATATACTTTTTTCTTTAAAGTTAAGTTTTGTTTTGTTTAAGTAAATTTTAAATGATAATGGATTTTTTTTTCTTGCGTTTGTTGCTTTTTGTTAGTAAAGTCAGAGAGAATCGGTACATTTTAAGACTACGCTCCCTTTACAGGATTGTTATTAGAGAAGCGCCAGCACACAACACCCACATACACGCACACCACACATACACACTCACGCACGGTCACTAATGTACTCTCATGTGCTGCCAGTGTATGTATGTGTGTGTGTGTGCGTGCGTGCGCGTATGTGTGTGAACGCATTTTGTGTGTGTGTGTGTGTGTGTGTGTGATTTTTTGTGTTAGTAAATTTATATGTAGTACTGTGCTGCTGCTGAGCGGGCGATGCGATGCGGTTTGCGACTTTAGGCAGCCACCTCGCTGGCTTCGGCACCGTTTTGAACTTCATCCTTTGTGCTGGCCTCGTCCAGCTTCGCCTTCTTCTCCGGCGTGGCAACGACCTCATCGGCTTTGGCGGCGGCCTCGTCGACCTTTCGCTTCACAGCTTCAGCGGCGGGCGCATCTAAAGGATTCAGAGAGAGTCGAAAGTTAGTTAACTGTAAAATTGTATGGTTTGTTGAGGGGTGAGGGAGGGAGGGTGGCAGGCTGGTTTAGCTCACCTTTTGAATCACCGTTGGCTGCCTCTGCATCATCGGCGCCATTCTCAACAGCTGCTGCCTCGCTGCTTGGCTTGGCCTCAGCTGTTTTCTCCTCTGCCTCATCGTCCTTCTTCTCATCGGCGGCTGCTGCTGGTGCTTCGGTCTTTTTCTCGCCATCGACGGCATCGGCAGCGGGTGCAGCTTCGGCGCTCGCATCAGCACCGTTTTCCTTGGCGCCATCGGCGCTGCTGCTGGACTCCTCGCCGGCACCGTTCTCTGTGGTGGTCGGTGTCTCAGCCGCTGCTTCGTCGGCAACAACGGCATCCTTCTTTACAGCATCAACCTCCTCAGCAGCAACTTTCTCAACCACAGGGGTCTCGCTGTGATTAGGAAAACAAAATAATTACAAATTTGATCCCAACAAAAATGTCTAACCAACATTTCGCAATTTCGTGACACGCGAAAAAAATTCAATCACACAAAAGACCGGCAAAAGCGGTGAACGTCGCAGCCGGCGTCGCTTCCGCGTTAGTTACAACCACCCCCAGTAGAAGCATATACATATACATACACACACATACATACTCGCATACATGTTAAAGGCATCTGCCGACGCAAATGATAAATGGGAGCAACAACTCGTGGAAACTGCGACGCAAAAAGAAACGAACAAAAAAAATATATAAGAAAAGGTGAGCGGCATGCGCTTCCATATAAAAATTGTGCTTTTTCCTTTATACACAGTGGGAAATAGGTGTACATAGCACAAAAAGTAAAGAGCGCAGAGGAAAGGCAAAGCATGCAAAAAAGAAGCGCGACTTGTTTGAAATACAACGTACGAACAAAATAAAACTGGTTTTTTATGTTTCCAACACTACATGCATCCCTCTCTCGCGCACACCATTTGCGTGCCACAATGCGCGCGCGTCACGTACAGAAGTGAAACAGCATTACAGAGAGCGAGAGGGCAAGCGCTCAGAGAATTGCAATGCAGGGCAAAAATAACGGTCAAAACTATACATGCTCACATAAACACCCACTATGCGACAGTACTACCGCCGACACCCCTCCCTCAACCTATAATCACAACCTAAGACAACAGACAAAACGTTTTTAACGGTTATCTTTAACTGCGACGCAAGAGCAGTTAAAAGAAAACGCACACAACGAAACGCAGACAATGCGGCAAACCGGCACTGCGATTATTTTAGGCAATGACAAAATACTTGGAAACATTTGATTTGAGCAGCTCATTAGCACAAAAAAAAAAAAAGAAGAGCGTAAAAAGTCAAGCGGCCAATAATGCCAAGCTTTAAGCTTTAAACGAAAAATGCGCAAAAGACGAAACCTGACAAAAATTAATGGCCAGGGCCAGACGACAGCAAAAGCAAACAGACAAAACGACAGCTGAAACTCAAACGGCACGAAATAAAAAAATATATAAAAGAGCGGCAACTTAAATGCTACACACAGATGCAGCGCTCACACGCTTGTGCATACATACATACATGCATACATGCATACTTATTTGCGCACTCCGCTTTGCACACAAAACATGCACACACACGCGTACGCTCAATATATTACTTCTTTGCCTTCACCAGCCGCCACCGACGAACATGTCCAACAACAAGCGTGCTGACGAAGTCGCCGCCGCTGTCGTCGCTGTTTGCCGGCCGGAGTGTGAGCGAGAAAGCGTCATGACGCCGCGCCAAATTCAACGGCGTCGTTTTTTGCGCGCACATTTGGGCTGCTTTGGCGTAAGCGAGACAACTCTATGAATTGTTCAAGCATTTTACGTAGATAGACACAAAATTCAAAAAGAAATTTTTTCCAAACTGAAGAAAATGATGTACACCACTTGCGAAATTAGCCGCATTTGCCGCTATATGTATTGTTTGAACAAATTCAACGCACACATGCAATATAGACTAAGGCACACACATTACACACAAATCCAAATAAAATTACTCACTTCTTTTTCTCAGCCACATCAGCCATTTTAACTTTTAAAGAATTACTTTCAAAGAGAAGCGCGAAAGAGTTTAGTTTTTGATTTTGCAAATAGCACGCGTACGTAAACACGACTTTTAAATACTTTAAACCAAGCACGTTTCAACAAGATTTGCAAATTTTATAAATTAGTGCAAATTGCTCTTGCTTGACCACTTTTTCAGGTATCTCTCTGCTTACAAAGTTGAATGCCTGCTGAGTTTTTAGGTTGCCGTTCAAGAATAACGTCCACACAGTCACGCAGAAAAACGCCGAATGAGACAGAGACAGAAGCTGAGGTAACTTTATATACACTAGGTATATTGATATTGTTTCGATAGCCGGCAGAACCACAACGCCGATATCGATATATTCAACGCACGGTTATATTTTCCAAAAATTGCTTGCTGGCAATGTAATTTTCAAATCAGGTATATTATTTATATACAATCGCTTGATAAATAAACATTATGCATACAATTGGTTCTATAACTGTTTAAAACCGTATTTTTATTCCAACATATAGCGATGCGAATTAATTAAAATGTATAAAAAGTATTATGTTATACTCAAAATGGCACTGTTATTTAGGACAATGGCATTGCAACACTAATATACAATGTGGTGAATAGTGCGAATGCGATAGCAATTTCAAGAACGCTGTAGTTAGAATGAACAAGAATAGTTTCGGCTTTCAGTGGAGCAGCGAAACATATATATCGATAACATACAATGTTACGATGTATTATGCTTTGGGTATTCAATGCATCGTTTAATTTAAATATTTAGATAATCTTTTAAAGAATTTTTCTTAACAGATAACTCAAAGCACTCTGTTGCGATCAGTTTTTGTTTAAGTTTATTTAATTAACCCTTTTTTATTAATGAAAAATTCGAGCAGCGGCACGACAAAGTCATTGTGCAACATCACAACGCTCGTTCTCAAAAAAAAAAAAACTTAAAAACTGATTCCAACTCCTAATCATTTATTTTTGGCAATGAAATGGTTCACACAAGGCGGCAGAGCTTTGTTTAAATCATGCCTAAACTTTTTGCAAAGGAATTGACTCATTAAATGCTTTTATATACTTAACAAAAATTGGGCGCAGTAGTAACCTTCAATGAATGCATTTTTTTATTTTTACACATGCTGCTTACACAAACATCTGCTCTTAACTCAAAACTAGACTCGTGCCAGCTGCCTGAGCTGAGCCTCCCCTGAATACAAGCGAGTGTATGCATTTAAGGGACAAAATCTTTATATTTGAAAAGAAAATAATTAATAAAGAAACGTTCAACTATGACATTTCTATCAGAACTTATCTTTTCATACAGTTCATTAAATCATTCGATGAATCGCTAATTGTTGTGGAGAAACTATCGTAAACTAACTCATTTAGCATAAATGTAAATAAATAACAAATTTGCGTTGCACTTGGCTACCCTTATCCTGATTATTTATGTTATTTACATAGATAGCCAATAGCTTAAAAGTATCGATAGCAGCATTAAATAGTACCGTTCATTCAATGTGACATAAACACGCTTTGCCCGCCAACAGTTGCCCAGATGAATACAAATGTACAGCAATCAATCAAATTAATGCTCGAATTGTTGTTGTAGTGTTAGTTTAAATTTGGAAGGACACGCACAAAAGTGGAAATTACAAATTTCTGGCCCAGTAGCCAGCCCAGGCAGGCAGGTAAAGGGCGACGCCGAGACAGATGGATTAGGCAGCATCACGTGCCATTGTGCGCGTCCTGGATTAATATTGTTCAGGACGAAAGCAGCCCGGCACAGCCGGCTGTTTGTCCATTTTATTACCTGGTTCCGAGTCTATTGTTGTTGTGCGCGCGTTTTACAAGGGTTTTCCAGCTGCAATGTATCACGAAAAATGTGAGTATTTGGCCTGTGACGTCACACACACACACACACACACACACACACACACACACACACACACACACACACACACACACACACACACACACACACACACACACACACACACACACACACACACACACACACACACACACACACACACACACACACACACACACACACACACACACACACACACACACACACACACACACACACACACACACACACACACACACACACACACACACACACACACACACACACACACACACACACACACACACACACACACACACACACACACACACACACACACACACACACACACACACACACACACACACACACACACACACACACACACACACACACACACACACACACACACACACACACACACACACACACACACACACACACACACACACACACACACACACACACACACACACACACACACACACACACACACACACACACACACACACACACACACACACACACACACACACACACACACACACACACACACACACACACACACACACACACACACACACACACACACACACACACACACACACACACACACACACACACACACACACACACACACACACACACACACACACACACACACACACACACACACACACACACACACACACACACACACACACACACACACACACACACACACACACACACACACACACACACACACACACACACACACACACACACACACACACACACACACACACACACACACACACACACACACACACACACACACACACACACACACACACACCACACACACACACACACACACACACACACACACACACACACACACACACACACACACACACACACACACACACACACACACACACACACACACACACACACACACACACACACACACACACACACACACACACACACACACACACACACACACACACACACACACACACACACACACACACACACACACACACACACACACACACACACACACACACACACACACACAACACACACACACACACACACACACACACACACACACACACACACACACACACACACACACACACACACACACACACACACACACACACACACACACACACACACACACACACACACACACACACACACACACACACACACACACACACACACACACACACACACACACACACACCACACACACACACACACACACACACACACACACACACACACACACACACACACACACACACACACACACACACACACACACACACACACACACACACACACACACACACACACACACACACACACACACACACACACACACACACACACACACACACACACACACACACACACACACACACACACACACACACACACACACACACACACACACACACACACACACACACACACACACACACACACACACACACACACACACACACACACACACACACACACACACACACACACACACACACACACACACACACACACACACACACACACACACACACACACACACACACACACACACACACACACACACACACACACACACACACACACACACACACACACACACACACACACACACACACACACACACACACACACACACACACACACACACACACACACACACACACACACACACACACACACACACACACACACACACACACACACACACACACACACACACACACACACACACACACACACACACACACACACACACACACACACACACACACACACACACACACACACACACACACACACACACACACACACACACACACACACACACACACACACACACACACACACACACACACACACACACACACACACACACACACACACACACACACACACACACACACACACACACACACACACACACACACACACACACACACACACACACACACACACACACACACACACACACACACACACACACCACACACACACACACACACACACACACACACACACACACACACACACACACACACACACACACACACACACACACACACACACACACACATACATGCATTGATAAATATTTAAATTTTAAGTAATTGAGCAATACGCTAGCTATCTCAATATAATTATGCTAATGTTAACAATATGTGATGAAATCTCTGCGATTTCTTTTTGCTTTGATTCAGAGTTAAAAAATATTCTTAGATACTTATAAATAGGAGGTCCATAGTGTAAATGCGCTCCGTAAACCCAAAACTCTTAAGAACTAAGAACTTAAGCTGAGCCCATTTCAAGTAAGAGGTTCTAGTCGGGAGCTCCCTACTAGGGAATACCCTGAACCCTCTTCTTCCAGGTTCTGAGATCCTTGCGTTACGGACGGACGGACGGACGGACGGACAGACAGACGGACATGGCTAGATCGACTCGGCTATTGATGCTGATCAAGAATATATATACTTTATGGGGTCGGAGATGCTTCCTTCTGCCTGTTACATACATTTGGCTTACGCACAAATACAATATACCCTTATACCCATTTTTAATGAGTTCAGGGTAGAAAAAAAATGAATATATCAACAGAACTTTTTCAATGCAAGCTTTACTATGATTTTAGTAAACATCGAAATAGATCTTTTTATCTCCTCTCAGAACTTATTTAAAGTTAAAACGATTTTAGATTAGAATCCTGTAGATAGATTAAAGCTGAAATGATTTTACAGTAGAATCACGCAGAATAATCAAAAAATAAACATTCATAGGATTGGGGTATACATCTAAAAGGATTTATTACCATTTAGCTGCAACTGTCTTGCTGCTAGTAAAAATTGTTCTTCCATTAAATCCTCGCAAAAGGCAAGCAATTCAAACTATTCAAAACTCTCTTAGATATTATATTTAGTATATGTTTTAGTTTTGAGCCGCGCTTCTTTCAGGCATTAGGGATTGGCATATCTAATTTTGTATCCTCTGCAAGCTATTCGGCTGAACATATTTTCTCTTTAAGATGCATTACATTTTCAACTCTCGCACACGAAGCCGCAGCTGCATCCTGTGGCGCGCCCAAGGCCAGGTGCTGTTTTTTTTTTTTTGTGTAGCCGACAGCGTCGACGGCGCAGCTGGCGTCGCTGCTGCCGTTGCTGTTGATAGCCATTTTAGTAACATTTTTTTATAATTAATTTTATGAGCCTGCGGCAATTTGAGTAATCAGGCTCAAGTGCGAGTGTGAGCTACATTTACACACACACACACACACACGCACGCATTAACAGCAGTTGCACATTGCGTTATCAAGCTGCACAGCTGTACCGTTATCAGTTGCATGCGCTCTCACAGACATGCGCTCACGCAGAGCTTGAGCCGAAAAGCTCGCTCTGAGCGCGCGAGGAAGCGTAGAAGAGCGAGAGAGCGAGAGAGAGAGAGATGGGTGCTTTTGAAAAGTCCTTGCTGCTGCTGCTGCTGTTGAGCTCTTGGGCTGTTGACTGTCAAAAATTTTCACTTAACAATCAGTCAAGTTTATCGTGCGTCTTAGTTTAGCTCGCAGCAATTGGCTCGCGCGACGCTTCTCACTAAAATAGGTCCGCAGCAGCAGCCACAGCAGCAGTTAACAAAAAAAAAAAATAAAACGAAAACCACATCGAAGCCGTTTGCAAAAGAGGTTAATAATTGAAATTGCAGCGTGTGCCATAATCCATTCCATTCAAGTGAAAAGTGAACAATTTGGCAGCTGTGCGGACGACTTTTCTGTACACGCTCAAGCGTTATCGCAGCCTCCATAAAAAAAAAAATCAAAAATCCAAAAAAAAAAAAACTTCAAATCTGCTGCCTAGTTTTATGCGCGAGCTGTTGTTTATTTAAATTAAAATTAGATGCGAAATTGCTTGCGAATGCATAAAGTGTGTACACACACAAACAAACACACGCACACAAACACAAACGAAATCACAACGCATTAAAACGAACCTTGAGCAAATCAGCCTTAAACACACATAGATAAACACACACACACACACGCACACATACAGCTGTAGAGATACGTTGTATATGTATATCCGTGAGCATAGCTAGAAGTAAAGGATTTTTGTATGCCAAGAAAAGAAGCAACGAATTCGGCTATAAGGATACGACAGCCAAGTGAAGAGGAAACACCAACTGAGCCAGGTAGCAGAAAAGAGAGAGAGAGAGGGAGGGTGGCAAAGTGAGACGCACTGGGCGTGCGAGCGAGAAAGGGAGTGGGCCATGTAACACTGTGGTGTGTGCGTGCGTAAAAGTTGTCATAATTTATGCAAACGGATATTAAGCGCTATGCTGAAAATTTGATAACTCAATTTACATTCGGCCTAAAATGAAAAACCCCAAGTTAGTTTGAAGAGCTATAAAGCACAAAATTCTGTTTGAAACATTCGCACCTGGCATTGTTGATAACATTCCATTTATTATAAAAAGAAACTAGCATAGCTCTAATAATAAAAATTACTTAGCTTTAATATCTCTGCGTTTTTCTATCTTATCTTATGATGAGATAATGCCAGCATTCACAATGTTTCACAAAGAACTCCCCATTAGGGTACTTTTAACCAGACTGCAATTGATTTGATAGTAAAAAAAAATGAACCCATATTAGTTTTGTATTAAATTATAGTGTGTTGATAATTTCATTCAGGTTTTGTTGACAAGATAAGATAAAGTAAAAATGCACATAAATTGAATAAAAATAATCAAATAGTAGCATTTAAAGGGTGTTTATAATGAGATTTTCGTTCACATGATATTAAATAAAATCAATATAAATACAATTTATGTTTCTTATCAGCGTAGGTATTTCATAGTAGTATTTTATTTTAATAGTAGTATTTTAAATAGTAGTAGAATTGTTGAATTAAGGAATTAGAACATTTTAAAGAATTCATAAAAAATATTGTTTAAGCAACAAAAATGGTTTAAGTGTATTCTTACTTACCAATACTTTTCGATATATAATTTTCAACTTATGGCACTTTAAAGCTTGACAAAAATCTAACTAACAAATATACATATATAAAAGAGTCCGTAGAACAAAAGTAGCTTATATTGCTAGAGAAATCTTTTAACATAACAAATTTAATAAAGTAAGGCAAATTATTTACTGTTAGCCCACTGTATCACGGCGTTTTGCTTAAGGCAGGCACACACACACACATACACACACAAACGAACACACGCACACACACGCACACACATTGCGGTAGTCGCACACAGGGCCACGCTCATGGCTCTCGTACAAGGACGCTTCCGCCTTGGCGCTCACACATACATTTATATTTAGACAGAGTGAGAGGCAGTGGCAGTGGCAGAGGTAGAGAAGAGAGAGGGAGGGAGAGAGAGAGAGAGAGGAGCCGCCATGAGGCAAACGGCAATGTTAAGCCTCAAATTTACCGTTAACGTTTGTGTTTTGTGTAAAAGTTTCGTATTTGAGTTTGTGTTTTATATTATTCTATTTGCCAACGCGTCTCAGCAGCTCCCGAAGTTCGCCCAACCCCCCAACCATCCCGCATCGTATCATAAATAAGTAAAGATAACAGGGAAAACGGAAATGACCAGACTCCATTTATAAAACCAAAAACGGCGATCAACGAATAACTTGGCAACTGCAAGACCTCGCAACATGCCGGAAGAGAAGGCGACAACAGCTGCCAATCTCGAGAATGGCCAGACAACGGCAGCATCCACGCCGAGCAAAGCCAAACGCCTAAGGACCCCACCACGCCGACGGCCACCCAACGAGGGGGATGTGGTCGCGGGCGGTGTGGGCATCACGGGCGGCGGCGTCGTCATCCTGCCGCAGCACGTACTCAACGAACTCTATCACAATTATTCCATCAAGCAGCGACGCAGCGGCCTCAAGTGGTTTCTATTCGCGGCCGTTCTCTTTAATCTCTGGACGATTTTCATACCCTGGGAGCAGGCTTTAACAACAAGGGGTGAGTGTTTCCGCATATCCTGAGCCTTACCCAGACTCGATAAGCTTCGAAAATTGTTAAGCTGTAGGGCCATGTTATATTACAATACGATTTGATAATCCTACTGGAAAAGGTCTATATATATATACCATATTATCATATTATTATCGAAGATTCCCAAAAAATATGTACTTAATAAACTTAACGACGTTTAATACGGCTACAAAAGGGTTACAAAACAATTGTATGGGCTATTTTGCAGCCTGTAATAAATTAAAAGAATCATCTTCTATTCCCTGACGTTATTCTCAGTTCCTTAGAGATACCAAATTTTGGTCCGTTTTCTCGATTCTTTATTTAATAAAACGATTTATAAAGAGATTTTTACAAGGACATCTTCATGATTGTTGGCATTTTCTTTGGACTTCCTTTGAAACTGTCGTCAGTAAACCTCAATAGAGAAACTTATGAATTTTTTCATAGGTGAATTAAAAGCTTCTAAAATCTTATTCTAATAGTTTTACAAAATATTCCCTACTTAAGCTAATCTCAACTTCAAACATTTAAACTAATTTGTTTTGATTGAATACTCAACTTTAGTGGTCAACTGTTGCGTGTTCAAGGCCTATATGACGCTGGCGGCCCTCCTGCACATTGGACGCCGTTCGGAGCAGCCGGCCTTTAGACGTTTCCGTCAGCCGCTGTTGACGATTGTTCCGCGCGCCTTGTGGCTGCTCTCGATGCTGCATTTTGCCGCCTATGTGATGCTTCAGGCCAGCTTTTCGCCGCGGTAAATGCCACTCTCTAGTCGATTTTGGGCGATTTGTAATAATCCTTGATCCTTACAATTTGTAGAGACGTGCTCGGCTGGGCCATACTATTAAACTTCCTGATATATGTGACGCTGCCATTGCCGCTGATTTTTCTGGGCCTAGTCGTTGGCTTTTGCACGTATTTCAATTGCCTAAGTCTGCCCGTAGGCTTTTCACGGCCGGATCCGTTAATCTCAGATCAGGCGGCGGCTAATGCGGTTTTAATAGCCACCGCGGCGTTAATTGGTCTATTGTATTACTTCATGGGCGAGGCCAAGCAGAAGCGCGCCTTTTTGGAGGCCAAAAAGAGTCTGGAGGTTAAGATGGTCATCGAGGAGCAGTCGGCTGAGCAGGTGTGTAAGCATCAACTCTTTTGTGAGCTGTAATTAAGAATATATTTTTATTTTACAAAGGAACGCTTGCTACTATCTGTGCTGCCCAAGCATGTGGCCATTAAGATGCGCGAGGACTTGGGCTCATCCAGCTCGGAGGCTTTTAAAAAGATTTACATGAGTCGGCACGAGAATGTGAGGTAAATTGATAAATGAATGTCTAGCACAGGTCAAGACAATATATTACTAACTCTTCTTGTTATAAGACTAGGGCTTCGAATATCCCACCTCAGATTTTAAGCACTTGAAAAGCTTTGAAAAGCTTTGGCTTAAATAATATTCGTAACTATATTCAAGCTCTTATTCTAGTCCTTACTCATTACTCGTTACTTTTTCTTAATCCCTAGACAATATCTGACACCTCCTACTCGTTACTCGTTATCAAGCTTATACCTATTCGTTGCATAGTTTACTCAAGATTAAGCGTAAGACTCGCTTTAACACCCTTTGAATATATTCGCAATTTACTCACTCTCTCTCTCCTTTTTACTATCCCTGAAGCTCGTGACAAGCTTCATCTCTGACATGCATAAGTCAAGCTTACTCGCTTATAAACTCAAACTTTGCTTTCCGTACTCGCTACTCGTTAAGATCTTAACCATAATCTTAACACCCGTGGGGTTTGACTCTTTCAACATTAAGTATTTCCCTTATAACTCCTTTCCACACTAAATGCTTATGAATATGTCAACCGTTTGCTTAAAGAGTGCGTTGCGATTTTCAGATATTCTAGGTATTTCTAGATATATGTATAAAAATTCCTTGTTACCCTTAAGGGTTTCCTGCCAAATGTTTAATAGGCTCATTACCTGAAGGCGACATATTTTATTACAAAGAACCGAGTCCTAGCAAGCACTTTAATCGTTATATTCTTTTTCACACCCACCAAAAAAAATATATAATAAGCATACTGTATGCGGATATTGTTGGGTTTACCGCCATTTCCTCGACGTATAGCGCCCAAGATCTGGTAAAAATGCTAAACGAGCTCTTCGCACGCTTCGATAGGCTCGCCGAGGTAAAGTGAAAAACTTTCGTTTTGTTCAGCTTGCTTTTTGCTCTTCTCTTTCTTTTATTTTTATTTCTTTCGCCTTGCTTTGTGTGTGTTTTTTCACCTGCCTAGTCCCGTAATAATCTCCCGAAATAATGTTGATAATGATGTTGGAGATAAGCATCGAAGAAGTATTCTTTTTTTCTTTCGTTTCCTTCAATTGCGCATTTCGAACTTTAATTTGAATTCCTCCTCTTGCCCATTCATCTTCATTTACTTTTTGGCCGCTGCATACTTAATTTTTTTTCTTTTTAAGTGAATGTTTGGTGGGCGTGGGCGGGGGCGGGGTCCGGTAACAAAAGTGAGGCTCAGTCAGCCGTGTGAAATGTGTCGAGTTGATTTTTGTTTTCATGCGATTTTTGGGTTTGTCTGAAAGGTCCTTTAAATTTCGGCTCAGTTAATTTGGTGCAGTTTTTTTTTTTTTTCGTTTCTTCTTTTGTTGGTTTGGGTCGGCGACTTTTCTCTGTGTATGAGTTTTCCCAGCCATTGAGTTGCGGCTGTTCTGAATTTCCCTCAATTTTATTTATTTTTATTGGTTTTGCAGCGTTTTCGGTTCATTTGCTTTGGCCGGGTTGAAAGCCAAGATACAAGTTTTGTTTTGATTTTGAAGAACTTTTTGCTAAAAAGTTTTCAATTGCCTGTTTGACAGGTACTAAATATATATATGTATATAGGTGATATTAATTGCGTTTTGACTGAGATTTGTTTTGATTTCATTTCATTAAGTGTTTTAATTTTAATAGCTATTTACATATTATATAGTATTCAAAATATATTACAAATAATAAATTGTGAAAGGTTGCACTTTGTCATCATTTTATTTTAGAGATATATTATTAATACTTGATGTTTTTTATATAAGAAAGCTGATAAATATAAGGCTAAATCTTGTTTCTTGGAATGAATAAAAACTCGATAAAGAAATTTAGTTATGCGTTTATCACAGAAGTTAAATGTATTCCGATTGTAATTATTTCAATAAAAATGTTACTCTCGTCTAATATTCTTTCTGAAATGCGAACATAATAATTAAACTTTTTATATAACAAGCTCTTTTTTCTTAGACTATTGTCTATTAACGTCTATTAACGTAAAGTCAATAATTTCCTTTTTTAAGCACAGACATAAAATGTATAAAATACAATTGAACATATATCTTTGGAATTCGCTTTAATTTATATATATATATATGTATATTTGTTTATTTGTTCTGATTTCAATTCCTAATCTTTCCAACATTTGTAGCTCTTTTATAGCCTCCTCTTGCATCCTTTGTGCCTGGTAATCTATTCTTTTTATTTGATTGATTTAACCCCTTATAATTAAGCTAATTTTACCATTGTTGCCATATTCTAACGGTATGCAGACAACCCACGTCCATTTACGGTTCGATTAGCTCGTTCGTTATAGGCAATGTAACTAACAACGACCTACACACACACACACACACACACACATTGTCAAACACCTTTATGCCCTTACAGAAGTACCAACAGCTGCGCATTAAAATTCTCGGCGATTGCTATTATTGCATTAGTGGAGCGCCCGACGAGCGGCCGGACCATGCCGTGCTCTGCGTACACATGGGACTTTCAATGGTGAAGGCCATCAAGTGAGTAGAGTGCCAGGACAACTAGTCAAAGGACTCGCGACAGGCGACGAGGGCGGCGACAGGCGGTGTCAAATCAGCGTTAGTTCAATTAAATGTAATTGCACTTAACCACGCGTCGTCCTGCGTCCTGTCGTCCGTTGTGGATTCGCTGCGAACTATGCATAGTTTTTATATTCAATTTATGTATATATATATTTTTTTATTTTTACAGATATGTGCAACAGAAGGCAAACTCACCTGTTGATATGCGTGTGGGCATACACACGGGTGCTGTCCTGGCTGGCATACTCGGTCAGCGTCAGTGGCAGTTTGACGTTTACTCCAAGGACGTTGAGCTGGCTAATAAAATGGAATCCAGCGGCAAGGCCGGGTGAGTCCAATACCAACTTGATGCATAATTGATGTAGTCAAGAACTGCCAACCAGGGGGTGTTCGCTCATGTTGTTATGATTTATCCTTGTCACTTCGATATGCAAATTTATGGGTGTGGCACGCATAATCGACACCTTTCTGTGTTAAACATTAATTTAATTGAGTTTTCTAACGCAGACGCGTGCATATTTCCGACAAGACTTTGGCCTTTCTCAATGGCGAGTTCGAGGTGGAGCCGGCCTTTGGGGAGAAGCGCGAGGAGCTGCTGCGCATTGCTGGTCTGAAGACCTATTTCATTACCAAAGTGGTTAAGCCGGTGAGTCTCAGACAGCTTTCCATGCCCAGCTTAAACTGATTTATTAAGTCCAGAGCTAATCCTTGTTTAACTCTTCAGTTCGCCTCGCCTTGCGCCAAGAAAATCCACGAAACCAGAGCAGAAAATGGCAATCATAGTCCGGAATCCAATGCCAGTAGCAATGATAGCAACGAAAATGTCGACGATGACAATGATGCCACAGTGGATGACGAGGAGCTATTGGCGCAGAGTGTTGTCCTCAATGGACACAGCCCAACAGCGGCTGAAGATGAGGAAGAACAAATCAAGCTCGAGAACTTTAAGCAGCGTCTAAAAGACGAGCTTGTAACGCGCGATGGACACGAGTAAATAACTAAATTAACTGTAAAATCTATTAGCAATTAAACTGATTCCTTGTCACACACAGAAATCTGACCAAGGACACGAACATCTTCTTGCGCTTCAAGAATGTGCAGCTGGAGCAGGCCTATGCCGTCTATCGGGAGCCGTATAGTTCGCTGCCCTTGCTGGCCGCTTTGCTGGTGCAGTGCATCGATGTGCTGTACTCCTACCTGGTGCTGCCGCGCTCCACGCTGCATTTCATTAACATTGCCGCACCGTTGGTGCCCATTGCCATGCTGGTGGCCATAAGCATTGCGGAAAGCTTTAGTGGCATGCTGCCCAAGTTCTTTGTGGATGTGAGCAAACGCTTCAATGACATTACCTTCGTGCGCGAGCTGGCAGCCATAATTATAGCACTTACCATTGGCCTCAGCAATGTCATCGACATGGTTAGTATGCGGTTCGACTCGTGCATGCTCTTGCTCAAGTCCTTATTGATTTTTATGCCCTCTACCCATTGCAAATGCCTTTTAATAGGGTATATTGCAGTTTGTGCAAATGTATGTTTCGGTTAGAGGAGGACATCTCCAAATCTGAAATGTGTGTATATTCCTGATCTGCACGACAAGCCGAGTTGGTTAGGCGATGATTGTCCGTCTCTATATATATGTGATTGGCCTAAAAAATTACCTTTTTTTTTTACAGAAACTGACATTTAAACATTCAAAACTTTATAATACAAAATTAGTTGATTCATTTTTTATTTATTATTTAGAAGCATTTGCTGGGTATAGGGTATCTGCTAGTCGGGCAAACTCTCGACTAGAGCACTCAAATTTGTTATTTTTCCCGGTGCAGTTCTTCTTCGTTACCTTCGTGCGCACCGAGCATATTGTCAGCGAGAGCGAATTCAATGCCACGGCCGGCTTGGAGGAGGTTGTCACCGCCGAGCACCTGCTGCCCGAATCGTTTGTGGAGCAAATGCGCGAGGCGGTGCCCACCGAACGTGTCCTATATCCGTCCTATTTGAGCAACTTCAGTGTCCTCATACTCATTGCAATTGCTGTGATTGCTCAGCTCACGCATTTAACCAAGATTCTCCTGCTGTTGTCCATTGCGGGTGAGTTTTCCACAGTGGAATAATGGCAAACATGTGGTTGATTCGCTTGCAATCTCTAAACTATACTTTCAGCTTTGCACTGCTATTTCAATGTGTGCATCATGCAGGACTTGTACGCTCTGGAAGACGATCTGGCACATCAGCCGTAAGTTAAGAAGAGCCACCGAGTATGCAGATAATTATATAAAGCTATATATACAATATTTTCAATTGTATGTTTATACCTATTTGTTTTCACTAATTGCACTTTCAGGCTCATATCAACACGCTATTGTGCCTCAGGTCTGCTTCTAGTCGCCGCATTGTCTCTCAGCTTTCTAGCCCGACATGTGAGTACAATTAACTATATTTATAGTATTCTTTAATACTCTATTTTCTGAACACTTTCAAAATCTGGTAATTCCAACTGCCAAACGGCCGTAAAACTATATCATATGTTAAATGGTGTTAAAAATAAAAATTAATTATCATAAAAAATAAAATATTTCTGGACAATTATAGTTTCTGGCAATATGCCAGAGCGTCCACTCTTCATGCTAGGAACAGTCTATTTCCAGAGCATTGTTCACAATTTTCTGTACCCAATGTTCTGTTCCCAGTTTACAAATAAATTAAGGCCCTAACGATGGACATTTAATTTATCAATTGACATTTAATAGTCAAATATTTAGTTATTTATATGTCAATATTAAAATAATTATTTGATTCTTTTTTCATTTTCAAACCAGATGGACCACGAGGATCGTGTTATATTCAAATGGAAAACCGAGGTGGCCGAGCAAAAGGAAACCGCCAACGATATGCGTCAGCGTAATGAGGCTTTGGTCTACAATGTGTTGCCCGTGCATGTGGCCGAGCACTTTATGAAGAACGCCAAGCGTTCCCATGATGATCTCTACTCCCAAAGCTATGCCGAGGTGGGTGTGCTGTTTGCCAGCATGCCCAATTTTTCAGGTAATCAACATTTCGAATATCCTTGTTATTACAAGGCTTAATAGGCTTAATATACTTGATAGATTTCTACTCGGAGGAAACAGTTAACAATCAGGGCCTGGAGTGCTTGCGTTTTCTGAATGAGGTCATCTCCGATTTCGACGCGGTGAGGCTGGACTCTTGGTCAACATAATCCCACTATATACTGATGTCATCTCGTTTATTATTCAGCTGCTGGAGCTGCCCCAGTTTCAGGACATCATTAAAATCAAGACTATTGGCTCCACTTATATGGCCGCCAGTGGCATCAATTTGCAGCGAAATCTCCGTAATGATGCTCCCATTACCGAACGCTGGTCCCATCTGGCTCTGCTAGTGGAGTTTGCGCTGGAACTCAAGCATGCGCTGCACGGCATCAACGAGCAGTCGTTCAATCATTTCGTGCTCAAAATGGGCATCAATCATGGCCCCATTACGGCTGGTGTGATTGGCGCTCGGAAGCCGCACTACGATATCTGGGGCAATACGGTGAATGTGGCCTCGCGCATGGAGAGCACCGGCAAAGCGGGCGCCGTTCAGGTAACCGAGGAGACCTGCAACATCCTGGAGCAATTCGGTTATACGTTTCAGCAGCGCGGCCTGGTGGCAGTCAAGGGCAAGGGTCAGCTGATGACCTACTATTTGCAGGTGGGTGAACCAAGATATTCTATGAATACTCTTACTTAAATCACCTGCCATCTGCAGGGCAAATCTGAGAGCAGTGCAGCGGAGCCCAAGGCGGCCGTAGAGCTTCATGAGCCGGAGGCAGTGACAGCGGCCGCGCCACTTAGTCTGGACTGCAGCGCAGAGCTGGAGGCGGATATTAAGACGCCGCTGCTAAAGCTCAAGGCACAGGATGCAGCAACGGAAACCAATCCGGAAACGTGTTTGGGCAATGGAACCTTGGCCGAATCTCAATCGTTGTTGGAGTAAATCGATTGCATTTTCTACGAGACATATTGATGTGTGTGCGTGTGTGTGTGTGCTTGAGTGAGTGTGTATGTGTGTGTTCATGAACGTGAACATAAAGTTAACTGTTATACTACTGTTATACTTACTACTACATTTGGTTTGCCTATATTCGTGTGATATTCTGCTATGTGAACTACCCAAAAAAGAAAAAAAGGAAACATTTAAAGAAAAATCGTACTCTTTAGTTGTATATTTATAAATGGTATTTGCTTTTGAAAAGTTTGTAAACTGTGTACCTAAAAATTTATAACTAAACTAAGTATTTGAATTATTGTGAGCGGTTTTGTTTCAAACAAATTGTTATTTAATTTAAATTATATTAACAACTGTAACATAACAAATTATTTGCTTAATAACATTAGTCGATGTGTAGTTGAAAACAAAGAATCTTAACATCAATTTATAATTAATCTTAGGAATTTAAATATAGTATATATATACTTGCATCAATTTCGCAACAAAAAAAATACAAGTCAACAAAACAAGTAAATCTCAATGTGAAAAGATTTTGCATACAAAATGCGCTTAAACCTAACTATAAATGAATTAAAAAACAAATACAAATGCAAACATACATTATGCAAATATCAAGACTAAGTCGAGATATTTACATAATTATACATTTAAATTGAGAATCCGTATCCCACCACACAATATGCAACCCACAAGCAAGTCCAAAAACAGTTAAGCAAATTAAAAAGAAATGTATGTACTATACTTATGCTAAATAATTATAATCTTATAGTTAATATAGCAATAGTAGGCAACCAAAGAAAGGCAAATGATTTGACGAAATCGGCATGAATATTACAACAACTGAACATAGACTTCTCTTACGTTAACATAGAAACATAAATACAAACATATGCATATTTATATATAGTTCTACATACACATTAGCTTATCTAGAGCGTCGCATGTTTACTAGAGGACTTCAACGAATTAGTAAAGATACAAACTACAAACGAACTTACATAGCAAAGCAACAAAAACAAAAACAGAATAGCATCAATATATACAAAATCTAACATCAATTCAAGTTTATAAGTATTTGTATCCATACATTTTGTTAGCCTTCCAAAAAATCCTTTATTAATGGCTTAAAGCATGACAATCAACGAAAATTGTGTAAGTTAAAGGCATGACGATGATTGATTAACTGTCAACCCGCTGTTTCCAAGATTAAAATTATGTTTTTATTTAAAATTTGAAAAGAACTAGCAAAATTAAAAACAAAAAAAAACAATACTTGTACAAGTTTAAGTGTTGTGTTTTAAGCTATTAACTGTAAATCTAACATTGCACTTTTATATAATTTAAATAACAAAAAAAAAAACAATCAGCGAATTATAGGAAAAATAAAAAGAAACTAAATAAATCTACATAAATATGTATTAAACTAGCTTGCAACTGTTTGGTATAATTAAATGCTTACATTTGCAGGTTTTAAATTGCGCGCCCATTAACAGCTGATGTTAACAACAGCTGACTTTGAATAATGTGATAGATGTATAATGTTAATATTCGATATGCAGACAGCGATGACTTCTGTCACTATGATGTGTTACCGTACTACGCCATTACAGGGTTGCATATCAGCACTGTCAATTGTCGAAATGGACTGGCAACTCTGTCGCCGTAACATAAGAGTTCATTTTGGATTGTAAAAAAAAGTGCAAAAAAACTAAATTTTACGCATAAATAATTAGTACCTAGTGTAATTAAGAAGCGCGTAAGTGTTCTACACGCTGTTGCTGCAGCACTGCATGTGCCGCTTTTGGGGGCCAACTGCATTTACTGCTGCCCGAGGCCGAGGCCGTCGTCGTCGTCGTTGTCGTTGTTGCTCACATATTTTTTTTGGCCTGGGCCCTGCTGATTATGCCTGGCAGCAACGTACGAGGGGCGACGCAATTTTTACTTTATTTATATATAAGAAAATGCGCGTTTAAAACAAATGCAAGCTGTCACCCAACACTTGATCGTTGCTGTTTTTGTTTGCGATTCGTTGCGACGTCTTTTTTAATGCCATTTTCTAATCGCTGTCCAAACTTCCCCAGTTAAGCAAACAATCCACATCCTCCCACACCCACACACCAGCAGAGATGTCGCTCAAGCCAAAAATAGTGGAATTTGTTGATGTCTGGCCGCGCTTGCGTTGCATTGCCGAATCGGTGATAACATTGAGCAAAGTTGAACGCGCCGTCTGGAACACGAGCTTTAGGTGAGTGCTCTTCATGTTCATATTTATATTGTACAGTGGAACAGCCTTGACAAACTTGTAGAACGCAAAGCTAATGATATTTGGCAGAGGGAGCCCTTAAAAACGGTAAAATTGACCTTAAAAAAATAAGAAAAACAAAGTGTCATTCGTGTGGGACATTGCACAGTGGGACCGTCTGGCTAAAACGTCTACAAATCTAAAATCGTTAAAAGTGGAGCAAAAATATTATCGAAAAAAAAACAACACAAAATATCAATTATTATATTGATGTCGTATTCAAAAACGATAAAATCTAAAAATAACCTATCCTGATAATTCAATTATATTTAATCTTTATTGTTCCGAAATTGCAATTATTTCAATGTACAAATTGATTGTGTTCCACTGTGCTCGCAGCATGATTTGCCAAAAACCAAAATTTTCCTTTACATATATTCACATGTTTTCAATATTAAAACTCATCTAACACACACACACACACACACTTCTATACTTGCACACAGCGATGTTTATACGCTGTGCGTGGCGCAGCCGGAACCAATGGCCGATCGGCTATATAGCGAGACAAAGCAATTCCTTGAATCTCACGTCAAGGAGATGCTGGCCAATAAAGTTCTGGCCAATCATGATACAGCCAATGCCAATAACACGAACAGCAGGCCAGATTTGTTGCAACGATATTATACCACCTGGATGGAGTATAGCCAGGGCATAAAGTATCTTCACCAACTATACATGTAAGTGGCTGATTGCACCGCTTAAAAACCTCTCTCTGAAATATACGAATCGCTTTGCCATTGCAGCTACCTAAACCAGCAGCACATCAAGAAACAAAAAATCACCGATACGGAATCATTTTATGGCAATCTGTCTAGCGATGCCGCCGAACAAATGGAAATCGGAGAGCTGGGCTTGGACATTTGGCGTTTGTACATGGTGGAGTATTTGGCCCAGGACCTGGTGCGTCATATATTGGAAGGCATAGCCGCTGATCGGGCGAGCAATGGCACCCTAGATTCGCATCGCGTCCAGGTTATCAATGGCGTTATACACAGCTTTGTGGAGGTGCAGGATTATAAGAAGACCGGCTCATTAAAGTTATATCAGGAGCTCTTTGAGGGGCCAATGCTAGAGGCAAGCGGTACATACTATACAAACGAGGCCAACAAGCTGCTGCAACGCTGCAGCGTGTCCCAGTACATGCAGGAGGTTATAAAGATTCTGGAGTATGAGAGCAAGCGAGCGCAAAAGTTTCTCCATGTTAGCTCATTGCCAAAGCTGCGCAAGCAATGCGAGGAGAAGTTTATCAACGATCGTTTGGGCTTTATATATTCAGAGTGCCGCGATATGGTATCGGATGAGCGGCGGCAGGATTTGCGCAACATGTACATCGTGCTAAAGCCTATACCCGATAATCTAAAGGCTGAACTGATACAAACCTTTCTCGAGCACATTAAAAACGAGGGCCTCGAAACAGTCTATGCGCTTAAGGGCGAGAATATACACATTGCTTTTGTCGAGAATATGCTGAAGGTGCATCACAAGTATCAAGAGCTAATTGCCGATGTCTTCGAAAACGATTCGCTCTTCCTCAGCGCGCTGGACAAGGCCTGCGCCAGCGTCATCAATCGACGTCCCAGCGAACGACAGCCGTGTCGCAGCGCTGAATACGTGGCCAAATACTGTGATACTCTGTTAAAAAAATCGAAAACCTGCGAAGCGGAAATCGATCAGAAGCTCACGAATAACATAACCATATTCAAATACATTGAGGACAAGGATGTGTATCAAAAGTTCTACAGTAGATTGTTAGCTAAGCGTCTTATACACGAACAAAGCCAGAGCATGGATGCCGAGGAGGGTATGATCAATCGTCTAAAGGTGTGCACTAAAATAGCTTCGATTATATACAATGATATTAAATGTATATATTTATATATTACAGCAAGCCTGTGGCTATGAGTTCACCAACAAATTGCACCGCATGTTCACAGATATTTCCGTCTCCACAGATTTGAACAATAAGTTCAATAATCATTTAAAGGACAACGACATTGATCTGGGTATGTACTGTTAGCCATTACTTGAAGACAAAATAAGCTCGTATTGCACAGCTTGCGTGAAAAAGGGTTTTACTTTCTTTTATATCGCAATATTGTATACTGAAATATTCTTTCCTTCAACAACTTTCCTTTCATCCTATTCTGTCTTCTATAGTATTAAATTTAGCAAAATTCTTTAAACTTCAAGTATAAAACCTTTAAGCCCAAGGGGTGAATATATTAAGTATCCAGTAAATAAAAAAATAGTTTTAAACAGATTTTGGCTTATCTGCTAAAAACAAATACTTAACTGTATATTTATTTTCTGAGAGTATAAACAGTTGTGGTTTACGTATATTAATAATCTTTGTATATTATTTTACAGGCATTAACCTGTCGATTAAAGTGCTGCAGGCGGGCGCTTGGCCCTTGGGCTCCACACAGGTTATTCCATTTGCAGTGCCCCAGGAATTCGAAAAGTCCATCAAAATGGTGCGTTTCTCAATCTAATCTAATCGATTTGCAAGAATTATAGTTAAATTATCCTATATTTTCGTATAACAGTTTGAGGACTATTATCACAATTTATTTAGCGGCCGTAAACTTACTTGGCTGCATCACATGTGCCATGGCGAATTGAAGCTGAGTCACCTAAAGAAATCCTACATCGTGACCATGCAGACATACCAAATGGCGATAATCTTGCTCTTCGAGACCTGCGACACTCTCAGCTGTCGTGAGATACAGAACACGCTGCAATTAAATGATGAAACGTATCAGAAGCATATGCAGCCGATGATTGAGTCCAAATTGCTGAATGCCAGCTCAGAGAATCTCTCGGGTGATACGCGCATCGAATTGAATTTCGATTATACAAATAAGCGTACGAAATTTAAGATAAGCTCGGCGTTACAAAAAGAAACGCCACAAGAGGTGAGTACAAAAACAAAAAACAAAATATATAGAATATATTTCTTATAAATAATGAATTAATGTATATGGTTTTCAGGTGGAGCACACGATCAACTCGGTGGATGAGGATCGAAAACTGTTTCTGCAGGCTGCTATTGTGCGAATTATGAAGGCGCGCAAGGTGTTAAAGCACAATGCGCTGATACAAGAGGTAGGTCAAAAAATTATTATCAGCTATATACAAACTTACATACTGTATACCTCACATCAACAGGTACTATCCTTATCGAAAGTTAGCTTTACGCCCAATATCGCAATGATCAAAAAGTGCGTAGAATCGTTAATTGACAAACAATATATTGAGCGTACGGCTAACTCTGGTGACGAGTATAGCTATATGGCTTAGACTGCGAACTCGGCTCGGACAGCTACTAGAGATTATTACAAAAAGAAAAAAGCAAAGCATAAACAAAAGAACCTTCACTAATTGAATTCACAATGCAAAAACCCACACACACAGTAATAATTGTAATACCTTGTAATACATTGTACCAAGGCATATTTTGTTAAATATTTTAAAAATTCATGACACGCATTACAACAACCAAAACTATGATATTTCTTCTGATAAACAATAACTGAAACCTTACTTGATAGTTTGTCAAAAGCAATTCTGAATTGAAGTCCTTGAGGTAATGCAATCAATATTTGTTTGTTTTTGTGTGTTTTTTCTTTTTTGATCCTAACTAATCCTAAAACAAAAGGCGTATATAAGATGTGCGCATTACTGATACTTTTAGTTAGTTTATTTAGTTTTGTAACGAGTTTCTTTTGGCGCGTGTGTTTTATTTTTTAATGCGGCAATAGTAACATTTTCTTTATGAATTGTATATTTATCTGGTTCACACATACACACCCACACACACACACACACACAAAACACACGCACAAAAACCAAATTGCAAGCGAATGTGTAATAAAAAAAAAAAAACAAAAACAACAAAAAAAAAATTAAATAAAATTGTCTTCACGATTTTAAATTGATGCGTTACATTAGAAACTAAGAACATAAACTATTTCAAATAGTATCCACTCTTTGCGGTCTGTTATTATTTAAATATTTAATTCATTCATTCTTCAACATTTGCTTAATTGTTTTATTTAAATAATGTAGCTGAGACTTGTCATATCATTTTCACGCTCTCAATGAAAACACGTTGTTATTTCATATTTCTCAAAATTTGCAATGCTAGTTTTATTTCATTTCATTAGAAGTTAAATTTCAATTATATCCATATATATATATTTATATATAGATATATATATATATATTAAAAATTCATTTGTTCTTGCTAAAAAATTATATTATTTGCTTTGTTCTGTCTGTGCTAAACTTTTTCCATAGCTCTTTCATACATATGTGTGTGTTTTGTGTGTGTATATGGGGTTGAGTGTAAGTCGATTGTTATTGTAATTTGTCATTATTATTGGTTTTTTTTCTCTGTATTTTCGTATGTGGTTTGTTCAAGCAGTTAATCTGTGTGTTCGCGAATGTAGATTGTACATATTGTTTTTTTGGGGCTTGGTTTAGTTGGTGCTTTAGAAAGTTTGCTCATATATAGGATGTGTGTAAAAGTCTATAGGGGAAAACCACTCTAAAAACGATTTTGTAGTACTTCAGCTCGTTTTTTGTTTTTGTTTATTATTTAGAAACTTGGGGTCTGATATTAAATTTCGTTTTAATAAGATTTCATTCGATATTTTTTTTTCTTCGTAAAAAGTACCCAAGTGCATCATTTGCCAGTTTCACTTAATTGTTTTTAAGTACTTTTATTATTCTGTTTTCTGTTAGTTTCTTTTTCCAGTTTCACACTACTTTTCTAAAAAATATATTCAATAATATTAATACAAATAATTGTACATACAATATAATTAATTATAAATAAATACCAACTTGCTATAGCATAATATAATAATTCGTTAATAATACTTTTCAACTGGCTCTGTCTCTGCGAGCGGGAGGGGGCGGCGCCTGTTTCATAAAAAGCAGCCAATTACACTTAACGTTGTTAGTTTTATTTTTATTTTTGGCCACTTGGCTTATCAGTGTGTTAATAAAAAATACATAATCTTTCATATATATCATTTTTCCCCTTTTCTTTATTGTTTATATATTTAATGACTAGTAAACGTTTACAGTTTTGTTTCTTTACTTATTGCAGTTAATCGTATCTTCCGTTTTCTCAGATTTATATTTTTCGAATTACAAAAAGCAAAATGCTGCCTGGTAAAATTCTATTGAGCGTATTTGTAGGGTTTTCATTTTTTTTTATTTCTAAGATTTGTTTTTCTTTTCTTTTTTATGCGGTTTTCGTTTCTTTTTTTTTTTTTGGAATTCTATGCAAAACGCTGGAAATGGTATTATTAAACATTCTTTGGAATTTGGAGGGCTTTTCGGCTATACTAGTCTCTCAAAATTTCGAATTCAAATTTATTGTTAGATATTTCTCTCAAGCTTTTGCCAGAAAATCTACCTCAAGCCTCGCCGGCCAAGAGAGCCAAAAATTTGTTTAGATCTTTTGAAAGTTCCTAGGCAAATATTTTGCAATCGTCGCCAAAATCCACTTGAAGGCTACTAAAAAAGTCGCTTCATGTATATCAAACATCATAATATAAAGTAAGTAATGCTGCCTGGAACCCTAAACGGTTCAGCTATACTCCAAACTATGTATATAGAGTTTATATACTATATATATAAATTCAGTGCTTGTATAATAATTTTTTTTTTATTTTTCATTTTTTCTGAAATCTTTTTGTTTTTTATTTGTTGCTCATCGTTGCGTGCTTTTTATTGTGTGTCTTACGGCCATGGAATTGTTGCAAGTTCAAAGATCGGGCTACTCATGATCCCATTTAAATGTTTATAGATAATACTGGTTCATCTGCTGGTCTGGTTTGTGCTTTGTGGCATTTTGAAGTTCAAAAATTGTTTTTAATTTGAATTGGTTTCCTTATTTGTTTATCATTTCATTTAAATTTTTCTTGTTTTTTTTTTTTCAGTCTTTACGATTCACGGCTTTGTGCATATTTGAATTATTCAGTTTTTCGCATTTTTATATGACCGATATAGTTGTACATATATGTACGATAGTTTCATATATATGTAGGTGTGTGTATAAATTGCTTGCATATTGAGTGACATTTTCAAGGTGAGCGAACGAGCGTGAGAGTAAGTCAAACGTACTTGTGTGTCTGCGTGAATGGCTGTGTGTGTGTGTGTGTGGTGATGAGCAGGTGACTCTGGGGTCGTGGGCAGGGAATAGTGTATACCCAGCGCTTAACAACGCCCTCTTCATATACCCAAGTGTTACATTTTACATAGTGTATACGTAGGTGCGATTATTATCAACGTTCTTTAAAAACATATATATATATATATATCCATAGTATTTGTTGGAGTGAGGGGAAACGGGGGGCAGTGTTTTGGCTTCGTCTGAAACAAGTTGATTTTTGGTTATTTCTGTTCCTTTTTTTTTCTTGGCTGCTCTATTGATCCAGCGAGGTGGTTTTCGTGCGTTTCCACAGCGTCTTGAAGAGACCTTTCTTCTTGGCCTTGGGCGTGGCACCAACGACAGCGGCGGCAGTGTCCTTGCTGCGACAGCTCGTCTCCTTGCGCTTCGCGGAACCTACTTCAGAGAGGAAGAGAGAGGCAGATGTTGTTTAATATTATACTCAATATTCAATTTATTCAGTGTGCTGTCCTATTGCAGGCTGCAATATTTACATATGTAAAATAGAAATGCTAGATAATATAGTCCGTAATCATCCGAAACCTAATATCAATGAAGGGAATAAAAGAGTGAAAACTGGGATTGGATTTATAGAAATAAGTAGATTTGAACGGGCAAAGTTGGGTAATTTTTAACCATTTTTATACCCTGAACCCATTTAAAATGGGTATAAGGGTATATTGTATTTGTGCGAAAGCCAAATGTATGTAACAGGCAGAAGGAAGCAACTCCGACCCCATAAAGTATATATATTCTTGATCAGCATCAATAGCAGAGTCGATCTAGCCATGTCCGTCTGTCTGTCCGTCCGTCCGTCCGTATGTATGAACGCAAGGATCTCAGAACCTATAAGAGCTAGAGACTTGAAATTTTAGATGTAGATGCTCCTCCCGCGCAGATCGAGTTTGTTTCCGATAATCGATAACTTACTCCGTTTCCAAGCAATCGATAAAAATCGATATCGATATCCTGTTTTTTGGGCAATTTTGGTATATAATAAGAGCTAGAGTCACCAAACTTGACATATAGCTTCTAAAATAGAATATATATATGCATCTGATGTTGGAAGAAGAGGGTTCAGGGTATCCCCTAGTCGGGAGCTCCGACTAGAACCTCTTACTTGTTATTGAGTCTGATATAGATTTCAAGACAGCTCCGCTCTTATTGTTGTATTTAATTTTTATCATTAAAAATATCTATATCATAATTTTCTAAAATCCATTCTCCTGTATGAAAAATAAGTGAAATACTGTTGTATTTTTTCCGATTATTGTTCAACTCAATTTAAAAAGGAATAGTATTTAAACCCCACTATCTTTTCACATAAATTTTCTTTTGTGACCTAAGAAGATATTCAGGAAAATTCCCTTCTATAAGGCGAAAATTAAGTGCTTGCATTTGATTCGGATGGTTTTAAACGTGTAAAAAATAGCTGAAAATTAAATTAGCTTAATTACCTGTTTCAAATTCATATGCATGCTTGCTATTGCTATCATCCATGGGCTGATCGCTGTAGGCCTTGTGCTTGCGCTCCTTGTTGTGCTCTGGAAAATCACCGGGGAAACCAAATGAGTATGGAAGTTATTCGACTCAGGTTCTCACTTACTCTTCTTGGTGATAAGCAAGCTGGTGACACGACGCAGCGCCTCGCGCGGCGACTTATTCAAAAAGGAGGGCGTCAGATTGGGCGGCAGGGTGAGCGGCTTGCGGGATTGACCCGTGCCGGACATGCCCGCCGGATTGTCCCACACGCGCACCGAGGCCAAACGATCAATGTTCTCCGTGGAGGCGGGCCGCATGCTGCGCTGCTTGGGATACCAGCCGCGGGCGGGAGCGCCAGTCATGCGCAGCATTTCATTGGAGGCTAAGGCGTGATTGATGGAACGCTGGCGACAGATTTGGGCGGTGCCATAGCTGCCAGCTGGAAAGGGAGTCGGTTCGTTAATCGATTAGAGTCTCACTTAAACGCATCCTCAGCAGCACTTACCGCCTATGCCCAAGATGGAGTTGCCCATGTTGATGCTGTTCGAAGTGCTGGAACGTGGCGCTGTGCGGGATCCGCTGACGGGTATGGGATCATTTTGGCGTCGATATGGCGTACGTGGTATGTCACAGCTGGGGAAATAGATAGACTAAGTTATGGATGCAGCAAAAGATTGAATAGGGACAGGAGCTCACCCTCTGGCGAATATGGGAGTTTCGGGAAGACTACATGAGGTTTGCAGGCGATGCTCCTCGCGCGGCGATTGCTTCAGGCTGCGCTTGGTGCCATAGTTGATATATCGGCGCTGATAGGAGCCCGTGCCGGCAACGGAGCCGCCATCGCAGGAGGATCCCATCGTGCCCATGGGCGGCTGTGGCAGTGGCGGCATGGCACCTAGGCCAGTGGGCGTCGTGATGCCGCTGCCGCTGCTGTAGCCAAACAGTTTGGGCGATCTCTTGCGGTACTGCGAATCGATGCTCCAGGATTTCATGGTGTTCAGCGAGTGACCAGCACGATGTGGTGGCACCGAAGGCGCCAGCGGCGGACCCGACAGACCGGGCAGGCCATCCGCATAGCTGCTCGACTGATGAGCGGGAGCCGGCGGTGCTGGCAGCTCATCGTTGAAATGACGCACTGCAGCCACATTGTCACGACTGCGTCGCGTGTGGCTATTGCTATGCACCGCGGCGCCCGAGGCGGTGGCATGCACCTCGACGATCGTGGTGCCACGATTGGCATTCCCAACAGCAGCAGCCGCTGCGGCTGCCGGCAGCTCCAGCGGCTTGCGCGGCTCCACGGGCGAAGGCGGCAGCGGCGCATCATAGTCAAACATGTCCGGATTGGAGCTGGGCGGCGACGGCGGCAACGGACCAAAGCCAATATTCTGCGACAGCAGCATCTCCTTGGCGCTCTCCGACTTGTGCACGCCCGGACGGAACTCGAGCACGCGCTTCGCATGCAGCTCTGCAGCGGCAGCCGCAGCAGCAGCAGCGGCTGCGGCGGCAGCGCCCGATGCAGCCGGACTGCAGCCATTCATTGCTGCCAGCTGGACCGGCAGCGGCAAGTCTCCGCGCAGCAGCGCGCTTATGTTGTGCTCGATCTGCTTGAGCGGAGCGCAGCCATAGCTAAAGTCCGACTCCTCGTCTTCCTCCAGGGTGGGCGCCAGATCCGTGTGGGGCGTCGTGGCTGTCGAGACACGTTGTTCTGCAGATAAAGCAAATAAATTAGCCTCGCTTGCAAGAAATCTCTATGGTTTTATCGATTAAAGAACAAAGCTCTATGCTTCGAAGATAATCGAACCAGATATTCCTTCTTTATAGTCCGATATATATAAAATTGTCCTAGCTTGAATATGACATCAAAATGCGTGCATATTCAAAAACCAGAAGTCGATTCCTTAAACACTTTTCATTATTTTAAGCAACTGGGGGAGGATATTTATAATACGAGCTCCTTTTAACTTTGTATGTGAGCCAACTTATATCGGATATTTTCGAATATTTTATCGGAAATTAAGTTCTTCTATTACAAACTTTATCGTTCATCAGGATATCTTGATCTGACTCAGCATTTATTATTTGCACTTTGCTCCTTGGATGTGACCAAATTTTTATAGATCTTCCCATAGAATCGATCGAAAAGCAAACCTTGCTTGATTTTTAGAATAATTTTACGTAACTCTCCAATTACGAGCTTTACAATTCTCCCAACATATCCACAATAATATTAACCTAGGGTATTTGATTTTCGGCGTACTTGTTCTTCTTGTTTTCTGGGTGCACTCACCATTGCCGTTGTAGCTAAACAGATCGTAGCCATTGCCGTTGAGGCGTGCCTCGTCGAACTCCTCGCTGCTGGAGGTGTTGTCCGGCATGGACTCGGCGCTGAGGCGCTTCTCGGTGAGCATGGCTGTCTTGCTTTTGAGTGGCTTGTTACCTATTGCGAGGTGCTCCGTGGCCTCGGCTATGTCCAGGGAGAGGGCTGCCCGTTGGGCTGCAGCCAATTCCAGGGCACGTCGGTTCTGTGCCGCTGCCGCCTCGCAGTCCTTGTAGATGAAGTTCATCTCGGCGGGCGCCGGTGGCGGCGGCAAGGACGCCGATTCGCTGGGCTCGCTGTCGCTCGTGTAGAACTCGTTGCTAATGGCGCCAGCGCCCAGGGAGGTGCGCGGCGGCTTTGGTATGCTGAATATGTCGATGGCACGCGGCGGCTTCTTGGCCGTGGAACGGCGTATGACAAAGGTGCCCTTGCCCAGCATGCTCTGCTCGTTGTAGACGAAGCTGTTGTTGAAATCCGCCAGATTGTTGTCCCGTTGCTGCTGCTGGAGAGATGGAGAGATAAGCAGACACTGAGCGACTGTTTGCCTTGATTTGTGGAGGCAGTGCACCCACCTTTTTGGCCGCTCCGGAGGCTGTCTTCTTAGCGCTTGCACTTGGCTTCTTTTTATTGCTCTTGAAGTGTATCTCCCAGGCGACGCCGTTCTGCTTGACCGGCGTCAGATCCGTGGAGATGGTTGACTCCTCCAGCGAGTCCTCGGAGTAGTCCTCATCCAGTTGCTGCTGCTGCTTGGACGTGGCCACATTCATGTTGGATGCCGCCGGCGAGGCCTCGCCGCTGGACGTGTGCTGGGAGCCCGACGAGCTGCTCGAGCTAATGGAATGTGGATTCAGCATGTGGCACACGGCCTTGTGCTTCTCCACCGAGTTAAGCAGACGCTTGCCGCGCGCACCCTCGCCGCTTGCCTTGGCCGATGGACCCGGATAGATGGTCACCGGATGTTCGTTCAGCATGGGCTCCGGCAGCTTGGCCAGATTGCCACGTAGCACGGCATTGTGCACGGCGCTTATGTCAATGCCCAGAGCATTGCGCTCCCCATTGCAGCTGCCGGTGCGAGCGGCGGCGGCGGCCAGGCCGCTGGAGGAGTTGCACGTGGAGGTGGCGCCCAAATTGGAGGCACGTGCACCGCAGCAGGGCAGACTCGAGTAGTTCGAGTTGGTGGCTGGCGTTGAGTTGGCGCTGCGTGCCTTGGGCTGAGGTAAAGGTGCATTAATTGATTTATCACAGGCTACATACTCTCCATATCAATATTGAGTTATTCAGGTGTTCAGTTGTGTGTGTGTGTGTGTGTGTGTGTGTGTGTGTGTGTCTCGACTCACCAGCGTCGTCTGTATGAGTGGCGTCGTCGCTTCCTGACTGTGCTCCGCCTCCGATAATTTGGTTAGATTCTCAGCCGTGCCGTCAACCTCATTGAAACTGCCTTCGGGCACGGTATCCGTGCTCGGCGTTTGGGGCACATCCTCCGAGTCCTTTTTGGACATGCTGCATCAAAATACATGAAAATACCATTCACATTTATTTTGCAATCTGCCGAGTTTATTAACAGGTGCTTGAAAGTAGCGGAGGCTATTTACTTTTTAATGGGATCTCTCAATTAAAATTAAAGCTTGGCTTGGATCATATTTCAAATATACATATAACATTTTTTAGTTCCTTGTAAGCTTAGATAATAATCTTGTCTTCAATTTGGGTAATATTTGATATGGATATGGCTTAAAAGCCACGACAATTTCTATTTTTTTGCTTCACGGTTCGAACCAACGACTTTTCTTTAGATTCGTTCCATTCATTTTTCACATTCATTGAACCCAAATTGTGTTAAAAGCCTTGGTTCTTCATATTTTAAACAACATTTGATGGGTTTTCAGCCTTGGTAATTAGACAATATATATTTTACATGAGGAGATCATATCATAAGCATAATATGATATCTATTGTTTATTTCAGACAGGTTTACCCAACATATTTTTAAATTTCCCTTTGCTAAAAAGTACTCAGGGAAATTATGATATCGTATATATTATGATATCGTATATACTTCATGCAGTCTTTGGTATTTTAATTTCCCTTTTTTTTATAAGGAAATAAAAAAAGGGTAAAGGGTATTTCGTGGAAGGATAAAGGGTATTGCGTGGAGTCGACTCTTAACCGTAAAAGATTTGGTATCTAAAGTTGAAATGGAAATAGAACTCACTTCTTGCGACTGAGACTCATGTAGCCATCGTCCTCGGATTGGTTCTCGCCGCTGTTGCAGTGCAGGGCCGCCGGCTTGGTGGCCGCCTCCTCGAACTCCGATATGATATCGTCGAGCACTTTGATGGGCTCGGGTATGTCATCCAGGGAGATGGGCTCCAGTGACTGCGGCTGCAGTGGCTCGCTGCGAGAATCGAAATGAAAATCTAATTAGGCTACGTTGAGGGGTTAACTGTAACATTGCCTGCTGGCACAATCTCCCCCCTAGCCCCTTGCTCGCTATCTCTCTCTCTCTCTCTCTCTCTCTTGGCCACAATTTGAATTTAATTTCATTTAGAGCTTGCGACATACTTTTGCTTTTGTTGGTCGTTGTCCGCATCCAGCGCATCCAGAGCTGCGGGCCCTAACTCGGACCGAACATCATTGGCCGACATGTTGTTAGCTGCAGTCGCTGCAGCTGCCGCTGCCGCTGCCTCTGCCGAAGTCGCCGCCTCTGCCTCCGCCTCTGTCTCTGTATCCGCCTCCAGTTCGAGCGCCTCCACAGAATCGCGTGCGCCACACGATTCAGGTGTTGTCTCCATTATGCGATTTTCATTGAAACCAACTGCAACTTTATTTTGAACGTATGTTATTTTTTTTTTTTTGTTGCTTTTCTTCTGTTTTGTTGATTATGAAAATGTAATCAATGCGCCCACAGTTGCTGCTGCTGCTGCTGCTGTTGCTGCCTCAGTCGCAGTCGCTGTCGCTGTCGACGTCGCTGCTGCTGCTCGCCTTTGTTGTCGGCAGTTTCAATTTTCATCTATGCAATGTGTGAAAGTGATTGGCGTTTTTTTCAGGTCATTAAATTCGTCATCCAAATGCTGCTGCGAGTGGGCGGTGGGCGGTAGGCGGTAGGGGGGCGGGAGGTGGAAAAAACGGGTGGGAAACATGAGATTTTCGCTTAAATAATCAAACTTGTAATTTCTCTGGCTCCAGTTGTAAGCCGCTTAAGTCTGTGCGTGTGTGTGTGTGTGTGTGTGTGCGTTTTGCTATTCAATAAATATTTAACATTGATTCGATTTGCGTAACATTCCAATCAGACGTGCTTAGCATTAACGATTCGGGTTGAGAACGAACGGATATTAGTTTTTACGCTCGATTAAATGGGCGATTGTTTAGGATAATTAAATGTGCTTACAAGGCTCGACAGTCATAAAAAAGTTATTCCAATTAATGTACGTATATACATATGAGAGACTTGCAAGTACAGTGAAAGCTCGGTGAAGCGAACAGCTCAGCTTATAGTTGCTTTGTGCCAAGTTTAATGTCTGCCAATTCACAGAAAATGAAATCACTTTTACCAAAAACGAAATATGTCAATTTTCAAAAACTTAACTGGCAAATTTGTATAGAAACAATTGGGGTTTTGGGAACTGACACGACAGTTTTCTCCCAAAGATAAGCTCTGCAATTACCAAAAGCTAGCGGAATGGATGATTAGCACATTTATCAAGACCCCATTTTAGCCAAATGCAATATTAGTATTTCCAGTCGGGTTAATAGAACCAAATACAGTGAAAACTCGCTTGAGCGAACGGAGAGCGACGGGTAATATTTGTCCGCCAAATAGAGGTGGAAAGAGTTTCGTTTGATTCATTATAGAGGGGTGTCCGCCTAATAGAGGTGTCGATTATAAGCGATTTCCACTGTATATACATCCCTTTTAGAGTATTTCTTTATATTAATTGTTTTTGCGGCAAGGGTTTCAAAATATAAAATATATACTTGAATGAAAGATAATATAACTTTATATAACTTGAATTTCTCGTTAAATGCATTTCGACTGCATTCAAAGTCGAAAAACAACCTATTTCATTAAAGAATATTAAAAGAAAATCTTGAAATTGGTAGTTTTTCAAAGTTTAGAATTTCAAAAACAACTTTTTTTTATTGTTCTCTAAACAAGATTAAGTTTCTAAATTTGGCTTAGCACAAGATATTTTGAGATTAAATTTTGATTTACCATCAACATACGTAGAACTAAGTTGAAAAATAAGGAATGTTTGCGATGTTTTTTTTAGTTTTTTGAAATGTTTATCAATTCAAGCAGGTTTAAGTAATGGGAACAAAGCGCCTGCAAGCGCAGATGCTCGCCCTTAAGAATTTTCCCAATAGAAACAATAGAAAACGAAGTTTTTGTTTCATTGAAAAACCCAACGAATTTTTGCAAAATGTTTTTTTTTTTTGTTTTTCACAACTTTCTTAAAATTCTCTTCATACATTTTTCACATGCGAAAACCTGGGAAACCATCTCTGAAAAGCCAATTAAAATTTGTTGGTTCGTCCAAACAAATTTGTGCATTGATTTTTCACGTAGAGTCTTTGCCCCATTGGAGTCGGAGGTGTGAAAATGGGAAACTGTTCGGCGCTAGTGAGGGAAAACTATTTTCGCAGCTTGCTCCGACGAACCTCTTTTTCACCTCCCCCCACCCCGCACCCCCATCCCTTACCCTACTGGTACAATTTACTCTTAACTCCTTCGCTTGCGTTTCCTATCTTCATTCATATTTTCTATACACTTTGTTGAGAGGAGTTTTGTATGTGTGGGGCTCAGGCGCACTCACACTCACACTCACACACACACTAACACACACACAAGCACACGCACACGCAGCGACAGATTAGCCTGGCCGCCTTCCGCCCACAGCAATACATACATACATATAAAATATATTTTATATTCCGCTATACATAAACAACTCATGCACACACACACACACACATCTACACGCACACGCACACGCAATCACGCTGCTTTTGTCTTTGTGCAAAAATAAAAACTTTTGCGTTGGCTGCCCCAAAAACGCATTTCAACGGATGCAGCAACAAAGTTAAATAAAAAAAAACCGAAAAGTTTGCCATTTTTAAGTTTCTAATACGGCAAAATTTCATTTCCGCTCTTATCGGTAACTGTCCATTAAGCCAGTTTCAATTCGAATTTCAAACTTCAGCTGCAGCCACCCACACACACACACACCCACAGACAGCCCAAAGCTCCAACTTTGTCTAACTGTAAAATATACTGCGGCGACGTTGGCGTCGCTGCCTTTGCCTCTTGCCTTTTGCTTTACTGAATGAAGTTGCCTGGCGTCGACGTCGTCGCAGGGAGTCTGGCATCGATTTTTTCATATGCAGACGCACACACACTCCAGCCCACACACACACACACTCACACAGTTGGCTTTAGCATTTGGTTTGTTTTTTTTTATTTTTCGCTGGCATCGCATAATAATTACAGTTAAAAGCTTTTACTGCCAAAAGGTCAAATCAAAAATCTTCCAATTGGAAATGTTGCTAAATATAGCAAATATGATGAGCCCGTGTGCGCCAGAGCGAGATAGACTACAAGCCTAATGCTGCTGTTTGTAATGACAGACCTAGCGGCGGCGGCGGCAGCGACGTCGGCGACGGCAGCGGCTTTTGAGACGATGACAAAAACAGACGGCAACTTCCGAGAACAAGAGAATTCTATTCGCATTTTGCAATTTGCTTATTACATACTGACACACACACACACACACACACACACACATGTGGACACAGACACAAACACCTATACATGTGCAGACGTGGGCTTTTGTTGTTTGTTCCGCTCGTTTGGCAAACGAATTCAGTAAATTGTTGACTATTTTTGCAATATTTAATTCGATCAATTTCGAATTTGAATTTCAAACACAGCACAGACCGCAGACCGCACTCACACATACCTATTGAAATTTACAAAAATATTGCAACGCAAACGACGCGTAACCAACAGCACATACACGTCCGTTCGCTTCGTACACCGAAACACGACTGAGCCGCAGAGAGAAGCCAATTGGACACTATACTGTTACTGTATCTGGTGGATGTTATTCGCTTGTGCTTGTAGTTGTTGCTGTTGTTTATCCCTCTACAGCTCCACGCAAAGAGAGCAGGTAAAGAGCAGACTTTAATAGGCTGGCATTGCCTGGTGTGGGTGCACGATCCAATGATCTGCCATAAATCACTCTCTTCACATGCCCATGCGTTTGCTCTCTCTGCTATGATAGTCCTGCTGCTATTACATTTTAGCTGTAAATGAAATTTAATATGTGCATACTTTATAACTTTTCATTTTCTAATAACTAATTAATAGAGGGTTAGAACTAGATTTACTTGCTAGACTCGGGCAGCCATACAAAAGCAGAGAGAGTGCAATATAAAAGAGAACGCGCGCATTGATGTGGGAGGTTGAGCTGCATTTATGCTCTCTCCCTCTATCTCTCTCACTCGCTCGCTGCCACCCCACAGCGAGCTGCTGCTGTTGTTGTTTTTGTTTGCCAAACGCCGCATGTCGCTCATTTGTTGTAATCATTAACATTGATTGGCATTGTGTGCTTTGCTTTGTGATTTTGCACATGGCCACGCGGCACGTTTACGCACAAGAACGCTGCAACAAAAACAACAAACGACAAAACGCAACCCCCGGTTGCAGTTGTCAATGCGGCAACTACAGCTGTTACGGACTTAACAGAATAGTGTTGCTCAATTTAGCTAGGCTCGGCATGTTAGCTGGCAAAACAGTTGTTTTTGTTTTTTTGTTTAGAATAAAGCTGTTGTGATTAAATGCTTAAAATGTGTTTGAGCCTTCATTTTAAACAGATGTGGAATTATGTTAACATTGTAGCTTTTTTTTGTCGACAATTCAGCACAAAAACCTGGGGTGTAGCTAACATTGTGACGTTAAGGCATAACATTAAAAATTCTGTTGGTTTAACAGCGCCGTTAATTTAACGTGCTTAACGCTAACAGCGTCCACTTAACAGCAAGCATGCTAATTGCTCTTAGCTATATTTCTGATTGGAAACAGCTCACAGATTGTATCTCTCCTCTTTGTATCTGCAATAGATGCCCCCTCGCTTTTGTTTCTATTTTTGTTTATGTTTCGAGCACATTCTAAGTGCTCTCTATGTATTTGTTTTTGTTTTTTTTTTTTATATAAACTTAAGTATAATCATTTAGTTGATTTATTTTTGTTGTTTACTGTTATACAATTAATAATCATCAAAATTTCTTTAATGTTGTGTGTGTTTTTAAAACGCTGCCAGCGGCCACAGCGACCTTTGCGATGTTATTGTTGTTGTTGTTGCATTTTTGATCGTTCCACCACATGCTTGTTATTAGCCAGCTGCAGCCCGTTGAGCCCCAAGTTGGAGTCGCTTACAACTTGTCCAAATACTGAGACAGATCGGGCAGACCCTCCTTGAGACCCTTGCGCTTACGGGTGTCCTGGACAATCTGGTAGGGCTTGCTGGATGGCTCGCACGGGTCACCGGGCAGCACCTGCCAATGGTCGAACACGCACTGTGGGAAGGCCTGGCCGCCGGTGTTGGAGCGCAGATCGGCGGTGAAGCCGAACGACTCGTTGACAGGCAGATAAGCCTTGACAACGAACATGGGCGTGCCCACGACCTGGTTCTCCTCGAAGACATGGCCACGACGTCTGTTCAGCACACCGTAGATACCGCCAACGGCGACCTCGGGGCACTGAATCTCGCACAGATAGACGGGCTCCATCAGGCGAGGGCCGGCTGTAATGGCAGCGGCGTACAGGCAACGACGGGTGGTGGGAATGATCTGGCCACCGCCGCGATGGATGGCGTCAGCGTGCAGGGTGACGTCATAGATGTTGAAGCGAACGCCACGCAGATTCTCATCGGCCATGATACCCTCCTTGGAGGCCCACTGGAAGCCAGCGACAACAGAGTCCTTGATTTCGTTGAGGTACTGCACGGACTTGGTGCAGTCGAGGATGAAGTTGGGTCCGGTACCATCGGGGCCGAAGCACCAGATCTTACGGGCCTCAGTCACATCGTAGTCGTATTTCTCGGCCAAATAACGGGCGCGCACCTTGAAATCATCCTTGGAGCTGACCTCACCGTTATCAATATCTTCGGGCAGACCGTCAGGCATGGGCAGAGCCTTCATAAGCAGACGATTGTGCTTGTTGGGAGACTTGGACAAGCACATCTGGTTGGACTCCTCACAGACGGTTTCACGATAGGAGACCACAGGATCGGACTTCTTCAGGGGGATGCAAGCGTGATCCTCCTCCAGATCCTTAAGGCAAATTTCCAAATGCAATTCACCGGCACCGGCAATGATATGCTCACCGGACTCTTCAATGATACATTGCACCATAGGATCGGACTTGGCCAGACGCTTCAGACCCTCCACCAGTTTGGGCAAATCGGCAGGGTTCTTGGGCTCCACAGCGACACGCACCACAGGCGACACGGAGAACTTCATCACCTGGCAATTGGGAAATTGAAAGAGATTTTAGTCAGATTATCTCTTCAGAGATGGAGCTGTTATTCCATTTACCTTCATGTTGTGGGCATCCTTGAAAGTAGTGATGGTACCGGTCTTGACCAGGAACTGATCGACACCGACCAGACCGCAAATGTTACCCGAGGGCACATCCTCAATAGCCTCCACATAGCGACCCATCATCAGGATGGTACGCTGAATGGCCTTCTCATACAGATCCTCCTTCTTGCCGGGTGTGTAGTTGGGGCCCATGATGCGGCACTTCTGGCCGGTGGCCACCTTGCCGGAGAACACACGGCCGAAGGCATAGAAACGTCCCTTATCGGAGGTCGGTACCATCTTGGAGATGTACATCATCAATGGACCATCGGGATCGCAGTTCTTGACAGCTACGGCAGCCTCATCATCATGAGGACCCTCGTACAGCATCTCCATACGGTACTTCTGGGCAACCACGGGCGAGGGCAAATGGATGGCAATCATCTGAAGCAAGGCCTCACCGGCTGGCAGCCAGGTGCGCATCACGGTCTTCAGCAAAGCCTTACCATCCTTGTCCTTATCCTCGTGCTTCAGGGTCACGCCGATCTTCTCCAGCAGCGTGTTGATCTCCTCCTTCTTGTAGTTCATGATGGCATCGAACACCTTGTAGATGGGATCCAGAATGTACATGCAGAAGGAGCGCTTGTTGTCCACCTCCTTTTGCTTCTGCCATTTCTTGGTCTTGGCATTGAAGAAGTTCTCACCCCACAGACTGCAAGAACATAGAATAGAAATTGAGTTTGCAAGTTTCTTTTTTAAATATTTTTAACGTTTACAATTTTAGACCTGCTTCACAGTTACTCTATACTCTCTATAATATTCTATTTTTTTTATTTCAGATATAACCATTTGGCATTTCTCTAAATATCCGAGTATTTTAGGTAAGTGCAACTAATAACAATTTTTTCTTCTTCAGAGTTTTAATATTTTCTTAACTATTGTTAATATTGTTCTTTGCATGTATTTCCTATTTAAATTTAGCATATACATATATTTATTTTCAATTTGTTCTAGTATTGATGTGTTTTTTGGCCCTCCTTTAAAATAACTTATCTCTCAGATTTCAAATTTTGGTTATTTATTGACAATATTCCTATATAAATTTGGCCCGCAAATTGATTTAAATTGTTGCTTGTTTACATAAGTCTCAGTTTCTTTGTTCTTTAGCAAAATATCAGTTTTCAAATAGTCTTTAGACTTTCATTGTTATGCGATACCATTTCTTGGGTAAAGATCAACACAGGCCCTAACAGAAATGATGCAAGACAACAATGTGTTGCCATGCGCGAGTAATATAAATAGATCATTTTCCAAATTCCAATTAAAAAAAAACATTGATAGGGTAAAAATACTCCGTAATATTCTCCGACTCTTTAAATAGTTATTTCTAATAATGCTGGAGAAAAAGTAAATTAATCCAAAATATAAACATGGTAAACATATAGATAACAGTTATCAGAATATATATCTATAAAATTATTTTGGGTAAATTTGTCGAGTCGCTGCCTTAGCAAATGCACCGTTGGAACATTAGGAAAGCGGTTCCGGTGCAGCGTTTCAGCCGCGTCTTCAGTTTTAATCTGCTTTTATTATTGTTGCACTTGTGGCGCCGTCAGCACGCGCGGTTCTATCGAAGCTGCCGCCCTTTGAAGGGGAGGCAGAGATCAAAAGAAGTCGCACGCTCAGCGTCACACGTTTTGTGCTAAAAGCGAGCAAATGGGTTGCAGATATGTTTATACGCGAGGATTCTTACCGGTTCATTAGCTTGACAACATCAATCTTGAACTTCTCGGAGTACATCTCGGAGAACTGCTTGAGGGTGAAGGCCCAGCCGTGCAGGCCGGAACCGAAACCGACGGAACCCTTGCTGGGATCCACACGCACCTCACCCATTGGACCGCCATCGTCGTTGTAGGTGGCAATGATGACGTTCACGTTCTCCACAATACGCTGGAAAGTCTGATAGAGCTCCTCAGCGTCCAATTGCAGCTCCAGCAGAGCGCGATCCATCTTGTTCATGAACAGAATGGGCTTGATACGCTCGGCAATAGCCTGACGCAGCACAGTTTCCGTTTGCACGCACACACCGGAAACGCAATCCACGACAACGAGGGCACCGTCGGTGACACGGAGGGCGGCGGTCACCTCAGAGGAGAAATCAACGTGACCGGGTGAATCGATCAGATTGATCAAGAAACCCTTGCACTCCTTTTCACGCTGATCGGCTTGCGTGATGAAGACCAGATCCTTGTCCTCGACCTCAAAGTACATGGAGATGGCACTGAAGCAATACAAAATGAGAAATATTAGCTTTTGAGGGCGTGGTTAGCTGGTGATTAAACGCCTTACGTTGACTTGATGGTAATGCAACGTTCCTGCTCATCCTTGCGCGTATCGGTGAAACGCGTCTCGCCAGCCTTGGCGCCGGCAATGATACCAGCCTTGGACACAAGCGAATCGGTCAAGGTGGATTTGCCATGATCGACGTGAGCGATGACGGACATGTTGCGTATATTACGCTTCTTGTCCATCAGGCCACGGATTTCGTCGACGGTGAAGTTGACCTATAAACGACAGCATGAAAAGAGAAAGTCATGAGAAAACTTGGATAAACTGCATGAAAATCAACTGTAAGCCGTGAGAGTAGCTGAGCTGCGATTAAAAATGGCGTTTGCTGCCAATACACATACATACGAATGCAAACACACACATTGAGCTCAGGCGATGTGATATTTTGTGAGGTTAGAATAGAACCAAAAACCACTTCGCTGGCAAAACTTGTACAAGACAGCTCTTATATATATATATAATCACTCACACTTGCATTGAGCAAACATCTGGCCACATTTTAGGACCGTTCTATTTTTTCTGTAATAGTTGCATACGTCATTGTGACGGCCCCTTGAGCTATTTTCTTTGTCTTGCATTTCACCATTGCCTCACTCACACACACACACACACACATTCACAAGTAGACTGTGTCACGTCTGCAGTTTTTTTGCGCATCATTTTATGCAGTTGTCTGCTACACACACAAACAAAATTACGATGCACTTGACTGCGGCGTTTAATTCGCCTGCATTTGCTGCAATTATTTGGTATTATTGGCACCTACCATTTTGGATGTTTATTGATTTGCTTGGACCAACTTTAAAAACACTACACGCCTGCACTGGCGTATCGACAGGAAAGAACGGGCAACGTCGCTGTGCTAGAGACGGAACGGCCAGCTAATGTGCTATCGATAGTAACACTCGATGTTCGGCTTCTTGCGGCTATCGTTGTTGTTGCGTACACTATCGATATAAACGATTCACTCAGTGCGACCGTATGCGAAGAAAATGTGCTTGTGGCTCGCGCGCAATTAGAATGAAAATTAAAAAACTTATGAAAATGTTTGACTTGTGGAAATTTGTGTATACTGTATTCGACTCGAAAAGATTGCTTTTCCATTGAATTTTCCATTGAAAAGGGGTTCGGGTGAGTGTGTTTTGTTTGATTATTTGATTATGGCAGGCTTATGTCCGCTGAAAATATAGTTGATTTGCACATACATATGTACACACATACATACATGCATATATGCATGTGTTTGTAAATGCATTCACTTCTACGTGCAATATGTAAATGCATATGTATGTGTTAACATACAATTTTTTTGTAATGAGAACAATTAACTCTTGTTTACGATTTATAGATATTGATCTAGCACATTTACTACGGTATAAACAATTTTCCAGCCTAATTGCTCAATTTGTCTGCGCCTTTAATCGCTTTTCCCCAAATTGTTTGCCAGGCGTGAAGGGCATTTTCTGCCCCACCCACGCTCATAGAAAAAATACTTGTTGAGTCATTATTGACTATTGTTTGGCTGTTAACAATTATAACTTGATTATAAAACAAGAATTGCTCGCATTAAGATATTATTTGACCTCCTTTGCGGCTGTTTAGCAACATTTTAAGATGTTGCTCAGCTTATACTCACCGCAGTGACTGCAAAACTGTCGCAAACCAGTTCAAACGTGTTCGTGACAAGCCTGCATGAGCTGCAGCCCATTTTCACTCAAACCGGTTGCAGCAACATTGCTGCCATTCACAACTACAGTCTTCGGCTCGTTGCAACGCGACACGTTGCAGCAACAATGTTGTCGCAACATCATTGGCTGTGGTGCCTGCTGCCAGTTCGGGCACATCCGACGCGCCGGCCGAACAGTTTTCAAGTGATTTTCTGTGCGTACGGTTTGTGCTAGCGGTAAAACGAAAGCTCCGATTAACTGAAAGGCACACACACACGTGCGTATATTGCTGTTGTGCGAAGTGTGTCTGTGTGTGTTGCATTTTAAGGATGCGGCAGTGCATAATAATATAATAATTCATTAGAAATTTTATATAAAAATGATAAAATAGAAATATACTAAAATAGCTTGTGCGAATATTCCAATTGGATGCCAGCAGAATTAACCGATGGAATGTTAAAAAATTATAAAAGAGAATAGTGAAGATCAGTTTTGCCGATTGTGAAAGAGAAAATCTTAAGAGCGTGTTTAAAGGGAAATTCTATTAAAAAAGGAAGTTTGGATATTTTTAGATCGCATTGATTGGGAATTTCAGTAATATTAGATTTTTATGGAAGATTTGCAAAGCGCATTCAATTAATAGAAAAACATTTTAACTTTAACTTAATAATTTTTTAAACAATATAAAAATGTGAGCTTGAATCAAATTTTTATTTACTATAAATAAATAAAAATTTTATATCACTTAAAATAAATAATAAACCAAATATATATATCAATTTGCATTAAAATCTAATGCAAGGAACTGATTTTTAAATTGAATCAAAAACAACTTTAATATAAATAATTTGAAAATAAAAAAGAAAATAAAAATATTATAAATAGGATTAAAAGAGAAATGTAGTTTGAATTCCTTTGACAAAATGTAATGTGTGGCCAGTAAATCCAAAGAGAAAATTTCCCTACAAGAGCATTAGCTGAAGGCTTTTAATTATCCGATCCAATTGGAATTTTAGCACAAGCTAGCCAAATAAAAGGACAATCCCATAAAAGACGAGAATAATTACATTTGAAAAGCAATTTTAATTTTTAAAGCGCATAAAACAAACTGATTTATCAGCTGCAGAAAATTGCATACCTTAAAAAGTTTCGTGCCACCTTTTCCCTTTGATCTGGAACCAACAATAAAGCATAAACAATAAAAAATAATTACGATAAATTCAACAAAATGAAAATGGGATAAGTCCCGCTACGACCGTCGCGCCGTTGATCGCATCGTCCAACTTTTGTCGCGTTTCTTATTAGAAAATCCTTTTTGCGCGTTCGCTTCGCTTCGCGCTTGCAGCAGCCAAACAAGAAGAAGCTGAAAAGTAGTAGCGGAAGAAGAAGAAGCAGAAGCAGAACAACAACAAAAAATTGCACGTTTTTAAAAGTTTTTTACGCTGTGCGTCCTTTTATTTTTTGTATACGTGTCCTGCGCTGCAAACAAAGTAAAAGTTAGAGCGAAAGTTGTGTGGAGAGTGCAGCAAAAATAAAGCAACAACAATCGGAACAATAACAACAACAACAACAACTACAACGGGAACAACAACTGCACGGCGCACAAGTTTAATTCGATTTTAGTGTGTAACAATCAGTGCGAAAAGCGTCAGGCAGCGGCAGCGGCAGCGCAGCAGCTGAGCAGCAACTACAACAACAACAACAACAAAAACCACAAACAACAAAAGCGCAGCGTGCAAAATAATACAAAAAAAAAAAAAAAAAATTGCAGCGTCGCCGACGCTACCTTTGCACATACATGTGTGCGTGCATGTGTCATGTAAATGCGTGTGTGTTGGTGTAGGAGTGAGCGGAAGAACAGTAAAAGTGGATTAGCAGCAGCAACAGCAGACGCCATTGCCGCCGGCAGCGCAGTTAGTGTTAAATTTTGTGCTGCGACTGCGACTCCGACAGCGACTGAGACGCTCTTTTGGATTTAATGCGAAGCGCTTAGCGTGTTAGTCTTTCAACTCGTGACTGTTGTAAGTAGTTGCCCGGCTTTTGGCCTCTTTTGTACTCTTTTGTTCTCTTCGTACTTTTTTCGTTGTTGTTGTTGTTTTCTTTGCTTAATTGTAATTAATTTTAAGTTAAGAGCGCTGTGGTTCCTGCTGAGATTTTTATTTAATAGCTTCATTGGAATTCTATTTAAGCGTCGCTGTGTCTAGTGCAGCAACTTGATTTGTGTGCGCTTTTGTGTGTGTGTGTGTGTGTGTGAGAGCGAGAGAGAAAAAGAAAGACAGAGAGAGTATTGAATTTTAAAAGAATTTATGAGTTTACTTTGTATGTATGTGTGTAAGTTTTGTAGTATTTATAAATTAAGCAAATGGAAACCTTAAGGGAATTTTTAATCAAAAGTTCTGTTAAGGGACATTTTTTGCTGGACTTACTATTCAATTTTTTGGCATTTTGTTAAGCACGATATTTACCTCAAAAAGACTATAAAAATAGATTAATGCCAAATAGGCAAGAGATTACATTTTTTAGCCTAGGAATGTTTATTCTTAGCAGTTTTTCACTTAAACACTTTTTCTGCTCACTGACTGATTGATTGCTTGATTGATTGATTGATTGATTGATGTACAATACATAGCCTAAACTGTACGAGCTAGGATACCAAACTTTTCATGAAATGAAAATCAAGTCTAGGTCATGAAAAACTCCGCTTGTAAGTTTTAAAAAATTGGAAAGTTCAAGCTGTTATTTTTAAACTCATTCTGGGTGGAAGATGGGAATTTAAGGCCGCATGCACGATAGCTAGAACAGTTGTACACATAGGTAAAGTTCTATCTATACTGTCAAATTTAGTTTGAAAAATGAACCCAATCTGTTCTAAGTAAGCTAAAATATATGGTACATATATTTCGAGTCAAGGAAAATATCCTTAAGCGCCGTTCTACGCCGTTCAATACAAGTTGACATTTTTGTGTGTTAATCTGAAGCTTAGCAAAGAAATGCCTCGACAAGCTAAACATAGGAAGAAACATTAATGAACAACCGCAGGACGACGCGTCGCAATCAGTTCCAATTGACAGAGACGATGTTCGGTTTTACCTTTGCAAATGTAACACGGCAGAGCAGCACTTTGCACAATGAGAAAAGATGCGGGAGAGGGGCGAAATGACAGTTTGCGAAATGCGCTAAAAGGGGGTAGGGCAACTACAACGAAAGGTCCTTGCACACAAAAACACAGACACACACACACACAGACGCACACAGATCTGTGACAGTCTGAAGCAAAATGACATTCCCACATTGTGTGCGCTTCCTTCAACTTCCTGGCGGCCAGTCCTTGTCTGGCACGTCTGCCAGTGTGACCGTCTGGTAGTCGTTGACTTTTGAATATTTATCCCACACTGTTCACAAACTGAAAGAGAGTATATGGGCGCATATTTAGGAAAAAGACGTGGCATGTTCAAAATTTAAAAAAATATTAAGTTATTTTCTTTTATTAGAAAGGATAAGCTACTTAAACTATTTTGTTTCAAAGTATTGCTAGCCTTTTTTTGTGAGAGTTCTCTTAAAAGATTAATCTAAATAATCTCATTATTGACTTAAGCAAAAAAACTGGAAGAATAGTATTAAAATCAGTCAAAGAATCAATACATGGACGAAAATAAATTGAAATCTTTCCCATTTTTGTTGCTATAGATACAGTAAAATCTCCCTTGGGTGGACAGCGAATGTCGGGTAATTACCCGATTCCGTTCAAGAAGAGTGTCCGCCCAATAGAGGGAATGGGTGGCCTAATTCATAATGGCTTAGGAGATAAGGTTCGCCCAATGGGGATGTCCGCCTAAAAATAATAGTGTCCGTTGGGAGCGTCTTCACTGTAGTATGCTCGTGTGTTTTCGGTTTTGATAGAAGCATTGAAATTGTAGAGCATTGCGCAATCGGTAATGCATGACTGCAACATTTTTGTCTCTGTTGGGTTTGCGAATCCGACTTTAAAATTCTTTAATTTTTTATAATTTACTTAAAAAGTCCACACAAACGGGAGACATAATGCGTCTATTGTGTGCGGAAATTTTTATAAAAGAATTCTGTCAACTTTTGCGTGTCTGCGACGTGTGTGTGCCTCAGATTAGCTGCCTTTATTATTAAGCTGTGTGTACAACAGCGTGCGGTAGGATGCGGGGGAGGTTCGACTTTACAGTACTCATACTTTATGACGATTTCGATTGGTCTCAAGCAGCTGCCATATTTATGCGTTTATTGGGGTCAAAACGTTTGTTTTCTCAGCTCTTGAGCGGGTAACAATTTTTGTTGCTGTAAAAAGTTCAAAATAAACAAACTCTTATTTCCAAAATCGTAAAGATCTTTAAGTGCGTGTATAAAGCTTTTAGGTGTTTCGAAGTGCTACAATACGGTTGGATAGCTTAAGGTAGTTGTTATTGTCTTCGGGGGGTTTTTTTTTTAATATGTGCTAAACGGAACAACTTAACAACACTTGCCTAGAAAGCTTTTCGCATCCGCAAAGTGTTTTTCGAAAGGCGTTAAATGAAAGCTTTCATCTGATCAATGTTTTCCCGTAAAGTTGACTTTTGAGAATCACTTAGAGAGGCTGCTCCGCTCATAAAACTAGTTAAATGTACAGTTATTGAGTTGGTTAGTTCGCTGCAAGTAATCCCCGTTAGGTTAGGTTTAGGTATTCTCATATTAGATCTCAAAAATCAATTGATTTTCAAGCTGCTTCATTATTTTGCCAAGAGCTGGCGTTTTCGTTAGTCCATCGTCTCTGCCACTTCTATGGAAGTCATTAGAAGATTATCGTCTCATAGACACCCACTTACCACATTTGAAATGTTTTTGGGACTCCGTTTCAAGTGCTTAACGACTTACAAAACTTGTGCTTTGTTTATATTTTATTATATATTGGGAGCTGAGCAAAATGTATACCTAGTCCTTAAAATGTTGGAAAGAAATAGAAAGATATGCTATTTCTAAATTAAATTGTGTTCAAGCGCAAAGCAGCTCTTACATTTTTATAACAATTATCTAGTTGTTGAATATATCCTTTTAAAAATGATCTAGTTGATCTTCATTTGCATGCATAAATATTATATTATTACATATATGATTGTTTTGCCTCGTAAGTTGTCTTAACAACAATTATATTAAACTTATAAATATAAAATCTCTCCTATGCTCTACTGATATCTTATCTAGTGGATAATTAAGTTGATCTCTTCTTCTATGAGGCACATAAAATATGAACAAAATGTATATTAGATCATTTATTTATAGCCCTAAAGTCAAAATTTGTCAGACATAAATTTGATTATGTAATTCTATGATATGTAAATTCCAAAGCATATTTTTCATATTTATATTTGACTTATTTGAATAGATATTCCAAGCATTTAATATTCATAGATTCCTCAAATGCATTGTAGCATCACAATTTTTAGCACACTCCAATGATTTCTCTCAGTGCATGCCGAAATACTTCAATGATATTCGATGAAATCGAAACGTTTTGCAACGATGATGACGGCAATGCATTGGGCTGCGTCTCAGCATCTCAGCATCTTAGCATCTCTCTGCGCTCACAGTCTTGGCAGCCGCCCCCCTGTTACCTGCAGCTTCCCCCTCGTCATCACTTCTACCCTGCCAACTTCAGGCAGAGCTCATCGCTCTTTGCGTTGACATGAGCGACAACTTGGACGTCGTCGTCGGCTCCATTTGAAACTTATTGCTCGCTGGGGCTGTCAGCAGACAACGTGGTTGAGACATGGGCATGGGCAATGGGTTACCCACAGTTTCTGGTATTTTTCTCCATATAAAAAAGATGACTGCAAATTCGATTTGACGTCATGTTTGCCAGAAGAAGTCATAACAGGGCCACAAGTTTCGTGTCGACCTCATTTATGGGATTTTCGACTGCTACTCGTTAACGAATAACACCAAAGGCGTATGCACTTTTATGACCAAGTATTATGGGTGTATTATAACTAGATTGGGTATGTCTCAATCCCTATCTCTTTCAAGCTCTCGGTCTCCCTGTCTACCTGTGCGTGCGGCCCAATGGAGCGTTGCATTTTTCGCTGACCGCGTCGCAGTTGTTGCACCTTCCGCTCTGAGCCGTTACTAATGACAGGCAAACACTGCTGCCACGCCCCTGCAATAAGACTTACAACAATTTATTGAAATGTTAATGAGCAGCGCATCGAACGAGAGGGGCGTTCAAACAGTTTGAAAAGCCGTCAAATTAATATGGCAGTCGATAGTTCCCAGAGAATGGAAGATATTTATAGTTTGAGGTATGAAAGCTCTTAAAATAACTCAAATATATTGCAATTTTTTGGTAATAGCATGAGTTTAATAGAACAAATGACTTTAATTAGCACACTAAATTAAGCTCTCTAGTTCGACTGCAACTTTATTGTCAAACGTATTCTGTAAATTAAAACGATTTAGTTTCAAATGTGAAGGAGAAGAAATAGCTCAACGATTTGGGTAACAATGTTCCTTTTAGGAAAGTTTCACATCAATTATGAAAATTGAAGCTATAAATTTAAAATTGTCTTCTTCTTTTAATGTTTATTGTATTGAAACAAATATAGCATAAAATTGTCTGAAAATAAAAAAAGCAATATCTATATTAAAATTACCGACATTTAAGGAACAATATTTGTATATTCTATAAACAATATTATAGTATATGTTGGCTTTTGGTTAAGCAGTTGATTAAGAGGTTTACTAACAACATTTTACAACCATTTAGTTAAAGCCCTTAAACCAATTTTTTTTAACTTAAATTGTGTTCGTGCCGCCCTCGCAGCGTGTTTGTTTCGCCCAAAACCTGCGGGAAAACTATTCAAAAGTATTTTGTGCTGGTTTCGTGCCATAAAACTGGGCATCAATGTTTTCCCGTAAAGTTGACTTTTGAGAATCACTTAGAGAGGCTGCTCCGCTCATAAAACTAGTTAAATGTACAGTTATTGAGTTGGTTAGTTCGCTGCAAGTAATCCCCGTTAGGTTAGGTTTAGGTATTCTCATATTAGATCTCAAAAATCAATTGATTTTCAAGCTGCTTCATTATTTTGCCAAGAGCTGGCGTTTTCGTTAGTCCATCGTCTCTGCCACTTCTATGGAAGTCATTAGAAGATTATCGTCTCATAGACACCCACTTACCACATTTGAAATGTTTTTGGGACTCCGTTTCAAGTGCTTAATGCGCACTCCTAATGATTTTTTGGCGCTCTTTTGCACCACTTCTGATTTCAAGTAATAATTTGATTGTGTCTCATAAAAGAAATCCCGAATCCAACTCCAGCATAACGAAGTTCTGCGGCCTTAATGCAACTGCTTAACAGACAGCCAGGCAGACCGATCCAGACATAGAAATGAAGTCCTGAAACTAGAACCGGGCAGCCCAGTAAATTATGAGCCGGCATAAAGAAAGTTGTGCGTTGTGTGCGCTATTTCGTTGCTCGGCGGCATTTGCTGAAGTTAAACACTTAAAAGCTGCCACGAAATCAAAGAGCAGCAGCCCTAACAGCAGCCCCAGCAGCCCCAGCAGTACAGGCTGCCCAACAGACGGTTCTAACAACAAAGTGTTAGCCTGCGCGACTAGGTGATATCCTGTAACATGGTCCGAAGTGTCCTTAGAAGCTTCTCGACTTAATGAAACGAATATAAAGCGCTGTGGAAAATAGTTTGCACAAAAACTGAAGAGTTTATAGCTCAAACTTGCAGCTCATAGGAATAAAAATTGGGCTAAAACAAAAGTTTTAGTTTAGCAAAATTTTGTAACTTCAAATTAATAATAATATAATTATTAATTACATTTAGTAATCAAAATAAATTGTATTTTCTATTTATTTTGGCTTTAATTAGAAAAACACTTTTTCAAACCAAAATGGATTCTAATTTGAGAAAAAATGAATTTTTTTATAGTCTGCTATATCCAAATTTTTTGGAAATATAATTATTGCATATTTCATAAATATACAGATTCTATTTTTTAAATAAATTATAAAAATGTAATTTAGATAAATTTAATAATCGAATTTAATTTTATTATTATTATAAAAACCATCCCGGTTCCAGAAATAATTTTATTTGCGACTAATCGTAACTTTATATAGTCTGATATTTTCAAATATTTTAAATGTATTTCATAAAAATACAGATTCTTATTTCTAAATAATTCAAATTTCTAAAAATTGTCATTTCTGCCGACTGAGGAAAATAGATTGCAAAACATGAGAAATTTAAATAAAACGATAAATTAATACAGAATTTGATTGTAACTCCAAAATAGACTCTCCAATTGGAAAAGCGTAAATAGCAGAGCTTAGACAACTGTGTTATACCCTTTTTGTGCACATTTTAGTTGCGTACAGAGTATACAAATTTAAGTGATTCCGCGAGACGCCGCTCGCTCGCTGGCAAAGTTTCGCTTAAGTTGTCTGGGCAGCCAAGTGGCGGATGTGTTGTGTGTGTGGTGCTGGTGGTGATTGGGGGTAGGGTGGAACTGCTAGAGGTACCTGCTGCTTCCCTCCGTTCAGCTCAGCTCAGCCCTGGCCTGACACATATTCAGTCCGACTGGCAACTGGCACTCGGCAGTCGTCATTGCGCTTGGAAATCTTCTGTAACGAGTGAAAATTAAAATAAAAAGCGTTAACAGCCACGAAACTTTGCCTACTCATTTCTTTCTTTCATGCTTTATTGCTTTCTCTCCATCTCTCTCTCTCTCTCTTTCTCTGCCTGTGCAGCCCTTTCAGTTCCGCTCCAGTCTGACTCCTGCTCCTTGGCATCTCTCGGGCTCTTCACGCGCTTCAGCCTCTTGGGCAGCATCTCGAAATAAATCTTTGAATGGCTTTAACATGTTTTCAGCGCAAGTTTCGTGCGGCCTTTCGCCTGCCCCCTGTGATTTATACATGCTAAATAATTTATTGGTTTACAAAAAATGTTCATTTCTCTATAATTCTTCTTCTTCTTACAAATGCTTGCAACATTTTTAGTGGCAATAGGCTGTTCTATATAGTTTTTCACTGCGTTTTGGCTGTTATACATATTTTATTTAGAGTCTAAAGTAGGGATTAAATATTAAGTAAAAACATTTCACCACTTAAGGATAATTTTTATTTATGTGTTTGGAATGGTTTGAAAATATAAAAAACTTGATTTGTGATGTTGTAGCTTAAAATGTTGTAGAACAATTTCAATTACAACACATTTTAGCTCAAATATTTAAATACAGAATATTCGACAAACCTATAACATTTTAAATATAGTACATGAATAGGTTTTGCATATTTGGTATTGACATATTGGGTTTTCACAAATTTGAGCGGTTCGCAAATTGATGCATTTATTGTACAAATATTGGGCAGCTTTTTATATTGTTTTTGGTTATAACAATATAACAATATTTTTTTTTTTTTGGTTATAAAAGATATTTAACCGAAGTACAGATTTTTATATTCTCTTTGGTTCTATTTAGTTTTTTAAAATTATTTTTGGTTCTAATAGACACTGAATTCAATTGTTGTTAATAGTATTAACGACTTACAAAACTTGTGCTTTGTTTATATTTTATTATATATTGGGAGCTGAGCAAAATGTATACCTAGTCCTTAAAATGTTGGAAAGAAATAGAAAGATATGCTATTTCTAAATTAAATTGTGTTCAAGCGCAAAGCAGCTCTTACATTTTTATAACAATTATCTAGTTGTTGAATATATCCTTTTAAAAATGATCTAGTTGATCTTCATTTGCATGCATAAATATTATATTATTACATATATGATTGTTTTGCCTCGTAAGTTGTCTTAACAACAATTATATTAAACTTATAAATATAAAATCTCTCCTATGCTCTACTGATATCTTATCTAGTGGATAATTAAGTTGATCTCTTCTTCTATGAGGCACATAAAATATGAACAAAATGTATATTAGATCATTTATTTATAGCCCTAAAGTCAAAATTTGTCAGACATAAATTTGATTATGTAATTCTATGATATGTAAATTCCAAAGCATATTTTTCATATTTATATTTGACTTATTTGAATAGATATTCCAAGCATTTAATATTCATAGATTCCTCAAATGCATTGTAGCATCACAATTTTTAGCACACTCCAATGATTTCTCTCAGTGCATGCCGAAATACTTCAATGATATTCGATGAAATCGAAACGTTTTGCAACGATGATGACGGCAATGCATTGGGCTGCGTCTCAGCATCTTAGCATCTCTCTGCCCTCACAGTCTTGGCAGCCGCCCCCCTGTTACCTGCAGCTTCCCCCTCGTCATCACTTTTACCCTGCCAACTTCAGGCAGAGCTCATCGCTCTTTGCGTTGACATGAGCGACAACTTGGACGTCGTCGTCGGCTCCATTTGAAACTTATTGCTCGCTGGGGCTGTCAGCAGACAACGTGGTTGAGACATGGGCATGGGCAATGGGTTACCCACAGTTTCTGGTATTTTTCTCCATATAAAAAAGATGACTGCAAATTCGATTTGACGTCATGTTTGCCAGAAGAAGTCATAACAGGGCCACAAGTTTCGTGTCGACCTCATTTATGGGATTTTCGACTGCTACTCGTTAACGAATAACACCAAAGGCGTATGCACTTTTATGACCAAGTATTATGGGTGTATTATAACTAGATTGGGTATGTCTCAATCCCTATCTCTTTCAAGCTCTCGGTCTCCCTGTCTACCTGTGCGTGCGGCCCAATGGAGCGTTGCATTTTTCGCTGACCGCGTCGCAGTTGTTGCACCTTCTGCTCTGAGCCGTTACTAATGACAGGCAAACACTGCTGCCACGCCCCTGCAATAATACTTACAACAATTTATTGAAATGTTAATAAGCAGCGCATTGAACGAGAGGGGCGTTCAAACAGTTTGAAAAGCCGTCAAATTAATATGGCAGTCGATAGTTCCCAGAGAATGGAAGATATTTATAGTTTGAGGTATGAAAGCTCTTAAAATAACTCAAATATATTGCAATTTTTTGGTAATAGCATGAGTTTAATAGAACAAATGACTTTAATTAGCACACTAAATCAAGCTCTCTCGTTCGACTGCAACTTTATTGTCAAACGTATTCTGTAAATTTAAACAAATAAGTTTCAAATGTGAAGGAGAAGAAATAGCTAAACGATTTGGGTAACAATGTTCCTTTTAGGAAAGTTTCACATTAATTATGAAAATTGAAGCTATAAATTTAAAATTCTTCTTTTAATGTTTATTGTATTGAAACAAATATAGCATAAAATTGTCTGAAAATAAAAAAAGCAATATCTATATTAAAATTACCGACATTTAAGGAACAATATTTGTATATTCTATAAACAATATTATAGTATATGTTGGCTTTTGGTTAAGCAGTTGATTAAGAGGTTTACTAACAACATTTTACAACCATTTAGTTAAAGCCCTTAAACCAATTTTTTTTAACTTAAATTGTGTTCGTGCCGCCCTCGCAGCGTGTTTGTTTCGCCCAAAACCTGCGGGAAAACTATTCAAAAGTATTTTGTGCTGGTTTCGTGCCATAAAACTGGGCATGGTCTTCAATCAGTTTGAAATCAAAGAGTCGGTAACGAGCTGATTAGCGTGTTAACTGCGCAATTATTATTGGTTATTTTTTTTCCGAATTTGTCTGCCTGCCAAATGCTGTGCGGTGGATGCTGGCGAGCTGCTGATGGCTTGCCAGCCGGATAATGATATATGGCCATCGAAATGTCAAAATTAATAAGCGCTGATGGCTGTTTAATGAGCCGCCGTTAACGCTTGCGACACAAATTGAAACCGCTGTCACAGTGGTTGATCGCTGCGGTGGGTTAAAAGCTAATCCGTGGTGTCAGTTCTGCATAAGTTGGAATTTATCTAGTTGTTCGTGGAAAAACTTGTTGGCAACGAGACCTCACACGTGTCATATTTAACTTATTTTTAATGAATTAACTCATCATTAGATGTGTCTTGAGTGTTGGAGACATAGCGAAAGCTCTCCTTGCGGGCACTCCTCTTAGGCGGACAGCCCTCATGGGCGGACATTTTCTCTTTAACCATTATGAATCATATACATTTCTTGTCTATTACGCGGACACTTCTCTTGAACGGGCGCTGTCCGTCCACGAGATTTTTCAATGTACTGGAATATCAAGTAAAATGTGCAATTAAACGTTTTTTTGGTGTGCTTGGAAATTTAATAAAAATCTTATATTTATTCTACGGGTACTCCAATTCTCCTTTTCCCTCAATCCACTTTGTAAATTGGTAATTATTTATAAATAGTCAGAGTTGTCGCTCGAAAGTTGGAACTTTAAAAATTACTCGTGTTGTGGTTCAAAAAGCGTTTCAATTGATATAAAGTTTATTTATCACAATCTACTTACTGTCGCTACATATATTTCTATAAGGTGATAATAATAAGTGGAGCTTAATTGAGTGGAGTATTTTTTTTTTATATTATGAAAAGAATATTACATATATCGGAAGTTGATATTGAGTCTGTGTATTATTCTACCGTTTGCCGAATTCTATCGCCTCGAGCTGATCCTGCTCCACAAGAACAGTTAAATCGACATGCGAGGGATAATGCATGCCGCCAAGGAGGCGTTTCAAGAAGTTTCGTTTCTTGCGTGGACGTTCAATTGTATCCTGTGAGCTGCTCGGATCGCAGTTCTGATCACAGGATTTCTGTTGTCTACGCAAAAACGGATCCTTAAACAGTCCAAGTTTTTTGAAGAAACCGTTGTCTCTGCTTTCCTGCTGCCCTTCGACAACCACATTTTGAGTAGTCGGCGCTTTCGGGCTGATCTCCACTTGATAGTTCTCATTCACTAGGCTGCACCCCTGTTCGATCTCCTTAATTTGCAGTTCCTGCGGCGCCCGCAGCCCAGTTCCTTCACGTTTTTCGATTGATTTCAGCTTGCGTGCGGCTATGCGACGATATTCGACTAAATCCTGCTCAGAATTCCGAATGCGCAAGCCTTGTTGGTTTTTAAAACTGGAGACGCTATCAATGCGACTGAGACTTCCGCTGCTGTGGTGCGAAAAATATTCAATTCCTTGCCGATTGCCAGCTCGGTAGCATGAGAGGGCGCTTGAAGGCGATCTTTGATGGTGGCATGCTACGAACCCATCCTCCTGCTATTGAAAATGAAATTGATTAAATGTGCTTTAAGCTTATTTAATGTTATCCGATTCTAATATGAACAAAATACTTTTGAGAAGCTTGCTAATTGCGTAAATTCCGTTTGCAAGCCTTGTTATAAAATGTATAAAAATGTCTTAAATTAATTGCGAAGAAAAATGAAATGCTCGGCTAAATTGATCTGCGTTGCGGGCTTATTAATTGCATTAAATGCTAGAAATATTCTGACAAAGTCAATGCACATATTTTAAAGAAATATCAAAATCAAGGCTATATTATCAAAATAAGGAACTTTGAAAGCGCATAGCCTAAATATTTTGGGCCTTAACCAACAGATTTTTCTAATCATATTTGTATGTTTTAAACCGCAAGGCGGTTAATTAATTAACGGGCTTCATGAGCCACAGATATTGTTGGGTTGGCAGACTCGATTAAAACATGTCTATATCTTCTAAAATGTACTGTACGGTACTGCACTGTGTCAAAGTATTATAGTTTTCTCACCAGACTTATAATTGGCTTAGTCTGACAAAAGGACTGCGGTGCCAAGATACTTAAATTATCCTGGTTCTGATACCAATAGTTGAAGCTCTGCGGAGGATAATCAACCCAAGCCTGCTGCTGAGCCCGAGCCAAGGACACAGCCTGTGGCTGCATCTGGGCCGCGTTGGTAGAGTTGAACGAGTTGTAGGAATTTAAGAAATTGTTTACGGGCTGCGTCTGCGACGGGCCATAATAATGGGATGGCTGTGCTTGCTGCATTTGGGGCGCATAGGCATACGTTGGTTGCATGGAAGATCCTGGTGACACAAATGTTTGCTGCTGCTGTTGTTGTGGATAGAGTGTATTCATGAATTGTGCATTGGGATCAGGCATCGACATGGAATTATTGTAACACCAACTGGGAATGTCTGGCTGCCACATGGTAAACTGTGTAGGAATGATGTGGATAATGGTAAAAGCAATAATTGTTAAAACGATATTTTCAGGCTATAACGGGGGCATTACTCACTTCAGTTGGATTAGATTTTTGAACTGGAGTCCAATATAAACGCCTTAGACTTTTGGTTTATCTTAGAACTTTATGACATTTGATCGAATTCCTTGCTAATGGGGCTTGAAGGGCGCCTGCGTGAGCAGAGAATGGTTTAAATTCGGGCCAAAATTCGTCAAACCCGGAATGGCCCCTTTTGGCGGCTGGGGCGCTGTTATCGGTAGATTATACATAGGTTTGATTGTAACTTAAAATTTTTTATTTGTTTTTTTATTTTTTATTTATGTACATCAACTGGGGACTGTAAACTAAAAATTGAAGCAGTAGACAACACATGACAAGCTAGGCAAAGCCACTGGCTACGTGGCTTCACCGTAGCTCGTTTCAATTGTATGGACCCCTTGTTTGTGACATATGCAAACATTTTTGATGAACCTAGCTGAGTAGCGTGCAGGAACCCCAAATTAACTGTGAGCGCGTTTACCTTGCCCCAAGCAATTCCCGGGCTACATTTTAATTGTTCATAATTTATGAACTTGTCGTCGATGTCGACATCATAAAAGCCCCGAAACATAAACAAACAAAATGTTATGCAATGGCACGCCCGCCCACCTGCAAAGGCAAACAATCTGTGCATAGAAATGAATTTCATTTTGTTGTCATTTGCTTTGCGTCGAACCGAACCCATCCTCCCAACACCTGGCACCTTACACGGCTTACCTTTCAGCCTGCGTGGGGTTGCTCGCTTAAGCAGACGTCACATTTTACTAATTAAAAGTTCAATGCGCAACATTTGCAGCAGCAACAGCAGCAAAAGCAGCAACAGCAACAACCAAATGGACAACAACAAGCGCAACACCAATGACAATGACAAAGGGAATGAGGTGAACGAATAAAGGGAACAATAAAAGAGAACAGTTGGCTTTTCGGGGGATGCCGAAGATTGAATGCACTCACAAGCACATATGTATGGACAATTATATATAGATGGGCGAAACCCTTAAATTACTTAATAGATAATCCAATCTCTACAAAGAAACAAATATTCCTGGTTTCTTCAAAATATTCTCTTTAAATAGAGTTTTTATTTTCGGTCTGATATACCTATGAGCACATATGTAACATATTTGTTTTTTGTCTTATCATTTTACAGAAATTTGCAGATATTTGTTGATGTTTGTCGATCACAAATGGGCTGTTATCAAAAAAGATTAGATGGGAAAATAGACATAGTTGTTCAGAGATATTTTCCGATTATTATAAAATATAAGGTGTTAATGATTAACAGAAATTTATAAATATGCTTTTATATTCTCTTCTCTTTTCTTCTTCTTCTCTTCTCTTTTTACAAAGCGTAACACAATTCACAAGTAACTGTTGGCATCCTCTGTAAGGGTATTAAAAACAAGAGCATAGTTAATTTATTTCAAGCGGTCTTTACTTGTCTCCCTTTTGTCTGGTTGAGTTGTCTGTCTGATTTCCGTTGCTGTTTGAAAACAGAGAATACGAAATCAGTTTTTAATTATTTAATTAATTGCGTAACGTTATGCAAATAACCATAGGGTAAGTTAAATCAGACTTTTTAAAAATCTGTACAATATTGGATTACATAAGACGTTACAGCGATACGATTGAAGCCAAGGAAATTTAATTGAAACACGTGTCGGAAACCTCGATGCAATTATTTATGGATTACAGAAAAGTCCCAATTATAGTTGCAGTTTATGCGCATATCAAAGTAACAAGTATTTTTGGGTGCTTACTGTAAAATACTCAAAGTATTGTTTGCCGTTTACTTAAATCTTGGTGAACCACATAGGTCTTTAAATTGTACTCATTATGTATTTGGTTGTGCCAACTAATTACATTACGTTTCAGCTACCCAATTTAACAACAACAAGAGCAGCAGCCACACACGCAGCACACACACACACACACACACACACACACACACACACACACACACACACACACAACAGCACAAACATAAAAACCACATAAAATCACCTGCGAGCTTTAACACGGAAACACCCACCTTTTGCAGCCGTTGGTTGAGGCGCAAACGAACGTTTTATTTATTACCTCCCATATAATATTTGAAGTTATATTTTTGATTTTTTATTTGGGGTCTTCCAGAGGTCGCAAGTGTTGACAACACCGCAACAACGCAGCGTCTGTCAGAGCGCATTCCAATACTGGCAAACGGAAAACTGGGGGAATGTTGAGGTTGGGGACACATTTGCTGAAGTATTGCCATTCAGTTAGATATTTTTCACGGCTATCTGCTCATAATTACCACACAAAATGTTTCACCTATTAAATGCAACTTTTACAGCGCAAGGGGGCATAAGAAATGTGTGCTCGAGAATAACATGATGAATGGCAAAGTTTAACATGAAAAAGTTGTAATACCATTGCAATAGATGTGAACCATTTCTCCAATATTCCCTTGGTTGGTGAAAACTACTTTGCGTCATGTATTTTTAGCATTTTCCAATTTGTGGTACGTGCTCGGCGACCTTAAGTGTTCCCTGGTGTGCATTCAAATGGTATAGGATTGATAAAGGCAACATATCTCTGTGCCACCTCCATAAATTATGACGATTAATTGAATTGTTGCAGGGGAAAAAAAAACTTGTCTTATGTAAAATAATGTTTTGAGTTTTTAAATTAATGTTAAACGCGAGTTTATCGTGCAAAGTTTGTGGAATAATTATTGCTGTTTGATTAAAACTCTTAAAACTACTTCACAGCATTACCTGTATGTTTAAGAGGCAATTCACTCTAGAAGTACTTCCCTGCCAGATACTCAGCTACAATAATAAATTTATTCAATAATTATTATTTTTGTACTATATTTTATTCAGCAATAGCCGAATTAATAAATACTTTCATAAACATATTATTAACAACAATATAAGAGTATAAAACTTAAGGTTTATATCACAATATATTTTGGCAGTAGTTGAATGAATATTTCAATTAATATAAATGTTTTAAGTTTATAAATATTTAAACGATAAATATCGCCAAGCGAAGTGAAAAATATCGATATTTTCTAATCAACCAAGCGAGTTTCGATATTCATGAGACGATTTATCTTCGATTTCATTATGCGAGTTTCGATATTCGATGTTTAATGATTTATGAAAATCAATATTTATCAACTTTTGAATACGCTAAAGTGCATCTGTTTTATAGGCTCATATTTCATTTATCCTCTGGTTTCAAACCCTTGCAAAATTTGTCATACCCTTTGTAGTCATCTTTCTGACTACAGGCTACAATTACGTGCGTATATTTAAAAGTACATTAAATAACTTTGCCGCCCCTTGCGGGCCAAACAAATTACTTGACTGTAAAATAAAATGAATTCAAAATAAACAGCAGGCAGTCAGGAAAGGCTGTTGCCTCGGAAAATCAACCGAAACGAAATTAACGTGCATAAATCTAAATTAAATTTCTTTCTCAAAAATTAAAGAAGCAAAATAACAGCAAATACTGTTAGCCAGGATAATTTGTGAAATTTGCTCTCAAATGCCACGCCTACTTGTGTTGCCTATGTTGGGGGTGGAACCATCGAAGAAATGAATAATGTCGTTTGTACTTAATTTGAATGAGAAATGTCTCAGAGCCGTAAACGTATTTATTACGCTCACTGTAGCTCTTGTTTACGCAAAGGGGACGCTCCAAAGAGTCTGCCATAATTTTAGCCGCGCCCTTCCCCCCCGTCCCACTCCCCTGTTCCCCCTGGTCATATATCTTGTCAGTCGCTAAGCTGGTGCTTTTGTTGTTGCCTTCATTAATCGTCGCATACGCAAAGATTTAACAATATTTAGCTTAATTATGCAAAAGGCCAATTCCTTAAACAAATGCCAAGTTCTATTGATTTAAGTTCTTATTAAGTTTGTGTACGTGCGTGTGTGTGTGTGTGTGTGTGTGTATTTGTTTGCTTGTATTTGTTGATTATGTGTTTATTTACACTAAGTCTAATGGTTTCTTTGTCTCAAACTTTAGGTGCCAGCTGCATATTGTTTCAATTAGTATTTAGACCAACTATTTAATAGGTTTATTTGATATTTGATTTAAGTACTTTCTATTCTCTATTGCAGCATGGAAACCATGATTACCAGAAAATACAGATAAAAATGCCAGCGCAAATTTATTGGAGGACTAAACAAATTCGGGCAGTTTTGCTCGCGGTAAGTAATGCATAAATTCTCTTGCTTCTAACTTATTGTAAACATATATTTTTAAAAACCTTAAGCCAGTTTTATATTATAAACAGAAAACATCACTATATGTTTTTAGGTTTTCGGCGTATTTACTTAAATTTCGAAGTCTTGATAATTTGCTCTTCTTTTGATGCTTCTTGTAAGATCCTGTTTCTATATCATATAGGTGCTAAGATAATGCAAAAATATAAATGTACCATTATTACCACTTAACCTTTAACAGGACTTAGATTATTAAAGCTTCAGTGCCCTTTGATATTTCTTCGTATATTCAAATTGCGGTCAAAAATTTAAGCATGATTTCCCCGCAGTAACCATTTGCCTGACCCTAACTGCAACTTTAATATGGTCGCATAATCGTAAAAGTCAGTTGCCTCAAAAATTGTGTGACAATTATGAACCACAGCAATAACGTGGCCGTCAAAAGTCCAACCCTCTCCCTATAACTGACGCAAATTCATAAATTTTAAAGCAGCTCATACAAAAAGGGACACGCATTAAATTTTAAAAAAATGTAATAAAACATCAAATTACCAATAATTTAGACGACAGAGCAAGGTGGGCGGGATTGTGGGTGTGAACCCTTTTTTTTTTGCCTTTGACTGGTTGCCTTGACTATGAAGGGGCGGGGGTGAGAATGCTCGAGACACAAAGTCGGATAGCAACACGTGCCGCTTTGTGATTTCGGGCACTTTTCGTCGGCTTTGGCAACCCGTTGGCATTTTATAGCGCCAATGAAGCAGAACCAGATCCGGACACCAGTTTGGTAACCCCAATCCCAATCCAAATTCAAATCCTAAATCTTACCCTGACTGCGAGTTCAATGTATTTTGCTGGTCATTGGCATACTGTGGTAAAGGGGGCAAAAGGATTAGGCCATGTGGCTTGTAAACTGCTCTACTGCTCTTTGTGTGTGTGTTTTTGTGTGTTTCCTTAATGTGTGGGCGTGGCAGCGGCCATACAACTTGTTACTGTGCGCACATTACCATAATGTATTTTATCTGGCTGCTGACTTGTACGGCCCCCCAGTTAGAAATCACTTAAGACGCTCTGCTCTGTCCTGCCGCACCACTCTGCCCGGCTACCCCTCTACCCATAATCCCCAGAGCAACGACCCCTCAACCCATCACATCTTGCAAGCTCTTTTAGCTTTAGTTCGTTTCAAATTACCCACAGTTTGGTTGACTGACTGCCTGAGCTGGACAGGTCAGGTCCAGTTTGTTTCCTTTGTGGTTGGCTGGCAAGTAGCCTGTTTTATCATCCACATTCTCATCATTTTCGAATCTTTCTCTGCTTGTACGTTTTCCTGTCTGCATTTGTTTCGGCTTGCGTGAAATTGCAAAATCAATCAATTCGATTACGTATACGAAATATTTATAAATATTTAATGTTAAACCTTATACGCATTTTTGCTTGCCTGCCTTCGATGCATTACGTTACGATTCGATGTTATGTAAATGACATTGTCTACAGCGGCGGGAGAGAGAGAGATAGAGAGAGTGAGAGAGGAGTATGTGTGTGCTGTGTTTTATGTATTGCCCGCTGTAAGGTTTGTTCTGGGCTCCTCGAAATGGTTTCGATATGTTAATAAGTAATGTTAAGGCAAGTTATGGCATATCCTCAAATTTTCTGAGCTCATTTGGGATATTGCATACATATAGCTATATATATATATATATATATGTGAATATGTATGTATGTATTTTGGGTAGTCTATTCAATTGTAGTTCGACAATTTGAATGGTTGTTATGCCCCTGACAACGGGTATTGTAATTCCGTTACAAACTGAGCAAGGCATTGAAAGATAACAGGGAAAAGATACATACAATATGTCTCTTTAGGTTCGATCATAATTATGGCTATGTTGCTCAAGCATATCTGATGATTATCTTCCTATAGTACCCATGTCAAATAAACGGTTACAATTATTATAACAAGAGGAAGATTGATTGCATTTTGCTTACGTGCAAAAAAGAATTTCGGCTTATGTAATTTATTAAATAATTGTATATTTCTTTATCATTATTGGTTCATCCCGGGCAAAAGACCGTAGTTAAATTTTAGGGGAAATATTTATTCCATTTGTTTTTACGCTTGAAAATTTCCCTTTATTATTTTTGTTTTTTTGTTTATTTTTTTTTTGTTTTATATACCTAATTGCGGATTATTTTGAAAAATTGTTTTGTGCTACACATTTACAAAGCAACTGAAAGGATTTAATGATAGCCAACCCAGAGTTTATTGTACAAATAAATAACATGTTTTTTTTACGATTTGCTCTTAGCTATTGAAGTCAGAGACACCTTTTTTGAAACTTGAAATTATATATTTAAGAGCATTAAAATGTTCTATTGATATTTAATGGAGCTCTAAAATTGAGAGATTTGCAATGCGTTTGACCTTATTTGGCTCTGGAACTATTTCGTTCGATTTTGGTTGACCAAATTTAGTTGGGTTTTCAACTGTTTTTAGCAGTTCATAAAATATGTAAACGTTTGTTGTACTCCATCCCCCGATCGGGGTTTCCCCCGAGTCCGCTTTATAGTGGCTGGCATATTTTAAATGCTTTTTTTTTTGACTTGGTTTTCGCTTTTGAACTTCATGCAGTAGCTTTTAAATAAATGCTGCACTTTTTTGCGAATCCACCAACGTGAAAAAAGATTGTTTAATTGTTTTAAAATATTTGTGGGCATGTGTGAGGTGGGAAGAGCCAAGAGGCGGTTGATGGTGTGTGTGCTGTGTGGCGTAGGGTGAACTGAACTGTGTTGTTGCTTTTTATTTGCGCAAATAATTTATGCATGTGTTGCCTTTGGCCGTGCTTCCCAGAGCTACTATGTGGTGTTATCGAGGATTGCGATTGGAATGGGAAATGACTGCAAAAGTCAAATTGTGAGGTTCACCATTTGGGTTTTTTGTCCTCTAGCTGGAAAAACACCATGGCGTTTGATAATGGGAATGGAAATGCAGAGCAGCGAATTTGTTTTGATTTTTTAATTGATATGTGTGCCTTTTGAAAAACAAAATTGATGTCTCTGGTAACAGGTAAAATAATACCTAGGCTATAATTAATGTTGTATAATTAATGATAGTTAAAAAAATATGTGCTTTTAAGTCAGAAAGCGTGTGTGGAAGAATATTTCATATCATTCGCAGAAATCGAAAAATATATAATTAAAATGTATGTAAGAAACAAATTTTAAACAATATTATAAAAATACATTTTTTCTGCTATATATGCTAGAATATAATTATTTGCAATTGTAATTGAAATATTCCAGTATTATTTGTGGTATGTTACCGAAATTTAAATCAAAATATATATTGATATTTTTGATATGTTTATTGATGGGTTTCCTTAAGCAAACAACGCAATCTTTGTTTTATAATAAAATTAAATGTGGGAAATTGAAAAGAGTTCAGCAGTAGCTTTGAAATAAATACATTTCGTTTTTCGTTTCTTTTAAAAAGCCAGATTGAAAGAAAGAGCAACTAGTAAATACATTTTGATAATAAATAATTAGATGAGCATTATAATCAACTTAATAAATGGGTAAATTCATGTCGTTCACAGGCTTCAGTTAGTTAATCACAGCTCCGTCATATTTAGAAATTGGGGGAAATCATTCGAACTGTTGAGCCAGCTTTTGGTGGCAACCATTTGCGTGTGACATACGAATATGGGTCATCAAAATGTTGTCCAAGGCTCAACAGTTGAGAGTCATACGAAAATCGCATGACAGTTTCACGCATCGCTATCGCCATCTCACGGACTGCAAATTGCTTCGTATTAATCAACGTCGGGGCAGGACCCGCACATGCCGCAGGTCCTGTCCAACACACTGGCCACCAAATGTGTGTTCTGTCGGTTTGTTCAGTTCTCTCTATGTGTGGGTGTGCGTAGGTGTGGGTGTGTGCGTGCTTGTTGGTGCGTAATAATTGCTTGGCCATAGGCTCAGCGTCAACTTCACAGATACACTTGCACACACACAGACACGCACACACACACACACACTCACGCACAGACACACCCGCCGCGGACACACGCACACCCACCTGCCATAGATAGTTCTTGTTAGTCAGTCATGTGATTAGCCGCACACACATACGAGTGCGAATAGTTCGTGTGTGTTTGTGGGTGTGTGTAAATACATATGCATGTGTGGATAGCCGCCATGGTGTCCTGGAGCCTTTAGCCTAGGGAGTGCACGAAATTATGCGGAAATTGTTGCATATTTAAGTGGGCACGCGTGAACAAATGTTAAAAACTTGCGCTTGTTTTGCGTAAACGTGTGACAGAACATTTTAAGCGGTCTCCCATAAAAGTTGATTGTATGAGATTTTTGTTGAAAAGGGTGGGAAAAAACAAGAAGGTGTTACAGCAAAATTATGATATAGGCATATGTGTTGATGCCTATATAATTATTTAGTTAGAGTTGTGATAAGTAAGCTCCCATCTATAGACGGAACAAATATAAATATTAAAAAAAAATAAAATAAAAAAACTACTGCGACAAGTTTTTAAATAGACAAACATAAAGACATAATAAAAGTATAATGCTTGAAATGCTTTTCAGCAAATAATACGTTGTTGAATTATTATTTTTATTATTGTTAGTATTTCATTCTTCTTTTAAAACTTTCTGAGACCCTTTTTTATAAACAGTATCAAAAAGATTGTTTTATAGAAATTGTTCAAGAAAGAAATTGAAATAGAAATTGTTTAGGCCCTTATTTTTTATCAAAAAAATGTCCACAATATAATCAAAAATGTGTGCCTCTGCCCATTTTGCCATTTCCCCAACCTTATTTATTCCTCTTTTAAAACCTTCTTAATGCCATAGAATATCAAAATGATTGCTCAAAGCAAACACAGCGTACAATTTATGTAGTGTTGTAATTGATCATTTTCTCTTTGCATTTCCTGTGAAGTGCAATTTAATTGATATAAACCAATTAGCCAAGTTCTGATTTGGCAACAAATCTCGGCCACAATTCAATAACCGAGCAAAACCGAAAGCTCAACCCCAGCAAACTGAGCAAATTCAACCGCAAAGAGCACATTTCAACTTGAATTTAACAAAATGATAAATTAATTTTCGCAATTGTAGCTGAAATTGAAATGCATAACTTAGTTTATTTTTGTTGTTGTTGTTATTCTGTTTCTGTTTCCTTTGAAATCATTTGACCGGTGCACAAAAACTTTGAGTAATTGCCAAAAGAAAAGCGCGCAGAATGAATAAAGCCAAAATGAGAGCAGCGAGCAAAGCCAAACCAGAAAAGCATAAACTGAACTCAGTTTGTTAGATTGTTGTATTACCCATAGAATACGAGCATAGGTATATATATATATATATATGTAGGTTTGTCTCCCCTGGGCTTGTAACAAAGCCAAACTCAACTATTATTGGCACGTTAAGAGGCAGCTGAAGAGGGGGCGTGGGCGAGAGAATGGAGGAATGGCTTTAGCTAGGGTCAACTTAGCACACACACACACATATGCAGGCGCATACACTCGCAGCAGCGAAACAATTGCTAATGTACGAAATATTTCATGATTCTGCAGTTGGTTTTTCTTATTATACCTCGTACTCAGCAAACGGGTGTTATCACGCGTATAAAGTCAGCCACACCTTATAAAGTACATCAGCTAAGAAATGCGTAAAATATTTGTACACAAAAGATATACTACTGTTTAAACGGGGGAATATAATTGTGTCCATTTTGGTGACATCAGTCCTGTATTGTGCATAACCAATACAAGCTGGAATAGTATATAAATTGGTATGACTTCTAAAAATATTATATATGTACCTTTATCTATACAAGTTCCTTAGTTATGGCAACATCACAAACGAAATTACAATTCCTCAAAAATATCCAGGGATTTATGCACTTTCTTACTATACGTCTAATGATATTAGGAAGTCAGCTGTTATACATATGTGTATTAACGTGCACATATACGTATGTAAGTATAGGATATTCACTAGTCGTGCATTTACGAGTAGACTATTTTTATTTCTTCATATTTTTCTTAGCTGACTTTGCTTTATGCCACACTACACTTGCATTCTTTTATTCATTCATTTCATTCAGTTTGAGTTTAGTTTCTGTTCCCCACAGTTCTGGACTGTTCTCAATTCTGTTCTACACTCTTTGGGTTCACTTCGTGCTCAGTTTGTTTGTTGCCGGCTCTTATCCACAACATTCACACATACTCGCACACCAATACAATGGCAAAGGCAATACTAAAGTGACGCGATTTTGCAACTGTGGCATTGTTATGGGAGTGTGGAGGCGGGGTTGGAGTTTTGGGGCATGGGGCTGGGGGCTGGGGGCTGGATGTAATGAGGGATGTTGAACTGTCAGCTTGGGGCGGGTGGGGCTAGTTGGCAACGACGACGTCCGTAACAATGCATTCAATTGGTCTCAGCGACCAATGCGCTAAAAAAAAATTGGTCTTATTAGTTCAAAACATTTGCTACGACTCTTAGAAGCTGGTTCTTAATGCAATTAAGAAACTATTAATAGATCGAGATAGAGTAAGTTACATTTCTTAAGACGAATTGAATGCAGCATTTCCAGGAAATGGTTAACAGACTGATGCTTAGACTAATTAATAATTGAAGAATAACGTGAAAAAGTAGTACTTTTATGGAAAGAGTCATACGTAAGGAATTGCGAAAGAATTGTATTGGTCATAAAACTTATTACACTTATACAAAAAATAGTTAACAAAAAGTATAAAAAAGCTTACGCATATTACCTGTGAATATTCAAGGCTAGTTTGGTTTGTGAATCAATCTTTTATCAAAAGCTTTGGATATTTTTGTCTCTATATTGTGTCTCGTAGCATAGCAACCAGTCTTATGCCGACCCCATTTAGGAGACATCTTATTGATCTGTATTAACAACCGAGAAGATATAGCCATATTCTGTCTGTCTGTTTTTCCATTTGCCCCTTCGCACATAAATGTGCTTGCTTGTTAAAAATCAACACAATTGATGTGACTCCTGCAGAGTCCAACAAATAAATGAAAGGGGTAAAAATAATATTATATGATCTGTGATACTTTTTAAGCAAAATTAAAACAACTTTTTATAAAAGCAACTATTGTTATAACTACATTTTTGTACATATATTGTCAAATATTTTCAATAGAAAAACTCTTTTAACATAAAACGCTTCAGAATTCCATGTCCATGTCCATTTTGCTTTGTCCACATAGCACATCTCCCAGCATGCTCACATGCCTCACAAAGTTGCATGTAGGTCATTCCACAAGAAAAAATTAATGATTTACTTTTGCAACTTTTGTGAATAGTTCTTATTCTCATTCGAGTGCCAGTCACAGTGGGGAGAACAGTCATCTAATAGCCTGGCAACAACAATAGTAGTTGGGGCTAAAATATATGTACACGTATATATATTTATTGTATATACTGTATATATATATATGCTTATGTGTATGTATACTTAACATGTACATAGCACGCCAAAAAGAAACGCGCTGTAATGAGACTTGTCCATTTGTGGTAATTAATTTTAATGTTGAGCAGCGACAACGTTGGCAATTCTGTCGACCACAAAGCGATGTCAATGGACATTGGGCGTCGTCATTTGTGCGGGTCGTCAATGGTGAACCAAAAAAAAAAAAAAAAAATAAAAAATAATACAACAAAAAAATAGCTGAAAAACTGAGCAGCCGCAACGACAAATTGAAATTAGAAAATGGCGAACAGCCAACTTGGCAGCTGAAATTGGTAACTGTCGCATTTCGGCCACTGCTGCTGGATTATTTCTATTTGACTGAGGGAGGGCAACACTAATTAGTTCTGGCTGTGAACCAGAGCACCTGCGCAGTGCCTTCATAATTAATGTAAAATTAAATTACAACAAAAAAAAAAAAATTAATTAAATAAAATATAAATTCCCAGCTAGTTGACTTTTTCCAGTCATAATCATATATTTATTCATATGTATAAATATATGTATTTTTTTTCTTTTGCCTATTCATGTCGTCAAGATTTAATCTTGGTATCAATTTGTCGAAGTGTGTGTTACACTTCATGTATAAAAAATGGTTGCCTTGCGTGCCGTTGGAATTTCGTCGGCAATGAAGGACATGAAAGCCTTTTGTTGTAAATGGGGCAGGTCCGACTAGAAAAATTTCCCTTTTGCCCTCAAGTTTATTGTTGTTGTTGCTTATTTTGTTGTTTTGCGTTTTGTGTGCGCTTCGCTAGTATTTCTTCACCCATTTCTCGAGTGGATTTATTGTTACGTGTAGTAAATATTTTTCTTACCCATTGTCGTATTCCGTTACTTTCTTCAGGCTCCTCGTTCTGCTGCCATTTTCAATTTGACTTTGCGACCAAGGTTTTGCGTGTGCCGCCTGTTTTTTTGGTTTCCTTGCTTTTCCTAGTATTTGTGTATCTGTCCTACCATCAGTCTGCTTGTACCTCTGTCTATCTGTCTGGGCCCGATATTTGTTTGTTTGTTTGCTCGGTTGTTTGTTAGGTTGTTTTGTTGAGTTGAGGGCGTGTTAATGGCCTAGGCGTACGAGTGCTTGACATGTTTTGCGGTGAGTGTTCTGCGAGGGACTCAAAAGAATGAAGAATAAGACGAAGGCATAGCAAGCGAAGATATACTATTTGTTGAGATGATTAATGCCAGAAGGGAGCTGGTGTGAAGTTAAGCTTTTAGTAGGTTCTCCTGTGGGTTAGTGGGATACAGAGAAGTTGAACAGCACGAACATAAGATGATTGAAATGCCAAAGTATAGTTTTTTAAGAGAAAGATAACTATATTGAAGTCTTAAATGAAGGTTGCAAATAACAATTGTGAGAAAGAACTCTATTGCATAGAAAGGTTTTGTTGTTGAGGGAAGATGAACGGGTAAGATATGAAAAATCGGGTGATTACGATGGTGGTTATATACCAGATGGGTTAATGAACAAATATAAAAATATATAAAATATTAAAGGCAAAAATATATTCGGTTTTCAAATGTATATTCATTCTCTTTTAAAGCAATATTTGAATCCCAGTGCGTATAACGTAAATTTCGAAAAGTATTCGAGTGATTCGCGTTTAAAGAGGTGCATTTAAATTCAAAGGCTTGCAAGTTTATCGTTTCTACATTGTGTTAAAGCCATCTACAAATCAATTATTAAATTTTAACATTTAAAATTCCAGCGAACGTTTGAGTTGCTGCTAATCGCGAATTTTCAAGAGAGCTTAAGCATTTCAATTCGCTGTTCAACGAGCAATTAATAAATTTAAATAGTCTACATGAAAACTTAATTTCACGTGCTCTCTCACACCAACTCCAGAACTCGTATGCCACCCTGTATTTCCATTGGTTTGGTTTGGGAGCACGTCATTTTGCCAGTTGCCACTTGAAATGTTGGTCCTTTGGCCAAATGGCACGTACAAAATACAAGAACAACAAATGCTGCTCTCTCTCTTTTTGCCCCACTGTCGCTTGCCCCTCCCCTCTCACTTATTTTTTTTTTATGAACTCGAATTTGTAACACTCTTTTGTAATCCATTCGTGGGGTCGCTTGGGCTATGTGAGCCGATCGGGCGACAGAAATTCGTCTCATCGCACTTGTCTGCCTATCTTCATGTTGCCATCGACTCCGTTTCTGTTGCTTTCCTTAACTATCCTGTGAAATTCGTGCATTTTATTTCAATTTCATTTCGATTCCATTTTTGAGTTAATGACTGCAGGACATGCAAAGCAGCACGACAGTCCATGGTTTCCCCGCCTTTTTTTTCGTGAAGACTTTTAGCCCCATCTTTGTTGTTGTCAGTCAACGTTCCCGTTTTCTGCGCCCGTACCCCTTGTGAGACCCACCTCATGCCAATTGATTACTTGCGCCTTTGGCTTGCTATCGATGATATTTATTGACAAAGTTTTTGGCATCGAATAAATATGCGCAGCTTTATGTATACATTTTTTTTTGTTCTCAACTACATAAAGTTCAGGCTGGGGTTATGGCCGTTTGTTTTTGGCTACTAAATATGCATGAGTCATGCATAGAAATATTTTAAATGAGCTCTTAAGTTTTGCAGTTTAAAGTAGAGGGGAAACATTTGTATATAGGGTGTTAATACATAATGTCGATAGTTTCTGTAGAGCTAGAAAAATGTCCATATTTATATTGGTTTGTTAATGATTTTTCAAAATTTGTTTGAGATGTTCGGAAAAACCAAAAAGATGTTGATATGTGTTCAAATTATAAGTTCCATTAAAATGTTTCCATTTATGTGACTGTGATTTACTGATTTGTTTTTATTTCTTTGTTTATTTTTTTTTTTCTATTTGTTATAGTGAACGTAAATTCCCTGAATATAAAACTATGTGGTATTGGAAAAAAATTATTATTATTATTTATACATATTCCGTGACAAAATAGTATTTGTGCTTATAATAGAGTCTAATATATATTGGCTTGTTGATTAATATTCTATTCCATAGAATATCAGTAGCTTTACTCTCCGAAGCCACAAAATTTGGCAGACAGTTGAAAATCGTATGTGAATCGCAAAAGTGTGCTTTAATTATTTGCCGTATGTAGTTAAAAGCGAATTGCAGAACTGGCCCACACAACCTATATATATAGGAAATATTTAAATATGTTTTTCGGATTCTAAAAACTATTTAAATGTTTTTCGAAAACCGAGTGTGTATTAATAAATTGCTTAAAATGGTGACATTATGAAGAGCTGGTCTAAAGGACATCTCAAAAATAATAAATATTTTTCTGTTGCATTTCAATATATTTGTTAAGCACTTCAATTTGATTAGCTAGGATTAGTTAGGTCCTTAGAGCAACTGGTGCTATTAAAGAGAATAATTACGTAAATAAACTATCTTTTCGCCAGCCAACAAGTACCCTTTTCACATAAAAAGAACAATAAAGTGCGTGCAAAATATCTTGACATTAGCTACAACCTAGAACAGCTGCTCTAACCTAACCCAACGAGCTTTGTTGCACCATAAACCGACTGAGGGCAGCAAACAGGGCTAAAACCGTAAAAAACACACACATACACACACACGAGTTACAATGCAAAGTTGGGGGTCAGACCAAATGGGAAACCTTAGCAGTTGGGAGCGATAAAGCGACGTAGGTCGAGACGAGCTGCAAACCGGAAACAGTTAACAACGGCTAAGCCCTTGGCCACTTACGGCTGTTAAATGGCATTAGACAGCGACTGCGACTGCGACGGAGACGGCGAGTGTGACTGCGAGTGTGACTGTGACTGTGACTGTGTCTGGAGGCGTGGTTATGCCGAGAGGGTGTGCAAGAGGTGCGAATTTTATTTTTGTACGCGCTGCTTACGTCATTTAAGCCATTTTAAATACATATAGGAAAAAGGTATATTTTTAGAAAGAGCAGCCAGGGATGCTAGGGCTAAACTGACATTTGACCTATGCAGCATGTGTGTTAAGTGCTGCCATCGAAAATTAATGACAAAGTAATGTCAGTCAAATGGATAGACAGGCCCCGACAGACAGACAGACAGACTGAGAGACGAACTAACCAGCAGCAGCAGCAGCAGCAGCAGCAGCAGCAGCAGCAGCAGCAGCAGGAGCAGACGTTCTGGCTGGCTGGTAGTCAGTTAGTATATGGACAAAAGCGTAACATCAATTCAACCCACGACCAACCCCAACTCCAGTTTCAATCCCCAACCCCTCCCGGCCAACTCTAGCTGCGCAACCCAGTCAGTCATCCATCTATCCATCCATCCATCCCTTGTCATGTCAGAGGCTCAGACGAGCAATCGCGCTGCCTTGTCTCAGGGCTTATTGTTGCTATAGCAACTCCTTGTAAAAGTTTAGCGCAGCTTTTCCAATTGTTGTTGTACTGTCTACCTTTGTTTCAGTTTGTCGTAGCCTACCCGCTGCCAACCTTACCCCACCCCCGGTTGGGTCCTTACATTGGCAGCTACCTGTATAACCTTTGCGCATACGGAAAATTTCGCTCATTGACGTTTTGTGCCGCCTGTCGCTTTGAATAAATAACTGACGTGACGCAACAGACACATTACCCAACTGCACACACACACACACACACACACATATAAATAGAGATACAGTTACAATACTAAACAGTCAACTGGCACTACGCCGCTTACCTTTGACAGTCTAATCGTCCGGCTGACTGGCGGACTGACTATGCTCGGCAACATCATCAGCAGCAGCAGCATCAAAACCCGACCCCATCCCATTTATGGGCTTCTACGGTGCCGACCTAACCCAGCGCTTGGCATTTATGCAAAAATTGCCTGCCTCAAGAATGAATGTGAGCCTGCTCTAGTCCCCCTCTATTTACTCTCGTCTTTGACTCTCAAAATAGACTTGACTGTCTCCTTCTGAGCCTTGGCAACAACGCTGCACGGTGGAGCTAATGCAAATAAATAACATAGCTACTATTTTGGGGAGCTTATGAACACTTTATTTAACTCATCAATATGGATATTTGAATAAAAGTGAAAAACTAATTGACAGGGCTACAAACTCAAACATCGACGCAAACAGTCTTTGGTTGAAACCTTTGCTTGTCATATACATATTTTCAAAATTTGTAAAAATCATTTCAGTTTATAATTAATAATTTCTGGTAGATATATTTAAGTGAAAATAAATTGAAATTCCGGGTTCGAAGCATAAATAATAATAAAATCAGACACACTGATCACAGTTTGTCATCTTTATTAATTGTCATCTAAAATAAAATTATTAAAAATACTATTTTATTTTTTAAGTATATAAATTTATCATTTAAAATGTTAAATAATTTGCTCTAAAGTCCAAATTTGAAAATAATAAAAAAATAGCCTGTTAAAGTTATCGTTAAAAGTTTCGTCCAGTCAGTTCATGAGCCTCACGGTGCTTAAAGATTTATATGAGTTCTTTTGGAACAAACCATTTCTCATACTCTGTGTTAGTGCTTTATAACATTAAGCAGAAACCATTAAGCATAACGCATTGCCCATTAACCTTTCAGCTGAAAACCTGAAACAAATTCATAATTTTCGCACCACTGTGCACATTAACTAACTACCTACAATGACTTCCTCTAATGATGACGCGGACTGTGGGTTGAGCACACTTACACAAACAAACACAAGCACACACACACAGTCAGCTCGACATTTGACGTATGTTCGAGTATTTTCCTCCAACCACCACCCGTCGGTTTTGGGGTTGGGGTGGTGCTCTGGGTAGATGAGGCAAAGTGAGTTATTGAAACTGCTTCAACTCATAAATAAATAATTACCGGATTCGCATAAAATGTGCTCGTCCAATGCTGTTTGCTAATGCTTTTCCCTCTTACAAGTCAGTAGGCTCATAGATGCGCCTACAGAACCAGCCCACAGAAAAACCAACTGGTCCCCTTTCGCCCTCGAAGCACTCGACTTCACCTGCCAGGCTCTGGCACAGTCTTTAGCTATTTGTTATTTGTTTTTCTAATGTTTGTGTAAGGGTCGCCAGGGTTGTTGGCTGGTATTTCTATTAGGGGGACAGGGCGGAGATCGGGTCTGGGCTGGTTCGGCTCGGACCTCGGACACTTGAAACGTGGTAATAGATACTTAAATAGTAATTTAGTAGCTTTTGTAACCGCATGGATGGACATATGAGATTTTACGCCGATTTTGCTAAGAGTTTAGTTCGCTTTCTGTCCCTGTGCCTGTGTGTGTGTGTGTGTTTCTTTTGTAGCCTTTACTGCACTACACTTGCTTTATCAGACATTTCATCTTGTTGCCAGTTCGTACATCTCTCTTGTCTATGTGTGTGTGTGAGTGTGTGTGTCGTTTATGTGTGCAAGTGTGTTCCAATGGGTTTTTACATATTCCCAGCTAAACTGCTATAAAATGGTTTTTGTCTTAAGCGTAAACCCGTTGCTGGGCGGTGCATTTGGCTGTGTAAAGTTGGATCATGTTTCATGCAGTAGACAATTTATGTGGATTACACTCGTGCGTATGTCTGTGCGTGTGAGCCAGTGTGTGTGTGTGTGTGCGTGTGGAAGGTTTGCGGCTGTTCATTTGCTTTTGCCTTGGCTGTGGTCCATTTGCCATTGATTTGCCTTTAAGATAAGCCCTTCATATGTCGGCTGTTTATTGTTCTCTGCCTTGGTCAAGAGGATCAGAGCATCAGATGTTGGCATTGTGCGTGTATGTGTGTGTGCCAGGCCTTGGCTTAAAAAAGCTGTTAAGTCACTATGTGGCTAGTCAATGTTGGTCATTTGTAGCAGTTATTAGGGCCTTTCGCTGGGTAACTGCTGGAAGAAGATATTACAACAATTTAGAGGAACATTGATAAAATAGTTAATAGTTGAAGAGGAGAGAGAAGCGATTAATATCGTCAAGTGAATAAAGTTGATATACAGATAATCCACAAATATATAATACAGATCACATGGAAACAAGTTCAGTATTTCCAAGAAAATTAAATAAACCATTAACAATAAAACCAAAAGAATGCCTCAAAAATATCCAATAGCTTTGCTAGAAATTAAATTGAAAAAAATAAATTCTGAAGTTTGTAAAATGAATAATGGGTTAAGTTAAGGTTAATAAAGTCAACTCAGTCAATAAAGTCAAGTAGATCGAGCATTAAGTTTGCTTGTCATTAGAAATCAGTAAAGATCTAATAAAGCGAAAACTGGAAGAATTAAATCTGACGAAAAAAGGTGTCCCATTAAATCTGCTGTACTTAGCCTAAAGAGAAAGAGAGATTTAGCACATAAATACTTAGCTAACTGTCTGTTCTTACGGTAGTCTATTTTAGTAGAACGCTTAACCCAGTTGAACCCCGATTACGTGTTGTTGGCAAAAAAAAAAAAAGGCGTGGGGCACGTGGCATACGACACGCCATTAAGCAGCGACTGCAGAAGTAGCAGCAGCAACAGCAGATACACGACATACGGCTTGGTCCACGCCCATCAAAACGCCTTATTCGCGTGGCATAACCCTTGACACGCCAGTCGAGATTGTTTTCAATGCCTGGGGGCATACGTGACGCGTGTCCTAAGGTTAATGTGCCTTCGATATAAAAAGCAAAGTCCCGGCCAAAATGCAAATTGTTAACGTGACTAACGTGAAAGCCGCGTGCGATGATAAAAAATATTATACAAATATAAAAGTCATCCTCACTTCTCTCAACTTCAAATGCCAATAAAGCCAGGTGGCATGTACGCATTGTTTGTTGCCCTAGGATTTCGTTTCCTTATTTTCTATTTTGGTTCAAACTGATAAATATACGACACACACTCCTGTCATAGTGCCGAAAATACTACCCTATGAATTTTAGCTAACTTTGCCCGGGGAAATATTGTTACATTATAAATAATTTTCTCCAGAATTTTCAATGTGAAGGGAACATGCATTTATGAAAATAATTTGTTTTAAAGAAAACTAATAAAAAGTAACGTATAACCGGGAATTCCCAAAACCCGTCTTAGTGTGTATTTATTTATGTTATAAAAGGTAACTTCTGTAAAAAAATATGCTTTCTAGGATTGGGCTGTGCTTTACTCGTTAATCAGTCAATCAGTCAATTAGTCAATCAATCAATCAACATAAGTAGTTTTATATAGGCAGGTTATTGTCACAGCTATCAGAAGCATTTCAGCTTACATAGTTGATTTGCTTAAGTATGTTTATGTTTATCCTAATATGGCAAGTACTTTTACACATTTTAGAATTTCCAAAAATGTATTATTTAACTAGAATTTAATTAAATGTGAATATTGCCACCCAATAATAAATTGGAATCTAAACTTAAATCTGTTAATTTTTGTTCTCAATTTCAGACGAGCTTCTGCCTGCTAATTTCACACGCCGCTTGGGCAAAGAAATTGAATGCAAGTCAAGCGTTCGACGACACATGGAACACAGCATCCGACTTGGAAAATGAGCTGGAAGTGAGTACTAAATAACTAACCAGCTCCCCAAACACACATACACACACACTCGCATACACATGCAAACATATGTCCATTCAATTAGCAAAGGCCAATACACAAATCCTTATCCTTCGATTGCAGCAACAGAAACGTTCAAAGGGCAGCACTGGTGCTGGATCAACTGGGAGCTCGGGCACCGGCTCTGGCTCTGGTCAGTGGTCAGCTTGGTCGGAGTGGTCAACATGTTCGCGCACCTGCGATGGCGGCATCATGCAGCAAATGCGTCGCTGCAGTACACCGGGCAGCTGTCGCGGCGAGAGCGCCCGCTATCGCATCTGCAACATGCAGCCATGTCCGGAGCAGCAGGACTTCCGTGCGAACCAGTGTGCCGCCTATAACGATGTCCCCTACGATGGCACCCTGTACAAGTGGACGCCGCACTACGATTATGTCGAACCGTGTGCTCTGACATGCAGGTGAGTCGCATTCGGGGCTTTTCAGGCGGCACGACCCCCCACAGCTTGTTGCATACTAAAATAAAGTCTACACCGATGCGCTTATGGGCCAACTGTCCAACTGGCCAACAGGCTGGTTCCATTTTCAGTCCAAGGATCTCCACTCATTATTCATCATGGCTTCCGTTGGGCGTTGGAGCTGCTCGCCTCGAGTGGTTGTCTCTTTTTTGCAATAAAAAACCTAGCGTTTATTTTTTGTTTTTGTGGTACCCTGTAGCCAGAAAATATCTAAGAGAAGCGGGTGGAAAAGGTTGTGTGGCTATTTATGATTTTATACTTTATGCTATACATAGCTTTATTATACTTATATGAAGCTTATCTTATTAAAAATTAAATTTAAAATGTTCAGAACAATTTGATAAGAAGCACACAGTTACAGGGTATCTAGCAAGTCATGCACGCCCGCTTATTTGATGTTTATTTTTTTCTTCCTTCTTTTTTGAGCTCAGTTTGTATTTGTGGCTAAAATTAGTGGCAGCCGTTTCGGTTTTTGTGGCTTTTGCGGCTCCCAGTGTTTTTTTTTTGGTTAATCCATTTGGGTTAGATTTCATATTTCGCTTCGCCTCGCATTTTCATACATATGCGGGCTTTATAAATCATTTGCTAAGCGTCAAAATTCTGCAATTTAGTTGCAAATGAAGCGGTTGGCCAAAGGGATTTCGTATGATACAGAAAACAGCTAATAAAGCGGCTAAGGGAATGCAGCAGGCAAAAGGAATTAAAAAATGGAAGTAAGGCTCGTGCAAAAGGCATAAAGCTGCCATTTGAAAAATGTTAGCCGAAATTGGTTAGCAGAAGAAGCTAGAAAAGCCATTTGCATATATTTTGCCAACTATCCCGTCATTCACTCGTGCCGAAGCTCATAATTCCGTAAAGTCTCTGAACAAACATATTTGACTTTGCCGCGATAAATAAAAAAAGGATAATTTTATCTATGCTTCTAGTTGGATTCAGATGAAGTTTGGCCCTCCTGAGTTTTTTCAACCAGTGAATATTTTTTAAAAAAATCGTGCGAAGGAGCTGAAAATTCAAAATAAGTTGGCTTGAGTTCTATTAAATGTTAGAAGGAACCACACAAAGACATATTTTTATGATAATATAAACAAATATTTGTAGTTTTCCCACTTTAGATAATTTAAAACTTTTTTTTCAAAATTAATTATTGAGGAAACTTCCTTTTCAGAATCCGCTTTACATCACAGTCAATCAAGACTCCTTGAGAGCTGCTTGAAATATTAACCATAAACCCAAATCGAATAATTTCCAAACCATTAAACGAAGCATAACTATCCATCAACCTGTGATAAACTTGAATCTAACTGATTTTTCAACCTCCCCCAACAGAGGACACCCGGCGCATCTAATGGAGGACATCTCACCGGAATCGGCAGCCGGCAATGCCGAGGAGCACTACGATGAGCAGAGCGTTATTGTGCAGTTGTCGGCGCGGGTGCAGGATGGTACACGCTGTCGCTCCGGCAGTTTGGATATGTGCATACAGGGCAAATGTCAGGTGAGTTTTCTATATGGACTATCGATGTAATCATAATGTTTAGGCAACGATATGGGGGTGTGCGTGTGAGGCTTGTTAGCTTCCTTCCTTCCTGTGTGTGTGTGTGTTTTTGTGTGTGTGTTAAGGCTGCCCTTCCACTTAGCTGCGCTCCAAAACTAAAAGATGATAAATTACGGCGATGTTGTCAGCGCAGGTGGGTGGGCGTGCGAGCTGGTAGGCGTGGCCGTAGTCGTGGTTCCTGAGCACGACAAAAACAAAAGGCATTGCAGCCTGCCAGTGTAATACGTACTTACGTATGCATATATATGCAGATTGCATAACGCAAGCGCCTTTGTATCATTATGAACGTGAGCATAAATAAATCATAATGTTGACGGGGGTTCGGGTTGCCGGAGTTTAATATAGGAGCTGGCAGTAGATGCGGTTAGCGGGTACTGGAAACCAAAGGCGGCTGCCACTCCAGTCAAAGGCCAACTATTGAAATGCCAATAAAGCGTGCTGCAGGCGGCTGCCTGGTTGCCACTTCACGGAACTCAGCCGTCAACGCAGGAATGAAACGCGCGCTACAAAGTATGCTATGTAATTCTGACATGCGGCCGAGAGTTGCTAAATGCGTTTTTGAAATATTCTTTGAATATTTCGAGACTATTTGTTGAAAATATAGCAATTAATTTAATGTATAAATTATAGTATAAAATTTTATTAATTAATTATAACAAGTTTTTTGGAAAAATTTACGCCAGACAAAAAAGGCACCTAAGCAATATTACAATATGTAAGCTAAGATGCAACCAACTCCACAAATTTTTGGCTCAAGAGTGGCTAGTGGCTAAAGGGATAGTGACTCTCAATCTGGATTATTAATCTGTGAATTAATAATTCGCGTTTTTGTAGCCTGAGAATGTGTATCATTTTTTTTGCGGAGCGGGTATGGTTTGTGATCTTGCAATTTTAAGCTTAGAGCTATGCTCTACTGAATTTGAGTCTCGTGAAATTTTGATCTGTAAATTTTCTTTTCATATTGGTATTTGGCTAACTTTTGAGGCTCGCCTCGTGTGCGGCATGTATGGCTATTGCCGCCACAGTTTGGCAGGCTTACAACTACAATAATGTCAAACGAAGTTGGCGACGGCAGCAAAAAGCAACACTAACAACAAAAATAAAAACAACAAAAAAAAAAACATCAACAAGAACAACAAGCAAATGTGGGCGCATTAAAACTGGCAGCGGCTGTGACTCCGACCCCAACTAGACCCCAACCTTGCAGTATTCTCTGGTGTTTTCTATCTCTTTCTGCCGCTCTTGCTTTCTCTAGCTACCCGTGGTTTGTTTGAGTTTCAGTTCAATTTGTTTCGAGTGTGCACTTGTGTGTGTGTATGCGCGTGACTGTGTATGTGTGTTTGTGCGTGTGCTTGTGTTGGTGTTGCGCCTTATCCGACTTTTCGCCTAGTTTGGCGGTGCCGCTGCCTTTGTAATGCCGCCAAATCGTCACCCCAATTTGTTGTAATAAACGCCAATATGTCATGTGGTTTACGTTGTGTTTTATTTGTCTGCCTCTCCACGCGGGAGTTGGGCGTAGAAGTTGAGGCTGCAGCGGCTGCCAACTCACACACACTTATGCATGTGTATAAAGACGACATATGTATGTGTGGGCCTATATATGTATGTCTGTATCCGTTGCAAATAAATCAAATAGCAAGTTGCCAGTTTTGTGGATTTTAATGCGGCCCGCGGGCTTATTTCTCGCCAGCCCTGTTTGTCTTGCGGTTTAGACCTAAAATCAAAAAGCAGACTCACGCAGACACACACACACGTATACACATCCAACCACAAAGCATTTCTTTCCGGTACCAGAGATCTTGACATGGGTTAGGATCTAATACTTTTGCCACTTCGAACACTGGATTACTTTTTCAATGGCCATCTGTCATTTGGTTGTTGAGGAATTTCTTAAATAATCAGACGCTTTCTGTATTAAATACCGAAAGGCTTAAGAGAAACTGTCATATGAGGGTAATATTTTAGTTAAGGGTAAAAAAACAGTTGAGCAGATACTAGCGAACTAAAGAAGAACTTGTGGTTAATTTCACAGATCAAATCAGAAGAGAAACAAAAGGGGGGGTCTGGGGGGTCGGAGTTAAGGGGGGCAGTAAACAGATTTTAGTATATGTTGTGTTTGAGTATTCAAAAAATAGGAAATAATATTTTTGAAAAATTAAAACATTTCACTTTTTAACATCTAGCTTTAGAAATTTGACTAGCTATTAAGAAGTCCTTCGCCATTTATTTGCAAACCCAAAATTCACAGCAAATTATGAAGCTTAAAAAATGGAAAGAGAGCTCAACGACTGTAAGAGTGTGTAAAAAAATTGATTTGGCTACAGTACCAACAAAAGATTTATGAACTTGTGATAGTATTGTATCTGCTGTGGAGCTAATCAACACATTGTAATATATATATATATATATATATGAGAATCCATTTCTGTAGGCATACAAATGGGTCCCTTTTAACTCCTCAATTGCTTCCACATGTCAAATCACATGCCATCTGAAACAACATTTATTTGGCAATGCGTAGAGCCTCCGAGTTCAATACGCAACCTTCAAACAGGGCAACTGTAAAGTGTCGCAAGTGCCATGTGGCACCAGCTACATATCAATCACTGATACATAGGACGAGTACACACATACATGCTCACACACATCCTTATAGAAACATCATAAGTAGATGCGAGTAGCTATGTGCTGTGGGCTTATGCAACGAATTCTCATTGATTTCCATATTTTATTTATTACGCTTGCTGTTTGTGTGTGTGTGTGTCTATGTGTGTGCGCTTGTTTGGCAATAGGTTACGATATGATACCGCTAACAGTTGATTTACACTTATTTACGAAGCAATTTTTTTATTTATTTGTTTTTCTATCGTTGTAATACACTTACACAGGGTCTTTTGATTCGATGTAGACTTTTGTGACTCCTTAACGTGCTGTCTATATGCCTATCTACAATAAACTATAATAATAGTTAGTATAATAGCATAGAAGAATTCGTTAGCTCTTTTATTAATAGGAAATTGAATAAAAATAAGAAATAACAACCACATGAAAACAAACAACAAAACTTGAGTTATTGAACACTAATATAAAATTTGTAAGGGTATTTAGGTTTATATGTCCCTAAGATTACTATTTATGGTTCTCGTTGGGCTGCTCTTGTATTAAACTGTTCTTTTATATTTTTGGCTCTATGTTTCTCTTTTCAGCGCGTTGGCTGCGATTTGAAAATAGGCTCAACGAAGAAAATCGACGGCTGCGGCGTTTGTGGGGGCGATGGCAACTCCTGTTCGCAACCGCTCTATTACTGGGAGATGGCACCGATGTCGCAATGCTCCGTCACCTGCGGCGGCGGTAAGTCCTTAGTCTGTAGTCCCTAGTCTTTATGCATGTACTTAGCTAGTTGTTGTGAGACAGTTTGAGTCCTCGGCTAGTCCCTAGTGTAAATAAACAAGTGGAATATGTCAAGAACACTGCCGCAGGCATTGGCGTGCCTCGCTGCCGTTTGTAATCTTTTCCCTTACGCGAAAAATGCTGTCAAATTTTTCTACGTGCCCTCCTCCATGGGTGGAGGTATGTGTGAGTGTGTGTGTTTGTGTGTGTGTGTGTGTGTGTGTGTGTGTGTGGGGTGCAAACAGTTATTTGTCGTGCTCATTTATTTTCATTGAATTGGAATTTGTTTCGATTGAATGTTTGCATGGTAATCGAGTGGCAGTTGTGCCTTCGTGCTGCTGCTGTTGAAAACTGTGCACCAATTTTCCTAGCTAAATGCTTAAAGTTTCTTCTCTGTTTTATTTTTTATTTTTCTTTTTTATAATATTTTGCCCTACTATAATATTTACGTGTATACATACATGATTAATAGTCCTGTCGAAATAATATATTTGCAACTAAAGTTTGTCGATTAGCCGACTCTCTCATTCGGCAACGTCTCGGTGCTGCGATCCAACTTTGCTGTTACCCAAAGCCTAAGGTTAACTTCAGTTTTCTACCTTTTATGTGGGGTTCATAAATTGGTTTGCATGCATGCAGCAGCTGAAAGCCAAACCTGAAGCCAGAAGTTTTCGGATTCAGTTCACAAAGTTCACAAGTGTGTGTGCAGGCAACATGATGGGCAACATGAGGTAACATAAGTTAGTATTCTACTGAATGCCAATTACCTGTTTCAGATGAAAGTTCATTACGTGTGAGAGCTGACTCCGCAACAACAACTATTGTTGTGGTAACATATGTTTAATTACAATAAGTCAAAATAATTTAATGCTAATTTTGAGTAATTTGGAATAAATTATAAGTGTGAAAAGTCAAGACTTTAAAGCCTAAATTACATGCAAAAATTAAATTTATGCCGAACAGATTTAAATTCAATTTTTGACTTATTTTATTAAAAGACAAATAAGTTAGAAGTAATATATTGAGTTAAAAGTACACAATGAATTCTTGGGTTCAAATTACGATAAATGCAACTAAAAAGTTAGGTCTTCGGCCATGATAAATGTAACATTTCTTGTGTAGTTTTTAAACATTTGTGAATAAAGCTGTCCAAAAGAGCATTAAATATTAATTTGCTCCTCACAAGCGACTAATCGCAGTTACTAATTGAATTAAAAACAAAGTTCGAACACTTTTTTCATCTATAAGACTACTAGATGCCTTATTTATATTTAATAGAATAGAAGTTTGATATTCAATTTGAATAAGGTTCGTACTTGCAACTTAGGGCTTTAAACATTTTATGATCGACAATTATTATAAGTGAAAAGGCAGGATGATCAAAATTATTCCATGGACAGACCCTAATCAAATAGAAATATACAAAATTTATAAGCTTGACAATAATTTGCGATATGTTGTTGTCTGTTGTCTGCACGTCCAGTTGATATCCCTTTTGCACCCATTTGATGTGAACAGGGTAAACGAAACCAAACACAAATTGCCACCTATACGAAATATGAATAGTAATTAATCTTAAAAGAGAAATCGATTCAAACCGAATTTAAAAATTATTTATATTTTTTTTATGGCCTCATGAATTTTTAATCAACTTTGCGCTAGCTTTTTCGGCCATTAGGCCGTCAAAAATGTCGAACGGAAATAATCGGTTTGCCGCTTGATAAATGTCAGTTTTTGTCGAGTGCTGTGCGGTGGTGTGGGGCACTTGCCCCAATATTAACAGCAACAACAACAATAACAACTTCGGCGGGCTGCCGGGACTTGTTAATTTCCGACAATACAACAGCACTGGGCAACGCCAGTTTACTTAGTCATTATCCTGGCCGTCTCTTGCAAATGGCAAAATCAATTTGTTTTTCAATTTTAATTGCAATATCGTTTAGCTACCTTCAAGTAGGTGTTGCCCTGCACCCCCTCGCACACTGCCTTCTGTTCGCTGCCTTAATTACATTTCAGCGTCTGTCCGCCTCACATGTCACTTAAATGTCAAGTGCAGTCCGTGGTCTGCGGCGCGGTGGTTCGAGCGTCTATCCACAGGGGGCACCCAAATTAACGTCCCAGCATATGAGTTGACCAGCCACAGCTACACGCATAAAACTACTGTCGACTGTCCATTTCTCGTGTTTTTGTCTCTACTCGTCATTTATTTTACTCACTTATCGACGTCACCGGCACACATAATTGCATACATTACAGGTAATCAATTATGCCGAATTATACATATTTGGTGTACTCTGCATTCCTCCTCTCAAACGGGGACGTACGTGATTCAGTTCAAATTGATATCCAACTTATTTGGTATTCTTTTTTTCTCGATTTAATGGACAACGGCTCCAAATTGAGGGCACTTAACGATCGCTTTTATGCATATATACATATGTAGGTTAAATAGCTGTCCAGCTGAGCATTGAGGAGCTTGAATGAAACTGCCAAGCTGCGCGGTCTTCGTAATTGTAGTAAAAGTATATCAAAGTGTTTGAACTAGCAATCGTAAGTAGTTTGCAGAGCTGAGTATGGATTGAGAAAAAATTTGGAAAGGAATAAAATAAATAAAGCCTAAACTTCGGGATATTTATCTCTTAAGTTGTCTAATCGATTGATAGTAATATATCCTTGCAGAGAATACTTCATGTTTGTTAGATAGTTTCTAGCATATTGAAGCATTGCTGACTCCAGAGAGTGTATATTCTCAGCATTTTGCGCATTGTTGATGAATTCGACTTTTAATTATATCTGCCATTAAAATAATTTAACAGGTATGGCCCAAGCATACGAGCGTTCTTTAAGCAGTTTCCAATGTTTGTTCGTAAAAGGCTGTCAACTTTATTTTAAAATTTCTGTGCCTATGTTGTTTAAGCATATTCAGCACTTATTCAAAATTGTATATTAAAAATTGTTAAATTTTAATAAACATCACCCAATATGTGCTACAGATTACATCAAAAGCTCCAACACAAGAGCGGCTAATGTAATCAAATATATTAGCACTAGTTCTTCCTTAAATGTGGCTTTCACTGTCAGAGTACATCGTACTGCCAGTTTGATTAATTTTGAACAATAAAAACTAATCCTAACTAGACAGAGTCAACCCACTTTTCAACAGTTTATTTATCGCTACTTTCGTTCAGCTCAACATTTTCTAGCTTTAGTTGATAAATACAGAGTGCAACTTAATAGTGGGAAAATTCCCATGACCATAAAATATTTGTTGACTTACAGCACCTGCTACATATATGTCACATCTCTGAGAAAATCTGCAGTAAACATTAACATTTCCGCTGCGCTATAAATTATCATCAATATTAATGACAGGAAGGATCCCCTTTGCTGCTTGAAGCTTAATATGGACAACATGCTGGGTGCAGTGAGCTTTATAAATCCACTCATCGAACCCCATGACGCTGCTGCATGTCGTCCGTATACTCCCCGAAACATGCTGAGCCAAAAGCTATGCAACACATGCCACAGCTAGTCTCTCTTGCTCGCCCCCTCTCTCTTTCTCTTTCTCGCTTTTTCGCTCTGCCTCTCTATCGTTCACGTGAACATGAAGTCGACTTTTTGCGTTACAACAATTGACATAAATGCCAAGAGAGGATATTACCAATTGCCTTAAGCCAATTGTGTCATGAATACGCAGCAGCAGCAGCAGTGGCGCCAGCTGACGTCTATTATGATGTTAGGAGGGTTTCTCGGGCGGGGGGACAGCCTCAGTCTAAGGATAAGGATAACGATGACGTTGCCTGAGCGAACACAATGAAGCTTATAAACGAAATTCAATAGCTGAAAATCGGCGTCCCATCTGCGCTCCGGGTGGTCTATTTACAATCGAATTCGAGACCAGCTTCCAACTATTTTTCAAACTGACAGATCGTTATGGCATTATGCATTGTGCGACTATTTTTGCTGAAGCACCTCCACTAACCTCTATCTCCCACCCTGATGCAGCTTCTGTGTTTGCTCTGCCAATTTCCGGTCGTGCTTTTTGGGCTACAATAAGAAGAAAAGGGAAGTTGAGACCGCCCAGCCCATTTTTGCTGCCGTTTGGCTTAGCGGAAAACTCACATCTGTTAGCTAACTTTAACCCATTTAGTTCCAGCATTAGCTGGAGAACATTACCTGCTTAATGAGATTTATATTCTTAAACGTAAACTCAATTTCAATAATATACAAAAATTTTAAAAAATAAATATTATCCTTTTCAAAATACCCATTATCAAAATTCCATTAAATTGGCAATTTATTTAAAGCTTTATTAACACAAGCCTTAAAATATAGACGAAACCTATTTTTTAATTTTCATTTAATAGTTTCTTTGTTTCATGAATGGAAAAACAGAGTCCAAAATTGGCTAAATGTTAAAGATATTTAACTGAAATCAAAAGTATACATTGTATATCTATTGAGAACACGACAAACTTATAACTAATAGCAGATCAATAGCCTTATGCTTAAAAGACAACTCCATCTCAGCTTAGCTAACAACTCAATGATATTCTCGTACTTTTAAGCGCTCCTATTTAATACATTTTAATTAATTCATTTATCTTAATGTGACGATCGGTTCAATTAAAACAATTTCATAGTTTTATATTTTTCTTAATGTATAAACAAAACATTATCAGTATGCATACAATGAGTATTAATTTAATTATTAATTTATAAATTTAAGAGGTTTTTAAAGTAACACAAAATATTTATAAATTTTTTTGTCGCACATCTGGGAAACATTGCATGAGGGTTAAGACTTTCTGTTTGGATAACCCCTACCCCTAAACGTGCTGTCGTTGTGTCCGTGACTGTCTTAAGTGCCTAAGTGACATTAAAGTTGCACAGCAAAAACCCATCCAACCCACTGAAAGCCGTTTCATACTATTATTGATTTTAAAATGCAGCAATGGTAGTCTAGCTGCAAAATGGCATTTCGAATTTTTAGCCTTAGCCAGTACTAAAGTTTTCCTCTTGCTTTTATTTCTGTTCTGCTATATACCTCTTCTCTCTGTTTCTTTTATGCTTTAGGTTACAAAATGTCTCGTCCTGAATGCAGAAATCGTCTAACTGGCGCTGAAGTCGATAACGCGCTCTGCAACGCAGCTAATCGCCCGGACTCATCGGTGGTGCCATGTAATACACACAGCTGTCCGCCGCGGTAAGTACTGCTCTGACAGTTGCCCAAAACTCCCTAGGCAACCTCCTGCAACCTCCTGCAAGCTTCCCAACTGCCCAGCCTCCCAACCTACATCTCCCAATTGCCTTAGTCCACCTGCCCAGCTATCAATTTAAATGGCGTTTGGTTATCGTGCGCACGTTTTGATTGCCTACTCTGGCTCTATTATCGCCCGGCACAGCGACTCAGCCGCTGCCTGGCTGCGGGCTCCTTCACGCTGTCTGTCCTGTTTAGCCTCCAATGTACAGAACCGCTACCCCACACTTATTTATCGTTTTGTGACATTTTGCGAAACCAAACTGAAAGTTTACGCCAATTTTGTGAGTGTCTCGCGCCCAGCGCCTCAAATTCTAATCTCCGTTCTGTGCGGTTGTCCATTGTTGGTTTTCCTTTATACTCTCTATACCCTGTAATCAAAAAAGTGGACCTCAAAAGGGCTATAAGAAACTGTTACGAGGTAACAGCTCTTGGTCCATGTATTGTGTAAATCGATGTCTTCAAAAAAAAAAAGCTGACTCAGCCCTTTGACTGATCATGTGAAGTCGGGAAATATGAAAGTTAACTTACGTACATTTGTTATCTTGGTTTTGTATACTATAGGATGGTAAATTCTAAGTTTATTTATGATAACAAGAGCTTACAACATACATACAGGGCAACTGGTAGTCGATCATTGAAGTCTCATGCCTTTTTTGCTTGCCTCTGTTGCTCTTTGCCGTTTCGTCTGTTTATTGCTGTTCGCGGCTTTGGGCCGCCGTCGGTTGGGACATCAATTATTGCCTGTGATTTTGGCTGTCTTGAGGTTTCTGTTTTGGCAACGCTTGCTGCAACATTGGGGAGTTGCTAATAGCTAGTTGGGGTAACGCCTGGCTGTCAGGCGGTATTTGGAGGACCATTGTGTTTGCTAGAGACTTATGATAGTTGTTAAGAGTGTAATGCATGAGCCTTGCAATTGAGTTGTATCGTATGGGGGAAATGCTTAGGATTGCCAAACACGAAGTAACGTTAAGATAAAAAAAGATTAATGTTAAAGTCTAGACAGTATAGTTTTTATTTTAACTAGGATTGTGTTAACTTTACAGTGTGTGGTTGGGCCTGAGCGTGAAGGACACGCTTGAAGGCAACATTTTAAGATTAGAGTCTATTAAAAGATTTTGAAGTGCTTTCTAAATTAAATGGATATCACGCATAGTAAGACGGATAATTAGAAGCCAAAGAAATTGTTAACGCCTTTTTTTTCATATTATTGAACAGAATACAGAATTGACAACTAATCGAATCTCGATTCGAGCCCTAGCTTCTAAAACATAAATCAAAATTTGTTAAAAGTGTAGATATGAGGTTTGGAAATACTTCTAGACACATTAGAAATATGCAAACGACACCCAGTTTAGAAAGTTGTCTTCATTTACTGACAGCTTAATCTTTGCTTAGCTGACCTCATCAAATTCACAAAGTGATTCATCCAGCTGAATAATCTGTCTGCATTAAACGCCATGCACTTTAGTGTCCAACACCGTTTCGAAAGGGGCGTGGATTCTTTTTTTAAGGTTTCTTTTCTTTTTTTGGGAGGCAACCGCAGGGGCGGTCAACGGGCAGCTTGTTTTGGAAACAATTTAGTTGAACTAATTCAGCAAAACGGCCGCGCAAGTGGCCTCTATGCTGTAGTTGGATACTCTAACCACTTGTCCGCCTCTTCCGCAGTTGGATAACCGACGACTGGAGCACTTGCAGTCGCCTCTGTGGGCACGGCTACCGTGAGCGAATGGTTGTCTGCGCCGAGGAGGACAACGGCATCAAAACGCGGGTAAGTGCGGGGGCGAACTAGTGAAAGGGGTTGGTACTTTGGCCGAAATAGTTGAACGAAAGTGGCTATTACCAGAGTGCCGCCCACTTTTAAACGCTGCTAATTTTGCATACAAAGTGGCGACTCGACTGACACACACACACACACACATACCAGGCATATTATTACCATGTTTTCTCACACTCTCCCTCTATACATATTTTTTTTATATTTTGTCTGTTCTTTACTTTTCTGGCTCGCTTTCATGGCTGGCCCTTTTGGTAACAGGTTGCAGATATTATGTGCCGCACTCCAAAGCCGCCAACACAGGAGACCTGCATTATCGAGGAGTGCCCGCACTGGGAAGTGGAGGACTGGACCGGTGTAAGTACTACAACAACAACAGCAACAGCAACTCGTGTAATAATCATGCACTTTTGCCGGCAACACAGACCTGACGAAGACCAAGACGTAGACGTAGTTGAAGCAGTAGAAAGAGGGATGCAGACGGAGACGTTGACGAGAGGCCATGTCTGGCCACAGTGTATACTTAGCTAAATGTGTAGACAGCTACTTGTTTCGTATACTCTTACTGAGGGCCTTAGGAAAAATAGCACACTTTAGCTTATAGCTTAAGGAGAGCATACTTCTCTCTTCCAAAGTTGGAGGCAATTTCTTTTTTGAAAAATCGTACCAATGCCTTGATTTTAGATTTTCCACACTCTTCATATATTCTTTAAATAAAAAAATAAATATTATTTAGTCTTGGTCTTTCAAGATTCATCAGATCCTGCAGATTATGTATTTAAGTCTATACAGATTTTCTTGACCACGTTTCACGACTTAAATTTTCTTATTTTCTGAATACTATTTCGATACATCTGCTAGAAAAAAATTAGGCTGAGAATAGTATGATTTTTTTATTATCAATATTATTGTCAATAATAGCTGAATAACATTGAGTATATCAAATTCTAAGAAAATTTCATGTACATTAAAAAGTAAATGTACTTTGCGGACGCCAATTAGAAATTAACTGGAATTTAAATAAATGATTTTATAGAATAATTTATTAAGTATGTAAGGGTGCGTAAGTTTCGGCGCGTTAGTTTTATGGTTTTGCTCGTAGTGTTTTTTGCAATTTACTTTGCTTGCTGGCTCGTAATAAGCCGCTAGACTCGAGACTGAAGCCTCTTCCCGGCTATAGCCATACAACTTAATCAACTTGGCGGCCGTTGTTGCCGTATGCCCCTGCTTAAGTTTGTCTGGCCACAAGTAACGCGTCAACCTCCCTTCCCAGCCACTGTTCTGCCCATAGCCCTGCTCTACCACATTTGCGCCTTATCGAGTTCACTTCGCTGCTGTTCATTTAAAGTGCAAGTTTATTAATGTGAGACTCGATTTCTATATGTGTGGAAAGGTCTTAAGGGTTGGGGTTAGGGTTGGGATTGTTCCTAAGAGGCTTGCGCAGGGTGCCAAGTTTATGTGATGCTTAATTGAATTGTCTTGAGTTTGAATTTTATTTATTTTGTTTTCGCTGAATGTTGCTTAAAAGTGTTTCCCTTCGTTTTTTCTTCGTGTGGTAGGTTAAGGGCATATGGAATAGTGGGGTCTTGATTTTATGTGTGCTTCCCCCTTTGCGCTTGACGTACAACCAAGTCACTTTTATAGCTCTTAATACAAAGTGGATTACAATGTTTTAAAATAATGAGCTCAACTTCAGCCTATTAAGAACTTTATGAACTAAAAAACAGCATGGAAAAAAATGAAACTTTTCGAAAAAATGTTAACGGCTTGCATGCTAATGGCAAGCACTCAGAACATTCTAAAGATTAAATTAAATAAGACAAAAGCGTGCAGAACACCGAATATTAAATACCCTTTCCGATAAATATACTAAGGAAGAAGTGGGTGTTCCGATCTCAGTACATATTCTGTAGGGAAACTTAAGCTCACTCAAAAATCAATAAAAAATTCTTCCGATGAAATAGGTTTTGTGAAATCGAAATAATAGCAAAAATGCTTGTTAATTTATCCATAATACAGAGTTTTCAGCAAAAGTTTTTAGTGAATCCAATATTTAATTTGGTATTCACTAGAAAACATTAATACATAATTAAAAACATTTCTGGATTAGATTGCAGAAATTATATCTCTGAAAATGTTCGTCATATTCAGTTAGAAATTATATTATCTTTAGAGGGCCAGAAAGAGAAAGAGAGAGAGAGAAAGAAAGTATATAAAGTCAACGCAACCCCCACGGAGAGCCTATTAAAAAACACATTTTAATGTTTTTGTACATTAATAAAATAAGTATGCCCATACATATACACACGTCTGTATATGTGCATGCCACAAAAATTAAGCTCCATTAAAATAAGCGGAAAATTGGCAAAAGTTGCGGGCGTGTGGAACGCATGAAATGCATAAAAGCAATGAAAAGCGATGGGGCGCAGATAAACAATGGGGTAAGCCACTTGAAAGGAACGTTACACATACGCCGCGTGGAACCGGCAACTGAAAAAACGCAAACAATATGAAAATATGAAAAAATTTGCATTTGTATGCGTGGGCGCGTGCACGTGCCAAGCAGGAGGTGGGACAGGATGTATAAGGGATGTCTGACCATGCCCCTGCCCGCGAAATTCTCTTTAGCATTCGCGTTTTGTTTCAAACAGAGGCCACTTTTACTTTCACTTCTCACGACAGCACTTCGTCATCTCGCGCGTCGTCATCTTTTGCGCAAACAAATGAATTTTTATGGCGCCCTCAGTAAAACATATTGCAATAATTTATAATGCTTATGGATGTACTCTCTATCTGCCCGCCTCTCCTTCACAGTGCTCCGTTTCGTGCGGACAGGGCATTCAAATGCGCGGCGTGGAGTGCAAATCGACAGATGGAAGCCTGAGTGCCAAATGTGATCCCCTCACCAAGCCAGGCAGCATGCAGCAGTGTTCGACGGGCATCCACTGCGATGGTGGTCCAAATAAGGGCGGCGGCACCATCATTGTCGGCAGCAGTCGCTCTTTGAATGAGGTGAGCGTGTGGCATGCCAAATGCAGGGATTAGTCCAAAGCCTTACGCTAATCTCTATTTACAGCGCTCCGAGCGGCATATGGACAGCTCCGATCTTGATGATGATGACGACGATGAGGATGCGGATGAAGAGGTTGAAGATGTGGACGATATGGAATCTGGGCAGGATACGGATGACGGCGAGGGCCTCTCCTATGCCGATCAACCGCTGCGCTATGCGCATCACACACAAAGCCGATTGCATCACGAGACGCCTGAGGAGCCGCGCACCATGCGGCTGATGAGTGGCAGCTCAAGCAAGAATCATAATAATGCAAGGGCAGGTGCAAGTGGTGGGACGGATGTACCGTCACTGGATCCAAGGTGAGTGGAGAGAGAAACAATGTTGGTTTATGGAAAATGATTTGCTTAAATGTGAGTCTTAACTCATATATAACAGTGAGGTTGTCAGCACAAGAAACCATCTGATATTATTACTGAAACAACACTTTGTGAGTGTGACTTTAAATTATGAGAATCGTTTAGAAAGGCGATATTTTTTAGAGGAATATTTGTAAATATGCGTTCTGGGCTGAATCACACTTGTTATGTCTATACATTCTTTTTTCTCCGTTTTTAATTTTGTTAAACATTTGATAATTTTTTAAGTTACATAAAGTGACAGAATGAGATGTAGGATGTTAAGAAAAAGATAAAATGCATGTAACAACAGCACATAATTTAAAGAGAAGAAGAAGTAGTTTAGGAAAACGAACACATTAAGTTAAAGCTGTTTTTTTTTCAGGAAGTCACATATTTCTATTATATGCATGATTTTTAAAAATGATAGCTGACATGCTTTGTACTTTGAAATGTTCTGTGATGAGGCGATATTTTGTTGACCCAGCCAAAGCGTTGCCTAGATGCATCTGGCTGTCTAAGTGGTTAATAATCTGTCATTACTCAGACTCAGACCTCCAGCCAGGACTCACTTGACATATTTGAATTGTGGCACAAGTTCTCTGTGTCCCTCACTACAGCAGCTCCCTTTGGAGTTTTGCTTAGTGCCCTCTGCTCAAGACTTCAGCTTAAGTACTTGGCTTACAAGAACTTACAAGCAGCACACACGCACACACACAGCAATTAGATTGACTGTGGCCACGCACTGTGCCTTCTCATAATGTCCTTGAGCCGTGTCGACACCTAAAATTAAGGCTATCGACAACGACATCATCAACATGAAACTGCTCAAGTTGCTTGTAAGTACAGTAAAGTGCGCCTAATGACAATTAAAGTGCTGCCTCTGCTGCCGTTGCTGCTGCTTTGTTGATGTTTATTGGAAAGCGATAAAGTAGCCGCGATAAGCTGTCCAATCGGGTGTAAGGTGGGATGCAGCTGGGGGTGTAGAGCCGGCTGAAGTAGCGTATATAAACCAACACTTTAATTAGGCGCCTATACTGCGAATGGGGAACATCTAATGAAATCGTTTCGAGCTAGCTAAATCAAATGCTTTTAACTGTTAATTGGTATGTGGGGAATACTCGTATACCAAGTAATAAATTACAGCTCTGATTGGGCCGCGCACTTACCATGCTCTACATTAATGTTCTTCTCGTTATACCCTAACAAAGAGTATTAAATATAAGTTATAGAATGTCGTGGATGAAAAACTATAGTAATAATGTTTGGAGAAGTTATTATATAAGTTTTACAAGTACCAAGTACTAAATAATTAAAAATATACCTATACCTATATATATATATATGTATATACATATATACTTTATATATAATATAAAATCCTATCAACGACTCAAAATATTCGGCATGTTTGTAAAGAGTGTTTAATCTTTGGTATGTTGCAACAATTAGGCTTGTACTTTATATTTTTCTTTAATTTGTGTGACTATGGTATTCAAGGAAATTAGTCCGTGTAAACAACAGCGACTTGGTACTTATTTAGCAGTTTTGAAGGGCGTTGCCAGCTTAAGTGCTCTATCGACTGGCGTACATTGCCGGAAATGTACTACTCCCTAAAACAAGTTGACATATTTTAACAGGCAAACTAATGCCCAATCGAATACTCATGTAGGAAATGACAAGCTGTATCGTCTTATCGGCCAATTGTAATCAATATGCTTAGTCCGAGAAAATACAGCAGCGATAGCTCAATATGAAATTAGCAAAAATAAGTCGTTGGATTAATGTTTATATTAATTGGAGAATTTGATAAAGCGAGTGCATTGAACTTGATAATTAACCTTAGCTCCTAACTACTTATTATAGAAACAATTTGCTGTGCTCTCTTAGGAAACAGTATTGAGGACTGTTACCAGGTTAGAGTTAATGTATTGTATGAAATTTTATACCTCGGATGCTTTATGGTGAGAAGTTTAACATTATGGTATAATTCAAATTTTGATTTACCTGACTTTATTAAAAAGTTCAGTAGATAAACTGCCTATAAAAACATTTTATGCCTACCCACGCAATATCTCGTGCATTGACCCAAGGTCCAGAACCAAATCGTACCCACACATTTCTCAAAGACCTAATGGAGCGATGCTCAAAAGCAAACTGCCGCTTTTTATATTTCGCTGAGAGGGCAATTTAACTTATATAGTTTATATATAGTAATCATCTGTTGGTCTGGGCATTAAACTGAAACTACGAGTATTGGCGGCCTGTCGCCTGACGCCTGCCGCCATAAAGTCGCGTCTTCATGCCGCCGAAAAACCTTGGCCTCTGTGTGCGGCGCAAGGCACAAGGAGATGCGCTGGCGACGCGCCAGACAAACAAACCAAAAAAAAAAAAAAACAACAACAAAACCTAAGGCAAAGCAACAAAAACAACTATTAAAGCGCAAACAAAAGTTTCAAACGTTTTTGGGTTGGCACTTGGCCTACGCGGCGTATGAGCAACGGGCGCCGGTTATGAAATCAACGAAGCGACCTACTTAGAGGACCTTTCGAGGCTACTGCCGCTCTGCAGATGCTGTAACATTGGCGCCACTTTAATGCGCCCGACGCATGTGGTGCCACTGACGGTGAGGGTCGGTGGCAGCAGCCACAATTTGACTACAAATCAATAAGGGATGACAAGCGGGCCAATTGGCCCCGGAGGGGCAAGGGCGCACACTACTGTTTGAGCGGTCAGAAAACTATGCGCTGTGTCAAGCTCTTCTATTGACTGTCAATGTGGTCATAAAAACCACTCTGGCTAACAAACAATGCCCAAATACAGCAGCAACAATAATATCTGTAAAATAAGTCACCATTTCCTAGACTGGAACAGAGCTCGACTAGGCAATACCCTGTGAATAGTTGTGGTTATTTTATTTCAAAAATATATGCTGATCTATCATATATTTGATTAACTCGTGCATTCCCAGCCAACTCTTCTAAATCAAAACTCTCTCCATTGAACAGCCAAGAGATGTTTCCTCTGGGCTATAAAAACAATGTCATTAGCCTTTACTACCCTTATTAATCACATTTGTGTTTCCAGGGTAAATCTATTGGCCATGGAGTGGCGGCAAACATGTCATATAGCACAGTTTTTGGGGCTCTGCCAGCGGCCAGGCTTAATAAATGCGACTCGGATGCTGCGTAGCATGAAATGAAATACAATGTGTAAAACGTGGCGCTGACTATTGTTGCATGGAATTTGCTTAGCGCTCGGCTGACAGACAACAGAGATTTTTGGGTTGGGGGTGGGTGGGCTTAGAGAGGGATCGAAGCTGTTGCCTTCTATGTGCTGTGCTCATCTGTTTGTTAGCCAAATACAAAGCCAACTTTATAGTTGTATTTAGTTTCAATAAACTAAGGCATTGAGTCTTAGATTTAAATCTAAGAGTCAATATACATATGCAGCTGGCGCACTTCATATGTCTTTAAAATTTATAATATAGTTACTTAAAATAAAAACGAAACTAAAAGTGATAAGGCCCAATAAAAATCATATTCAATTTTCCGGGAATTTTTTTATATTATATGAGCAACTTAAATTAGCTCCCAAGGCATTCAAATAGAATCCTTTGAGTATATTTTCTTTTATGATAAAAAAGACAATATTTAAACTTTAACCTTGCAATGTATTTTTCATTACTTGCAGTTACATCAAGGACACCGAGTGGTCGCCCTGCAGCGTTACCTGCGGCGAGGGCATACGTCGACGAGCTTATAAATGTAAAATCTTTCTGGAATATTCACGCACAGTGGCCACGCTGAATGATAGTCTATGCGAGGGCACCAAGCCGCATGATGAGGCGGAGCGTTGCGTCGAGGAGCCGTGCATGTTACCGTCGCATGGCTACGATGATCAGTTTCCGCGTGACTCAATCAAGGTGGGCGTATCAGAGCCAGGCAAGACGTATGTATGGCGCGAGCAGGGCTACACCTCGTGCAGCGCTTCGTGCTTGGGCGGGGTGGAGGAGCTAATCATCAACTGTGTGCGAGAGGATAATGGACGCGTGGTCTCGCCATTCCTCTGCTCGCCAGAAACCAAACCGGAGGCGCGTGTGCGCACATGTAACGATCGTCCCTGTCCGCCGCGCTGGAACTACTCGGATTACACGCCCTGTTCAAAGAGTTGTGGCATTGGCATCAAGACGCGCGAAGTGCAGTGCATCCATGAAGTCACACGTGGCGGCGAGAACACCATGGTAGTGCCCAATAGCATGTGCCCACAGCCGCCGCCAGCGGATCGACAATATTGCAACGTGCTGGACTGCCCGGTGCGCTGGGAGGTGGGTGAGTGGTCCAAGTGCTCGCACACCTGCGGCTACGGCATCAAGGATCGCAAAGTGGAATGCAAGCAGATCATGGCACAGGAGCATAAAATTGAGCGGCCCGAATCGATGTGCCCCAGCGTCAAGCCGCCAGACAAGAAGCCTTGCAATGTGAAGCCCTGCCCACCCGAGGATCCCAAGCCCGTCATACAAATCAGCAACTCTACCCATATACAACACGACCCCAAGAAAACGAAGATTACACTGAAAGTGGGCGGTGCTGGTGTCGTCTTCTTTGGCACCCAGGTCAAGATCAAGTGCCCTGTGAAACGTTACAATCGCACCAAGATCAAGTGGAGCAAGGATCACAAGCCGTTGGCTCGCTCGCGTAAATTTAAGGTGTCCAAGAAGGGCGCATTGCGCATTTTGGATATCACTTTCCGTGATGCGGGCGTCTATTCCTGTCATGCTGGGCTCAGCTCCGCAGAGATTAACATCGAGGTAAAGGCCAAACCCGGCCAGCAGGCCGAGGAACTGGAACGCCAGGAAGCAGGTGAGTTTAGCGCCTGATTTAAATCAATCTAAAAAGGTTTTACGCCTATCTAAATGTTTTTTTTGTTTTTTTTTTTTTTCAATCATTGATACGCTTTACAGATCGCTTAGTGCGTGAGCGCAGCGGCACGGAGGCGCTTACCTCAGCGGACATGACGTCGACGCCGAACGGTGCCACAGCCGGTGGGGCAACAGCGGGCGGCACTGATGGCGGCGCTAATGGGTAAGTAACGAGGGTCACTTGGCTGACCTATCTCGAAACTTTTTGCTTTTAACTTTTAACTTGAAGAGTTGCTGGGAAAGTTGGCCAAATGCGGGAACTAATTAGCAAGGCGCGGCATAAATGAGAGACCATTCTTAAATCGACGTAAAAGTAGGTTCGTTATGTTTGGGAATAAGTATAGGAAGGAGAGATCTACTAAATATATATACAAGTGTCGGGAACATAAATATATATATAGGAATTAATTGATTAATAGGTGAAATTTAGCATATCCTGTTAACAAAACTTGTTTTAATTACTTTCGTTTTTTTAATCGCTGTTAGCGAAACCTAATTCCCTTCTTCTTTTTATTTTGAGAACCATTTCTGACCTATTTTGCAAGCTAACCCGTTTCTAACGGCCTTCCTTTATTTGAACTTTATGTTGACTGCTTTAAGATTTCAACATGGCTCCACAGCCCCGTTGGCCAGTTGTGACCATCCTGCCTGGCTTATCTGTCTGTTGCTTCCTTTGGTACAACGCGTCGTATACAATATTCGCGCGGCTCTTTTGTCCACGCCCATTTTGCTAACCCCTTTACAGTGCTTCGTGCTGAATGCTGTCTGGTGTGCGGCCTGGTCAGTTATGCGCTTGTTTCCCGTCTTGTCTTTATCTAGCGCTGTTTCCTTTTACCCCAACGCAAACATTGGACTTCAGCTCATGCTGCGACTCCCCCTCACTCAGTCTGCTTCGTGCCGTTCACCGCTGCGTATGCGTGTTATCACCTTTTAAGTGTTGTATGCCACACACCTCAGCACATTTATTTGTATTTACCTCGCACTAAAATTCTACAATGCAACAAAAAGCAAAAAAAAAAACAACAAAACTCTAAGTAAATTTCATGGTTACTTAAATGTGTTTTACCTCTGCTTTGCTCACTTACCCCTCACTTAAGCCCCTTCCCCGCAAAACGTTTTCAAAACTTGTAATGTGTTAAACGCACGAAAGAATGGGCAACTGTTGAATGGGGAATATTTACTAGATGGTGGAATGCTGCGGAATGAAAAAAGATTAGGCAAAAGTAAAAAATAATTGACAGATGACAATAAAATTTAATGTTATTTGGGATTAGGAGAGCATATAATAGAATATAAAATATAAAAAATATAAATAAATAAATATAAAATAAAATATTTTTAACATAAGTGGAGAGTAGATTGATATAAAGAACAAAAGAAATGTGTAAAAAAGTACTCAGTCGAGGTTACAGTCAAGTCCTTTAAATGATTTTGTGTGTTTCTTTTGATTCGATGTGACTATCGCAGTTGTAAGTTAAATTAAATCCATTAATATCATTAAATAAATGCCTTACATGGGGCTAAGATTTCTTTATATCTATTATTAACATAGATAAATAACGATATAACTTCTGAAAAAGGGTATTAGGGACCTGTTTAGCTTAAATTAAATATAAGCTGGCCAGCTCAAGGTCAAGTCATAAGGTACAAGGTAAAAGCATGAAGAACCTCTTGGCTCAACATGTTTTTCTTTCGAATAGTCAATAAAATAGATAGAGTACGACTGCACGAAAAATTTCTCTTATTCTGAAATAAGGTTTAAAAAATCGATACATTGAATAATAACAATATTGATAATATATATATTTTGTGGTCTTATGCAATTTGCATACCGCTCAGACTTTATTAGCTAAGCCCTTTCATGTATCGAGTACATTAAAAGTAATTACGACGAGTGTGATAACAGATTTCCTGTGCCCTTATAGTCCCTCTCTATTTGCATGGACATAATAGCTTAAAAGGTTTTGGGTTTTCTATTGAATTAATTAATTTAAAAGAAAGGATTATTGAAAATATATTTGCTGCCATATATTGATATCAAATAGTATAATTAATTAAATTGAGCTTAATATTTCTTCAGATTAGTTTTTAGCTAGTTCTCAATTAATATCAAAGCCATAGATTTGACTTTACAATAATCATATAATCGTATTTGTGGTTTCGTATCGCTAAGAGCATCGCAAAGTCGTTTAGAGACCGTCAAATTGCATTCTCCTCTATTTGTGTTAGCATCGAGTGCTCGTACTTCTACTCGAACTCGTGCTTGTATATTATGTACTTGTTTTTGGTTTGCGTTTTGTTGGGCTGCTGGTTGCTGCGAAACTCTCTGTCTAAGCTACTTGAACCCTTAAGTCTATTGAGTGGCTGCAGCCCCTTTCGCCTGACAATACCTGTCCCCCCGTTTGCTTACAACGCGCGTGTGCGGTTTATTTTGCAATTTGGGTTACGTGTTCGGTTGGGCCACGAGCTTAAACATACCAAAAATTTCAAACACACAACAATTCCATATGTTTGAGCCAAGCGACGGGGCCCACGCACGACCTGCTTAATGGTTAAAAGCAAACAGCCAACAGCAAAATGCATTTTGGCCAAAGCCACAAGCTCACACACACACACACGCGACTACATTCACACACATACACCCACAGCTGCAGAGTGCGCCATTCCGGGCTCACAAATGCATCATCAACATGCTTACAAAGTGTTGCCCAACTTTTGGGGGAGGCTGTTCAAATAAATATCATATATATATATATATATTGACATGTAACACTTGATAGCTGCTGGGTGTAGGTTCTGGCCCTGTGGTGGGGTCTGTGTGGGCAATATTTGATCGCATTTTAAATGCTCACCAAAAAAATTTATTTGTCAGTCCCGTGGTGGCAAATTTTCTGCCTATTTTGTATGAAAAGGAGCACAAATTTTGTGTCAGCAACGAAATATGCAAAATAGGTGACGTTCTTTGTTGCTGGATGAACGGGAGGCGGAGGGTTGTCGGTTGGAGAGGGTATTTGGTTGCATATTTGGTCGTTTGGTCTTTTGACCAATATTTTGTGTTTTTAGGCTGCATTTAATGCCGTTTTGATATACCGTTTTTGTTTATTATTCAACATTTATTATTTATTATTATATTAGTGGGGGTGCAGGGAAAGTCCGAGCAGTGTGATCTGTTATCACAGACATAGAAATATGTCCGTGAATTTAGATGGATGATGTTACTAAGAAAAATGTTTAAATAAATTCTAAGAATTTTTACTTAAGCCTGAAAGGAAGTACAAATATTTAAATCATGCATGGGCAAACATCACAAATATAAATCTTCAGAAACAACAAAAAGTTATTGAAATAATAAATAATTGAGACGAAAAGCACAACAAGAACATATCCTGCAACCAGGTTAAAGCTAACATCGACTATGAGCATGCGTTATGCTGTAAAGTTTCATAAAAATGTTATGTATTTATTAACCGATGATTATTACCATTAAATATTTAGGTGATTTGCTCAAAGTAGTATCAATTGTGTAGTAAATATTTGGATTTGAAAACACTTCTTTTTTGAGCCGAGCATAATGCATTTTTAATTAATACTTATAACTATGAAGCGCAAAACAGAAGAACTTTTAAATTCGATAAATGGCAGCATCGATGGATCGATTAATGTTTTAAAAAACTCAACATTGAACTTGAGCTTTGAACAACTGAGAAGGCGTAGAGGTTAATATAAAATTGGGCTGTTGAGTAAACCTTGAGGCTCTTGAAATATCTATCCAGTCGATGTGTGACATGTTTCGTGTTTTTCTACATTTTTTATTGGTGTTTAAGAAAGAAAACTGAAATTTAATTTAAATCCTTAGCCAGGCTAGCTTTAACAGGGTATGGTCAAGTATTTTCGTCTAAACATCCAACAGTCCGTCAAAAGTATGCCATTAGAGCAGAGTTTAAAAATTAAGCAGCGTTTTTTTTTGTTTTGGCCTGTTGCGTTCTTGCAGCAATATAAATTCATATGAATTTCGAATAAAAGCAAAGAGACAGGCTCTAAGAATTTTAATATAACAAATTCAATCTTTTATATGCACACAATGGAAAGGAATAGCAAGCAATTTACTTGTCAATTTATAAGAGTTTTGTCGCAAACAAAAATACATAGAAAATGCAAAATATATAACAAGTGCACAACAAAGCCCAATCGGTAGAATGCTGCGGGTTCATGGCAAGCCAGGGAAGCAAGCGGAAGAGCTGCACCCAGAGCCATGACCAACACATAAAATGTCACTTGGAGCTTTTTGTTGTTGCAGTCGAACACGTGGCACAGGGATTTGAATGTACTGTGCTTTTGACATTTTGCAGCTAACCAAGCGGCAACAGCAATAACAAGAATAACAACTAAAGCTTAAACAACAACTGCAACAACAAACAGCTGCATCAAATCTAAACAACGAATTTCCGGGCTTTTTTTGGGTTAAGCTTGAGGTCCATTCTTGCGTTAAGTGTGTGGTTGAAAATTGTTCAGTTTTTAAGTTTTTGATACCCAGTACACGTGGAAAATGGGCAATGGTATCTGTAGTGCAAATACATATATATAAACTGACAGCGGGAGGCTTTTGCGACACATTGAGGTAGCTATTTAGACTCATATTAATTATGGATTAGATTCTCGTTTTTTGCTCCGTTTCTTAAGTATATCTAGGAAACATATATTTCTGTTGTGGGAGTTCATTGTTTGGTATAGGGTATCCGCTAGTGGAGTACTTTCGACTGGTTCTTTCTTATTCAGTATTAATACGGTTTTCATGCCTCGTTGTCCTTTGCAGCTCTCAGCAACAGCAGTCCACACGTCGCAGACAGAATCAGTCGGAAAGGATGCAGAATGGACGTGAACGCAATCGTCGCCCCAAATCCGATGGAGTGCAGCATGCAGACAGCAGCATTATGGAGGATGAGGTAAGTGTAACTGCCCGGCTTGTTTATTATGATTGTCATCCGTCGTCGTATCGCCAACGTATCGTCATCACATGTTTACATTTTAAATATGTTTCATACCGAGTCCTTCGAGCAACGAGCTGACACATTGTTAACATTGGGGCTGGCTTAACTTGTCGCCTTTACTTTGGATTTGTGGCTGCCAATCCGAGGCTACGTTACGGCATGTTCATGTCGGATGTCCTTTTTCTGTCAACAGCCACGTAATTTGATAGTTTGTCTACTTTGCTCTATATCAACTATACAAATATCTTTTGATTACTCTCTATGTATATATACTATATATTCGACTGGCTCTGTTGGCAGTTCAGATTTTGTGGCTGCACATTTTGGCTTTGGTTATAGAGATCTCCTTCCTCTCTTTCTCTCTCGCTCGACTAGCCAAACATATGTACGTAAACATAATGCGATTTGGAACGAAATTACGTATACGTAACGTTTGCTGGCAGACACAGAGCAAAACATCAAAAACTAAAACGGCATTTTACAATGCCTTTCGAAAACAACAGCAGCTTGACTAGAAAACAGGGGGAACACAGGAGAGAGACGGACAGGTATGCATTGATAGACACGAGGAACAGCTGGGTTTTGCAACTGCCGCCGTCTTCAGGTCGACCAGCTCACACAGACCTAAAGTAAAAATATTATTGCTCTACTTTTTTTTTTTGCCAGCTCAGGTCAAGTTGTATAAACAGTAATATTAGCGTAAATGCTCTGATTGAGTTCAAAAACTGTGGGAATTGTGTTTAATGCTTTGTTTTCTGGCTCTGCATCAAATTGCAAATTGCAACAACAAAGGCAGATTTGCAGCCAAAAGCTGCATTAGATGCTGGTTGAGTTTTGGCAGAAATGCAAGGAAATGTTGGGCATGGGTTTAGACTCAAAGCATAACTACATATTGGTAAATTTACAGTCGTACACTTAAGCTGCTTAAAACCTCTTTGTATGTTAACATTGGCAGTATCTAGTGAACTACTAAAACTGAAACCCTATTTAAATATTCAGACTCTGTTCTTTGGCTTTAATAGTTTACATGGTTTCTCTTTAAGCAACAAATCTTCTTCTAATGTTTGTGAATTTCTCAAGGAAATATCTTGCAAATTTCTCATAAAATATCTATTTATATTCAAAATTTCCTTAAAAGTAAAATTTTTAATTAAAAATTAAATGCGTTATCATTGTAATCAATTTATCAGAAATATAATATGCCAATATCTTACTTTCGAATTTCATTTTAAAATCATTTAAAAGCCGAAAATACGAGATAAAAATATAATTTGAAGTAACGTCGTATTTATCAAAATAATTGGAAAAATTATCTATTGTTCAAAATAGGATTAGGAAACAGAAGTTGGGTTGTTGTTTTTTCACTCTTGGCCTACATCGAAGTCATCCATATATTAGTAAACATTATATATATCAACTTAATCAAACTCTATTATGCACTCGTAAGAAAAACCATTATTAATGAATACTTTGTCAAATTTCTCTTTCTCTTTCCCCTTCGTCGCGCTAATTCGTTACGATTGCGAATTGTGTTCGTTCAATAAAATGTATATGCATATATATATATAATTATAAATGTATGTGCGTATAGCATTCGCAATTAGTGCAATCCCAGGACCGAATTCCACAACCAGCGAGCGCCAGCAGCGGCAGCAGCCGCACCAAAACCCTTCTGGCCATGCCCTATTTCCAGGCGTTGCTGAGCAACCTGCAGGTGAGCCATCCCTTGGATTGGTTTGGTTTGGTTTCGTTTCGTTCGTTGTCGCCATTTTCGATTTTTAGTTATTTTTTTTCTACTTGTTGTGTGTGCATACATTCCTTCATTTGAGATTGTTTTTGATTTAAATGCATTCATTTTTCTCGCTTCTTCTTCTTCTTCGTTTGCCATCCTTTTTTCACGCGGCCATTTTGTTCTTTACGTTAAATTCTGCCTCTTGGCGCAGTCCCAAGGTCTGCCCCATATATCGTATTGTAAGTTTGTGATTGTAATTGTTACCCCAGGTAGGCCCAGTACCGAAATGCATGTGTGTAATTAGTTCACTTGGAGTGGGGGCGGTGGCAGGCAGTAGGAGGCGTGGGCGTGGGCGTGTGTATGCGAAGCAAATTGCCAAAGTTCTGCATATAAATTTACAGCCTGCGCATATTTGTCTTTCGGCCTGATTGGGACTTGGTCTCCACAGGCCCGGTAGCTATTGCAGCAATTTGTCAATGAGCAGACCATACAAATTAAGCTTAAATTTCCTAGAATTGTGCGGTTAGACGATACTTAGTTTCAGTGCAGTTTTCTTAACTAATAAACAGTTTTGACTTGAAAGTGCATTGTTTTGCAGTATTAGAGTAAATAATTGGGACTTTCATGTATTTTCCAAGAATATGTTTAAAATATTTGCATTGACTTCTTATTTTTAAACATTACTCAGTATTGCAAATTGTTTCTATAAGTAGGCTGATTTTATTTTAAAGGATTTATATATAAGTTGATTTGAGTTAAATGAGAAAGATTTTTGTTTCTGTATTTGATTGAAGACAAGAAAAATACAGTTTCCGTTTAATAACATAAAAACCAGAGCAACGCAAAAGCCAAGAGTTTAATTTAATTAAGTGATTATATCAAAATCAAAACAAGTAAAGTAATAACATAGAAATTAAAACTTCGGGCAGCTATCACAATTGGCAGATGAGTTACATGAGGCCAGTTTTTATTGGGTTAGTTCTACTCATCGCATAGGGGAGAGTTACTTCACAAATTCATTTCGTTCTCTCCGCCTTTTTTGTTTGTCTTGTTATTTTGTTGGTCTGCATGCGTTCTTATTTCGTTTGCTTAGTTAGCACTTCGTTGCATGAATTTAAAATGTTCTCACTTGTCAACTTTGATTTTTCAACACTATTTGATCTTTCTTTTCTATATATACGTAACCCGAAACAATAAATTTTTGTTTCGTGCTCGCTTTTTCGGGGGGGTTGATGTACGGGGCGATGCTTATTGTCAAACAAACCCTCATACAAAAATAAACAACACCAAAAAATCAAAAAACAACAACAATGGAAACACAAATACAATTGTTAACCGAATAATGTAGGTAAAATATAAAATATTACTGAATACTACAAGCTATGCCTTCCATTCCATTTTATATGCATAAACAACTTCCGTACACAAACATACATACACACTCTCTCTCATTCTCTCTCTGATAAAGAAAGCGCATAAACAGTTACGCTCCACAAAAAAAAAAAAAGGAGTCTATTGTTTAATAACTGCAATTTTTTTTCGTATTTAAATTTTAAATTGGTCAAAGGTTGTGTTTGAGGCGAACTTTTTGCGCGCTTTTCGCCGCCATCGCCAAACTATTTGCTATCAAAGACATTTTTCGCTGATTTTTATTTGCATTTTCTGCATTTTGAAATGAGCAAACAATTGGCATAATGGGCTAGAAAAACAAACAAACTACACGAGCAAAGTGCAAAAGCCAAATGCTAAAAGTCCAAGTAACGCAAAAGCATTGCATGCAGCAAGTAAATGAAAAAAAAAAATTATATATTTATTGCATAAAGCGCAAAAAGCAAATTAAGCAGAGTATGCGAAAAACAATTTAATTAAATTTAAAAATTGTTATGAATACACATGTGAAAATACAATCTTAAATTAGCATGACATTACGATAACTAATGCTTATTATTGAGCGCATTCAATTGCTGAATAAATGAATGAATTGTTGGCAATTGTATTTGGATGTTGCTTGACTGAAAAGTTTGGCTCTGAATACTTAATAGCCTATGATAATTTAAATGACCATCTATAATTGAATATTTAATATGCGAGATGGAACGTTGAAAGATTTATGACTTTTAACTCTATTTAATGGAAAGCACTTGATAGTTAATTACAATTGGGAATAAAATATTTTCTGCGAATGTTCATTTAACGAATGCTCCATTAACTTGACCCTAAATGAAGATGTTTCTAAATATAGGTCATTTCGTTAAATTTTCTAACGACTTATACTCAATTGATATGAATTTTTAAAATCCTTTTTGAATTATATTTGTGTATAAAATAATTCAATTAATTTCGCTTTAGCTTTGAGCAATATCATTCATTTCTAATATTTACTTTAGTTCAGATGATCTGCAATTAAGAGTCTTCCAATATATTTTATATTTTTACTTCGTATGCCTTCTGGCCTCGGGTTATCAGATATATATATGTTGTTCTCATCTTTTAACAGTCTATTGATGCTTCAATTTATCAATTGTTAAAATTTATTGCTATCAAATACGTTTTATCAAAATCGCATTCCGTAAGTGCAATCAACGAATAAAACGCCACCAAAGCAATTAAAATGCCATACAAAAGAGTAATATATTGCGAAATACAAAATATGCCTCAAATTTTAACCCCGAAAATGGTGTCAGAATAAAAACAAAGCACTTAATTAAATTATAATTTGTATAAATATAATTTGTGCATTATTGTTGGTCAACCGATATGAACGACAATTAAATTTGATTATATTAATATACACGCACATTCAAAAAAAATAATATATATATACATATATATAAATATATATTGCATATTATTTTACGCCATTTTTGTGGGCATGACTCAACAACAAGCTGCTTTCATGTAAATCTTTTAACATTATTAAAGCACAAAATATGTGAGCTTCCGTTGAAAAGGACCAAAGTGAAGATAAATGCTATATGACTGTGGTTGACTGTAGAGTTAGTAGAAAGGAAGTTGTTATTTTCTATTTGGATATATCGAAAAATAAGCCTCTTAACAATACTAAAAAATTCCAATAATAATTCTGTTTTAAAGACCAAGTTCAGTTGCTTTCTTCTGATCACTAGACAATATAAAATCGAATTTAAGTATAGCACAGTATTATATTAACTACTTTTTGTACCCTCCAAATTATGTACAAGCTGTAAGTTTTAATAACAAGTTTTTAACGATCTGCATAATGTAATATGCAGGAATGCTCTCATCTAGCTCGAGATTTCTTAGCCATACCCTTTGATAGAATGATGAAGAATAGAAAATTGATATTTATTGATCCAGTCGAATTTATTGAATTTTTTGACCCTACAGCAATAAAATAGAGTAATGTTAGCGTATGTCAGCTGAAATATATTTCTAGAATGCATGATAAATATTCGTATTTTATTTAAATTTACTTTGATATTTGCATGCCATAATTTTAATCAATGCATATAAAATAACTGAAATGTATTAAGTACATATATATGAAATATTTAACTTATTCATTTATGCATTTCAAAAAGTTTTTAATGAGCTGTTCTCGCTGGCATTGAGCGCCAGCAGCAGCAGCGGCAGCTGAGTAGAACTTGCCGCAAGTTCTTGTTAGTGTGCTGGCTTGGTAAGTGCCACGCCCGCAACGTCAAGCATTTTCTCAATGTATATATATATATATATATATATATATATGTGTGTGTGTGTGTATGTGTAGGGTTCTGTGTGTGCCGACAAACAATTAGCAACAAAATTTTTTTGCCACAAACTTAATTTATTAATTGAAAAGTTTTTGCCGCGCGAGTTCATTGCAATGTTTACCTCTGGTTGCTTCCAATCACGGCGCTGCTCATAAAAGTTATATAAAGCCAAACAAATTTTTGGCATAGAAAATTAGCTTTCAGTCAACGCTGTCGACGGCATCGCACAAAGTTGCCTTTTACACCTCACGCTGGGCCAAGTTAATGCTGTGTGTGTGTGTGTGCGATACAGTGTCGCGGTTTTTGGCTATGAAAATGTACTAAATAAAGCCGCTGAGATTTAAGCAGAACAGCTGCTTCTCTCCAACTACTTAAACAGACTATAGCCCTGATATTTAGACGAAAATTGCAACGCCAGCAGCCAGCAACTGGCAGCCAGACGATTTGCCATATCCCTATGCCATATGCAGATTAGGCCAAAATAATTTATGATGCACAGCCAAGCGCAGCACAGGGTCCCGAATATCCTAACCCCAATCCCTCTAACCCCCAGCCACCCGAACAACTTTAAGAGCTGCCTTTGAATATGGGCTACAGCCCCAACTGCAACATGCCACACTCATCTGAGTTAGTTACCGTTAAATTGTAAGCCACACCAGAACGCAACAGCCCACCAAAATGGCCACTTAAATAGTTGCCAAAGCGATTTTATCTAATTTCACAATATTTTTGTTGTTGCACATTTTTCGGTTAGACGACAAAAAATACGCGAACCGCAAAAACGATATATATATATTTATAAATATATATATGCATAAAATATACACACAACGGCTTATGTAGATGGCCATTTTGTATAATGGCCAACAGCTTTTCGCTGTCGGCATTAAAGCCACACACACACACTTACAGATGTGTGTGTGCTTTCATTTTGCGATAGGCCCAATGATAACTGTTTTTTTGGAGTCGAACGCTTGCGGCGCATTGATTAACTCTTTGCGGCAACATCGCTCGATTGCTCACAATATTATAACTATTTTGCATTATTATTGCAAATAAAATATATTTGCATTTTTGCTCGTTGTCATGCACTGTGGGATAATAGTCGATTTTGTTTGCTTACTTCAAATTAATTAAAGTTAAACTCAGAGTAATTATTTGTTTTTATCTTATACTATTCTATTCTGATTAAAGTCTGAATCGCGTTTAATTTATAAAAATTGAATTACAGCCCGAGCGAATAAAAAGTATCTCTTTAGTTACAAGATCTGGAGAGTAAAATTTCCATCGAATATTATTCTTGTATCTTACAGGTACGTGCGTATCTTACAGATACGTGCGTATCTTACAGATACAGATACGCGTATATTACGGATATATTTGTTCCCTATAGATTGGAAAATACAAATATATTATAATTAGCGACTGTGAACAGATACTATTTTATCTTAAAGCTTATTTTGTATCTTTAAGATATTTTCCTATCCCACAGATGCGTCGGGACCTTAGAGATATTGTTATAAGCTGCAGTGTCTCTTATAATTGACAGCAACTTTTACATATCCTTTAAGCAAGATCGTCCTTTTGCATACAAAATAATTTAACGATTTTTACCTATTTTGCATAGGTGTACATAAGGTAAAAAATCATCTTTTGTACCACAGTGTATGCATTTGTATATGTCATTGTGCGTATTCTAATTTCTGGCCATCTAATGTGCCATATGAAAATGTTTGGCATTTGTTGATTCTTCACAATTAGTTATATATTATTTTATCCTATTATATAGAGTGAATAATATAAAAGCAAAGCAAAGCTGGTAAACAGCACTTAAACTACAGATTTAAATTGAGTTTTGGCATTCGCAATGAAAACAATGATAAAATGAAAATTGCAGAATATATTGCTGCTGAAAATAGGCTTTAAAGTAGGAAATTAAATGTAAATATTTTCTTTTTTATATAGATTTTAATTTTATTTAGATTTACAAGAGTTTTTTTTTCTATTGCTTTCTCTTAACATTTAAATTTTGGTGTAGGTTGTCATATATATTTGTTTGAAAACTTCTTGCGTATTATTCAAAACTCTTTTGTTGTACAAATATATATTAAACGAGATTATTGAAATCTAAAGTACATCAATGGCAGCTCAATATAAGTCATATTTCTTCAGTTTATATAGTGATTGTATTAATAGAACTCTATTGCATCCCATCTATTTGCGTTAAGGGCCACTAACTTGACTATCGTAAACAGTCGACTATCTAATTTAACAGCCCTGAGGATGCCTTTAAGTCGCCTCAAAGTGTGCTTCGCTCAGCTTGGAAATTTCAATGCGCTTCCTTGGCTTAGGTAGCTAATTAAATGCTAATGAAATGCCGCTGATATCATTGTGTTTTGAGGCAAGTTAGAAGCTGCTTTTAATGCTCTGTTTTCATAGGTCATTAAGGGTATTTTGGGCTTATAAAGAATGTGTGCTTTTATTTAACTTTCAGTATATTAAAGTTGAATTTCAAAGCGTCCTCAACTGGAAAAAACTTCACTTTCCACAATTTCGGAGATAGATAATTTGTTACCGAGTTTATATACTTCATAGATGAGACCAAATATGTGTGAGATACACTCAACTCTTTCCTGTATGCTGGAAACAGGGTATTTCGCAGTCATGCAATTTTCTTTAGTGTGCTATTTAATGACATTCAATAAATTGCTGCTTTTATGAGCGCTTGCTTGAGAGCCCTCTAGTCCTATAGCTATCTACTACTTAGATGAAGAATGTGTATAATTGGTTATACACATCTAAGCAAATCCTGGTAATTTAATTTTTAATTGCATTGTTGCCCTCACCTGCTGAACGATTGTTGCTCATTAGCAGGCAGTTTGTCTTTGGCTAAATTACTTCATTGATTGGCAATTGGCTCTTCTAGCATTTATACGAATTATGCAACTGCAGCTGTGAGTCAGGCTAATGCATTTTGGCCATTTTGCATGTAAGTGAACTGCTTACGTTGCGACTGCCAATTAGCCAAGAGCAGCAGCAGGCCATGCAGAACCGAAACCAAGGCAGAGCTGCTCCATCAATGCCCCATTTTGGGTACAGAATTTATTGCTCAGCATTTTGGTCTATTAATTATGCAAGTGGCCCGCTGCTGCGTAGGCCCGACATGCCAGACAAATTTATATAACTGGAGACCAAAAATCGTATTTTAGCTAGCCGAACACCAAAGCGCGTTAATAAATTTTCACAGACGTCGCTGGCTGAAGCTAAAGCCGGAGCCATATCCTGGTCCGTCCATCCTCCTGCATCCTTTGCAGCTACTAGCGCTATTCATCAGTCGAGGCGCAAAATGATTTAAAGAAGCGAAATGTTTGCGCAGTTTTGCTGCCCTTTTAATTTTGATTGCAACTATTTATTAATGCTCCGCTCGCAGGATGTTGGCAGGCTCACACAGGACTGCCGCGCCCCCAGGGCGGGGACTCTGACTGTGGCTCTGCGCTCCATTTAAGCTGCATGCAATTTGTAGCATTCTCTGTATTTGTTAAATGCAACATTTAAACTCAAATTAAATTAAGTTGAAAGGCATAAAAGAAAATATTGCACATTTCATGAGTTTGTTCTGTATACCCTGTAAAATATGCAACTAGGGTACAATAAATTGCTTAAACTTTATGTCGGAGCCAGGAGTCGATATTTCCAACCCAATCGAGGATTCATCATATTTCTTCCAGTCAATAGTTTACACAATATAGACATTATTTTTTTTAGCCCCTCAGCAAGTCGATTAAAACCATTTTCTTCTCACACAAGTTATTTGAAAATAAAATAAAAAGTGCCAGTTAATTACATAGTATTTGCTAGCCGATCATGCACATGTAATATTTTTTTCATTTCGACCTGATTGTTGATTTATCCCTGTTTGGTTACCTGGTTGTCTCTGGCAACGCTTTGGCCACTTTTCAGGCGTGAGAATTTAACGATGTGCGTGCGTCAAAGTGTCTCCCCTTTTGTAAAAAGCCACAAAAAATATACAACATGAATTTTCATATATATAAATTTAACTTGTAGACTCTATAAGTTGCTAATGAGTGCGGAAAATTTGCTAAAATGCAAGCAGTCAATTAAAATAACTAAATATAATTCACGAAGCGCATTTCTATTATTGCAAAATAATAAATAAAATGCATCTTTCCTTCAAAACTAGCAGCAGAAATTTATAATTAATTAATCTTATTTAAAAATTATATACCATAAATATGCATACGTATTGGATAGACCTCTTTTAGCTTACTGTAGGTCATTATAATGGTCTGGACATTAAAACGGATATTATCAATGCATTAGACGACTTGAAGACTTGACTTTTAGAGCACAGTTGTTTATTCATTTTGTAATAAGAAATAAGAATAGATGAAAAAAAAACATTTTTTTAAATCAAACACATCTTTTGAAGCGTCCTTATTGCCAAATTAGAATTAGACAAGGATTTCTTTTTATTTAAATATAAGTTTATTTTATTTATTTATTTAATTTTTTTTTATTTTTTTTTAATGAAAGAACCATTTAGAGTTATGTATGAGATTTATAGCACATATTTAAAGTTGATCTTATTTAGAAATCGTTTTAAGGTAATAATAATAAGTTAGAAAAAAAGAGCTGTTTACCTTGGCTTAGACATTTCAACACCTATTCATTTGGAATTTAAACGCAGTTTCTCATTGCCTCGATTAAAGTGGACACTCATCTATCAAGCACAAGACATAAAATATCAAATGCGCCGTGAGCATTTTTTAACCACAAATCCCAATTTTCAATTATTTATTTCAACTGATTTCCAAAACATTGTCAACATACACTGCTTAAGTTTTAAAGCTAGCTAGCTTCAAAAAGTAGCCCCTCCAAAAAAAAGAAAGGAAATGAAAAGGCTGGGCCTCTTATTCGCGTACTAATTATCGTATTGGCATTAGCTTTCTGGGCCTGGTGCCGAGAACCCGGCAAAAGTTTCGGTTAACGATTGCAACGGAGAACGGTTGTGGGCATGGAGATGGGAGCTGTAAATGGCTGCCAACAGTTTTGCTTGCTGCCTGCCGACAGCACGTATTGACAGGAGCTCGGCAACAGCAACAGCAACAACAACAAAAACAACAACAACAACTACAACAACAACAACAAGTACAATGCCAACGATTGCAATTGCGATTGCGGTGACAATAAAAGGCTATGGAGGCGTTGGCGTTAGTGTCGAGCTAAAAATGACAACGGCGCACACACGCAGTCACAGACACAGACACGCACACACAGATACAGACACGCACACACAGATACAGACACGCCTAGCAGCTGCCCATAAAAGCGCAGCAGATGCAACAACAACAACAACAACAACAAACAGCGCAGCGTATTTGTCGGTTTCAAGTGCCACTTGGGAAATCATCTTTTCGCTCGATTCCCCTTCTCCAAACCCACCCGAAAACTGCCCCGCCCCGCCCACTCATCGCCTCCCGTCTGAGGAACACGTTGCGCATCGACCCGGTCGGGCAACGGGTTGCTGTAAATGAAAACGACCAGCGACGATGAGGTTGACAGTGAGACAATGCTGCCTCACAGCAACAACTGCAAGGGGGTTAGTTTTTTGGGGCGGTGGAGGGAGGTGGTTGTGTGTGGGCTTACAAAAGTCAAAAACCAAATGCGTTGCATATGCACTAGAAAATTGTTGGCCAAAAATGCATTTGGTAGTCAAATTTTTGCAGAGGCTGAGTGCGGCATTCTGTGAGTGCTTTTCGGGGGCTTGTATATGTTGATGGGGGGTGTGTGCGAGGGGGAGGGGCCTAAACAGAAGGGGGACAGGTGGAGCACGGCTTGGAGTGGGGGCAGCTGTGGCAGTTGAGTTCAATGGCTAATCGGATTTTGCAGTATGTAGTCAGTCAACGTGAAGCAATTGATGAGGGCAATTCAAGTGTGCATGCATGAAGAGCACACACACATGTACACACTCACACACACTGATAGCGCACACGTTATGAAAGCGGAAACGGAAATGCGTTGACGGCCGTGCAAATTTACCGTAGCATAGCACAACATGGAGCTCCATTGATGCTGCTTGCTGCCTGCCTGCTGGTTGCCGCTTGCTGCATGCCACATGCTGCATGCGGGCTCAATAGCAATCTATTTTTATCCCAACACTTTTAAGCTTACATCTCTCATACGTAAATCCAAACTTTATGCTTATCTCCCCACCCATATGTAGCTGCTTTGGCCGCTGCAGCGCTTTAAGGACTCGCGCGGACAGCACTTGCTGCAGCGCGAGGCTCTCAATTATGGCCTCGATTTGGAGCCCCAACGCTACGAACAGGATGAGCCGGCGCGTATGCTGCCAGAAACCAAAGAGCTGCACACCGAAGCAGGCCGTATTCTTGCCGTGCCCAGCCAGAATGGACAGCAGCAACTGCATCGACAGCCAGCGGAGGATGTGCCGCCGCATATGCCACACGCGCGCTGGGAAACGGCCACGACAATGACACTGGCCAGCAGCACGGCAACCAATCAAGCGAGCAGCGAGGCAGGCGTGGCAGGCGTGGCCAGCGGTCACTTTGTCTACACCTGGCAGCTGGGCGAGTGGTCCAAGTGCTCGCAGGAATGTGGAGCGGCAGGCAGCGGTTTGCAGGTGAGTTCAAAGCAGGCGGAAATTAGTTGCGGGAGCTATTCTACGGGCCTAGCAACTAACGAGAATACCATAAAAAGTCCAGAGAAGGTGTGTGAAATCAATATGCAGATGAAGCTTGATTATCCAAGAAAAAATTCCTATCACAAATGAATCTGCGCCTATAAACACACACATGCAACAGACAGATATCGGATTCCATTCCGTAAAATATGTATATATTTAAAAAATATGTTGAAGGTTGTCTCCCTTTGTTAAAATTCATAACCGTTCTCTTTAACTATGCCGAGATTAATTGAGGCATAAACTCAACACTTTAGCACTCCGGTTAATAAATTTCCCAGTTAAAAGAGTTTCGCTTAATCAAAGTTTAACCGTAAAATTTCATAAGCAACAATTGCGCTTAAAAAATAACAAATTATTTAAACAGATTTTAAATTTTATGTTTCCATACGTTTACTATGCGTGGATGACATTTAAAACTCCAAAATTGCTTTTCGAAAATCCTGTTCGTCGTCCAATTTGTTTCAAAATTGGTCTGATTATGTTGGAAACCCCAAAAACTAGAGACTCTCCATACAAAATTTGCCAAAGCTTACGAAGAAATTATGTCGGGCGCTCTGTCCTAAAAAAGTACGTTTCATTGTAATGCTTCATAAGGTATTTTTATATTATTAAAAAAAAACTTTTTTTAAAAATTTACGCCCAAATCATATATCTGAAAATTTTCTAAATTAAAAAAAAAAGGTTGCTAATGAAAAAATATTAACAATCCACTTCGATTGCATTGTGTTAAAAAGTATTATTTTAGCCAATTATTTTTATTACCCACTTAGTCAAAGACTAAGTTTCTCTTAATCTTTTTCCGGTTGCTAACATTTAAATTGATATAGTTTATTTAAAATGAGGACAAATTATATATTATTTATATAGAAAATGGCTACAACGTTTCATCAATAAAGCATGAGCTTGCAGCTAGATAAATTAAATTTTAGCTTTTAAAAGGTGCAAAGAAGAGTTGCTGTAAGCATTAGAAACAGCTGCCCAAGCCACAGCTGCCACTTATATAATAATAAGCCAAATGCATGGCTTTGCCAGCTACCAGATTCTGTTCTACCTGTGTTTCCACGCCAAAACCCAAAATCCAGCCCATGGTCCGCAGCGTTGTCCACATAAAAATCAAGCAAGAGTTTAAATATTTTAACAGCCAGTGGCTCGACACGGTTGTCCAGGCGCTGCCTCCCATTGTTTTATGTGTGGCATGGACACAAAAATGTAACAGTAAACTTTGTTTCTTTGCAACTCTGCCCACAGCGCCGCACGCTGAGCTGCCGGCGTGTGGTAGCAGAGAAGAAGACAACGACAACGACAACGACAACGACAACGACGACGACGACGAGGACAACGATGTCGATGTCAAATGGCACCGATGGCGACATCGTGGAGAATGCGCAATGCCGAGCCCAGGGGCTGGACATGCCCGACACGTTCCAGAGCTGCGGCAACGAGCCGTGTCCGCACTGGACCAAGGGCGACTGGACGCTCTGCCAGCAGTCCCGCTGCCACAGACGCAACACGGCCGTGCAGCGGCGGCAGGTGAGCTGCCGCTACGAGAACGGAAGCGCAGGCATTGCCTGCGATGAGTACGAGAGGCCGACGGCGCGCCAGGAATGCTACAACGAACGCTGCAAGGGCGTCTGGCGTGTGGAGCCCTGGTCCGAGGTGGGTGAGCTGCCCGCCGCCAATCACCATGGCCATGGCTAAAGCTATAACAATAACTATAGCCATGACTCTGGCTCCGGCCGGCTCCATACATTGGGCGCATCATTTATTAATGGCAAATGCAACTCCTTTCTGCTTTGGTTTCGTTTCACAGTGCAATGCGCCCTGCGGTCGCCAGGGCATCAAATTCCGCATTCTGCAGTGCGTCTGGTATGGCAGCCGACGACCCGCTGGCAACGTTTGCAAGCATCAGCCACGCCCAGCGGTTATGAAGGTGTGCAAGAGTCCTCCATGTCAATCCAAAAGTAAGTGAAACTGCAAATAAATAAACATCAAATAAACAATCAAATAAAGAGGGACGATTAGAAATAGAAATAGAAATAAAAATTATTATTATTTTTTTGTTTTATTATTACCATTATCATTATATTAGAAGCCTATTCTTGTTTTCAGAAGACTCAGTCTACAATACACATTGTCAATCTTGCATTTTATTTTGCACAATATACCTAACTACTGTAAAATAGCGTTTCGAAGAAACTCATTTAGTATATATACTAAACACACATATTGCGAAGATCAGGGTCTTGGTAAGCGAGAAGTGTACGCAAAGTCGGAGACGTAATATGCAAGAATTATAGCACGCGGCTTGAAAATCTGGTCAATCGACTTGCTAGGCGTCTCTTAAAGATAATTAGAATTGGAGCAGTCCGAATCCGGGAGAGATTGCGAAGGTCTCATCATATCGATCTCTCGGATCGATTTATATAACAAACCTATTTTGATAATTGTTTTGTAAAACTAATCTGTAGAATAAGTTGTATTGGTATTTATTGGTATAAGTTAAATTTAAAAAAAAAATATATATATATACATATGTATGTTTATGTCAATCTACTTACAGTTATCCATTTATATCTATCTTTTTATATAAGTACAGAAATCCCAAGTTTAAATTGAATTATATATTTATATCTCTATCTATATCTGAGTCGTTATATTTCGATCTAAATTAATATCCATTTTTATTTCTTCATTAATTCATCAACATTATGAATATAAATCCCAATCTATATTCGCAGTGATCACATCGACTGGTTGTCGCGATGCCTCCCGCTATTGCCGCAACGCCAGGGCCATGGGTCTGTGTCGACTGCATCGCTATAAGGAGAAATGCTGCGGTTCCTGTCAGCCCAATCTGGAGGAACTTCAATAGATGTGCTGCGACTACCAAATAGAAATAAAAGTGGAGGAAATCAGCAAGCAATTACTATAAGTACAGTGAGGGTAATCCTATATAGCATGGTATAGAAACTTGAACCCATAACTGAAATAACTGAAATTTTGAATTCGAATATGACTAACAAGGACGAGTGCAATTTAGTTGATTTGATATAAGGCATAGTTAAATATAATTGGGAAAATGGTAATGGAAGTAATGCAGATCAATTTGAGGATAAAACAAATATCGTTTCAATTTTTATCTACATAAAAAAGCAACAGGTAAAGATAAAGATAAAGATAAAGATGCAGATACAGATGCAGATATGTATTTAAATGTGTGCAGAACAGGAGCTAATATTTACAACTATTCGAAAACTAAGCGCAAATTATGTTTAGATATGCCCAAAAGCGATCCATGCTGGCAAATAAATTGCCAAGATTTATTATATATATATTATATAATATGCTTATATGTGGGATATATAAATATAAAATTCATTAGCGTCTGATTTGGCAGCGAGTAGTTTGTCCCAAAGGCGGCTTTGCTTTAAGCAATTCCAAAATTAAATACTAAAAGTATTTGATAAATATTGCAAGTAATACAGAAATCATTCGGATCCAACCGCTAAAACGTTGGCTACCATTTTTGACTATGCTTCAAGGTGTGCATTAGGCCAACTTAAAAAAGGTTAAGGGCCATATAGGGCGGCGCTACTAGGAACCGTGGAAAACTAAGCATAAATCGCAGTACACTTTAAAAGATAAAAAAAACGAGTATCCATAATGTTAGTGAGCTAAAAAGAAAACCCATTTCATAAAAAATGACATTTCTTTCCACTTAAAGAAAGGAATTAGTCAAACATTTCAGTTTAAGCAAATGCCTACATTAACTGTAGACATAACACAAAACTAACCCAGCAAAATATTGGAAAAACTAAAACAACAAACTGCACTGTTACCTAATGTGGACAAACATATTATACAAATACATATACAAACTAGATACATCATGTAAATATTCTAGCAAATACTAGAAGTTAAGGTACAGCTGATTTTGTTTTGAGATCAATTCTGATTATAAAAACTATGTTAATTAATGTATGGTAAACTTTTGCAAACACCATTTCCTTTGGCGCATTTATAAACAAAACAAAAACAACAACTGCTATGTCTTATGGCCTATCTGAAATTCAAAAGTCCAGTTATTGTAAATAAACATTTTATTTGCACGCATAAACGTTATTAATGAATATATATATATATATTTATATAAATATAAAATACCTAATTGTAATTAGTTTATATTTTGTATTAAACCAACTTGTTTTATATATATGTATTAACTAAATGCAAAGATAAAACGTAAATCCGTTAGCTGCTAACTATAGTTTAATATAAAATACCTAAGAAATACATTGAGAATCCAACAAATGTTAAAAGCAAAACCATATTAAATCGAATATTTAAATTGTTAAGAAAAGGTTATAAATAAATTACATATACAACAATTTAAAATGCATACCATAACCAATGTTAAACGTACATATACACATGCACACACACACACACACACACACACGTACACACACACACACGTACACACACACACACAAACACACTTACCAATTTACACACACATAACATAGCATTATATAAAAAATTTAAATACAAACAAATAAATTAATTTAAGCAACGGCGAAAATACATTGGAAAATGTAATACGAAAGCATCTGCTTAAATATTGTAAGAAACTGAAACGAAGTGAAATAACAAAATAAAAATGATGTTTGAAAATCTTGCAAGTTCGTGAAGCACATGAACTTGGCCATATCCTTTCAGATCATGACGAGTCCTGTGCCAAGCCGTATGCATCAGATCGATGCATTGATCCTTACCACCCTAGACAACATAGTCTTTTGAATTGCTGCAAGGATATGACCTAGTTATGGCTATTTTTATTCAGCAGAATTTCGTCTGAACCCTAGATTTTTAAATGCTCCTCGATGCATTTTGTAATTATGATTCAAACGTACCAAGTCCTTTGAAAATCCGTCTGTAAATGCCCGAACTATGGCTATTTCTCTAGAAAGGACATAAATCACAAAACTGTATATAGCTTGGCCCCTTCAAGGACTATCCAAATGTCCTTTGGTCAGCAAGAAGTCCTTGTCCTACCAATTCAGAGTTCACAAAGAAAAGGACGAAAGTCCTTCAAACAACCCAAATATAGGAATATCCTGTTTGGAAGTAAAGAAGACCAGGGCTTCGCTGTGTTCCTAGATATCCTGTCAAATCCAGTATCATATAAACCGTATCAACTACGAGTACAAACTGGCCAAAGGACATCAAAATCGTCCTTGTAGTTTCCAAGATATGGCTATTTTTCTAAAAAGGACATTCTTTTTACACCCATATCTCAGCCAAATCCTTAAGGATATCAAAAGGATATACCTTTTTGACATCGTGCGGAGCAGGACTATCGACTGGCATTCAAGGATTTTCAGGATTCCACAAAAAAAATTGCCTCAATTTCGGCAAGGGGGTTAGTCAGAAAATCGAAAAGTTCCATACTAACTTTGCCATTTGAAGGACGATCGGGATGTCCTTTGGACAGTAAATAGTCCTTGTCCTACCATTTATGAATATGCAACCCGAAGGACGATAGTCCTTCAAACAGCTGAGAAAACAGGACTTTTTTAATAAAATTTTTAAGCATAAAATAGGCTATAGCACGGCTGTATCCTTACGTATCCTGACGAGTCCTGTGCCAAATAAATTGTATTGACCACGCCTACCATCTGGCCAAAGGGCATCGAGATCGTCCTTGTAGTTTCGGAGATATTAAGGATTTTGTGTATTATGCCCATTTCCTTAGGCTCCGCGACTGAAAAAATGATCAAGTCCTGGATTCTTAGATGACCCCCCAATATTTTAATGCAGATCGATGCGGCTGGTCCTCATGATCCCAACGCACCATGTCCTTTGAAAATCGGCAAGGATATGGCCGAGTTATACGCATTTAAAAATCAGCATTTCATTTGGTCGGCCAAAAATATCGTTGCATACCCGAAAGGGTCGTCGCTTGGCGGTCGCCGGCTGTCGAGATTTCTTAAATTCTGCTGAAATACCAGGCGAACAGAAGTGCCCAGCAAGCAGACGAAAATTTTCGGGAAATTTTTTTATTGCATACCTGTAAGGGGCAAAAATGTTAGGCTGCTGCTGACTTGCAAAATTCTTAACAATCGACTGTTACTGCTAACAGTTTAATGCTCATAACGCCCCTTAAGGGTATGCAACGATATTTTTGGCCGACCAAATGAAATGCTGATTTTTAAATGCGTATAACTCGGCCATATCCTTGCCGATTTTCAAAGGACATGGTGCGTTGGGATCATGAGGACCAGCCGCATCGATCTGCATTAAAATATTGGGGGGTCATCTAAGAATCCAGGACTTGATCATTTTTTCAGTCGCGGAGCCTAAGGAAATGGGCATAATACACAAAATCCTTAATATCTCCGAAACTACAAGGACGATCTCGATGCCCTTTGGCCAGATGGTAGGCGTGGTCAATACAATTTATTTGGCACAGGACTCGTCAGGATACGTAAGGATACAGCCGTGCTATAGCCTATTTTATGCTTAAAAATTTTATTAAAAAAAGTCCTGTTTTCTCAGCTGTTTGAAGGACTATCGTCCTTCGGGTTGCATATTCATAAATGGTAGGACAAGGACTATTTACTGTCCAAAGGACATCCCGATCGTCCTTCAAATGGCAAAGTTAGTATGGAACTTTTCGATTTTCTGGCTAACCCCCTTGCCGAAATTGAGGCAATTTTTTTTGTGGAATCCTGAAAATCCTTGAATGCCAGTCGATAGTCCTGCTCCGCACGATGTCAAAAAGGTATATCCTTTTGATATCCTTAAGGATTTGGCTGAGATATGAGTGTAAAAAGAATGTCCTTTTTAGAAAAATAGCCATATCTTGGAAACTACAAGGACGATTTTGATGTCCTTTGGCCAGTTTGTACTCGTAGTTGATACGGTTTATATGATACTGGATTTGACAGGATATCTAGGAACACAGCGAAGCCCTGGTCTTCTTTACTTCCAAACAGGATATTCCTATATTTGGGTTGTTTGAAGGACTTTCGTCCTTTTCTTTGTGAACTCTGAATTGGTAGGACAAGGACTTTTTGCTGACCAAAGGACATTAGGGAAGTACTTGAAATATCTTATTAATTACCAATTTTGTGATTAGTGTCCTTTGTAACATATTAACCACAAATCGGCCATTTATAAAGGACAATAGCTACTGAAAGGAAACGCATACATGTGGTGTACCATTGCTTTGAAAATTTGGTAGGGAGCAAGTCCTTTAGGTGCCAGGGGACTATATCGATGGGACGGTATTACCAAGGATATGGAAGTCAACTAGGAACCATCGAGGATGCGAAATTGTTGCTGGCGTTGGCTGAAAGAAAGTGCATACATTATTTTAGACCACGTTCTCGCGCATTTTGGAAGAATTCGGTCCTCTAGGACTATATCCATGGTATGGAATAACAAAGGATATGTGGGTCATCTAGAATTGGAATTTTGTTGTACATTTTAGTTTTTTACAAATACTCAATTTACAAAATTAGAAATCAACATCATTGTTTAGCAAGTACAATTCTACTATATTTCTACTATGGAATTTAGTACAATGTCTATCCTACCTACAGTTGCTACCAATATAGCTTTATTTACATCTGCTTAACTATTTTTATTCAGGAGTTTGGGCAAGGCCTTTAGAAGTATTAATGAGTGCAAAGCATTTCGTGTAAATTCATAGGCTAGAAAAAGAAAGCGTCCATGCTGCTTGGGTGTACAAAGGCGCAGGATATAGTTCAGGAGCTCCAGCATGGCGATCCCCAGAAACCGATGCGAATATTTGGACTCGTCCGTTTTTCTGCGTGCGAAAGTAAATGCAATTTTAGTAGAATATGCTACAAACACTTAGAGGTAATAGACATACAGCTGCACCAAGGGTAATGAGAGTGCCACGCCCATTAGATTGCCCAGATCTCGAGCCAGCAGAAAGATGGGACTGCTCTCATGTCGCATATAGGTAGGTTCCGGGCACCACTTAAAAGACTAAAGGAATGCGATTAATACAACGTGGTTAAGCTGAAATAATTTAAGCGACTCACCTGCCGCACTGACCAGTGTGGATCGATTCCCAGTTGCAGCTTGATAAAATAAACTGAGACGGCCATGCAGCCAAACAGAAGCACCAGCAGCACAGCCCATCCACGTCGCTGGGCATACAGGTGGTCCAGATGCCGTTGACAACTAGCCAGAAGACTGACCGCAATATAAGTGGACAACAGGCACTGATGCAGATACTCCGTGGCCAGATAGAGGCGACTCAGCCACATGCAGAGCGTGCAGCATCCAATCAAGAGATGCACGAGTGGTCGCCAGCTGGCGGATCGGCCCTTAAGCGGCAAATGAACACTCACAACCATAAGCAAAGCCGTCCAGGTCATGGTGTGAGCGCAGGGCATCCCGCCGCTTGTCTCACAGCTCAGATCATGACTTTGCAAGGCGACACGCGGCCTAATGCCATGCACATCGGCGTAGAGTTCGCGTAGCCGCCAGAGGGGTCGCCATTCCGGATATATCCTGTAGGTGTAGAGCTATTAAGATGTATGCTGGCAACTAATTGAAGCTGGCATACTTACCATTTCTCGAAGGAGCTTACCGCACTGGCCAGACTCAGTGCATAGACCAGATGTGTAAGCAAATCCTGACCGCAGATGCCCAACAACGGTATAAGCACATTAAACATATTGCCCGGCTCCAGATAAACGCTGACGAAGCGAAACAATGGCTCCGCAAGGCTAAGGCTGCGAGAAATTGCCATTAGATTAATGTTTAACAAGTTAAGGACTTTGACTTACCGATCCTGCACCCATTCATTAATGTGCAGCTCCGCGTTCAGCAGATTGTGGTAATAGTCCACCGCTAGGCGAAGCACGTCCAACTCCATTCAAAAGATTGTTGTTTCTTAATTAAATTCAGTTAAGGATATGTTTTTACACAGCGCATCCTTTTCTGTTTTTGGCGTAAGACGGAAAACATAAAACAGCTGAAGCTGGCGCATGCGCTTTATTCTCCTACAGTGCGACCTCAAATATTAGTCAGACCTTTGATTGCACTACTTGCTGAACTGCTTGAGTGTGCCCTTGCACTGCTTGTCGCTTTAATGAACAAATTTATTCGAAGATTAAATACACTTGCAGATTTTAAACAGTTTAAACCGCAATATTTAGTTCTTACTGAAGGGAAGATAAGATAAGAATTTAAAATAACAACTTTATATTTGGAGGACGTCAAAAATTTACTTATATTATAACGCAAATTTCGACCGTTGGATAGATAGGTATAAAGAAATTGGAAACAAGAGGACCGATAATGCGAAGGACAAATATAAATAGCTAAGCTATTTATTGATAAACTTAGCTGTATACGAATATATACACTGAAAATATTTTATATAAGTAAGCTAACATACCTGGATAGAACAAGTCCTTACAAACGCGTAGCGAAATCTTGCTGAGAAGTCATCCGTTTAGGGTATACGGGAGTGCCTCTTAAATCAAAACAAACGTTAATAAGGAAAGAACAAACCATACTATATATAACATTTACTTACTTGTGCGGCTCCCAATCATAGTTAGATAAAACTTTGTTTTAGTTTAAGTGATAAAATTGCTTATAAAATATTAGAATTTCATCCATATACAATTCCGGTTCAATCAGTTCAAATTATAAAACCAGGTGAGCTTATACATAAACAAATAAATATCTGTGTTGAGGCATAACAATAATTAGTTCATTGTTTCAATTAAAATGTAAATTTTAATAAATAATGCGAACGGTTTACAAAAACTGATAACAAATCATATTTTCAATAAATACACATATACATATACACATACACATACATACATAAGTATAAGTATATAGAGTAAGGGCCGCTGTATTGTTTTTGTTGTTGTGTTGTGATTGTAGCTAAACATCAATGGAAATTTGCATAATGCACTAAATTGTAGAACATGACTAATTTATGAAGTTACATACGTGAGAGATTGTTAAGTGAATTAACAGTACACGAGGAAGGGACAGGGAAGGGGGTGCTACTAAATTCGCTTAAATGCTGAATGAATGAAACTAAATACTATTCATAATATTCGTAAATTAATCCGTTTTGTTTGTGTGCTGTGTTGTGATTGTATAGTAGTTGGCAGATAATTGTAGAGTTGAGTAGAGTTAGGCGTACGCAGACCTAACCAAAATTCTCGAAATGATGTATAAAATAAGGCAATTTGCGTGTTTTATTCACTTCATCACAGGCGGACATGACGCTTTTTGTGAGCGGTCTGGGACCGCACGAGAAGACGCCTATTTTGGATACCTGTAAATTGATATTCAAGTGTTATAATGCGGATCTTATACAGATGCTTTGCATGGCTGCTTACATAGGAGTGCTTCTTTTGCACGAACTTGAGAAAACTTGACATGTCTGGGCGACCAAAATGATTGACAGCCTTGAGACCCGTGAATATGGAGGTCTTCGAGAGACGCTGAAAGTGATTCTCACATATGTACTGCAAACGAGAGAAAGGAAAATTATAAACAAAATACAAAGAGATCATTGGTTTTAAGACCCACCAGCATGGTGGTGCGCAGATCGAATTTGTGAAAGAACTGCGTTATAAAGATGTGTATCTCCAGCACATTGGTCACATCCTTCTTCTCCACATCGCGCAGCACATCGATGAACCACTCGAAGTGCTTGTGCGATGGGCAAATCCATAGGAAGTATACCTTTTTGCAGGCCACGCCCGAGTAGCGATTGGTGCTGGTGCCAAAGACCAGATCGTTCAGTATGGATGCGTAGGGCGTAACACCGATGCCACCGCCCACCATGACAGCCACCTCAAATTTATACCAGTCCTGATTGCCGCCACCGAACGGACCCTCGATGCGTATCTTAGGTTGATCCTCTGGATTATAATTGCATGGATCGAAATAGTTACGCAGCTTCCATGTCCAGGGTCCCTGTGCCTTGATGTGACAGCTCAGGAAGTTCTCGTGCGGTGCCGAGGTTAGCGTAAAGCTATGCATCTCTTGCGGCCTGAAGGCGGTGCAGGACAAACGCACCCATTGGCCGGACAAATATTTTAGATTTGGCGGCCTATAGAATTTGATTTTGATAACATCCGAGGGCAGTAAATCAGTATCGATCACATCAAGTGCCATATACTTGGTGCGCAGCGAGACAATCTTGTCCAGTGTGTAGATGATGCCGGGTCCCAAAAAGAACATCCAGAAACGTGGCGGCCCCGTTAGACGCGCCAGACCATGAACCAAGCTCAACATATATAGGCCAATATAGAGAGTGTGCATGTTCCAGAAGAAATTGTAGGCCCTCTTGCGTATGGTCGGATGTGCAAATACAAATATAACGCACATTATGATAAATAGCAGAACGCCCGTGGTTCCGGTGACCGTTTGGAAGAGCCAGAACGTAATATCCGGCTTGTAGTCGGAGGCAAAGTGAACCTCACGCGTCAGACAGCGCAGATTCTCGTGCGACTGTGTGGACACATGATAAAAGTTGACAATATGCCCCACGGTGTGTAGCACCGAGAAGAACAGCGCCGTGCAGGCGGCAATCTTATGGAACTGTATGTGCGAGTCCAGGGGTATATACTGCTGTATGGGGAACTCCTTAAGCTTAGTGATGAGATTTCTACGAGCAAGTGGGAATGGTTAGTTGCGTGCGTAAAGTCTTAAGAGATAATTCTCACCTGGACATGGTCAGCAGCAGCAACGAGTAGCAAAAGGACAAAGATGCCGCCGATCCTCGTGTGATGGCAATGCCCACGCCCATAATATGACGCAGATCCGTGTGCTCGGCCATAAAGGAATAGTGTATGAAGCGCTCGACGAACAGAACAATGGTTACCACATAGAATAGAAAAAGATAAAAGATATTTTGACGATTCTCCTCGAGGAAGGTAATGTAGGCATCCCATTTGGCGAGCAGCCAATGGCGTGGCTTATCCTGCATGGGCTCAATATTGAACGAGGTCATGCGTGCCACATTTGTGGATGTATCCAGGAAATTTTGCTTGGCACCCTTGCAATCCAGGCCAATGGCGACAAAATCGCCCTTATATTCCTTCATCATGAGCTTAAAATCTTGATAGGTTAGATGATTCTTGTGCTCGAGTCCCACATCCTGGAACATGCCATCAATCAGCTCGGTGACCTGGTCGTCGCCCAAGCTGGTTGTCCGCGCAATCTCCACCAGCGAGCGCATCATTTCGCTTAGTTCACCCTTGTCGATGACCCCGTTCCGATCATTGTCGCACATATCAAATATGATGCGCAGCTTGTCGTCCGTTTTGCCGCGCGAGAAGAGCACCACGGTTTCAAGGAACTCCTGAAAACTGATGCGTCCATCCTGATCCTTATCGACAATATTGAACATTTTTCGCACAAACATATCGTTGGGCTTCATGCCTAGAGCGGCCGCAAATTCCGCCTTGGACAGGCTGGTGCGCATTACGGTCATCACTTCGCCATCGCTGGATGCATCGGAGCGACGCCGCCGCTCGCCCGGCCGCAGGCCAAATGTCAGGGCATATGCCTCACGAAAGAAGTACTCGAGACGCTTCTGGCGACGCTCTCGGGTCTCTGCCCTGGCCAGCATAATTTCGCGATTCACCTCCATCAGGGTCATCTCCTTTTTGTGCAGCAACAGGAAATCCTCCAGCTTCTTGACAAACTTGCGTCGCGCTCCATACGATTCAAGCTCCAGCACCAGATCGTGATCGCTGGGCACGCGCATCAGAATGTAGGGCTTCTTTTTTATATGATTGGTGGCTGACTCCTCCACGCTGACCACGTCCACGTGCTGCAGACCGAATGTGCGCAGCTTTTCGCCTTTGCGATCCACCGTATAGATGGCCGCCTCGGGCCCAAATTTGACAGTGACCAGACGCTTGTGGTTCGCATGCAACCATTCGCGCGCCAACATCTTATCCACGGAGCCCTTCTGCTGTGGTGCACGCAGCGCCTCCTGCCGTATTTTGAGCCTACGCCGTTTGCTGTTCTGCAGCTTCACCACACAGTAGCCAGCGGCGGCGCAGAGTATGGGCACAAAGCCAAGGAAGACGCACACATAGATGAACATTAGCTCGGAGCCAGAGAAGTAATCGTAGCCTTCCAAATAGTTGCATGGCTCCAGCTCTGTGGCATTCAGCTGCATCGGCTGCGGACAGGGATCGCCCGTGCGCCACATGAACACGTCACGCTGTATCTCATCCTCATCGATATCTGTGCTATTCACTATTATATCCCACAGCGTGATCTTCCGCAGCTCGGCAATTTCCTCAGCGGTAAAGATGCCATTGCGCTCGTTCTCAAACCAAAAACGATCCGCATCCCGCAAACGTTGAAACTGCTCCTTGATCACATTGCTAAAGAGCTCGCCTGGCTGGCCATAGGACTCTAGCATGCCGCCCACGTAGACATCCACATCGTCCAGCTGGTTATTGTAGGCCTCCTTGAGCATACTGTAAACGGAAATATTGATTATAAGAATTGGCATTACATCCAGCAATCTTTATAATTTTGCAGAGACATTTAATTTTACACACGTGCAGCACACGTCCGATCAGCAGGGCAGACGCCCTCAGAATAAATCTGTGCACTAAGCTCGCGCCTACGCTACGCCGACATTCGCACCAATACACATGCACCATTCAATATGTTCGCTCCTTGCGTGAGCGCTCTCTGCTCTCGGCTGGATACACAAATCAGATAACAGAAGAAAGGCACCAACATAGAGAGCAAATTAATTATCTCCCACGTTCCTCTCTCCCCATCAGAATCTCTCAAGAAACGCAATGTCTACTCTGCAGATAGAGTCGCTCTGTGCTTACTATATCCGACATGCACAATTATGCATAAATATTTTTTTTATCAGTATTTCTTCATACCCAATTGTACATCCATATTCTAACCATTTGTTAACCGGCATTGCCCGGCTCAGTCATTCTATTAAATCTAATTAGTTTAGATCAGAGTTAAAAATTTTCTCCTACGTGAAGAATAGTAATTCAAATTAAATCGAATCAAATCGCACATACTCAATAATTGGGCCAAATGTTGAAGGATATTCGTATCCTTTTGTTCATGAACTTACTCCAAAAGCTCGGGCTGCGCTTCAAACAGCCGCGGATTGATGTCCATCCATGTTTTGTGCCTCTGCAGGCCATATGCTTCTCTGGCTGTATTATAATCGGGTAAGCCGTTATCGCGTCCACGCATTATGTTGAGAGCGCCCAGATCCCGGCGCGTAAACTCCATGGGTCCAAAAAGCTTGTCGCGCACATCAGAGCATAAAACCGGATCCTCGCGCTCTGATATTTGCGATGATAGACCCATAAGAACCTCCTCCACGCTGGTGTCGCTAAAGAAGCCCTGCATTAAGATATGATTAATCCAATGTTAGCCGGACAATATGCGGTTATATTTACGCTCGAGTCCCACCACGTGGAGCATAGACGTATGGCCGGATAACCCATCGGAGTCTGCTTGAAGTTGCATTCGCCATCACGCCGATAAATGCCGGGCGGTATCATGGTGTGGCCAAAGCGAAAGGCGGCCGCCTGAAAGATGTGACCAATGCCCGGATGCACGTCCTGTTTGTAGCCCTCATATGCCGGCATTGGGGAGCCCAGAAAGGCCGGCAAATACTCGTAGACAATCACATTCTGTAGACTGGCAATAACCGTGTGCCGAGCACGCTGAAAGATATCCTCGTCACACCACGTGGGATTCAGGCGCTTTATGCGCTGCGCCAGGGTATTATGCCAGCGCAGGAAGAGTATGGCAAAGGAGAGCAATGCGGGATTTTGATTAGTGCGCGGATCACCCAACACTGCGAAAAGTAAACCAAAAAACAAATAAACATTATTATATATATTGTATCTATATTGGTTAACATTTGAGGTAACACTTACAAAACAAACGCTCCGGGCTGAGCATCTTCATGACATTGGGCACCGGATTATTGAAGAGCGGGACACGCATTGTATTGCGCACCGGCAGCTTGCCATCCTTCTGGGTGAGCAGGGTGCCGTTGTGAAAGGAGCGCATGGCATTGAGCCATGCCTCGGAGGTGCTGTAAATGAAACTGCCATCAATCCAAGCAGTCATTTGATTTATCTGCGGAGTAGGTTTTATTGCGACATTTGTACACCAGTTGGTAACCAGCCCCGCCCGCCGTTTCACCCGCGTGCACCCACCTGTTCCCTTGGCGCATTCGGGCTCTGGCCCGTGCTGCGATCATAGGCGGCCCTATGGAAGGGTATATATTTATCGCCGCGACACTCACGATCGTACATCTCATCGCATTTCTCGATCTCAATGCGATGCATCTCAATGGGGCAACCGGACTCCGATGCCATCACAATCTCATTGGCCACCACCTGGCCAAAGAATGCCAGCAATGCGGTGCGATTGAATTTGGAGCCGAGACCGTCGCGCCCGCGCATAAACAGGCGACTCAGCCGCCTTGTCGAGGGTCGATTAGCACCTGCCATGGAGTACACCCCGTCCGAGTAGGAGGGCGGCGCCTTGCGCACCAGATGGCTATCTGAAAATCGTTTTCGTATTACATTTAATGCCTGAGACTATGCAAATATGATATCGTGCTAATGCAAATAAGTGCGATCAAATGACGAAACTGATTTTAATGGTATTCCGTCTTACAAGCACAATTAGAAAGTTGTTGCATTTACATATTCATATTCTATATAATGCACATACCCACAGAGCCCCAGTCGGGATGGGCAAGATTATTATACCAGCCATCGTAGCGCTGCTTTTCAGTCTGACTATACATTTTCTCTGAAAACAAAAACGATAAATTATAAACAATTTTAAGTTAAAGTTGAAAAACAAGTAAATGCATTTTAATTAAATAAAATAAATAATCTAAACAGACATTAATTATACTTAACCTAACAGATGTTTATAAATATCACACACATGTATGTGGGCTTTAATTAAATTCATGAAGGAAACTATCATTCAGGACTATCATTCTCACTCCCACACTCCATATAAGGAGTTCTTATTTCCATTTTTAATTTTTATTTATTTATAATTATTTCTTAAAAAGACACTCACATGACGAAGTAGCAAATGCAAGCCCTAAGCAAGAAGGGAACTATCTTAATCACACGAATTTTAGAATGAATTATAATTATTATTATAATTGTTGTGCTTTGTGTTGTTTAGATTTTGTATATTTTCAAAAACAGATAAACACATGATTAATCAAATTATGAAAATCGCACAAAAGAGCAGGAAAGCTTGGCAATATATTACTTACACGATTCATTAAAGGAATCATAATTTGTATTTATAATTATTGGTTTTGTGTAGTTTCGATTTCATGTTATTTTGTAAACAGACACACACACACAACAAAATAGCATAAATAAAATTAGAAAGCCAAGGAGGAGTGTCGTTTCCATTTTCTTATAATTATGAAACCAGATACACAAATTCTTTAGTAAATTTATGAAAATCGCAGAGAACAGTACTACAGTAGTCACACGATTAATATTAGTCATTAAAGTTATAATTTATAATTATTGTTTTTGGGGTGTTTTTGCTTATCTTATTACTTCTAAAAACATAAAGCACATTTGTAGCACTTAGTTCTTGCCATGATCTCAAAAAAAATATCAAATTAGTTGTTTTAATTATTTACATTTATGTTACAAAAGCCAATATTGGAAATTTTAATTAAACAACTGGCATTTGGATTAATGAAATAAAAATGCCAAAATGACCAAAAGGTAAGGCTTCGTGTAAGCAAAATACTCAGCGCATAAAAAAAATCAAAATACTCGGCCTGTGTCGAGTATTATTTGAAGCGTTTGGAGCGACTGCATTCTTTGCCAACTATTTGAGATGCTGACAACTTTTTCTTGTCGTCTAATTAAGCCGCTAAAGATGAAAAAGAATTTTTGGGCTTCATTAGGCTTTCAGTTATGGCCTGGCGTACAGCTGCATGGCAATATGGCTATATAGATGGTGTTAATTGATTTTAGATGAAATTAAGTCATGTGCGCATTTTTTTTTTGGCCAACTCAAATTGGCAACCAATTAACAGCTAACAAATAGATTTCATTGTCTTTTATGAGTTTTATGTGTCAATGTATCAAAACTTTTTTGTGGCGCCTGTGACAAATTGATTGGGTCAACTTCTTCACACTCGCATAAACATAAAGAGTTGATTTGGTTCCAGTCATAAAATGCACAAAAGGTATTCGAATTCATATGATGGATTTCATATATAATTCTGCTCGAGCGTTTCCGGCTGCGTAAGACCCTGAGCTGCATAGGGTATCAAGTCAGGTCATTACCTTTCTTGTTGATTGTTCATTAACGCTAATACATGTTATATTATATATATCATAATTAAATACTTTCGTAAAATAATGTAGTTGCAAGGTTTTCGTTTTAAAGTACATCAAATAAGATTTCATTTAGGAGCAGATGTTGGGAGGAGTTAATTATATCTATTCGTTATCCTTTCCAAATCGATTAAACGCAATGCAGATGGAAATATTGCATAGAAAAATAAACAATTTAAGTCGAATGCAATGAAAATATTAATAAACTTGTTTCTTATATACTCTTGCAAAGGATCTTTATGAGCAGAATCTTACATCCAATAGCTCGATTACGGAACGATTGGGGACATGAAGAACTTGAAAGACTGCGAAAGAGTATAAATAGAGTAAATGGTAAAGGGAAACCTCAATTATGAGATACAGCCATATTATTACTTTGTTAATAACGCTAACATTTCCACACTCTAAGTAGCATTAAACTAAGATTTACACTCATGTGGGTGAATGGTTGAGACCGTTTTCTTTTTGTGTTATAATAGTTGAACAATTTTGTTTTACTTGACTTTAATAGCGCTGAGGCTCAGCAAACTCTGCGAAAGTAAGTAAATTCCAGTTAAGGGCGTTTTAAAGTTTCACCAACAAATTTTACTCACATTAACACAATTCGTCTACAGATTATAGTATATATACATATATGTACTACGGTGATAACCCAATTGCAATAAACCATCTAATTGCCCAATGTCACGCATTGGCCCAGCGAATGAAAGTGAAAGACGAGCAAAATCAAAAGACTTAGAAAACGAACGTGAAATCGTCGACGTTAGAAAAGCGAACAACAACAATACAATGCAACAATTGCTAACGAACCGATACGAAGCGGTTGCCATGTACCATACATATATGCATACACAGCAAGAAATGCTGGGTTAAAAATTATAGATTTTATAAGAAAGCTTTACATTTTAATGATTTTGGTTTAAATAAAATAAAATAAAAAATATGTTCACTAACATTTGTCATAATTTCTTACACTAAAACAAAAATTGGATTAAATATGGCATCATTTAATTCTTTACTCAAAAATATAACTTCAAATAGCTTCAGAAAAAATATGTATGTCCCTTTCTCATTTGCATTTAAATTGCAAACTTCAATTATGATTGAATGTTTTCAATATTTATTTATTTATTTTTAAATTAAAATCCGCTTTAGATTCGAATTTAATTAACAATTTAATATCATTTGATGGACGAATTCAAATAAATTGATGTATTTTTCTCACTTCTTTTTAAGTTTTAGACTCTTTTACTCTAATTAATAAATAAATATTTATTTTCTATATAGACAATTACATTGTTTAAAATCGTAAATGATTTAAATTGAAAATAAATGCAAGTTTCTTGTGCTCTGTATGCCTCTACCAATAATATAATCTGTTTTTTTTTGTTTCCTTTTCTTTTTGGAGAATCCGTGATTTCGTGTATGTTTTTCCAAACACATCGAGCTGTGAAGCAGGTGTTTGCCTCTGGCATTCCAAAGCCACCAACGCAATATAAATATACATATATATATATATACAAATTTATATATGTGTATATATATTTATATACATAGAGTCAGCTGAGTCTTCCGCTGCGTTTGCGCACTCGTGTTCGCCAGCGATGAGTAAATCTTGAGTAAATTGTTGCTGTTAATTTTGTTGCTGTTTTGCTAGCTACGTTTTTGGTTAACCGGATCTGATTCTGAATGATTGTTGCCTCTGTGCTGTGCTGTTTAAATATAGTCTCACAACGTTGCCAGTCGTTGTTGCCATCCATCATTCCACACACACACACACACACACACACACAGACTCACACATATGTGAGCACACGTGCGAGCATTGCTCTCGAAAATGGCACAAAATATAGTCATGCTCTGTAATGTTGTTATTGTTGTTGTTGTTGTTGTTGTTGTTGTTGTTGTTGCTGACTCTTTGCTGTCAACGTCATGGTTTTAATAGTCGATTCGCCTGAAAAACGTTTAGCGAATCTTTTGTTCCAACGTCAAATCAAAACATTTGGCATTTCAAGTGTGCTACATAAAATAATAAATAAAAAAGAACAAACACCAAACAAACCTAATTGAATTTTATTTTTAATAACTTTTTAAGATCGCGTTTTTTAGCTGTAGCTAAATTTGTCATTTGACTGTTTTTTATTTTACTCAAATAAATGCATTTAATCACACGCTTCAGTTTGTTTTTGGTTGCGGCCGTTGCCTTTAATTGTTTAAACGGGTTTACTTTAATCATCTTCTAGTGGGAGTTCCTACTTAAAAATAAAACCGATCAAATTGTTTTCTGGCCGACTTGAGTATACTCTATGTTCTAGTCACAACTACAGTAAGTAAGGGATATATATATATATATATAGAATCAGTCATAAGTTATTCTACTCTGGATAAATATAACATGTCAGAGAAACAAAAATGCGAAGAAAACTTTTTAATTTATTATTTCAAGTAAACTTAAAGCTCAGCTTCTGAGACCTTTTTTGTAGTATTCCTTCAGAAGAACCAACAGGTAAAAAAAATAAAAATCCACAAATTCATTATTTCAAATAAACTTAAAGTTCTCAAAAGCTTTTTTCGTTTTTTCGAGTATTCCTCCAACGAATCAAAGACTTATTGCTTAAATATTTATCTAGTGAATTTCCGTTTCGGTATTACAGTGTAGTGTACATAAATTAACTTAAATGGTGTATGCTTGACAGCTTTTTGAATATAGAGTATTCGTATTTGGCAGTAATCAGTAATTGAATATTTATGACTTCTGCTTCCTGTTTTTTTTTGTATAATAAATTAAGTCGGACTCAACTTTTTTTAATTGGGCATGCACGTTTATTGGAATCTCCGTTTCTCTTTTGATAAAATACATATTATTGTTCAAGTTTCACAGTTTAAGTTTAGTTTCCAGGTTTAAGCGTATCAAAATACATTTATTTCATTGGCAAGCTGTACAGGGTATCACAAAGTCGGGCGCTAGCACGCGTTTACTTTGTGATTCATGGGCTATGCTCAGAAAATAAAATTTATTAATTTTTGTATTAATAATTAGATACGCTTTTGGCTGTATTTAATTCTGAACGGCGCGTGTTTAAAGCTGCTGTGCTAAATGTTAAAAAAAAATGACTGTAGGGCGTCGCATGGGGGCGCGGCATTTCAATTGTTGTTAATACAAGTAAGCTCAATTTATGTCTAGTTAACCCCTTCGCTTGACATCTGCTGAAAATGTTGAAAATGTAGTAAACGGCACTTAGACTGCAGCAACAATTTAACAAACTAAATCTCAACTGTTGTCAGCTATTTGTCAATACAAAACGCTTAAGCCAAGCAACAAATGGCACACAAACATGTTAATTGGGCCTAAATATTGTTACCAAACGGGGTGGGGCCTCTACTTAGAGCCCTGACCGCAGCTCGATCAATTTTGCAGTTAATTAAAGCAATAGCTTTACGATCTACAATCTTTCAGCTCTGATTTACTTTGCAAGAAAAAAACTGGCCCGCTGGGCTGGTTCAAATACTTGTCTTTTTACATGTTTATGTATTTGCTGTTTTTTTTTTTAAGTGCGTAGCAACATTATGGCATTCTCCGATCTTAACTGGCACAATTTAATGCGTAATTTGCACGCATAAAATAACATAAAAATCAATCTAAATAAATTGCGACAGTTAACGTCGCGCCAAAGTGACCATAAACAACTTTTGCAAATTAGCTTATAGAATTATAGCATTACACAAGATTTGCAATTTGAATTTTGATTATTTACATTTATGAAAATATCAAGTAACTGATAAACAAAAGGCAATTTAAATAAATAATCGAATAATTGAATAATCGAGTATTATGTTTAAATATTCTCAAATTAGGAATGAGCCCAACAACAACTAGAAAATAAATTTGGATTCACTACAAACCTCTTAAGACAAATATAAATTTTTTTAAAATTAATAGTTATAGTTAAATAAGAAAATAGTTCTTTAAATGGTTCTTCAAAAAAGAAAAAAAATGGTGTTAATAATTGAAAATTTGTGTGAAATATTTATAATTGTATAAATTATAGAGCTGGCTCTGCCAAACTTACATGATTATTTTGCTATAACCCTGTAGTTAGGCTTAGGCTTAATTTGTTTTACTATTCATTTTAAGAAATGCATACAAAATGTATTGTGCTTTACTCGCAACTAAGCTATATTTACAGGAATTTAAGTCTACTTTAGTCAAATATTGAACAAGTCGCCATTTTATTATGCAAATGGCACAGGCACAAGGCTAAGATTCAAACCCGGAAGATTCTAGCCCTAATTGTTCAGTTGCCTAAATGGCTGAATCACTTAGACAAGGCAACTAACGAGAAATGCTCTGACTATCACACATAGTCGTAAGGCCTTTGATACACTGTCTGGCTGGCTGAGCATTAAGAAAAGGCAACTAATAAGACAAATATCAATTGGATTTCCTTGCCCGTCAAATTGATTGCAATTACAACAAATGAACCCATCATAATGGCAGGCAGCATCAGTTAACCAGCTAGCGTTCGCTTGACGTCATCCACGGCCCAATACACCTCTTGGGTCTCTGTCTGTCTCGTCGAGTGACAGCATATCGGCAGACATGGCGAGATCTGGCGGCTCCGACTGACCGATAAACGACGGCGCTGGCAATTTATTATGCATAAGCATTTGCACGAGCATTTCCTGGGCTGTTGGCGGACGTTGGGGTGGGGACGACGACGACGACGACAGAGGCTATCGATTCTCAGGTGTCTGACTGATGCTCGAGCCGGTCGGTCACGTACGATGCTGTTGAACAAACGGTTAGCTTGTGGGCGTGGCCCAGTGGCCCGACACCGAGTCAAATGTCAACGCACGCCCAACCAACCAGCCAGCCAGCCAGCCAGCCAGCCAGCCAGCCAGCTGGCCGTTCTAGCGGTTTTTTTCAGTTAGCTGCCGCCAACGCTCCTCCCCTGCTCCCCTGGTCGGTCCATTTCATGGCTCGTTTTGTTTATATTATACTCAATATTTGCTAATCATTTGATTTATGCACAGCAGATCGTTTGTTGTCTGGCCTAATGAAATTATTGCAAACAATGTGAGTTATTATCCATTGTATGCGACTCCACCACACTCCCCTACACTCCCCTACACCCACCCACATGCTCTCAACCGCCGCACCACATGCGGCATGGCATGGGGAAGTTAAACATGGAATTGCTCGGATCGTTGTTAACTCGACCTAGGCAAACGTTTTGTCTCCCCGTTCGTTTTGTTTCCACCTTTCTTTGCAAATTTCATTATGTTGCCTTTTGTTTTTATTTCACTTGATTGGCTAACATCTTTAGAGATGCTACATTCAATTGTTTTTACTTTATGCTTGACACAAAAAAAGATCAAACTGGACATACGTATATTAGTTACATATTATCTTTAAGGAAGAAGCTGTGAGCGCTGAGACAGCACTTTAGGGCGGATATTAGGTGGACTTAAAACACTTCCATTTTTATACCCTTGTAGAGGGTCTTATGATTTTGATACGGAGGAAGATATCTCCCTTCACCATAAAGTATATATATATATATTCTGAATCAGCATTAACAGTCGAGTTGACTGACGTCCGACTGTCTATCCGTCTGTTTCTATGCGAACTAATAGTATCTGTCTTAAAGCTATCATCTTAACTGACCGAATCGGACCACTATATGATATAGTTGCCATTGGAGCGATCGGTTGAAAATTAAGTTTTTGTATGAGAAATCTTGGGTTTATCAAGATATTCAACCAAATTCGACATTTATTAGTCAAGTTATGCTGCTTATGATCTATAAGCCGAATCTCATCAATATCGCACTACGATATAATATAGAATTATAGAACGAATCGGTCGAAAAATTGTTTTTATATTATATTAATATATTAATCAAGTTCAGCATTTACGAGCTTCAGTATTCTGACATACATATCTACATAAGGAAAATGTCTAAAAGGGTATGAAATCTTCGGCGTGCCAAATATATCATCACATTCGAGTTAATCATATTTTAAGTAAATATGCACACTGATTTTGAGAATATGCTTCGAAAAAGGTTCAAGGACTGTTCTAATAAGCCAATATTTCTTTTGAACTATTTTAACTAAGCCTTCTGCAAATATAACATACTAATTGTCAAATCATAAAACAAGAAATAAAAATAAATATAAAAACTGTATATTATACGCGTAAAAATGACTAATACGATATTTGTCATTTCTTAATTATTCACATGTTTAGATTTTCAAGCAATAATTGCGCCATATTATTTATTTTAACTGTTAGCCCAGTCCGAAGTTTCTATACTTTCTATTTGATTTTCGCTCAGTTTTTCAAATGCATTTGTATTTTTGTTGTGTATCTCTCATGATGTCAGTGTGGAACGAGAAGGAATTTGGTATGAAACTTAGACTAATTGAATTTGTTAAGGTATATGTGAAAAGTACTCACCGTAACAATGCACAAATCCCAGACTGAGGCCCAGACTAATCAGCAATAATAGCAGGGCGCTGCGAGGGGCCATTGCCCCAGGCGCCAGATGTGATCTCCAGCTATGCTGGATTCGAGTTGGGGTTTTTGTTGGAGTTTTTGATGCCCGCTGTTGGGGCAAGCTTGGAACACTCATATTGATAGCCCAGGTGTATTGTTATTGTTATGGGCAAATACGTTGGCTCGCGGATTGTATTGTGAAATTAATTAAACAAACTATGTATAGCACTGGCGGGGGGTCGATTGGATCGCTGGAGGCGTCTCAATTTTGCATTATATACGATTCGATTTGTATTATCACACGCCACATTGGCTTACTTTCAACGTTTGCTCATCTTTTCTGGCCAGTTATTACGTAGCACTGCAAATGAGATACTTTCTGATTCATAATATATTTAATTTTATGTTTTTAAGGCCGGACGTTCTTAGTAAACATTTGGTCACTCGGGTTTTTATTTAGTTTAATAACTTATACCGTTACGGAATTCACGTATATTTATTTTTTTTAAAGATTTTTTGTTGCTTGCCAGAAATTTGCATACAACTTAATGAATTGGCTTTTGTTTCTAATGGATCTCTATCAAAAGATACTGTTACGTTTTCGGGTTTGAAAATGTTGCTCAAGCTGTTTAGCTTAATTTAACCGGGGGAATTGGGGGGAGCCAGAAGTTAAGCGAGTTTGCGAGTTGGTATAACAAATGGTATTGAGAACATTTCTGACGCCAACCTCAACAAAATAATATAACAAAGTCCGGACCAAGACGAAGCTTTCTGCAATTCCACTCGCAGAAGTGAATGCGATAGAATTAGGAAGAGGTTCTTTATCAGTGTATGAAAATATCAAGGGAAATATCGTCAAGAAGACATTCATACCTTTAAGACATGTTGATACGAATCAAACAACAAATTTGGCACAATTTGTTCAAAGCCAAAGCTGCATTAAATAGCACTTAGCCAAAAATATTGGACAGTATTAAGGTGCATTATATTTGATAATGGAATGGCATTAACAATAGAGGAAACAACAAAAACCGCAGACACAAAAGACTCAAGTAAATGACGAAATGGTTCGTTAATGTTTCAAATTAATTATATTGCATAAAGTAAAGCAGATAAAAAAGCGCGTTTATTAAATGCAATGTGTACAACAAAATAAACGGCAAGTCAAGCCGCAATGAGCGCGAAAAATCGAGACTTACATGAGTGTATATGTATATATGTCTACACATATACATATGGAATTACCCACAAAACAATTGACCTTCTGCGGGCTTACAAACAAAACCGACAAACGTCCATTAGTCATAATCGACAATAGTCGGAGACGTCGAGAAAGAAGCCGAAAATACAAAAAAAAAAAAAAAAACCAACATAAACATAGCGAAGCAATAAAAAACCATTGCACAATTGCAAACAATTAACAATTCCATTAAAACAACAACAACAAAGTCATAAAGCCAAAGAGACGCCCAAAAGAGTCGTATGGCTAAACTCTATGCGATACATCTCCACGGTGGCATTTGCTTAGAAATTGTTAAGAGCGGATAAAGAGAGTGCCAGAGCAGAGCGTGGGCGAGGGGGGTGGAGTAATAGAAATGCAAGAAAGCGTGGAAGAGTTGAAAGCCATAATTGTGATGGAATGCATAGACAAATTATGCGGTTTTGGACCCAAGCACACAAAGGTGGAATAATTTTTGGGCATTTACGCCCCAGAGCGCCGCCATGGTAATTACCAACTATTGCAAAAATGGAGCAAAAGCTGGGAAAATAAAGAGCCAAGGAAATTTGAAAAAAAAAAAACAGTGTTGTCACCTTACGTCAAATCTGTCCTTAGTCAAAAGTGCGAATATTCAATTTTAGCATTTTTCATAAGTTTTTAATCAGCCTTTTTGATACATTTCAGTTTTGAATCCACAAATTCTCATGGATCACAGGGAATATATGAATTTCAATCCGGGAAACAGGTAGAAACAGAAATAGACCAAAAGCTGGGAAAATAAAGAGCCAAGGAAATTTGAAAAAAAAAAACAGTGTTGTCACCTTACGTCAAATCTGTCCTTAGTCAAAAGTGTGAATATTCAAATAGGGGCAATTTTAGCATTTTTTATAAGTTTTTAATCAGCCTTTTTGATACATTTCAGTTTTTTATCGACAAATTCTCATGGATCACTAGACACAGGGAATATATGAATTCCAATCCGGGAAACAGATTATATATATCTTCGTTTTACAGATACAGGCAACATTGGCATGACACACTTTCTAGACTAAAATGTTTTAGATTATCGTATAGCAAATAAGACCTTTTCGAATAATATAACATTTATATATAAATCAACAATCTAAGCCCGCAAGTTTTTACCTTCCCACCTTGTTGTACCTTCCTTCAACAGTTTTTCTACACTTCTGGATATTTTTTGTAAGTGTTGGGTACTTTTCACAGATCTTTACATGATTTATTTACATGAATTTAATTTAATATTGGATTAATTTCGTACAAAGTTCTTGAGCTCATGACACCAATAGACTGAAATTCCCGCAAAGCCCTACCCCGCCCAGTTTATTTACATGAATTTAATTTAATATTGGATTAATTTCGTACAAAGTTCTTGAGCTCATGACACCAATAGACTGAAATTCCCGCAAAGCCCTACCCCGCCCAGTTTTTATTCGCGTGGCAACCGTATAAATTCTAGTCAACGGCTTTACGAGTTGCTATATACTCTTTAAAGGCCATGGGAATATGGAGGGGAGTTACATTCAACTAGTTTTTTTAATAATTCGTATGCAAATCTCCGCGAGACACACGCAACGACTTGGTTCATAAGCTTTGCGTCTCTTAAAACTTTCATTTCATTTATTTTTCGAAATTATTTTGAGCATTTATGCTTTTGCACACATTTTACCGTTACTTGTCGGACTTCCGCTTATTTATTTTCGATCTTGGAATTTATTTTTGGTTTCAGTAATAATTTTTATTGTTTTTTTTTTTTAGCGCAAAAATTGCGCAAGCAACAAGCCAATATTGTATGTTGTTGTTGTTTATTGTGAGTGTATGTGTGTGTGTTCGCCCAAGTTTGTGTTGTAGTTGTTGCTGCATTTAACAGGCGGAGAGTGGGAAGATGTGCTGTGAAGAGAGGTGCTGCTAAAAGAAGAAGAAGCCGCAGCAGCCGCAGCAGCCGCAGAAATAAACACGAAAATAAATTATATTCATGAACGAAAACGAACATAAGCAAAAGACAAGAAGACGACGCTCAAAGCGAACAAAGCAGAGGCAAAAAGACGCCGCGAAGACGACGAATTTGCGTGTGCGCAAAAGAGATGGCGAACCAATGAAACGGCGACCCAAAAAAGCAACAGCACAAAATCAAAAAAAAAAAGAAGCAACAACAACAACAGACGACTTAGAGTCTATTTAAAAACATTGCAGCGGGTGGAGTAGCTGCTTTTTTGTTTCTTATTTCTTGTTTTTCCTTCCTATTTGCTATTTTCGACAAACAATTTCAACAATTTGCCATCACATAACTTCGCTTGTCACTTTGCATAGATAAAACCCACAGCACACAAATTATAATAACGGTGAAGACGAAACCGAACCAAACCGAACCAAACCGAACCGAACCGAACGAAGCAGCAACAGCAACAATTGAAGACGTCGACGCATGCGCGACACGTTTACATTCACTCTCACTACGAGCATTCGTCGCTCGTCCCACGTCGCGCTCACCAAGTTTGCCCATGCAGCAAGGAAGCGCCAAACGTCCGCAGCGGCCAAGAGTTCGTTGAGTACTAAAAACACAGCTGGTGCCAGGCACCTCAGCTGGGCTAGGGAGCACACCAAATTCTGCCAATTCCCCCCTGAAGCCCCGCTCATCGACGAAACCGGTTGAAGACAGCGTCGCTGCCTCGTCTCTCTCACTTGCGCACGACTTCGCTCTCTCTCTCTCTCTCTCTCTCACTGTGTTACTTATCTGTTTCTATCCCCACTCCGCACCTAAAATAGCTTATGCTCCATTTCGCTTGTGCGCTCGATCTCCGTCTACAGGTCCGTTTCTAAATGAGTTCCGTCATATTCGACATGGCAACGGGTCTTATTAATCATTGTCATGTCAATGTTTCCCACAGGAACACAAACATATGCCAGTAATGCGCATGGGCATTTCCAATACGTTAGCATTCCAAAGAGTGCCCGCATTACCGGATCTGTGCAAAGAGCAGGCGGCTGCAAGCCTGAAGAGTGAGCATCTTCAGTCAATCGACCGTTCATCCGCGCTAAGAGAGTGCCCACCACACTCTTCGGCTAATTGAGCAGTCAAAGTCAATGAATGCAGTCGCCATCAGCTGTTTGCTATATAAATATGCTACAATATTTCAGTTTTTATGAGTTCTTAATATTGTTAACGGCTTGTTTATGAAGATTTATGATTCCGCTTTTTTAGCTAGCCCCTTTGGCCATTAGATTTGCATACAAATCTGAGTCTTTTATCATTTTTGGACTTTTTCGATGGTAGTTGTCTAAATGTACGGATTTAAAGAGAAATAAGTGAATCCTAATCATTAACAGAACAACAAGAATCTTTAGATTAGGAATGAAATAATATCTTAGGCAGTGGTATTTGTAAATCTATAACGAACGCTTTAACTAACTAAACATATGTAAATTAATTAATACAAAAAAAAATAAATACTCAATATTTAAGTAATTATTACTAACTACTAAAATAATCATTACTTATAAGGTTGGAATAGTTACTAATTTGATCGATTTTAAGTCTTTTAATAATCTGCCAAAGTTATGTTTGCACAGTGTTTTTTTTTTAATTTTACATCAATAATTAAATAAAAAAAATTTTAATTTACCGAATCTTGTTATTTTATAGATTTATAGAAACAAATAAACTACACTAAATCAAATAAAAAGTAATTTAATAAATTAATATATACCAAAAAAAAGTGATATAGTTAGTTAGCTCCATGTTTTTCAGTTATCTAATAATTTGCGATGGGGGAGTATATATTATATTAATATTTATCTAATGATCTTAAGATAAAACAGACCTGGGTTTTTTTTTTAATTTAACTTAAAATGATTCAGTTGCAAGTTAGTTCCTAAAATGTGAGTTTTATTGGAGTTTAAGTACTTTTGGTTGTTAAAATAGGATTTTTTGCCTCAAGTCTAGTATTTTTGAGTTATTTTAAGAATATTTGAATATATGATATAAGAACATTCCAGTACGAATTATACTTGAAACACGAAGTAGAATTTCGTTAAAAATGGAATTGATTTAATTTATCGTGACCTTCTTTTTTCGTATAGTTACAAAAGAAACTAAATTGTTCGTTGAATTAAACTTTTTGGTTGGATTGTAAAAAACTCCATATATTTTAATATAGTAAAAAGAACATTCTCTCAAATTTCAAATATTTGTAACTTCTTATTGCGAGCGTTTAATGTACCCAATTATATCATTTTATTAGGATTTCGCTAATCGAGTATGTGTCATAAATAGTTTATGCTCAATTGAATTGACCAAAAACAGCAGCTGCTCAGATACAAATCGACTTTAGACGATCTTAACTCAATATGAGATATGAACGCTCGAGTGGAAGGCCTCTGCTTAACTAATTTTGAGTCGAGCTATTGGCATGAATTGAGTATTGGCAGCATATAAAAATTAATTAATTTAATTACTTATCTAGCGAGTGCTAAACTTATGTGTGTATGTTTCTTTTAATAGCAATTCAACATGAAATACTTTGTTTTTATTTTTTGCGAACGCAGCTTGAAACAATTCCCATACGTATCGTATAGACTAACTATACATATAAATGATTATTATTATTTCTTCTTTTTCAAGTGCACTTTAGCTTCAAGAATGTCTTGCAATTTCAATGCGTGTGCAGTCAGCGTCTATATTAAATATATATATCTATTTTTTTTTTTTTTTTGCTTAGCAGCTGATTTTTTGAACGTTCGAACATTAATAAATATTTATAGATGCGCTCGGAGCAGGCTGCACTTGTTAGGCGCATCGAGAATAGAAGATAAATAAGAATTTTAATTGATTTTAATGTGCACAGCTGCACAGCATGCATATGCATGCAGCAGGCGAGGGGGGCGATAGCGGCCCGAGGAGGGACACCACAGAACAAAAAAAAGCTGTTGACATACTCATAGAAAAATTGACATAAAATATCGTCTTTACATTATCCGTAAATGTCTGTCTGAAATAATGATTGAATTGAGAGGCATGAACTTTGGCCAACAGGGTGACAATCGCAGATATCGAGATGAATGAAATCGATAAGCATGCATTGAATTTAAAGAAAATATGAAAAAAACAAGTAAGAGGTTCTAGTTGGGAGCTCCCGACTAGGGGATACCCTGAACCCTCTTCTTCCAACATCAAATGCATATATATATTCTATTTTTGAAGCTATATGTGAAGTTTGGTGACTCTAGTTCTTATTATTTACCAAAATTGCCCAAAAAACAGGATATCGATATCGATTTTTATCGATTGCTTGGAAACGGAGCAAGTTATCGATTATCGGAAACAAACTCGGTCTGCGCGGGAACTAGGAGCATCTACATTTTAAGTATCTAGCTCTTATAGGTTCTGAGATCCTTGCGTTCATACATACGGACGGACAGACGAACAGACAGACAGACGAGCATGGCTAGATCGACTCGGCTATTGGTGCTGATCAAGAATATATATACTTTATGGGGTCGGAGATGCTTCCTTCTGCCTGTTACAATTTAAAGATACTTGAATCTATATCTATGTCTATTCTATGTTTATATTTTCTTATCTATAGCATTAACACACCAGTCTCTAGGTATTTAGGCTGCACAGTTATTTTAAACTTTTCTATATTTTATTAATTTTCATCAATTTATTAATTTTTACGATTTTTGTTTATTGATTTCTCATCATGCTATCGATAGCAGCTCCATTGACAACATTGATATTCGTAACCAATCGATAATTTTACATTTTTTCTCGAATATACTTTTTCTTCCATTTTGTAGCTAAACATAATATTCTAATAGTTTAATTTTTATTTTATAAAACAAGCGAAAAGTCATTGCTATAGAGTATTCGATAGTAGTGCAGAAATATCTGGCCTAATGTCTTTTATTTATATCTCATCTCCGCTTATTAACAAGTCCTTCAATCAAAACATCTTTTTATGATTGCGCTCATCTATTTATTTATATACACTTTTATGTTTGTCACTCCCCCCAAATTATTCCAACTCGTCTTGAACTTGTTATCCAAAAATAAATCGACTCCAATTATAGCTGAGAAGTTACCAATAGCCCAGCCCTCAGATCAGGCTGTATTCACGACATTGCGCTAATTATGGCATACCAATCCTCGAGTGTCAGCAAAAACTTGAACCACAAACTACGCACAGAGAACTCAAGAATAAACTCTGGGAAAAAGAAAAAACTTCAGATTGTGGTATTTTTTCTTTTGCAGTACGCTTGACACGAAAAGTGAAGGGTATAATAAATTGCCAAGATTTATCGGCAATCTATATAGAGATAAAAATTTGAGAGAGAGAGAGAAATACAACTTGTTACGGTATTATTTATTAATTAATTAAGGCGAGCAAAAAATATTTTTAACAACTTTCACAACAAAATAAGTGCGTGGCCAGAGCAATTGACGCAAAAGATAAAAGACAGAAAAAAAAAATTAAAATCAAATTATTTGCGCAACAACAAAAGCAGCAGCCAGGCATAGCTGGCTGGGTAAGCGATTTTTTATGGTTTCGATTTTGAATTGAATGCAATTTCAATTTGGATTTAATTTTTTATTATTATTTTTGTTTTTTTTTTTTTTTAGCAGCACTTACAATTTTTGAATGTCTTGCAAATCGAGAGCGACGCAGTTCACAGCTCGCAGCTCGCATTTGACAACGGCGAAGGTCACGAGTGCGCACAGCGAATGCTCCCAACTACATGCCATGACTCGACGCACAATTTTATTATAAAAAAACTATATATGTATATATATATATATATATTCATGAAATATTAATCAGACAGGTGACAATAACAAGAGCAACAGCAACAACATTTTAACCCACTTTGTGTAGCGTGTGTCGGCACAAAATGGAACACGCGCCGTTGCCATGGCGCTCCACATTGCGCATACGCACCGTCTGACGGCCGTTGGAATGCTTAGAGGCAGCGGCTGGCTGACAAACAAAATATAATAACAAAAACAACTAGCTAACGTACTTAGTTAAGTTAACTAACTAGCAGCAGCTTACAAACGGTAGCTGTTTGCTCGGCTTGTTAGTAAACAGTTTCTGTGAGTGCGTCTCTCATAAACTGAGTCAACTCGATTGACGGCAGTTCTTGCAATTGCAATTTCAAATTGTCAATTAAAATGTCGCTGCCAAAAAGGTAAACACAACTCAAAGCATAAACATATTGATAGATAATAACAAAAAAAAAACTAAAGTATCAGGTGTGCGTTATTCGTGCTAAGTTCGAATCCAAACAGCTTGGCAACAGGTACTTTCATAAAAGTATCAAATTTAAAATTTAAAAAAATACAAAAATACTTCTTTATTAAATAAATAACACTTTAAACAGACGAAATTGAGAAAAATCTTTGATTACAAGAAATTTTCGTAACACGCAGTTTTGTTCAATGGAATTTATTGAGGAAAGATAAGATAACATAACTGCTCAAAACAAAGCTAACTATGTTTTCACCATTACTTTATAGCAATAAATTTAATTGAACAAATACATATGTAACTAATTTTAAGCTGGCATTATGTACGAACATAATTAAGAGAATTTATAACAAAAGTAATAATAGTGATAAATATAATAATAATAATTATAAAATTAAAAGCAATGGAAATAAAAATAAAATGGATAAAAATAATAATAATAAAATTTATAATAATAATAGTTATAATAATACTATTAACAATATTATTAACAATAATAATAATAAATATAATAATATTAGTAATAATAATTGCAATTATATTAATAATAACAAGATGTTACCCCAAATAAATAGAATAGTCCACAAAATTAAAATCTTTATCTAAGAAGTAGATACTAAAGTATTGGAATCACGCAGAGTATAAAGTCGTATTACACTTAAAAATAATAAATAAGCAACATTGTCAATAAATCTGGCTGCCAGCATATGATTATATGCACTGCACCTAAAAGAACTAACAACAACAAGTTTGCTTTAACTATTCTACATATATTACTACTTATATTAATCTCAGCGTAGTCGAAAACGGCTTTACTAATGTGTTGCACATTATTAAATAAAAGTTAATTACCCATTGAAATGTTATAATATATAGATTATGAAATGATTTAGGCTTGTGGTTGCCAGGTGCCATTCCCACAGGCAGGTGTGCACCGTGCACAAAACGCTTTTATGTTCAATGATACGAATTAAGAGATTCATTAACAGACTGAGCTCATGCCTAACTATAGTAACTAGGCAAAGCCGAGCGTTCCCTTTCACTTATTAATTCACACGCTGCACCAATATAAATCGAATATACATGTGCGATATATATACATGCGATATATCTAATGCAATTTCGCCATAAAAGGCCGCTCGAAACATCTCAATCAAGTGAGAAATGGTGCGCATGCGTACGTGATTCTGGCCTTAATAAACTGCACTTGGCCAACACATTGTGGGCCAGTTGGCAAGGCCCATCGGGGCAGAGGCATTGACTTTGGCAATGAAAAACCCTTCATGCAAGAATGCGCCACGCTGAAGGATTTTAGCATTTGTGTTTAAATCTATCAATAAAAATGATTCATTTACAGCTTGTTGCACATTTATTAGCTGCACAATTAATTAAATACTACAGCCGCAAGGTAAATGCAATAAATTGTACAAGAAAAAATATATGAAAAGCATGTGACACATACTAAATATATATAAACATTTATGGCTTATTGTAAAAAATATTTTAAATTGTTTTTTTTTTTTTCAAATATATAATTAAATTCAATATATAGTAATGTAATCGAACAGAGACTAAAGCCTTGAAGACTTTATTAAAACTAACTAAATTGATGCTGCAAATTATCTACGGCAGATACTTAATATCTGACTATCTATTTTAGATAAGTATGACTCTTTTTTATAAATTATTTTAAAAAGATTTTATTTCAATGGGTTGCAGTTATTATATTACTTTTTTTTCGACATTGACATAAATATTCAGCAAAATATATATATTTATTTCGATTACAATTATACAAAAATATATTTTTTGAATACAAATAAAACAACTTGAAATGCTTATATTCTTACAATTCAGTTTATATGTGGTAGCTACAATAATAACTTTTGAACGTATATAAGCAATAAGTGAATTATTCAGCAGAAGCCTTTCCGTCATCAGCTTTCCATCAAATACTGCGCCTAAAAGTATACCTCAAATTATACGCGCTGCGCAAACAAGTATGTTGCCTAAGTCTTTTGTTTTTTAATACAGTTCAATAGCAACAACGACAGCTTAAACTTAACTTGAACTAGTTGAACTTATTAAAATTGTTATGCTTATTATAATATAAATTTATTAATATTTAAATCACATAGGCATATATATGTACATTTAAAAATTGTCAGGCTTTTCAGGCATTTGTGTCAAGTCTCTGATCTCCGAGTTGTTTTCCATTGGAAACATTTCTAAAATTTCGGCAAATGAGATTCGAGCTGGCAGCTGCTCTTCGTACTTGCGACTAAAGACTCGCAAATGATACAGCATAAATTCATATAGATACATGCGCTCCGGCTTGGTATAATGAAAAGCTATGGAGTAATTCGAGCAGCAATCGTTGCCCTAAAGAGAGTCACAAATAATGTCACAATATTAGTTGAAAAAAAGGCCAGCACACGTACTGTTGCTATTTGCGAGACGCTCATCTCTCGCAACCAATCCGGAATACTGGCATTAAAATTGTACAAATAGCTCTGGACATCCAGTGGAAAAAACTTTGGCTTGTCTTCTTTGGAAAGTGCGCGCGCGGAGTCTATCAAATGAACGCCCACATTTTGCAGGCAAATGCCCATATAGAAATCCTCAATGCCCATTTTTTTAGGCTCCGGACAGATTTTGCCGGAGTCATAAGCCTGCGTCATAAAACGACGCAGTGCCTCGCGACTGAGCACGTAAGAAGCGCCGCCAGACATGTAACTCTAGGCGGGATCATAGTTGGAATTAATCACATAGAAAATGTTATAGCAACATTATAAAGCTTGCAGAAGAACTGTCCATAAGTCCACAACCAGCTAAAGCAACATAAGCGAAGGCGAGTAAATATGTTTTTTTTCTATATGGTATGACACCGAACCAGAACCTTTAAACCTTAACTAGGTAAATTGTTTTAACAGAGATTTCTTTTTTAGTGAAATTTTATATTTAAAGAAGAACCGATGAGCTATCTTTATGTAATAAGATACTTCGTTTGTTAGGAAAAGCATTATAATTTGTATTTATATATATGAAAGGACTTAAGATATTTATTGTTGACCCAAGCGAAGCCTTCAATAGTTTTTACATATTTTTCGTAACAATCTTAAGGCATTTAAACTTTCAAAATTTTGCTCAAATCTGTTTTTCATTTCTAATGATAAAAATAATAATAAGCAATAGAGACAAAAAATCGAAACTGAATACTTTAAGTCAAAAAATATTCATCTCCAATTATCAAAAATATTTTGATCATGCATTTGGAAATTTTGTATCAGTGTTGTTTAAATTTACGCACAGCCCACATTTAGTTAAAGCTTTATTATAGTTTTTAAATACCATAATTTACCACACCCTTTGAACGGCGAAATTTCAAAACACAAATTATGGCACGAAAATGGGCATCAAAGGCGCGAAAACATTGACTTGTCCATGTTAGTTAAAGTAATTAGTTATGGCATAGGCTTTTAACATAATGGCGAATCAAGCGTGACAATTACACGTTGAGTTAAGAGTTTTAAGCCGCTTTGAAGGCCATTTGACCGTCTGCTACATAAACGAAGATGATGTGTCTCAAAATACGAGTTTGAATGAAATGTGAGCAAGTGAAGCTTCGGCATAAATTTCGGTTGGCATTTGCAAGCAGTTAGTTAGATTTAATTAATATTTACAAAACTATTCTATTTTTAGAGACTAACTTTATGATCGTTTCTTGCATGTATTTTTGCATATTTATAGATTTATTACTTGAGCGCCATAAATTTCCATATGCCATAGCTCTCCCATTAAATAATTTAACATATGCTAATTGGCCTGTCTGAAAGACAAAAGAAATGCACAGCCGACAGCAAACCTTTTAAAAAAAGCTACAAAAATACAATCAGTAATATAATTGGCGTAATAAATCATACAAATTTGAAAAACCATCAAAAAGTTTACGTGCCTTAAACAATTATCAAACACAAATGTGGCTTCTTGATGCAATTTATTAAAACCTAGCCACCTGCTGTGCTGTGAACTTGGTTTATGCATCAGCCGGTAGATGAAATAGTATATTGTATATTGTGTCTTGGTACTATGTTCGAATATGCCATATGCTTATAGAAACCCGAAATACAAATGTAAAGCTCTTTAATCAAAATATTTATGCTAGAACTAAATGCATGATAAGGAAACATTATCTTTAGTTTTAGAATTTTTTGTTTTTTTTTTTAAATTCTGTTTTCTCATAGATATTGTATTGTTATCGTATTATTCATTCAGAAATGTAATTTTTAAAATGATTATTTTTGGTTTTATATAGAAAACATTTTTGATCTATGTCTCTACTTGTTAGATCCGTTGCGTTGCGGGTAACTATAAAAAAGGCGGAATAGGCAAGTGTTGCTCAATAGTTTGTACTTTGCCAGACGCAAAATGTTTGCACAATAATGTCAAAAGACAAACAAAGAAAAACCATTTGGAGGCGCGGCTTCCCTGGGCAAGATGCGTGCGCGAGTCTCTGCATTGAAATGACAAGAAACCTCGACGACCTCGCGCCAAGTGACCATTCGCCGAGGCAGTGCATCAACGTTGATTGACTGCCGCCAGTTCCATTTGTGTTTTAGCAAATTGTTGTTGTTGCACGTTTTTAATGAATTCATTAATCATTGATCGTTTTTTATTTTTGTTACAGGCACAGCAAGTGCCAAGGCTTTAATGATAATGTCTAACAAAGAAGTTCTCTTTAATTAGCTAGCCAATTAAACGAGCGGCTTCAACAAATTATTATTATTTAATCACGGCTAGAAGTGCGAACCGGTTATTCTGGCCGACAAATTTAGTATATTTCTAATAAAGCTTGCATTTTGCATGGCAATCAAAACATTTCGCTATCCTAAAATGTTTAGCAAGAAATCTGTTCTATAATACCCTAAACAAACTCTTTCAGAAAATTTAGCACAGATAAGATAATGGAAATTGAAACAAATGTGAAGAGTGTTAAATCAAACAAACAAAAATCGGTTAAATATTTGCGAATATTATAGGTCAACTTTTTGTTTAAAATGTTCAATATTAAACAAAATTTAAATAAGGAGTTAATTTAAACAAATTTTATAATAACTTTAACTCAGTTTTAAATAAACTGTTTCCTAAAATTTGTTTAACGTACCTTAAAAAAACCCTAACTTACGTTTAAATTATGGCGGCTATCTGGATCATTCTTATGTCTTAGTCCAACTAGTTTTCTTCCGAGTTCAAATTATAGATTCATAATTTACTATCTCCGAAAAAAATGCGATAAATATATCTTCCACAAAAAAGCCAATATACCACATAAACGAAAAGAGCTTCTCGCAAGATAATTTGCGAATTGAAAAATGTGTTTGGACCAGGCCAAAATAAATAAAAGCATTTATCTAAGATGTTATAATTAAATTAAGCTCCGTGATGCGTTTAGTTGCGAAGTCAGTCAATAAATGTTTTGCTGACCAGCGGAATTTGCAATGCAAATTTATTTGGTCCAACAGGTGAGATAAGCAATCAATTAGCATGCTTTAGCTTATTGCAGCTACAAAAAATAACCAAAAGGTGCAGTTCAGAACTTACCACATTGTAGCGTCTCATTTGATATCCGAAATAGACGGGCATATTGGGATCATAGGCGCTGAGCATGTGACGCAGATTCTCCATGATGACATAGCTGTAAATATAATAATGGGATAAGATCAAAAGTACAGGGTAGCGGTGGGAGTCAAAACGTCAACACAAATTACGAAATAATAATATTGAAATTAAAAATAATTTGAAAGATTCGAAAAGAGAACAACAAATAATTTATTTGCTTTTGGACTAACGCTGAATAAGACAAAATAAACTGTCTTGTTATTTTTTCAAAGTAAAAATATGAAACAATGACATAACGTGTACAAACAAAAACAAGTTAGAACGTTGCAATCGGGTATAACCGACTGCTCAATACACGTATCACAATGAAAGTTTTCTTGATAATTGAGCTGGTGAAGCTAAAACTGTTAGGGCATGGCAGCGGCTTTCAAACTGTAATGTGAGGATATGCCATTTTTGCAATTTGTGGGCGCATTGAGGCGTGGCTCTTTCTTTAAATGAAGACAAAGCTAGTTTAACCTCCAGATTTGAGCCTTATAGCTTTAAAACCGTGCAAGATGAAAATTTGCGCCCTTAAAAGGTCGTGGATTCGTGAGTCTAGCTGGATTCGTGAGTCTAGCTGGCAGATATAAAGAAGTTCCCTTGAATGGCATCTAGCTGTACTCACGTATCATCGTCGGCCTTGAGAAACCAATCGTACTGCTCGCCATACTCCAGCCACACGTGACGGAAACCCTCACGCGTCTTATTCCACAAATCTTCATAGCTGCCGCCATTAGATTCCACCACCTGGACCACGCCCAGCGGCTCATAGTTCTCGCTGCTGACAAACACCAGTTTGCTGCAGCGCTGACCCCAGGTGGCGTGCACATGCTGCGCATAGCGCTCCACATAGTCCGGACAGGTCAACACCATGCAGAGCACACGAGCTGATGGCGCCAAATTCCGCGAGGTTTGCTGTGCAATTCTCAGCGTGGATGCGAAGGCGTAGCTGCTGCTGCTGCTGCTGCTGGTTGGCCAGCAGTTGATGCCATTGTGGACATCGTAGATATAGAGAAGCAACATGAAGGCGCACACGAATCCCGCTATGAAGCCGGTCAACAGGTGCAGCTGAGCGCGGAATTGGCCGCCCGGCCAGCTGGACCTCAGCTTGGGCATTGTTTGGGTTTTGGCCATTGTCATGACAACGTTGCGACCTGCCGTGTCGTGTTCTGCCCGACGCGACGTCTAATTTCTTATTGCTGCAGTCGCGATTTGTTTTGATGCCCAACATCAAGCAAAAACTCAGATAATTTAACAAACACACACACACCACCACACACAAACAAACGACCGGTTTGATGCTTCGCACTGTTCACACTGCCCTAGGCGCGTCTTCAGTGTGACCTTATGTGCACAATGTTGCCATGGCACTTTCTTTTTGCATGATGAATTTGTCATGCACACGACAAGACAATTGTCATGCAATTCAAATTATTGGTGCTTGTGGCAAAACTTGCTTAAGTGTTTATTCTTTAAATAATTTGTTTTGCCATTTGCATGATGAATGCGACACTTGTTTATAATCCATGACATTTTGATTAAAATTTCAGTTGCACTGCGTACCTCTGTTTTTTTTCAATATATATACAAATTGCAGAAATCTTGAAGCATTTTCAGTGTCGCTAAATAATCTTTTATATGCAGATCACAAGAGATTTATGCCAAAAATAAAACAAGAAATTTTATGTAATTTGGCTCAAGTCTAAAAATGAGCAATTTTGTAAGATTTTCGATTTTAACACTCTGCATTTATTGATAATTTAATATAAATCAAACCATTTACGATTAGTCTTGCAGTCAAATTGCATGGCATATTTGAATATCGATCAATTGTTTATTCATCTAGTTAATTGGATGATGTTTGCGGTTGTCGCAGTTCTGTCTTCATTTGTTGCCATTGACGGGAGCCCAGACAAGCAATTGTTAAATGCTTACGCAGCACAAAATTTGACACAAAATTGAAAACGAAAGTATAATCGCTTCATTTGGTCAATTTAAAAAAAAAAATAGTATTGGGCGCAATTGATGGGCATGCTATTGAATAACGGTAACATATTAAGTAATATTCCGAGCGATGTGGTATAAAAACGCCGAGCACTGTCATTTAAAAAAGCAGTTCGCTGACAATTTGTGGGCACAAACAAACAGGGAAATCACAACAAAAATGGATTTTAAGGTGAGCTGGAGTATTTTGAAGATACAAAATATATATACAAATGTATCCTTAATAGTTATTGCTGCTCGCCTTGGCGCTGTTTGGGACTGTACATGCGGAGTACGATTATCACAGCAACAATAACAACAACAACAATAATAATAATGTGAAACCAGCTGCGATCTCAAATGAGATTAACTCCCTGGAGCAGCACGTATCCAGTTCGGGCGAAGATTATCACACCAACTATCAGACGACCCACACAAATGTCCAAAACTCACAGGCCACGCCCAGTGGCTACGATTACTCCGCCCAGCTGGTTGATTCCGATTCGAAGGTTTTGGAAGCCGTGACCAATGCTGCCAGTGGTTCGGCGCCACTTTTCCCGCTGCCATTGCCTGTGCTGCGCGAGCAACGGCAGCCGGAAGTCTTTCCGCCAGCGAGCTATAGCTTTGACTATGCGGTGAACGACGAGAGCACCGGCGACATCAAGGATCACCGCGAGACGCGTGATGGCTATGTGGTGCGTGGCTCCTACAGCCTCATCGATCCCGATGGCTACAAGCGCACCGTAACCTACACGGCCGACGATGTCCACGGCTTCAATGCGGTCGTTAACCGGGTGCCCTATGCCCTGAAGAAGCTGGCGGTAGCTGCACCCGGTTTGGTGCAGGATGAGCGCTCGCCAGCTGCCAAGGTGTCTGCTGCAGCCACGGGAACGGCCTCTGCGAAGAGTTTGGATACCACGTCAAAATCGGTTTCTGGAGACAGCTATGTGAATGCGGCGAATGAACGTCAAACAAATGGCGGACTTTATGCCTGAATGAGCTCATGTGCTGCCTGCTAATATTTTACATATTTCTAGTTTTATAAATTTTAAATTATATGTGCAGCAAATGCGAGAGAAAAAAAAACGAGATGAACAATTGATTTTTAGGGGTTTTAGACAGCTCTTCGATTTTATTGAGAGCATACTTTTAGGCAGCCGAGAAAAAATCATAAACATGAGTAATCACCTTTTGAGAAAGTTTTATGTGCTACGATCCAAAACCATAACAGTTGACTTTTCTGATTTTGTCAAATAACTTTTATGCCCTATTCCCAAACATCACATACTTCTAAGCACGTTTTTAAAAATGTATCCAAGGGTCAAAAGAGAAAATCATGAAACCTGTTGTGCATTTTAAATAGCCTAGTGGTATAGCGTGAAATGCCAGATGGCCATTCGGAGAGCAAAGAATACAACAATAATTTGTTCATTGGCTTATAAACCTGATAAATTTCACAATAATACCTGTTTCTTTGTAGTTAACAGAACAGGAAACTACCTACCAAAACTTGTAATACATCATATTTCTTCAACAAATATCGGTTACTTCAAGGAATTTCTCTTGTTTATTTGAAAAAAACATAATATTTGAGTTAAATATTAGCTTTCATATGCATAAAATTTCCTTAAGTTAAAAACAATTTAAATCATCTTGACTAAGGAAATCCTGTAGGAATTAACAAGGATAGAAGTTTTATTGTGCATGAAATATATCTGAAAAAGCATTAAGAAATATACTTTTCTTAATACATATATGTTTTGCTGGTTTACGGAAATGTTGACTGCGTGGTCACACTGTGCCCATGGGCAACTGTTACTTGCATTAATATTTGCAAGTCACACTTACACAAAGCTTGCTCATCTCGAGCTTTCAGCATTATGGTCACACTGGTCGCAAGTCAAGTGTCGTTTGAGCGAAGCGCGCACGTACAAAACACAACACAGAAACAAAAAAACATCTCGCAAGTCTGTCAACTGTCGTCAAAGCGTAAAGTCGACGTCGCGCTGCTCAGCCGCTGCCCAAGTTGTTTATATGGTACGATATTTACTGCGTTTGTTTTATATTCTTCACGTGTGTGTCTTGACTCCAAGCAAATAAACAAAACAAAACAAAACGAAACGGAACGAGCGTCGCATAATTGAACGCCCTCTCGCCGAAGAGGCAGCGATTTGTGACGGGCTTATACATTAAAAAAAGCAAGAAAAAATATATAAAAAAAAAATGGAGAAAAAAACCGGCAAACAGCTAGCAAAAGCTTACAATTTAGCAATTGCAAATTGAATTACGTCAAAAAGGTGCAACGCCAGGCACAGACGAGAGCGCAGCGCGCGGGCCACTCTGCAGAGCATCCGACTGTTTGTGCGGCTCCGGCTTGAAGGTCAACCGCATCTTACAAGTTTTGTCTTTTTTTCTTATTTTTTTTTTTTGCCTTTACGGCTGCTGCGTCAGTGCACAAGAATGTGTTAATTCAGTATTTCAACAATCACAACAACAATAACAACCGACCATATACATAGGCCGCAACAACAACTGCGCCCTGACTATAGAAACATAAACATTAAATTTGCATAAATAACTTAAAAACGTTGCAATAGAAATTCCTATCCGACTGCACGGTACTCTGTTTGCAGCTGTTTACATTATGCAAGCGGCAACAGACCAGGCTACCATGATTTTTACATTTCTGAACAATTTAGTGACTCTAAAACTGTGCATTTAGACAGTGAACATCAAAATGTGCGTCTAAAACTGTAAATTTATAGACTTATGTCATTTGAAGAACCAATACAGCTTTGAAGCACACAATTTATTTATACAATAAATCATATTCAGTGACTCTAAAACTGTTCCTTTAAAACTGTAATTTTTAAAATGGAATAAAAATTATGCGATTTACGAGCTGTAAACTCAGAATAATCGAACGAAATAAATTTGCTGCTTCTAAAACTGTGACTCTAAAACTTTTTCAAAATGCGATTGATAAGCAAGGTTATCAGTAAATTGAAGTAACTCTAGAAGGGTGGCTGTAAAACTGTATTACATATATTATTTTTGATGAATCTCCTTATCTGATAATCTATAATTTTTTATAAATGAATCCCCTCGACAAAAAAAGTTTGCAGTTTCTAGTTACATAAAAGCACAACTAATATGCTCTCCTTTTTCATTTGGCTACAGAGTATTAAAAGTACACAAACGCGTATTAAAGATCCGGCAAGCCGATAAAGCTCACCAAAAAAAAAAAAATGAATTTTGTAAAGCAACACCGGCAGCGTCTGGAACTGTTACTGATGCTGCTGCTGGGCCTCATCTGTGGCAGCTGTTTATCGAAGCTGTTGCAGCTGGCCCGAGTGGAATTCTACGAGCTATATGCCAGTCAGCAATTTACTGCAGATACTGTTTCAAATGCAGACAATTCGCTGATGCACCCAAACAATAACAACAACAAAAACAACAGCAATACGGAACAGCGTATACTCTGCATTATTACGCTCAAGCCGAAAGGCAAGCGGCAGCAGGACATAGCACGTACCTGGGGCAGACGCTGCCAGAAGCTGCTGTTCATACGTCCACATGCGAGAAAGCCAAAGCTGAGCATTGTGGGGCTGGCGAAAAGCCGGACTGACAGCAGCTCGTGGGCTCGAACGCGAGCGAACCTCCAGCATGTCCATAATCGTTATCACAAGAAATACGATTGGTTCCTAATGGTCACAGATGAAACGTACGTAAATTGAGACTCCAATCAAATGCTTTATTCTCTTATCATTGGCTTTTCCCAGCTATGTGATCATGGAGAATCTGCAACACCTTCTGATCGACTACGCGCCAGAGATGCCCATTTACTTTGATAGCTTTTCCTGGTTGTATACGCAGCAGGTTAGTATGCAAGAAGTCTTAAATTATTTTCATATTAGATTCATTAAGCCAAACATATTACTTGATCTGTGTATGCTCATGGCGAATTTGAATGCCAAAGTTGGGGACTCAAGCGTTTTTAAGCTCAACGAGAAAAAAGGCTATCTTCGGCACGCCGAAGATCTAATACGCTTGCAGACCCAACCATTTCATAATGCTTGTAGTGCTTTGCCCGTATCTAAGAAGCACAGGGAAAATAGTTAATGCCGAGTTTGGACCAGATATCTTGATAAACAAAAAAGGTTCCTAATCAAAAGCCTAGTTTTCGATATAGTAGTCCGATCTTAATAGGATTTTGCATATATATGATAAGATAGCTTTAAAACTGAGAGACTAGTTCGCATAGAAACAGACAGACGGAGAGAAGGACATGACTCTATCGACTCGGCTGTTGATGCTGTTCAAGAATATATATACTTTATAGGTTCGGAGATGTCTCCTTCTATGCGTTACACATTTCACGACAAAATTATAATACCCTCTGCAAGGGTATACAAATATGCTCAATAAGCTTGAAGGGGAAATCGATATTTATCGGTTTTGAAAAACCTTTTCAATTAACGATAAAAAGTACTAATTACATCATATTGCTTAAGTACTAACAATAGGTTTCAACATCAAATAATAATTAAACGTAACCGGATAACTATATCATATACATAGCACCCATTGCAATTAGTTGACATCGGAATTTAATGATATAAATCAATGATTTTTTCTCATCATACGATTAAGATTAAATTAAATTTACCCCAGGATATTATCAATAACAAAGTAATTTATTAATAATTAATTAATCAGCATATACCCAAAGACACACCGCGCATTTAATACCTTTTTCAGATATGAGGGAATAGTGAAGCTCGAAAATGCTGAGTTTGATTTATATATATTGAAAAACAGAATATTTTGCCTACTTTTCACCGAGCATTCCTATGGCAACTATATGAAATAATCTTCTGATATTAATAGGTTCTTGCATATATGTAACGGACCAATCCGTCTACGTGGACCTATGCATAGTTTCAAGCCTTAAGACTGAGAGACTAGTTCTCTTAGAAACAGACGGACATGGTTATCAACTCTGCGTCTTCTTCTAAAAATAAATAAATATTTTTGAAATATTTTTAAGTCTAAGCTAGTAAATAAATCATTACGAAGTACTTACAACTTAATTCTCTTTACATATTCCAGGGCTCGTTGTCTGGAGCTGGGGGCAATGTATTCAGTAGTGAGGCCCTGCGTCGTTTTGTGGCTTGGGCACATGACAATAGCAGCATCTGCAGCAATCACAACTATGGGATTAGGCATGTGGAAATTGCACGTTGCTTTCGGAATGTGGGCGTTGTAGCGGGCAAATCCCACGATGAGCATGGACTTCCACTTTTCGTAAACCATTTAAGCAATGTAAGCTAACTAACACTTAATGTGATCTTTGAGTCATTGTTTGTATTTTACAGATTACAGAAGGATGCTGTTCAAAGTCGGCCATATCATTTCAATGTGTTGATGCCAGCTGCTTTTATCAGATGGAGTATGTCATCTATAGACTGCGTGCGTTCGGCTTAAGCTGAACTCAGGAATCTTTGCAAATTGAACCAATATTTGTAGATGGGAATTTTCAGGATGTTGCCCATTTGGAGTTTTGAAAGGACTGTAGCAAACTAAGCCAAAGACAGAGACTAATCAAATCTATTAAATTATATATGTCAATGCGTTGTACTGGATAAAATGAAAATGTTTAGAGAAACTTCATCCAATGTTCTCCTTGTACAATCGTTTGGCTCATTTCTTTTTAACCATGTTAAATATATCTGGTTAATTTCCATTGTGAGTATCAGTGCTGGAAACGTTCTGGGTAGGCGGCTCGTGCCCCATTATAATGCCATATGGATGCATTTTGTATAGCAAATATTCAAACATATACATCTGATAGTAAACCACATAGTGAATTGTTGTGGCATAAGTTGAACAGCATTCTAGTCCCTTTAAAAAAGATTATTATATTGGCATTATACTGAATTTAAGTTTAAAGACAAACACACCACGTACCTCCTTAAATTTGTAATACGCAAAGTCATACAACCAAAAATCTTTAGCTAAGCTCCCGGGTATTATCATGCTCTCCAATGTGAGTGGCAGAAATCGATGTCGTCCATTAGGATCTCTGGAATCACCAGCACTCACGTTGCACTTGCTTAAACAAAGGCCCATTTCAAAATCTTCGGTGCCCATTTGATTTTCATTGCATCGTCCCGAATTGAGCCCGTGCTCGACCAGACGACGCACTGCCTCCCGGCTGAGCACGTAGCCAGCGCCGCCAGACATATAGCCCTGCTCGACATACGGCTTGAACTTGCAGCCAAAGTAGACAGGCTTATCGGGCTGATGGGTATGCAGCATATAGCGCATATTATCAATTATAGCATATGTATCATCGTCTGCCTTAAAGAACCAATCCGCCTCGTCCAGATGATGTGTATAAACGTGTTTAAAAGCAGCCTTCGCCTTGCCCCATAGATAATCGTAGCCCTCGGTGACGTTCAGTGCTACTGTGGGCACTCCCGTTGTGCTCTTCTGCTTTCGACTGCTAAACACAATTAACTTATTGCAGTGCCGTCCCCAGGTCTGTCGGATTGACTTGGCTACTTTCTCGTAGTTGTGCGGATAGGTCAGCAGCACGCAGAGAATGCGCACCTGCTTGTAGAGCTGTCTGGCCACGGTGTCATCCGCAGACAGCGCCGGTAACTGAACAACTGAGTCTGGTGGCAGTGCTGGCATGCCATTTATGTGTCCATAGGGACGCAGATGGTAGAGCAAATATTCTATCACATGCAGCTGATTGGCTGTGGCATAGGGAAAAGTAATCGGCATCTCCATGTTACTATTAAAGCCCTGTTAAAGAAAAAATGGTTAAAATGATTTTAATATTGAAGTGTTTGATTTCCCCACCTGCTCGGTATAGACTGCACGGTGTATGTATGGCCAGATCCAAAACTCAGAGCGCATCGTAAAGGGCAATACCTCGGCTGGCACCTGAAACGGGAAGAGCTGCTCGTTGGGGCCCTGTTCTATTTTGGCCAGACATGCGGCAAAATTGTTGGGCAGACACTCATGTTCCCGCAGCAGCTGCTGCAGTGCACCACGACTGAATATATAATCCGTGGTATCTCTCAGACTAACATGGGCATAGGGATAGGCAGCATGGAATGCGCTAAAGTAAATCAACTGATCTGGCGCATAGCTGGCCAGTTTGTAACGCACGTTCTCCATAATCACATAGCTGTCCACATGCACATGCAGCAGCCAATCCAAGTCCAAGTACTGAGTGCTAGCGATGCGTCGATACGCCTTGGCTGCATCCGACGCTTTGCTAATGTGCATCCGATTGCAGCGTGCGCCCCAAGTTTTCAGTACATGCATTGCCTTGCGCCGTTCGTGATTATTGGTCAAGTGCAGCAGGCAGTGTATACGAACTTTCTTATGCATCTGCTCGGCGATGCTCCAATTGTCCCACGTCTGATTCCGGGTACCCACGACGAAGTCCGTGACCCGCTCTTTATATGGCGGCTGCAGATAGTCCTTTAAGGCAATGCCGGCACGACTAAATGCAAATATATATAGCTCCAGGAGAAGGAACCACAACACACAGCTAACTAATAATGCCCAGCTCGTGGTACCTAATAGGCGCTTCAAACGTTCCAGCAGCATTTTCGAAAAATATTTAAATTGTTTTATTTGCGCATTTGTCAAATCAGTTATTTCCTAAAGTTGCCAGACTGTTCAACCTGGGACTAGCTCATTTGTTTATTTTCGAGCCAGCTTGTGAGCTGCCATACGTTGCCGTTGCCAGACTATTGTATTTGAAATAATTTATTTCAACTACTTTAATGCAAGCGCAAAACCAATAAATTAATAAAGATCACTGCTTATAAACAAAGAAAAGCTAACATGCATGGCAATTAAAGAAAAAATAAGTAGCATTAAATATATGCAAATAGCAAGTTGAACAATGTCAGACGTCAAAAATTGGAGATGCCAGACTGATATAAATGTATAGGCAGATAAGATTACGGAACTTGTTGTTTCTATTGTGAACCAGCGCTCCGATATTTTGAGCCAGCTTCATTTTTGTCGTTCCTTTAACTTCTTTAATGTCGCGCCAATAACGTAACAAACAAAAAGGCAAATATTTTTGCCAAATGTGAATAAATTAATAAATAAATGCATATACGAATTGAAGTCCATATTTTAGTAAACGGGCAAGTGAAGTACATGTAAAAGCTGCAAGTCGAATTGCACCCGGGCCGTCACGGTCGGCAATAGCTCGCGACGCGCGCCAAAAAAAAAATGGAGCCGTGCTTGGTTTTTTTTTTATGTGCTGTGTTAAATTAAAGAAAAGTAAAGTGCAGTGTAATTGGTACATAAATATGTATTATATGAAGCAGTGTAATATACATATGCATATAAACATATTTATGTATAATAAAGTGCAGTGCATTGCTATTTCTCTTTAATGGAGATCAGATCTTTGCTCATCATGAGCAAAAAGCAGAGCCAATTTGATATGTATGTGTGCGTGTAAGTGAATTGCATCAAAGAAAAGAGGTAAAGAGAACAAGTGAAAGTGAAAGTAAAGAAGCAATAAAGAACAGTTATGTACGTGCTGACGAACATAACATACATTTTGCAGACAAACAGCTAATTTTAGATATATTTATATAGCGATAGTTATAAAATCTTTATTTTTTTTTTGTTTATGTTATTTATAATCTCTGCAAGGGTATAATAAGTGAAAGTGAAAGTGCTCAACAGAAAGTTATTATTGATTAAATTCCGCCAGTTGGGGATTTCAGTGAATTAAGCAACGGTAAGTGGATCAAATATTTAATTTTGTAAATAATTTAAAAATATTTATAAATGTCCGCTCGCAATTCCGAAATCTGCAGAAACTATTCTAAAATTATAAATTATTAAATAATTATTTCTGCATGGAATAAATTCAGATTTTTTCAAATTGTTGAACGCAACGATTGCGTGTTTACAATAAGATAAAAAAACTATATTCAAAACTATATTCAAACTATATTCGTACAATTAAAAATCAAATTCAAATTGGTTTGTCTTTTACCCATTGAAATTGGCTAACAAGGGTAGCATGGTTTTTTTTTTTTTTGTAACAGGTGAAAAAAAATTTCAGCGTCAATAGCCAAGTCGATCTAGCCCTGTCCGTCTAAAGGTCCGTCCCGTCCCGAACCTATAGGAGTCTGAGATTGGAATTTTGAACGTAGTTTCTCGCGCAGTGTACGAGTTTCTTTCGGATAACTTTCCCCGTGTTATCCGAGCAATTGATAGGATACAATATCGAAATCGCGTTGTTTGAGCAAATATCTTAGTTTTTATGGGCTAGACTTAGCAAATTCATTCATAAATGTGTGTATCTTCTAGAATAGTGTGCACAGATCAATTATCTTTCATTTTATATTTACACTAGCGGGTATTGCCCGGCTTTGCCCGTGGAAGGCTTTGTGCTAAAAATCTTAGGTATTAACTTTCCATTAAGTGCACGCCCGTGGAAAATTGAAATCTACCCATACCATCTTGATCGCCACTTCTATTCAAAAATATGTTTAAAGTGCATCGAATAAAGACCCAAATGTTGCAACCAGAGGTTTCGAATAAAAAATTTCCGTTTATTTAACTTTTGTTAACTTTTGTTCTGAAACACGTACTATTTCGTTTTTATTATACCCTAAACCCATTAAAAATGGGTATAAGGGTATATTATATTTGTGCAAAATCCAAATGTATGTAACAGGCAGAAGGAAGCATCTCCGACCCCATAAAGTATATATATTCTTGATCAGTATCAATAACCGAGTCGATGAAATTTTAGATGTAGATGCTCCTAGCTCCCGCGCAGATCGAGTTTGTTTCCGATAATCGATAACTTATTCCGTTTCCAGGCAATCGATAAAAATCTATTTCGATATCCTGTTTTTTGAGCAATTTTGGTAAATAATAAGAGCTAGAGTCACCAAACTTGACATATAGCTTCTAAAATAGAATATATATATGCATTTGATGTTGGAAGAAGAGGGTTCAGGGTATCCCCTAGTCGGGAGCTCCCGACTAGAACCTCTTACTTGTTTTTATGTAGAGTAAACAAAAAAGTTTCATTCAAACATTTTTCGCGATTTTTCCACACATGCGGGTGGAATTTCGAAAAACCCCGTAACTCTTAACTCTGCACATAAAAAAAGTCTGGGCAATCACAAAAGGACAATTGAGCAATGAGACTTACTGCTATTAATTAAGTAAGCGTATTTTATTTTTATTTATAGATAATCCTACAATGATAAAATAGGGTTTTTATTTGCTCTTATGTTCTTCTGTATATAGATCATTTAAATATTCAAGTTTTTTTATTTCACTTGACAGTTTTTTAAGTTCTGTTACCATTTTTGAGCTCTCCTTCGGCCCCTTTTTCTCTTCTAAATCGGCTTCCTTCGAATTGACTTCTCTCGCATCAGGTTCTGTCGGAGTTACAATTGTTGTATTCGCCAACCTGTCCTCATCATTGATGGAATCCTCGTTGCTGTTGGCGGGCTCCTCCTTTGGCGGCGGAAGGAACTCGCCCACTTTCAGCTTAGCTGGCAACTGTTGCTGTGTTCTTACCACTCCATAGGGTTTTAGGTGATAGATTAAATAATCTAGAGCATACATCAGATTTGGGCCCACATAGTGGAATGAAATGGCATTATCCGAACAGCAATCGAGACCCTTAAACAAAACAATTGATCCCAATCATTTACTTAACTGAATCTTAGAACTCACATCATCCGTCTTGTAAAAAAGATAATTCCAATACCAAAACTCTTTGTCTTTGTTGGGTATTAAATGATGCTCAGGCACAAAGGGAAACATGCGACCGCGTCCGTTTGTATCACGGGAATCGCCTGCAGTCACATTTAGATTCTCCATGCATTTTCCAATTTCAATATCCTCGTTGATGACGGTTTCTTGTAGACACATCTTGGGATCGGGTATGCCGTCAACAACAAATCGCCGCAGTGCCTCCCTACTCAGCACATAACCTGCTCCTCCCGACATGTAACCCTGCTTCACAAAGGGTTTGAACTTGAAGCCAAAATGAACGGGTGTCTCGGGATTATACGGATATAGCATATAGCGCAAATTCTCGACAACCGCATAGGTATCATCATCTGCCTTGTAGAACCAATCCGCGTCGTTGTAATGATGCTTGTACACATACTTAAATGCCTCCTTAACTTTGCGCCAAAGATTCTCTCGACCCTCTCCCACATCCAACTTCACCGTGGGTAGCTCATCATCCGCTCCGGAGCTCATGAATAGAAGAATATTACAGCGTTTGCCCCAGGTTCGTTTGACATGGCGAGCCTTCTTTTTGTGATTGTTAGGATTTGTCATAATCCAGCAGAGCACACGCACCTCCTTCTTTAGCTTATCGGCCAGCGAAGAATCATCGTTTGGATGCTCGTGCTTAATCACATGGAAATCTGCTATTATATCTTCGGCTTCCTTGTGCTGGATAAGGGGTTCGCTGCTAGCCAAGATGTTGTTAGATTTGATGCCTTCAGATATGGTTATGTAGGATATAATTTGAGCCAGGCAAAAACCGATGAGAAAACCAATCATAAGAGTAAGCAATGAACGTGTTTTAGAGGCACGCGCTAAAAAATTTTCAATTGTCTCAGAACATATTTAAATTCTATTTGGAACATGTGTCGTTTACCTTCGTAAATAGCGGAGTGTGAAACCATTTTGTATGACGTTTCCAGCTTTGACACTTGTCTAAACACTCGCAAACCAGCTTTGTTTCAAATCCAAGAAATTGTTAAGTTCAAAATAACTTCACTGGCTTTGCATATCTAGTATATTATTCTATGCTTTCACTTTGTACATGTAGATATTTTATATGACCTACTTATTTGAGTATTTACATAAAGAGTTTTATTTGAATATAATTATGCACTTAATTTGACATACTTTATCATTAAAGAGCGCGTCCCCAAAAACCGAACCGAAGTAATTCACGTTGCAGAATCAACTAAGCTTCTAAACCGAAAACTGCCTGAGTTATGGGTGACAATAGGCACTTGTATTAGATAGCACTTGTGCAAATAGAAAAAAAAGGTCTTTATCTTATGTGGGTCGATTACTTTGTATTTGCTTTTATAACTATTTAACCCATTACAAATGGGTAAGAAGAGTTTTCATTCAAATGTATTGAACAGGCAGAAAGAAGCATCCGAGCATATCCGAGCTCATAAAGTGTATATATTCTTAGATTCGATCTAGCCATATCCGTCTGTCTGTTTTTCCTTTTATCCGTATGCATAAACGCGTCGATCTCAGAGCTTAGAGACTTGAAATAGATATTGGAATGGCTGTCGAGTCTAGGCGGCAGCAAGTAGTTGGGTCGGCTTTGGGTTCAAGTCCAATTGGGGGAACATTTTTTTTTAATTTTACAATTTACATTTATTACTGCTAAAGCAAACGAGCTCATATTTGATAGAAGAGAGTGTGAGTATTTATTAGTCGGGAACTCCCGACAAGAACATCTTGTTTCAAAGTTGAATATTTTAACTCAAAGTTCAATTTTTCTTAAAAACATTTCTAACAAGTTTGTATGCCAATTCCTTATGCATGTTCACTATGCGCTCACGAGTGACAACTGTGACTATTTTCGATATGAGCAGGTGTCTTTAAAGCAAATAAATACCTAGTTACGAACCGCATAAAATTAAAGCTAAAAAAAATACCAATCTTGCAATTGGAAGACTATCCAACGTGCAAGAGCACGTAAAGGGGTAATCTGTAGATAGGATTTTTAATTGAAAGCAACTTGATAAAAAGTTATCAGCAAAAGTTTTTTAGACACAATTGCAAAGAAATCCATGTACGCTTGTTTGTGGTTAATTGAATTTCGGAAAAAACATTTTTTTTGTTAAACTAAACTAGTTCCGAACAAGCATTTTGTTTAATAGACAAATGGCATGGTGTATTACCCTGCTTTGCCCGGCTCAAGTTTTTTTTTTTCTTCATCTCTTCCAATTTCTGGAGGTGCTCGCTTAGACAGGGTTTTCTTTTCGCAAAATTAAAGGCAAAATGCTGGTCAAAGACTTATTGAACAACATTTTATTTTTCGGCATCAAGATGCTCGCCACAAGACTAAGATGGGCGGAAGCCGGTAATGTTGAATTTTGTTTTCTTATTCGATTAACTTTAAACATATTTTCAAAAAATATATAAAGCTTTCTAACATATAACATGATTTTCAGATGCTTTATTGTTGTTTTGGCTTGACTTTTATGCGCTTCTCTTGGTAGTTCGCATGAGTTCCATTTTGTTGGAGAACTAGTTCATGTTTAACATCCTTGTCGGTAGTTTGTAAATGCTCTCTGGTAAAGGTATCAAAGGAATCAATTCGAAGCGGCGTTGAATAGAGTTTTACCAGGAAAATGGTCACAAATAAACCCACGACAAGTATGGAAAACTTGTTTAGTGCTAAAATTCGTATTTATTACATAAGAATTATTTTTAAAATTTAATTTAGTATTTTATGACCTATTGCGATACCTTTTCTCAGTGAATGTGTCCGCATTTTGATCTTTTACCTATAACTGTAAACGTCTGTTTGATTTCCCCAAAAAAAAATTCTCTCATATCAGACACTTGCGTCAATAAAACAAGACAAATAGTCTAAATTTCACCATTATCTTGCCTTTCAGATACATTTATGTGGAAAAGTTGATTTTTGAAAACCAGATACTATTCTTTTTTCTAATATATTAAATATTAGAATTAAGGACCTCATAGCAGCTAATATTACATTTTCTTATTTATGTGAACTGAGCAGACACACATCACTTTTACGACTAGGCCAAAAATATGATAAGCCATCGTATCATAAAGTCTATGAGACTTTCAACACGCAACTCTTTTTAATAGACAATTGTTTAAACATTGTGTGTGTGTGTGTGTGTGTGAGAGAGAGAGAGAGAGAGAGAGAGAGAGAGAGAGAGAGAGAGAGAAACAGAGAGATGTTTAACAACAACAGATAAGCAAATTGAATTAATAATAAGAGTGCTCGGGAGTATCCGACAAGGGTCTACCCTGGACCCTCTTCCACCAACACCAAATGCAGCTCGATTGCAAATATCACATTTTGATTTACCTAGCATTATTAGAACCCTAGAACCCGGAACCTCCTGCAACCGAGCGAACTGCTGTCCATCGCGTCATAGCTTACAGCCATATTATGAATTCGATCTTCAAGCAAAAAATTAACCAAGGAAAATAGAATCGCAATTGCTCTTCTATTTAGAAATTTAGTAAAGCTTGCGCTTTGCGATAGCTGTCAAGAGACTTATTAACGATTTATTTAACAAATTAATCTTTTATGTTTTTTAAGCGATCTTAATGAAATTTGCAATATATTTTGCTGTTAATTACGTTTGTTAATCCCTCAATGATAATTTTCCTGAACACACTGATAAATAAATGTCATCTCTACATTCGCCTCAAAACATTTTCTTCTGCCTAATACTATTTTGTCTTATTTATAAGCTGTAGTTTGCTCAGCATCATTCGTATTTACAAAAATCGTGGCTTTATTAGCATATGCCAAAAATTGTCTCTATTTTTCAAGTCAAAAATGTTTTTAATATTAAATTTAATTATTTAACATAAACTTGAGCCAAAAACGTAACATCATAAATTCTTTATTTGATGAAAATATCTAGGTGAACATAAAATATTGATATACTAAAAAACATTTTTTAGACAAATTCCTTCTATAGAACTTTGTAATATGGTATTGGGATCTTGATTCCCTTTCGTTTCTCTGGCAGCTTTATATTATAGTGGACCGATCCGACAGATTCCGACATATGTAGAGCCTACAACAATTAGACGGACCTGTGGAAATTTGCGAAACGGTTGCTTCTATGTGTTATATATTGCATGTGAAAAATATATTACCATCTTCATGGAAAGTCAAATTCATAATATTTTATTGAATAATATGATACGTAAGATCCGTCAATGTGCTATTTGCAGTCCTGTTGTATTTCGCTCGGGCATAGATTCCCCTACAGCCAGTTTTTTGGGCAACGGCAGTTGTTCATTGATAATGCCAAAGGGTCTAAGATGATAAATTAAAAAGTCTAGTACATACATTTCCTTGGGCGAGATGTAATGAAATGATATAGCCGTATCTGCCATACAATTGGGACCCTAAAAGAGAGTTCCATTAGGTTGAAGTAGTTTGAAAGTCAAGTAACACCTTACATCTGTCGTATTATAGTATATGTATTTCCAGTACCAGAACGTCGTATCAACTTTGGCAGTTAAATGATCTCTGGGCGCAAATGGATACATGCGGCCGCGTCCATGATCATCACGAGAATCGCCCGCGGTCACATTTAGATTCTCCATGGTTCTCCCGATTTCAATATCCTCGTTTACAACGGTGCCAGGCAGACACTTCTTGCGATCGGGTATACCCTCAACAACAAATCGCCGCAGTGCCTCCCTACTCAGCACATAACCTGCTCCTCCTGACATGTAACCCTGCTTCACAAAAGGTTTGAACTTGAAGCCAAAATATATTGGCGCGTCGGGATTATAGGGATATAGCATATAGCGCAAATTCTCGACAACCGCATAGGTATCATCATCTGCCTTGTAGAACCAATCCGCATCGTTGTAATGATGCTTGTACACATACTTAAATGCCTCCTTCACTTTGCGCCAAAGATTCTCTCGACCCTCTCCCACATCCAACTTCACCGTGGGTAGCTCATTATCCACTCCGGAGCTCATGAACAGGAGAATATTACAGCGTTTGCCCCAGGTTCGTTTGACATGGAGAGCCTTCTCTTTGTGATTGTTAGGATTTGTCATAATCCAGCAGAGCACACGCACCTCCTTCTTCAGTTGCTCTGCTAGGGAGAGTCTCTCTAGTTCGTAATGCCGATGATGGTTTTCCACAGGAACGTTTTTTTTATAGATAAGTTGAGTCAAACAGCAGCCCAAGACTAGACCCGCGATGAGGGTGCAGAGCAAATGAGTTTCAAAAAATCGTCTATGGTTAGCAAACATTTTAACTACGTCCTCGTGTATGATTGTTTCTCAGAACCGAAACGACGCGTATTTTCGAAATGACTAGGATTATAAACTGCCTTTACTTCGGTTCTTATAGGCTCCATTCGGGGAGGTAATTTTATTTACTCGAGCCTATGCAAGCTTATATTTGTTAAACTTGGGAGTAAATTTATACCAATTGTACAAATTGAAATGAAAACGTGTTGGGGTATCTTTCGGATGTCGTTTCATGTGCATTACTAAAGCTAATCAAATATATGTATAAACATTTTTATAAATGAACAGAACGCAGGCGACCGTGTCTGAAGGTCTTTAAGTGCACTGTGCTACAAAATAAAATTAAAATGCAATCATATAAAATAAGAAAAAATTATATAAAAATAATCACAAGAAAGTAAGGATATCTTTCGCATGTCAAAGATTTAATATCCTTACGGTCTTGCAGATGTATGAGAATAGTGAAGCTCGTAAATTATAAGTTTGATGAAAATATCTTCGAAATATTGTTATACAAAAACTTTTCGACCGATTTAAAGTCAACAAGTCTGTTGATCCTGTCATTTTATGACATAAATTTAATAGCCTTGACAATGGTATAAAAATATAATCAGTTGCAAAAAAAAAAAAAAACAAATCTGTAACTGAACCAAACTATATAATAAGTATAAGGGTAAACCTTTTTTTGATATTGGCAAATTTGGTACAATTTATTTTATTGTTGACGGATGACATTAAAAATTAAAATAAAATATGAAAATTGGTTTAAGTGAGTTTTTTAACGTCAAAATATAATAGTCGAGCAAAGCTTAGTATCAAATACTGAGCTTGTGCATTTTATTTTAAAATTTCCTTTACAATTTTTTTTAAAAATTTTATTGATATACATAAACAAAGTTATTATTTTCAGAGCATTGAAGAGTTTATTTAATGTTTTGTCATTATGGGCTGGTTAAAACAGCTTTTATATATAAAAAAAAATTAAAAACATTTTTCACTCAATAAGTTTGTGAAAAGGTTAACGTATGAACCAGCTCAAGCAGTGCATAATTGAAGCAGTTCCTAATGCCGTTATATATTTACAGTTAATGTTTACTGCTTGCCAAGCAGTGTACACACATAACTGCACAATTTTGAATTTAAAAATTTCCTTACTTCTGGTTATTAGAAAAATGTTAATGCTTAAGAAAATCTTTCAAAAGTCAAACATGTATTCCACTTGTAATACAATATTTTATTAAATATTTAAGAGTTAATGGTAAAGTGTAATACATTTTCTCAGTAGCATTGCCGATGTTTATATATGTACGTATTAAAGCTTATCGAAAGATTTATGTCAATTTTAAACTTATTGTTTATTGCTAACTAAATGGGCCAGTAGGTATGTGTATGTTTAACTTATTTGCGTTGTCTTAAGAGCTAATTATGTGGCATTTGCATTATAAATACCTAATCAAATGTATCTACATCTATTAATAAGTATATATTATAAATGATAATTGCGCAGACTTTATTACAAACTAAACTAACAGCACTCAATCATTCTGGTTTTGGTATTTTTGTACAAAAGAGTCGCAATTCAAGAGCATTTAATTAACATAGCCTGAGCGTGTTTTACTAAAACAAGAGACAACATATGGAAATGGCAAAGTATGTTAAGCTAAGTTCGATATTTACAAAAGTTTTATATACACATAACATCGGTCTGTAATCACTGCGCTTGCTTTTGTGTTTCGGCAGTATTTGATTCTTCCAGCTCCTTGGTCTCTTTGGGCGCCGGCATCAATTCGCCCAGCCCCAGCTTATTGGGTAGAGCATCTGGCGAATTAACTATGCCATATGGCCTCAGATGATATATCAAATAGTCTAGCACATACATTTGATTGGGCGACACATAATGAAATGATATGGCATTATCCGAACAGCAGTCCAGACCCTGTAGAAAAAGATGAAGAATTCATGAGTTAGTATGAATATATGTTTGAAAGTTCTTTGTTCTTTGTGAGTATTGATTGAAAGCGCATTTAACCAATTCTCAATAATCCATATATCTTCGCGGGATATGAATGGAAAAGTGATGGAAGATCTGAGCCGGGCACAGCCGAATATAATTTGTAATATCTCACCTCGTCTGTTTTGTAGAAGATATACTCCCAGTACCAGAACTTCTTGTCCGTGTGCGAGGGTATCAAATGATGCTCCGGCACAAAGGGGAAGAAGCGTCCACGTCCATTGGCATCACGGGAATCGCCCGCTAAAACCTTAACATTCTCCATGCACTTGCCCATTTCCACATCCTCGGCGCCGGTGTTGTCCTTTTTGCATAACTTGGGATTGGGCAATGCTTCCACGACAAAGCGACGCACTGCCTCCCGACTGAGCACATAGCCGGCGCCACCGGACATATAGCCCTGTTTAACGTACGGCTTGAACTTGCAGCCAAAGTAGACGGGCGTCTCGGGGTTATAGGGATATAGCATGTAGCGCATATTCTCAACAATCGTATAGGTATCGTCGTCTGCTTTTAGGAACCAGTCCGCATCGTTGATGTGGTTCTTGTAGATGTACTTGTACGCCTCCTTTGTTTTGCCCCACAGATTATTGCGTCCCTCGCCAATGGGCAATGCCACAGAATCCAGTTCCTCATCCTTGGCGGAGCTCATGAAGATCAGCTTATTGCAACGCTTGCCCCAGGTGCGTTTTACGTGGCGCGCCTTCTTCTGGTGGTTGGCGGGATTTGTCATGATCCAGCAGAGAATTCGCACTTCGCTGTACAGCTTCTCCGCAATGCTGGTATTCTCGTGCGCATGCTCGTGCGTGCCCACATCCTGCTCTGGACCAGCCAGCTCCAGCATGTCGTGACTGTGATGCGCATCGTTGACATCGCCATGCCGATGGCCATCGTACGGCACATACTCGCCACGTTCCGGCGTCGATGAGTACACAAATAGCTCGGCCAGACAGAAGCCAACGACCAGGCCGACGATCAGTGAGACGAAGGAACGTTTGTTGGAACGTCCTGAAAATAAAGAATGCCACAGATCAGTTGGTTTTCTTTTATCGAAAAATCGCGTATATATCCAGAATTTATATATGTATCTTTTATTTTTGAGAACCATTTTCATACATCTTAAAATTAGATGGGAGGGAGAATAGTTTTGCTTTTATTAACCCTACTGATTACATTCGTTCATTTCCAAAAATCAATAAATATCGAAAGAGTTTTGAAAGGGTTAAACTCTTTGAGTACGATTTCTGGTATATGCTCATATGCCATATTTATGTACTGTATACTGTATAAATTAGTGTAAACAACGATCGGATAATACGACGAACATTAAATTTTTCATATAGTACCAATGTGAAAAGAAGATGCGCAGCTGTTGCAAAAATTATTCAGATACACTCAAACAAAAACAAGTTTCCTAAGTTTTAAATTCAAATATTTCAAATTTTCAAAACCGTTTTTATAATTTTATGAAAAAAGTATAATTTTCAGAATATATTTTCTTTTATAAAAAAAAGTATAATTTGCGGAAAATATTCTCTACATATTTACATCTACATTTATCTATATTTGAGAAATCTTTAGCTGCTTTAAATGAAAACTATCTATTTGAAAAACAATAGGGCAAATGGCTTTAGGCCCGATTGCATTGGCGAATTTCTAAATTTCCATTTCTATATTTCGCTCTTTTTTTTCTGATTGTGCATGTCTGCATATAGGGTATTTCTGAGTCCGTAGAGTCAAGAGTGACTCGATCAAATTTTGTTTCTATTGTGAAATGAAGTTCATGTGGAACTTAAATGTTTGCATGCTCTTTAAGCAACTTACCTTCATTAAGTAAGGATCGTCCCAGTAGGCTATTTGCAGTCATTTGGCTTTAACTTGTGCTACGTGCTATAAGCTAGGAGGCTTTGAGGGATGTGGGCAATGTATGGCAACCTCTATGCTTGGCACCTACTCTTTGGGTTTATGGGGGGCCTTGAGCCTCTTTGGTTGCGTTACGTAGGTGAAGTTCCTAGTTTCTGTGCGTTTTACATCTTCTGCAAGATAATCGAGAAAACATGCTTTTAATATCAGTTCAAATAAATGGTTAAGCTTTGGTATTCCTCACAGGCGTGGACCAGTAAAAGTAAATTGAAGTCCGTTCTATAAGCCTGCAGAATTCTACAGTTTTAACGTGTCTTCTGCACTTGTCTGTCTCTCAATTACAAGTGTCTTCTACCTGAGAATTGTGCAATGGTGCGATGCTCGAGACATGACTGGATTATTAAATATGCGAAAACGTGACAATTGAATCATTCGAATCGCACTAAGCTCAGCTGCAACGTTTTCCATTTGCTCAATTTTTTGCATCTTTTACTTATTACTTCGTTTATATCTCTTGCTTTGTTTTTTGCTCATTTTCCCATTTTCATGCATTCTGCTATGCGTTGGTGTTGATAACAATTAATTATCTCTTGCACGTGTGTTACATCTGATTACCTGTGCGCTCAACTGGGTCAAGAGTCTGCTGCTTCTTATTGTTTCTGACATTCACATATGCGAGTCTTAGTCTTGCCAGTTAGATATTTTACTTTTGATCTTTTCTATATTGTAAACATAAACATTTTTGCACATTTACATATTTATTTAGTTAATTTCACGTCAACTTGTTAGTTCGGGTCTTAAGTTCAAAGACACACTTATTTTAACTTAACAAATATCATGGGCAAAATGTAATTTTGGATCTATATGCAAATCATATTTGGGTCACAGCCATAAATACTTCAAACATTTAACTACAGAAATTTAACGCTTTGTTCAATCTTTGAGAGGGTGTGAAAATTGAAATTATGAGCCGTAATTTTGGAATCAATAGAAAATACACCAACAAATTTAACTATATATATTTGAATTATTTTTAAAAAATATTTTAAGCTAACTTTTGTTATATATGTGGCATGCATAATCCAAAGAAAGTCATAACTTAATTATGTGGTATAAATGGAGTGCAAATACATCCAAATTTTTTGGTATAGATGATATCCGGTATTACCTTCTTCAACTTCTTCGTCTTTTGTACCTCTATATATCTTAAACTGTCGGAGAACGTTTGAAGGATAGTTTTTTGGTTAACGTGCGATTGGCCTTAAAGTCTATTTGAAAGGTGCTTTTGAACATTCAATTGAGACGTTTTTCGCACTTTTCTGATGGAACATGCGGATCAAAGCTTTTGTAAGCGCAAGTTTTGTTACCGGTCTTATGCTTATTCTCAAAGCTGTTATAGTCATACGGGAAATGCTTTTTGCTTTGGCGGAGAATGTGTAAAAAAAGTAATAGGAAATTTTAAGGAAATAAATCGGCACGGGTAAAGCTGGGTATTATCCGTATGTGTATATGAATTATTGAAGTTTTAATATATTGTATTTTTTATGTTTTTTAACGTGTCTACACATTTCCTGTTACTATCAACACTTTTCTAAACAGTTTTGTTTTAACTTGTTGATTTAAAGAACTTTTGTAAACGTTGTTTAAAACACTTGAAAAACAATAATTAGATGGTTAGCTTACAGCTTACACCTGCGCTGTATTAGTTTACCTGTTTTGTGGCTGTTATTTAAATTGAAATCAAATTTGTTTAAACATTGTCATAAAGGTTTTTACTATTCACAAATGAATGAGTGTTTTACGAGTGGCACGATTCGCTTGCGAGCGACAACTGAGCCCACGATGCATATGAGCTGTGGTTCTTAAAGCAACGTAAACTGCAATCATCAGTGCTTCATGTTGTTGTTGTTGTTGTTGCTAGAATAATGTCGTAGCGAAATGAAAATGGAAATAGCAAAATTTACAGCGTGCCGCATTATCAGTGGAAAACAGAAAGCAAACCATTTGGAATTGAGTTTGGCATATGGTTTGCATTGTTATGAGGAGTCGTTTATCTTTCATGCAATTAAGCTAATTGATCTGAGCCATGGGCACTGCCGAAATGAATCATATGCGCTTTATCAGCCACTGTTGGGCTTATCAGTTGATTATTTAGTTTTGCCTTTATGACTGCCCATCAATATGTGATAATAGAGGGCGAAATTTTCAAGTGAGACCAGCCTTTAAAATGTCCACATGTGAGGTGTGGGTCTGCGGGCAAGATAATGCGTCTCGTCGGTAATATCTGATTGATTGCTAACAACAAAACAATATTAAATTGTTGCCTAAGAACGTTTTTCTTCAGCTTTGAACAAGTTTACATATAGTTAAGAAATTATTAACAATTCTTTTTTGTACACATAAGCTAATATTAATGCATTGTTTTTATAGAGTGTAAGAGTACCATTTCAATTATTAATTGATAACAAGTAAAAAGTAATTACAAGTGTCACTCTAAACATGGTTTTGAATGAGAACTCGTTCAGTTTAAAACAAAATTCGGGTATTTTATTAAACACAAGCACAAGTAAATTGTAGGAGGTAAGTTCTTCTTTATTATATACTCAAAATAAGTTGTAAGTTTCAATTCGTTCGGCATATAACTTATATAAGGCCCAAGGCCCATGCAATGTATGGATTTGTTAGCCGAAAATCTACTTAGTTCTAAGACCCGTCCACAAAACTGTCGTTATATTCGGCCTTTGTTTGGTCAATATTAGCGAAAGCCTCTTATATCTAGAGCCCATATTCAATTGTACACGTAAATTTGCTTAAACGGCCCCAAAAACAATTTGTAAAATTTAATTTGCAATGTCATAACTTGCTTCGCAGATCTAGGTGTCGGTTATTACATTTATAATCTCTGAAAGAAATAACTAAATTTAAAGAATGTGATTGTAGAAATTATTGACTGTCCGCTCCTTCTTGCGATTCTATAAGCCTTTTTTTGTGAGAACCCGTAGAAAATGCAATACGATTTTCATGTTTTCTCTAAGCCTCATATTAAAAAGAAAAGCTTTAAAAAGCTATCAGCATTGGTTAATAACTAAATAAATAACTTGTCAAAATGTCAAACAGAATTAAGGATTCCGTAGATTATGATGGTAGGATATATATAACTAATAAAACTGGAGCCATGATGGAACATGCTGCGAGAGAATTTAAGCAAAACGAGTCTATTGTAACAATTGGTCTATGGACTGGAGAGCTGAATGCAATCGTGGAACCGCAAAGTCAAATGGGTTCAATTGCATTGTGTGGGCGGGTGGTGATTGCAATTGTACGAGCTAGCGGCTACCGGCCACGGGGCATGCCTCAATTGATGGGCAGATGTCCACGTTAATGTGCCGGCAATTTAAATTGCAATTGTAATTGCAAATTAATTAAATGTAGACATGAAATACCTTATTGTTATTCTCCCAATTTCAACAGTTTCCCCAACTGGAAATTCGTGTCACGGCAATTGTGTTTGCTGAAAACAGTTTTGCATTCGAAAAGGCATTGCAATTAAACGTAAATTACATAAATTGCTTATCAACGAGTTGCTTTGCATATGCCAAAGCCATAAAAACTAGTGCAATGTAAACAAATAATTCGAAATTTAAGTCTATATTTAGCTCAACAAGCCGCTACGAGCTAAAATTATTTTTAATATTTGCAACAGTAAATTGCAATTTAATTTTTGCGTCCGAATAAACACATAAATGAACTCATTTTGCAACGTGTCTCTAATTCAAAGCTTTTTTGCCATCAATTATTGTGGTTTCATTGTTATTTAGAAACAATTAGCTTATCAACTGTGCTATTCGTTATAATCACTATTTAGGTCGTCTACCTTTATCGCACATATACATAAGTGAATGATTAATGAAGTCCATTTATTGATTTCCAGCTAATCGTTGTATCTTTTTTCCATAAGATTTAATACACAAAAGGACGGCCAAATATTATTAAATTTAAGGCAACAAAATCTTATTTAAATGTATCTTACATTCAAGACTATTTAAATTGACCGAAAAGGTTTAGTCTAGCTAATTTCAATTATTAAATAATATAAAAAAGGTTAAATCTATATTTAAAAAGTCAAATTATAAGTAATAATAAGATTTTCGACTATAATTAAATTAACTATTTTACATATTATCTAAAACTTAATATTAAACTTAAAATATTTCATTTAAGAATTAACTAGTGTATGATATATAAGTTAGCTTAGTCCAAATATATTTAAAACTAGCGAATATGCCCGTGGTACGTATAAAATAAATTCTTTCAAAGACCTTTTGAAAATGATGTTGAAACCAATCGGACGTTAAACAAAAAACTTTCATACAACCTCCAATTACAAATGTTTCACTTTTTCAATTGTCCGCATTTAGTCACATAGACAACTCATTTAATTGAATATTCCAAAATGTATTCGATATTAATAACTGAGTACTTTGGCACTTTTGAGAGCTCTTAAAAAACTCACATACATCAAATAATCTGACTGTGGAGGACATGCTTCAGCAAATAAGATCAAATTTGCCAAAAAAAAAAAAATTACAAACTTTTTATCTATTAACATTTTATTGTAAGCTATTTACAATTTAAAATAGCAATTATATGAGGCGTAATAGATATTTTGAAAATGTTTCAAAGTAATGAAATGATTATCTAATGGTAAACATATCAGTGCCCGCCCTGGGTCACAATACCGTGACAGTTCATTCACAGTGGAGAGTTGGATATTTTTAAACACGGGCGCGCTGACAACAAACCAATTGTTCAATTGTTTTGTGTTTGGAGCGCCGGTTAACCAATAAAACCGGCCACGCTTTGCGACTCTGGGTAAAATGAAAAAAAAAACAAAAAAAACAAAAAGAATTTAATTAAATAGTTGTCTGTGTGTTTGCCTTTATATATATTTATATATATTTTTCCCTTACTTTCAATTGTTATGCCGCCAGATAAACGTGACAAAAAATGTATATATATATATTTTTAAATAGTATATGCTTCAGCAAGTACAACTTCACTGTTATCACGCGCTAGAGGAACTGACCATGGAAACTGTTATCATAAGTTTTGCTTTTTATTTTTCTACACATCCGCTCTCATGTGGCAGCATTACGTCTTATCCAGCGCTGTAACACGTCACCAACTCGTACTTTAGTTGTTTTCAGCTATCTTCTTAGTAATTGGTTTATAAGCAGTAAAAAAATAGTATCAATTCGTAGTGCAAAAAGTATCTAACGTCAATATAGGGTAGGAACCCAACAGCAAGGTAACATTTTATCGCCTGATAACAAATTTCTGTGCTATGTGATAACAATTTGTGCTTTTTATATGGGCGAAAGCTGACAATGTTCTTGTACTGAATGTAATAGACAGTTTTTTGTTGTGATGAGCTGAGTCGATCGTGAATGAATTGCAATTTGTATGCTCTACAATTTTTGTAGAGATCGGACCATAAGCACCGAAGTCCCGAAGTTAATCAAGTTGGCATTTGCCATACATTGTGCTACGTATACGTGTATATATATTGTTGGTTTTGTCTATGCATGAAAAGGCAGCTCAGCTTTTTGGTTAAGTCCTAGTCAGACGTCCCTACTGCAGAACTTTTAGCTGATATTTTGATATTTTCAGATCCATCATTAGTTGGACGTCGTCAACATTTTGTTGACTGCTCGTTAGAATTTTATACCCTTGCTGATAGTATTATAACTTTGTCATGAAATGGGTAACGCTTAGAAGGAGACATCTCTGACCTCATAAAGCACCAACAGACGAGTCTTTCCATCCTTCCGTCTGTCTGTGTCTATGCAAAAAAGTATCTTAGTTCTAAGGCTATCGTCTTGAAACTTGGCATAGTTTCGCCTTCCTGTAGCAGGCAATATATATGTTTGAACTGGCCGAAACGGACCACTATATCATATATCTATAGGAATGATCGTTGAAAAGTAGGCTTGTATGGCAAATGTTCTGTTTAACGAGGGAAACGTCTATAAGGGTATTAAAATTTCGGCTTGCCAAAGTTATTCTTATTTTTTAGTTTTTTGTTTGCTTTGTTGACAGCGAAGATAAAATATACATGACCTTATCACTTGCATTGTTATCTAGCTCATGATTTGCGAGCATGTGTTTCAATTTGTTGCTGAAAATTGAATTTAGTTCAGAATTACAAATGCACATTAGGCAAATGTTTTTACTATTTTCTATTTATATTTCTTGTAGCCAGCATTTCTATAATGTAAAATATCCAATCAGAAAATTACATTAGTCATATACATATATATAATTACATTACAAAACGTCGCCAATAGGTGGAAAGAGAAAGAAACATCATGGTGGTATTGTTGTCACAAATGGGTCAAAGGGTTGCGGAATTTCAGTTTGATTGTTTAAGAAAATAATCGATTGATTATACGAGGCTTAAAAGAACTGATGGAAGTTTTTTATTTGCCTTAAAAAAAGCCAGCCTCAGGCAAAACACAACATATGAACAAATGTTGGCTTCATCAGTCGTAGCTTATTCACGTGTGATAAAAGGTATTACACAATACGCTTAATTGATTCATTTCATGATTCATGATTCATTCAGAAGTCTGTAGGCCTTTAAGAACATTTGTAGCTGAAACATGTAACTGAATTTTATAGCATAGTTTGTTGAACTTAACTTCATTTTCTCTTCATAGATAAATACAAATTTTAACAGATTCTCAAGTAACTTGTATTTTTGCATAATATAAAATTTAGATATTGTTTCATGGTTCATCAGGATTATATATCTCTTAAAACTTCTTTATCTAAGCAGCAGTAATTATGACTATATTGACGTGAACAAACCTACTAAAAAAGACGCATAAGACGTTGCACATAGGTACTATTATTAACTCTTATAAGATAAGAGATCTTGGCTCATACATTATCTGACAAGAGAATCCATAAATGTATTTAATGAGCTCTAGAACTGTAGCTTATGATAATTCTTTCATAATTACAAGCGAGTCTGAAGTGCAGGAAAGATAAACTTGTTGAGAGCACCAGAAATCATGGATTTGTTGTGTTTATCACGTGCCCCAAGTGGCCACTTGGAACCTAATAATGATCATGGACCAACTTAATTTCCCGCACGAATGAAAGAACAATTGCGTGTATATAATTTATCCAGTTGACGCCCGGCACAATAGAACTTTGGCACTTGGCTCCAATGAATTATAAAACTGGCGCAAAATGATTGAAGGCGCTTATCAGTGCAGCAGCTGCTGCATCTGAGGCGAGGCAGCCAAAGCGATGTAATCTAAGTACATACAATTTATATATATGCATATTACGTATTTATGTATATATATACATATAAATAAAAAACAACAACACGTGGGGAGTGCCGAGCGTGAAGTGTGTGCAGCGATCGCATTTAAGGAATCACCAGTAAATGAAAGAAGTGCGACGAGGCGGCAGACAATTCACCCCTGGAGTGTAGAATGAGCGAGAGTCAAGCGCCGCGCGACAGATAGCAACGGAAATGGCAACTGCACGAAGAGAGAGAGAGAGCGGGAGAGAGCAAGCAGAAACGCTGCCAAAGGGCAGCTGTCGCTGCAACGCTTTATAAATAACAACAAATATTGTGTTGAGCTAGCGACGAAATATGAATACTCTTTAAAACCAATATTTTATTGTAAACTTGTAATTATTACAGTATTAAACATGACAAACGTTTACTATTTGTTTTTATATATATAAAGGAATAAAAGAAACCTTAAGCTTGATACGTTAATGTGAAGTTTAATTAATATTTATATGATTGATAAGGTGCACGTTTTTGAGGGAACAGTAAAACGCAATATGATTAAATAAATCAAATAAAATGTTATATTTTAATTAAAGTTTCATTCAATATTTATTTATTTCCATACAGTACACATTATTTTAAGTAAGTTGAAATTCTTTTAGAACCGAACCAAGTTACTTAGGAATGAGTTATACCTACTGTAATAGAATAATTTATTCTATTCTTATAATATTTTGTATCTAGTCATTTGCATATTCCTTAATTTCAAAGGCCTTTAAACAGCTGTGTTACTTTAAAAGTTTGAACTTTATTTTAAATTAGGTACTACATTCCTGTACAAGTCCTTTAAAGGGTATATGTATATTCAGTTGAAACACACATAGCAAGAGCACAAATTTTAAATGTTGTATGGGATGCATCGTCGCATATCTTTTTGCTGTTTCTACTTGTGCTTGTTTTTTCATGTGCACCAATTGGATGTTATTATTTTTGGGGCTTATATACATGCACACACATATTAACATTGTAGTTTTTTATTAATACTCAGACTTAAGCTTGTCGTTTATATTTTATTGCATTCTCAAGACTTTATTTTGTGTGAGAGCGTGTTTTTATTCATTTTTTCGGCACTTGGATGCACTTTAGATGTTTTTTATGCATTCCTCATTGGATTTCGGTTTTGACATACTAAGCGTACTGCTGGCTGGGCCCAGTAAATTAACGCTGACCCAAAGATTTAACTTTTTTTGAGCTTATTTTTGTTAATATTTTTTTTAACGATTCTTTTATTTATTCTTGTTGCTGTTTTTAGCTTTATTACAGCATTTTGGCACTCCACTTGGCTACTTACAATTGATTTTTAGCACACTTATTCGCATTATGTTGCTGTTGTTGTTGTTGTTTTTGTTAATTTTTCCTTTTATTGTGTACTTTTGTCCGTTCTTTGTTGTTGTGACGCAGGACGCACCCAGGGACGGAGCTGCTCTTTTGTCTAGATTTGCGCACTCACGTTTTTGCGACAATTTAATTGGTTGCGATTTGTTTTAATTGTTGTGCTTAATAGAGGCGCGACTAAACTATGAATATAGTAACAACAATAATACTATTTAATTACAAAAATTAATTTTCCGACTATGCATACCGAACGCACGAGCGCACGAAGTGACAAGAAAACGGCAACTGCGGCAAACGCGCGAAATTTGTGACAACCGAGACCCACAAATCGAATAATAGGCGGAGAGTGAGAGAGAGAGAGAGTGAGAGTGAGAGAGGGTACGTGAGGGAGCAGGAATTTTAGTACTCACATGTGCGCTGACCCCACGAGAACAATGAGCGACGCTGAGCGGCGTCGGGAGAGCGACGCATGCGTTGCCCCAATTTTACATATGAAAAGAGGGCGGCTATTGGCAGAGACGCCTGAGAGAGAGAGAGAGAGGGAGAGTGGGAGAGATTACGTCAACTGCGCGAAAGCCGGCATGCGGCCGGCTGCTGAGCGTTTTTGATAATGCAGCCCAATTAACTTAATCTACCCATACAATATGAATGCATTTAATACGCATTTATCAAGAGGGCAAAGAGAGAGAGAGAGAGAGTGAGAGTGTGTGTGTGAGAGAGTATTGTATATTAAGTCTTACAGTTAGAGCTGTAGATTAACTACCCCCAGCACGACCAGGTGTGTATGACAGCTGTGACGAGTGAGAGTTTCCCGAGACCAAAAAGAGCGAGAGCAATAAGCTAGGCAAAACAGCTGTTCTACAGGACTGAGGGCTTGTTTTGGGGGTAAGTTTGCTTTAAATTTGTCTCTTTAGTCCACAAGATCCTTAAAATAAATTATTCTATTACAAAAAGAAAACCTAGTTGTTGTAGCACAAATCTTGAATGTCCCCTTACTAAATCAATTACGAGCTAGTTTTTAAGATGTGAAAAATTACGAAGGCTAAACTATCGTTAGTTAAACGCATTTGCTAACGTTTTAGTATCAACAGTCATGCTGAGGGATTGGGACGTCTTTTCATTAGAACGATTTTCGCACAGGTTGAAATCTTTCTCTAGCTCAACCAAAATGATCAATTTTGTTTTATTTTGATAATAATAATTCAATAACTGTAGATATGTAAAATCGATATTGATATTTTTAAGTTTTTACAATTCTCGTGAGAGCAATTCCGCAATTCTCATTCTGAATCAATTGAATGATTCTGTACATCTTAGGCAGGTTTTTGATGAAACTTTGTCATATAACGTTCTGAAATTAAAGTAAATATAATTGTCAATTTGCGGCAACAAGAAATGTGTTCGCTCTTATGTTTTGCCAACAAATTACCATTTTCTTAGATTACATTTGAACGCAAGTTCTTGCGATAAGAATTCTTCACTAATTATGAGATAGGAACAGCTAAATTCTTGTGGGTCTCAATGTCTAGCAAGGTTCCCAACCTGCGTGCCATAACCATCAGCTTTTGTATGTGCACGCCAAGCGATCGTTTTGGCTGCTATAAAACAGGAATTTGTTAAGATATTTCTAAAATGAATATTGTTTAGTCGCGAACTTTATTCGCTACGCACATAAAGACGTTAAATTTGACATATTTTATTTATCAATCAGTAAATTGTTAAAGGCACTTGCGTGTGTACGTGTGAGATACATACATTATATATGTATTTCTATTTGCTAATCTTATAAACATGTCTATATTACACTTTCAACAATAATAAACATGTATCGTACGTACACATCTACAGAGTGAATTAATTTATTTTTGATGACAATATATAGCTTTCGTATTATTTATTTTATCAAGTATACAGATAGGCTCCCTAATATACTTATGTGTACATCCGTGTGTGTCGTGGCATGTATTTACATTATTCTTGTTGAATGGTACTAAGTAAAATCAAGAGTCACGCTGCAAGCGAAATAGTTTGCGTGTGAATTGATATAAAATAACTAAAATAAACACAAATATTGTATGGGCCAAAACAAATTGTTATTTCGTTTTTTTTTTTGTTCGCTTCTTGCTTTGTTTAGTCAATGAATCAAAATGTTATACAAATTCTTAGATAGTAGGAAATATTTTTCAAAAAATAACTTTCAGCTTTCCGACGAGTATTTTTAATGCAATCAAATTGTAGAGGGTAAAAACCTAAAAATAAAATAGTTATATTTAATCTTGGTCAAGTTTAATCGTTGTTTGGGCTACAAAAAAATGATCTCAATCAAATTTAAATGATGTCTAGAACTATATTATGATTTTCTTATGTAAGAGTTACACTAGGTTACAAAACTATATTTAACTTAAGATTAATATAGCACTATCTATTTGTACAAATATTTAAATATATATTTATGTTATTTTTTCTTAAGCAATTTTACATAGTTCTTTTGTCGTTTTTCTAACCTAAATGCTTGAGTCTTAGACTTAGATGCTGGCCTACAAAATTATATAGTATCTCCTTTTATACATATTCAGTTGATTTGTTTTGGTTACACATGGATTCAGACTGTGGTACATTTCATGCATGTTAATGGGCATACGAAAATGTTTTACTTCTGGGCCTGCCATATGGTCAATCATGGCCGCGTATATCACTCGATTATCTCAATAGGAGAATATCACAAAATTCCTAGAGTACAAAACTGTGATCAAATCCTAGAGGAATGAGCAGCACAATATGAGCACCAGCACGGTTATGGGAAACAGTGCATAAATCTCGCTGCGCGGATGACATGTCGAGATCAGATTTGTAATATCATCCTCCTCGTGCTCAATGCCATCACGTGTGGGCACCTCGACAACGACAATTTCATCGGAGAGGAAACCAATGTTGAAACTGCAATCGGTGCTGTTCAGACAGCCGCGCGATTCACTTAAGTTCGAGTACTGAAATGTTGGCTTATATATATCGAATATGGCGTGTATATCGTTGCGGACCAGATCGTTGTCACTGTAGAATATATAGTAGTAGTAGCCATCCTCGGTGATATTATGCTTCACCGTGTCGTGCTTGCCTTTTTCCAGAAAGTGCGCATTCATGCACGCCGGCTTCGGTGGAAAGCCCTCGGCCAGCAATATGGCGCCATTGAAGCAGTCGAAGAGGCCAGTCTCAAAGCTCGATATGGAGTTCGATTCGTCGGTTTCCGTAAAGTTTACAGCATTGCCGCCGTGACTGTACTTCCGGTCGTAAACATTTTCACGCTTCTGCCTCTCCTTGCGCTTGTACAGCTGATCGAAAACTTCCTTTTTTCGCAGCTCCTGTTCCTGTTCCTCTTGCTGCTCCTGCACCTGATCTATGTGACGCCTCTGTCGATTGGCTGGCAATACTGGCGTATTGCTCTCGTTGAGTACGGCTCCTTCCACTAACTCCATGGACTTGGACGCCTGATGGGGCGTGCCCTTTTTGAGCTTTTTCCTTAGACGCTTGGCGGGCGACGGCGTTGTGCTGACATTGACTGTCGCCAGATCCTCGCTGAGATCTTCGCCGCCATGATTCTCATGCTCCTGCAGGCCATCGGCTGGCACTTTCTCTTCGGTTATTTCCACCACATCCTCGAAGAATACCTTGACCTGTTCGTGACCCTGTGCGTAGTTGGCGCCCTGCTTGTTCTTATTGTGATCCGTCAAGCCGCACAGCTTCAGCTCCCGTTTGCCCTTGATCACCAGTATGCGAGCGCCATTGTAGCGTGAGCAGAACTTGAGGGACACACGCGCTCCCTTGAGCAAAAAGAAGCCCCAATATTCTAGTGTATCGTCCGGCAAAGTCATCGATTTCTTAAGTCTTATGTGCTTGCGATTCGTAGATATTTCGGGCTTATTGCGCAGCTGAAAAGCATTGAAGTTGCTGCTCATGCGCAGCGTGTGCTTCGAACAGAATATCGATGAGATGCCATCCCTGATCTCAATGATATCCGATTCCGCAACCGGATAGATGACATCCGCAAATATCGTCTTGCGCATATAGAGCGGCATTATGATCAAAATCGCTGGCAGTATCACAATCATAATGCAAAACACCAGCACACGCTTGACGCCGTGCATTTTGCGGGTCTCTGAAACGAAACGGACAGATAAAAGATAAGTTTCAGATAAGCAGACAGCTTGTAGAACTGCGGAATTTGTATAAGTTTGCTTAAATATACAATATTTTTTATTATATGTAAGAGTTTGCAAAGTGGAAAGCTATTCAAATCTGTGCTGTGTGTGATCCATAGAAAAGATCTTTAAATACTTGAATAATACTTTTTGTTCACATAAGAGCTTAATATTTTCTTAACTCGTGTTTAATTAAAATGTGCTGTCTTTAGTTTCTTAAAATTGATAATTTCTCACGTTTTTTCCCACCTTCAAAATGATATTCCGTAATTTGCTGCATTTTGTTCTGGTTTTAGTTTTTTCAAACGAAATCCTTTAAGCAATTCCTTAAAATATATTTTTTTCCGGCACTGCGCGTTGCGTGCTTCGCCCAGGCAGGCTTTTTGAGAACTGATTTGATAGTGCGATCATCAAATTAGACTGTCGCCTCACAGGGCGGTTTTCCATTATTTTTATCGCACGACTTGGGGCGTAGAAAGAGCGTATAAGCTTTAAGAGGCTCGGAGGCGTGAGTGTTGCCTCCAAACAAATAGCTGAGTGTATTGGTCTATCAACAAGCCACAACAATGGCAAATTTTATTCAAATATGTGCCCAAGCTATTTGCGAGCTTCATTCGGAGCCACAGAAGCAGGCGCTAAGTGACAGACTCTATTTAATTAGTGTTTAGTGTTCTATGCTTTGGTCTGACGGTCCCCAATTTCTTGATCTTATTCTGTAAACTTTTGCTTGATTATTTGCCTATTCTTAATGGTTTTTGATGAATTTTAAAGTTTTGTTTCGGCTATGAAAAACTCTACAGTAAATAAATCTCAAAGATTCCAGATATTGTTGTTATTTAAACAATTTGAATTGTAATAAATTTATTATTTTTCTGCCGCAATATGAACACACCCGATATTGTTGTTATTTTAATTTTTTAAATTTTTTTTTGATAATATATATAATTTTGTACCCAGTAGAATAATTGTAAAGATGCAATTTGTAGTCTACCGTATTATTTTATATTTTTAATATTATTATTAAAATAATTTATTTTATTAGTTTTATTATAATTATTTTAACTCATAAATACGTGATATTTAAGCCATATTTATATATATGATATACTTGAATTCTTTAAAAATGTTTCTTTGAATTTTTTATGCGCCAAAATGTAGGTTTATTGTTAGACGCTTAAATGTAAATAAATTTTTGTTTATTTTTATGTATTTTCGACTTTAATAATTGTTTTACTGAGCCCAGATTTGGAGTCTTATTTTAGATAATTTCCTTTTGCATACTTTCGGGCTCGAGCAGTTAATTAACTGAACTGGGCTCTAGCAAATTATGAACCTAGTGTTAATTAACATCATTTGATAATTAAAAAATTATTAATAAATTGTTTATAGATTAAAAATGCATACACGACAAATGCGACAAAGCACTGATATTTCCCACACTTCCAAAAATGAGAATTATATAAAAATAATAAAATATAATAATTTTTATTCAATTCGCCGACTCCATATTAATATATTTTGGCAACATTAGCTCGAAACTATTCTCGTAGTTTGTTGGGCAATCAACGGCCTTTAGTTCATAATTACAGATCTCGCTCTCGAATGCCAAGTCTGGTAGGGTCTATTTTCCTATGTAGGTGCCATATGAAAATGCCAAGTTGTTTGTTATTGTGCTGCTTATCAATGTACTGGTGTTCGCTAGCTATAAACCCCAAGCGTTATCAGTTTCGTTTCCAATATATATAGTGCTTGAGGGAATCGGAAAAAGTGGAACGTTTAATTATACACATCACATATGTTTATGGGTCGCGTTGCCATCACGTTTTAGTCGAGTGTTTTATTGTTTGGCTCATGTTCTTGGCTAATCGGTTGCCATTTATTTGTGCAGCTATGAGCCAAGACCAAATAGCCTGTTTAAATGAAGAGAACTACTTTGCAGTTTAAAGTAAAATAAATAGATGTGCTTGACTCATATAGCTAAAGTGTAAGCCATTTTTTAGCTGGCTGCTGAAATCGATCAAAGCCTCTTGACAACGAAAATATTTATCTTTATGATTTAGAATTGATTAAAATTGTTTAGTTTCAGACAGTTGCTAATTTGGCCGCAGTTAATTGTTTATAAATCGACAACAATCAGACAGCTGAAGAGCTAAAAAGTTAACGCATAACCCCTAGACTGACTTTTTGCGTCCACCCCATTTGAAGTGCTTGATAGCATTGCCTCAGGGCTGAGCTATAATAAACCATATTGAATCAGAAACAGTTTGACTAAGAGAAAAGTGGGGAATTAAGAGTATCATATAAACTGTCGTATTACTGATAAGTTCTAGTTTTCTGTACAAATTCCGTGTCGCCCCAAAACATTGCGCAATACGGCAGCACTTGTGGAGTTCTTGCCTAGGTAGATCTTAGCTATATTCGCTGTATCTGGGACAGTGAAAACTTGATGGAGGGATTGCGAGAAAATATTGTATTGTGTATATCTTCGCGGTGTGTTTACTGTACTTGAACCTCTACGTCATGTCTATGGCCTCAGGTAATGTCATAGGTCGAGCATTTCCCTGGCAACTAAGCAAATTTGTCTTAGCTTTATTGACAGCTTTCGTTGTGGTCATGACAGCTTTTCAAATACCAAAATTCATGCATATTTTATTTTCCAGTCGGTTTACGGTTGAAACCTTTTTGACAAGTCATTGAAAATATTGAGTTTGGACAGGTTTTATGCTAAGCATGCGAACAACTTAAAAAGTCAAGACTGGTTTTGGAGAACGCTAAAGAGTTCACTTAAAAGGTTTATTTATGAATATAACCTAGGATTATGATAGAACGTTTTTTTTACTTAAATTAACAATATTATATTATAATATTAGCCTACAATGAAAAACTACAAGTTTTATTATTTAAAGGGAACAAAGTAAAGTTCATAAAAATGTACAGGGCTACATTTTCGAAACACATTTAATAGATTCTATACCCATTGAAAATAGGTAAAAGGGTATGATGATTTATTGTAAATGTAACAGGCAAACAAATGCATTTCCAAAATAAATTGGGTTTTTAATAAATATCATGGTTGTTTTTTAATCATAACTGCAGAGTTTTAAGAAGTTTAAACACCAAACCTGGTATGTAGATTATCGTAGTATATGTGGATTAAATACATTGTACATTCCCCCATTCCACTTATTTTTAAAGTCAGAGCTTTGCGCTTTGGTATATGCACACTGTTGTGTGACACATTTAGTTTCGAACATTTTCATGATGATCGGAAAATAAACATGGAAGTTACTTAAGATTGCGTTTTCCCAGCATAGTATATGGGGAAAGGGAAGAAGAAACACGTCTGCTCCAAGAATAAATCTAGAGAATGTGTAACAAAAGCTTGTCGCTGGCTGCAGGGCATATGCTAGTCGGTCATTCCCGAACATCTACATAACAAATGTCGGTATATGGATTAATGCTCAAGTTGGCAGGAATTGCGCCGCCCTTAGGCTCTCTTATAATCCTAGATACTCGTAAACTTGAACTACCTTGACTAATTCTTGAATATTTTGCTTTGCTAGAGCTAATTCAGGGTCGTCGGCGTGTGCCTCCAATCAAATTTAAATATGTACTTAAGTACGAGTACGCATGTACGCGCATGTATGTGTGTATGCGTATGTATTTGTGTACATGCACAGGTATAGGTGCGCTTTGTAGTTTTTTTTTTATTCTTGTACATGTCTAATTCTCATGTTTCTGTTGTTCTTGTCGTACTCAGTTCTTTTTGTTGTAAACTTACATGTTGTTTATTTAGCTTTTGCTTTTTAGCTTATTTACGTTTTGGCTTAGCGACAGCGCCAACGTCGACGTCAGCAGCGCCGTCAGCTGCGTGATGAGTGCAAAATTCTTTGTATATAATTTGCATGCAGTTTGTTTTGTTTACTGTTCGCTTGCTTTTGTCATATTGTCCTCTTCCCTACCTTGTATAGATCAATAGGATTAGGAAACAAAAAAAAAAAAAAACAAAATCTACGTTATCTACACGTGCAGCGTGTTCGTCATTATCATTTGCTTATCATCGCGCATTATTATTTTTATTATTATTATTATTTGGCGTCTCTTGGCGTTGCTTCATCTTCGCATGTTTATGATATTTTGACACACATTTTTTATCAACACAATTTGTGTCTCTCTCAAATTTTTTTGTGGCTCTCTCTGAAGCACTCTCTTTGGCGCGCTGCTCTCACTGCGTTAACAATTTCTGTTTGAGACTATTTATGTTTTTAAAATTTTTATTTTGTATGTTTCTTTGTCGTTTGATGTAGATTTTATTGATGATATAGTGTTTTTTTTTTAATATTTTTATTTTGTTGTTCGTTTACAATTCCTTAATTTTAATTAAAAAACCTTTATGGGAATTACGAAATATTTGCCAAGTGACGCGCCGCACGCTCGTTCCCAACTGACAACTGACGACAGACTGACTGACAGCCAAAAAAAAAAACCGCTACTCATTGCTGTTGCAATGGAAATTATTTTCGTCATCGCACAATATGAAAAACAACGAGATTAACCAAGCGCCATTGTAGGCGCGCGCACTCTCTACCTCTCTCTTGGCTCTCTTCTCGCTCACTTTTTCTCTCTTTTTGTATTGTTCATGGGCTGGTTGGCAAGGAAAATCAAAACAGTTCTCAGAGAAAACGCCATTGTTTTGATGTGAAGTTGGCTGCGATGCTGCCATTGGTTCGAAACTTGACTTATTTATACCCTGTACAATATCTAATTGGGAAAAGGTATAACACAATATACATGCCTATATTCTATAGTTAAATTGTTGCCCATCAAGTCAAATTTAAGCTAAATTTTTTACCAATAAAATAATCTATATTTGTAATATTTGCTATTTGCTATATGCGTAATATTTGCTAGCTATATTACCTCGAATAATAAACACAGCTGGTCTTTAAAAGAGCTTTATCTTCTTTAAAGACCAGAAGAATGAAGATAGAGTGTATCTTGGCATGCATAAACTTTGTGTATATGCATATCAGTATGAATGTGCAACTTTATTATTTTAAAGAGGTTGAGTACGTGATATTATATTTATTGTCGTAGTTTATTTAATCTTGAACAGCCCGACTTGATTTGTAATGCAATTTTGCACAGTTTGACGTTATAAATAAACAAAACATAAAATATTACAAAAGTAAGAACAGTTAAATAAGTCAGTAAAAACATATGTTAAACGGATTTTATTATAATCTAGCCGCAAGTAAAATGCCAGAGTTTAAAAATTTCCCCATAAATAGTCTTGTGTTTTTAAACATTATTTCACTAAAAAATTCAGTAAAATAAAAATGAGTAAAATTCAAATAATTTAATTGGATAAGTTGCTAAATAAAATTCAAGTCGATCTATTGGAATTTTTTTTCGTTTCACAGAATTGATCACTTTTTCATATCAAATCTCTAAATGAAATTATTATACTATTTTTGGACACTTGTGAGCACTTACTATGCAAATCGGGCATCGAGTAATAAAAATCCGTGTGATAATAATGCAATTGACCGGCACTTATATTCGTGCCACGTTTCATTAGGGATTTGTTAGCCATTTTGTGGTAGGATTTTAGATATCCTTAGGCAAGACTTTGAATAAACCAGCGGATTGATAATTATCGACGGTCCGACTCTCGTGAATAATCGAGGCAAACTGACGCTGGCATCTCTGGATGCGTAGAATGACTTTCAACTACTCTATCTGATTGCCCACTGTTGACGAGGCGCCCCCGGTCAAATAGACTGCGGGGCACTCTGGGAACTGGAAACTGGAAGCAAACTGGGCTGTCTGTCTGCCGGCCGTCTGGTGCGCTTTATCCGACTGAACAGAGAGCTGATAAACGGCCTAACAGCCTAGTAATTGTCATTTATTATTAGAGTAAAAACAATCACATTACATATACAGAGTGCAAAAACAAACAATACACAAATAAAATTATTGATAAGAGGTTAAAGCTGATTAACAGTCGGTGGCATGCGGCTTACATGTGTCTACCAAGCCACGCCACCCCACGATTGTAGGGTGTCTAGTTGAGGCCATTGCGTTAATTGGAAATTCAATATCGTTAAAAATATATAGTGAGTAGTGACAAAAATAGGGACAGCTAATATTGGCAATACCTGCAAAGTGTATCGAAAGCTTTATTATTAATTCTAGCTTGGGATATTTAAGTCGTTTGTCTTACAATCAGATTAGGATTTGCTTAAGACCAATTTAAGGTCCTTTTTTTTGCTAAATAATCTTTAAGATGCGGTTCTCCTTTGATATAAAATCTGATATAGAGACAATAAACCTTGCATGGAGATATATATATATATATATATATATATATATATATATATATATATAAATATACCTTAACCTATTATTTTGGCTCTTTCTACGAGTCAATATTCCTGATAATATAATTATCCAGCTAATTTTGTAGGGGTTTTGTTTTAAAGAATCTTTTAAATATTAAACAATCAATCTTAAGTAAATTTACAAATATTTTCCATCACAACAGACGGTTAATAGATAAGATTTCTTTGCAGTAGGGGAAGCGCCAGCTTATGTTATCTTTATTTTAGTCTTATCGTATTAATCATATCAATCCAAGATTCATATAGCCATATCTTTTTGTATTACCTACAGTCTGTGAATCTTAACTGCATAATATACGCTTTTATTACATTTTTACTATGTTTTTTTTACTACTCTGCAGCGGGTCAAGCCAGCTGAAATATGAAGAAATGTGCCATTTATTTTTGTTATATATTAATTTTTAATTTTTATAATTGGTTTATTTTATAAAACCATACAGAATTTTGTTCTTATGTAGTTGAGATTGCATTATGTTGATTAAAATAAAATATTTATTTAATTCATATACTTAAAAAATATATGCATTTCACAGCCATATTCCCTCACAAGGCTTGGGCCAATAATAATAAGAAATCTCACCGAAATAATCGGTGTTTTTAAGCCCAAAAGTATGCAAAATTTCCCGCTAATGCTAACCCAATTCTTATCAATTATGATAATGCACTTCAGAGGGAACGTTCTATATAAAAGGTGGCGAATTGGATGTTATATCTTAAATATATTTGATACCTCTATGGGATCGAAGATTCCTGCTGTAAAATTAAAAGGCAACAGCATGGCAAATTTGATTAGTAGTATACGTTCGCCAGCATAAATCTCTTGTAAAGTGGAAAAAGGGTAGAAGGAAGCAACTCCATAGTCCATCACTTCCGACTAATGTACTCTTACTTGATTTTTAATTTTCTTTCAAACTGAATCAGTTATTGTAAATTTTGAAATGTGCGAATGCTCTTACATCGTTCGATACTCTTATCTATGTTACAGAAATTGCTCATGTACCGAAGCTCGAGTTCAGTACCCTCAATGTGTGTTTTGTCTATGGCTTTATAGAGTTATTATAATTTTCTCATGGAATGTACTATACATGGAAGGAGGCATCTTTGACACCATCAATTTATAAATAGATATAGATAAATATATATTTATATATCGGTGACACGACCGGATCAAACCGCTATATTATAAAAAAAAATTAAACTTTTCTGTGAACTTTTATTCGAAATAATATATTGCGTACATATTTATAAGTACGTACCTATTTATAACGAAAAATGTTATGTTCTTCGAGATATCTTGGCCAAAATCAGAACTCAGCGAGCTTCAGAAATCCCCTCACACATATGCAAACTCATAAGCCAACATTTTGCAAGGGTATTTCATAGTTTATATGCCGCAGATAGCGTTTAGTTATGTTCTTCCTAAAAGTATAAAGTTGTAGTACACGATCGACTTCTGCGTAAGTTGCCATGTGCTGCATGTTCTTTCTATCTGAACATAACTGCCAAAAACAAGTCCGTATATACCTGTAAAATATTCGTCGCGTTGCCACAAAATGTGCTTATCTTTCATTTCTGCGAAAACCGGATACTCTACCATTTGGTTTTTTTATTTGAATTTGAATCAATTTGAAATCGTTTAAAAAACAATTTTTATTTGCTTTTCATTTGGGTAACACTTTTTTTTCGCACGCTCGTGACATTATAATAAAACATAAGGTATTTTTACAAGAACAGATTGCAACTTAAGTAAACAAGTTGTTGTATTTAAATTGGGGAATGTGTGACTTTCGAATCATGTAAAGAACACGTATATTACAAAGCGCCAAGCACGAACTGTTAAATTGAACAGTTAGCTCCATTGTTAAAAAAGGTTTTACTTTTACACAATTGGTAAAAATTGTAATTATGTTTGGTGAATATTTCGAAAAATGTTCTTATTGCCAATTTAAATTGTTGAAATCAGTTTTTCAAATGGTTCTGTAACGGGTATATAAATGTATGTCATACTAGCTTGAAGTCAAAGAGTTAATGGATGAGATTGCCAACCAAATTGGATAATATGTTACTTCTGATCAAAACATTAGAGCCTGTATCTCTCAAATGAAATAAATAAGAATTTTATATTTATAGATATTCTGATACTATTCGATATTGAAATTATACTTAACATAAATAACAATTAGAAGACATTTAACAGAGTTTGTTTTGTTTCGGAATTTAGTTGAGTTCTGTTATTGCCAACAAATTAATGAAATTTATACATTTTTGTTAAATTTTATTATTAATCTACTCTTAAGTTATCGCACTTAAAAAATGACACATGCGAGGGCCTAACATTTGTTGAGGTGGTACCATTATAAGCTCAATTTGAGTAATTGGCCTTGTTGAATTGTTAAGAAACCGTTGCTCAGGTGCAGACTCTTATGTAGTATGTTCAAGCATGTAGCACGCGTTAAAGGGAACCAATGGTTGTATGCTGATAAAGTCAACCAATATGTCAGAATGTTAAAGACGACGACGGCTACTCCTCAAAATTGGCGTTTAGTTGAGTTTGGTTCGCGTCTATTAGCACACCATGGGTGCTCGTCTTGCCACCGGTCACTTGCTCTTCAAATGGTTCTTCTTTTGTCTAATCCTGATCATTATTTTCATGCTATATGCACCGTATAAAAATATTGAAATCGAACCAACAATGCGTAGTAAAACTGAAGTGGTTAGTGCGATTCCAACACCTAATTTGGCTAATAGTTCGCCCAAGATTGAGGTGCCAAAGCATTTTGTGCATACCTCACAGTGCATGATACCCTATATAAATCCGTTTTCGGCCGAGGCCTTAAAAATCTACACGCCGCGCAAGTTTATACCTTGTTCTAACGAAAGTGAACTAGTTTCGGCTCTCTACGATGTCAATCGACAGCGTTATGTTTTGCATATCAATGAACCCGTGGCTAAGAAGCTGCTCAACTCGAGTGAACGGGAGTTCAATTGCTTCTATCGTGAGATACAGCATGGCGAAAAGGCGGAAACTTATGATATGTAAATTTATGCAGAGCTTACCCCAGAGCTTCCTTTCAAAGTATTCCCTTTGTGTTCGCACAGGCTTAAGCCAAGCAAGTATTTCTCTCAGGACTATGTAGTGCCACTTCACGTTGAGGGCCTGATGCTGCAGTGCGAGACTGCCGAGATACCGTCTGTCAAGCTGCAAAAGGATGCCTACATTTTCATACAATATCGGCCGAATATGAATACTACTAAACCATCTATTAAGACACATCCACGCAAACCAAGTGTTATAATGTATGGCATCGATACATTATCCCGAATTAATTTACGTCGCACTATGCCCTTGGTATATAAGCATCTACAGGGACCCGGCTGGTACGAAATGCAGGGCTACAATAAGGTAGTATAGTCGAATGTTTCTAGTCTCAAACTGCTGAACTGCTCAATTTACAGGTGGGCGACAATTCATTTCCCAATATATTTGCCATACTGAGTGGCTATTCGCCGGAGAAGGCCAAAGAGCATGTTTGCGATACGGACAAAAGTGGCTGCCTCGATGAGATTCCCATGATCTGGAAGTACTTTAGCAATGCCAGCTACTTGACTGCTTATGCGGAGGATGAGAGCCCATCGAATACGTTTAGTTACCTAAAGCCGGGCTTTACCAAAAAACCCACCGATTACTATTTTCGTCCATTTCTGCGCGCTCTCGAGTGCGAGGCGGACAACTATAATTGTCCTGGTTGCCGCATGACCTATTGCTATGGCCGCCGGCTGGCCAATAGTTATATCTATGATTACGGCAGACAGTTCATGCAGCGTTATGTGGAGGAGAGACCCATTTGGGGCATGTTCTGGACGAATCATTTCAGTCACGATGATTACTTTATGCCATCGGCCATGCAGCATAAGGTTCTGGGTGATTTGATAAACTTCGAAAAGGATGGATCCATGGAGCACACAATTATGATATTCTTTGCCGATCATGGTGTACGCTATGGCAGTTTATTAAGTTTAGCCGAGGGTTATTTGGAGGAACGCCTGCCCATGATGTTTATCTATTTGCCTCCCTGGTTCCGACAACAGTATCCGCAGTTTACTGAAGCCCTGGCCTTGAACCAACATCGCCTGAGCTCCAATTTTGATCTGCACAACACTCTGAAGCATATCATCGAGATTGGCGGCACTCCGGATGGTCCGGCTCTACCGAGATCCTACGATTGCCCCACCTGTCAATCTCTGTTCTATCCAATCGCTGAAAATCGCACCTGTTCTGAGGCGGGCATCGCGGAGCATTGGTGCACCTGCCATCCGTATCGAAATATCGATCAACTCCATTGGACTAATCGAATTGCGCCACGTGTTATAGATCGCATGAACGAGTACTTTGTGCACAAGAATCTCAGCCATTTATGCAGCAATCTCACATTAAATTATATACATCGAACGGAAATTAAAATGAGCGTAGACGTCAGTTGGGAGGATGATTTACCCGAACTCGAAATCGCCGTTTATCGCACCAAGTTTAAGGTGATACAGAACAGCGCCGATTTTGAGGCCACAGTTGTTTTTAACAATAAAACAGAAGCTGTAGACGTGAATGTGGAGAATATCAGTCGTACGAATTCCTATAAAGATGATTCTACTTGTATTAGTGATAAAATTGCCAAATTATATTGTATATGCTTTAGTGATATCAAGGCCTAGCCAGCTTTTATTATAATTATATTGATCATGTAGACAACTAGTCGGAACAGTTTTCTGCTTCAAAATTTAAACGGAACGTTCCCACCAAATTAAAATTTAAAACACATCTCAAATGAATTTAAATAAAGATCATTAAAAAATAAAATCTAAAAGTAGTAAACTACCGTTTTCCATAGTTGCGGGTGGAATCTGCCAAACGCCTGGTCTAAGCTCCTTGGACATGTCTAACTTAAATTGTTACCACCATTTGCATAAATTAATTACACAGATACCTTATTGACTATAAACACTTTATAAGCATTTATATATTTTTTTAGTTTCACTTTGGCGGCAGGTCCCCGTAAACTGAATTTCACTGATATGTCACAGAGTTTCAATGTTTATCAATATCAAAAATCTCGATACAAATAAACAAATTTTGTTCTATTGTTGCTAGCTACTAATTTTTATCAACAAACATGACTCTTTTTGATAGAAATCTTCGAACAAGATGGAATAAGATAGTACGCCCATAATGACGGAAATGTAACATTTCCGAGAATCTCTGACATAATGCATGCGAAAAAAAAAAATAAATAAAAGAAAATTGCTTAAAGCGAATGAGAACAACGTGTCGCCAATAGAGACAATTTTCTAACAGTTAATTTGCCGAATCTTATTGAGATTTGCCTACTTTTATAGGGCAGTCTAATCTGACTTATCAACCAAGTTTGTTATATTTAATTGATTAAATAACCAAGGAAGTCCACTCCAAAAAGGTTTCTTCTCACATAAACGATGATAAGTTAATTAAATGCGACGCATCAAATTATATTACCCAAAGCTAGCAAAGCAAACTGTATAGCAAATATATTTCTAGGTTTAATTCTCAGTGCTATGAGAATTATCTTACTCGTTTCAAAAGGCAATTTTTCCAGAATCCGGGTAGGTTTTATTGTTTTGTTTTAAATTTTGCCATCTTAATTTTGCCTCGGGATGGTTTAAGCTAGCAATGATTCTGATGCTGCTAACCTTTTTGCTAGTTATTTCCCATTAACTTAATCCTCTGTCTAATAACCCTTATACAATTTCCTGCTCCAGTTCTATATTTGCACCCATTATTTACCATTCCTCCCTCATTTCTGCTATAAATCTTTTTACTTTGCCGGGCCTAACAATATTTCTAGTTATCTATTCATGAAAGGTAGTGCTTCCCTTTTTCGTCCATTGCTATAGCTTTTTAATATATCCCTAGAATTTTCTGTTTTTCCATATCTTTGGAAAGAATCTCCACAAGGTGGAAAATCTGATTTAAAAAAACACAGGGGCATTGAAAACTATCCGCTATCCCTGTTATTCGAAGAAACTGACTTTGCAGCATTTCTGCATATAAGTTGTCTCCTCTGTTCACCATGAATTCACAAAGAATCGGTCAACTACGACCAATCTGCTTGATTTTAATTCTCTAATAAATAATGCTTTCCTTTCTTAAATGCAAATAACAAATGACGTCATTTACACTAACTTCATTAAGGTGTTCGACTCTGTGCACCATGAACTTTTACTCCTTAAATTCGAGCGCTTATGATATAGTGGCCCGATCCAGCCGGTTCAGACATATGTATTGCCTGCAACACAAAGTCAGACCAATGCAAAGTTTCAAGACGATAGCCTTAAAACTGAGAGATTAGTTCGCATAGAAACAGATAGACGGACAGACGGACATGGCTGAATCGACTTGGCTGTTGATACTGATCAAGAGATGGGGCGAGATGTCTCCTTCTATGCGTTACACATTTTGAGACAAAATTATAATACCATCTGCATGGGTAATAATGATAATTGACTTTATTGATGAACATTATTTAGAAGGTCGGCAAACGCAATATTTTGCGGCTAAGGGTTCTTGTACACAACTGCCATGGGGTTCTAAGCGGCTTATGTGTGCCTCTGGCATTTCCACGACATTAGCTTGCACGTTACTTAATACTATTCCACGAAATTTGCCTCTTGGTCGAGTAGTGAACTGAATCCGATACCTTTCCATTTCATCGGGTGGCGGCACTTGAAGTCCATTAAAATCAAAGTTTATCTTGCTTTCGGCTCTCAGCACACTTTTTAACTCCAAATGATAGCACTGCATGGTGTAATTAGTACTAAATATAAATTGATTTATGCGGTAAACAATTGTCTTTGCCAATATCTCAATTGATTCGGTAATTGGCTCTTGGGTATACGGCTCACAGCTACACCAGTGATCCTGTACCCAGGCATCCTTACAAGAGCGTTTATCTGGAATGACTTCAAGTAACGACTTACAGTCCTGGCAGGTTTTCTCAAAGCGCAATGACGGGCGTACCTGCAGAAGCAGCGCTTTAATGGTTAAGTGCAAGTCTACGGTGGAGCTCAACCGACGACGATTCACGTCAAGTGCATGCCCGACTGTTGGATACTGCTTTCGATACCAGGGTGGTAAATAAATGTGCAGCATAGGCAATCGCTCTTCCAAAAAGCTAGATGACAGATCCATCAGCGGTCCCTTGTGTTGTCCATGCAGGCTGAACAGAATGACAACTGCTCTCTCGAATAAGCCATGCTCCTTGAACTGCTCAAGGTAGCTCACAAAATCCTTATCCACATTTGCCGCTCCACTAAAATCGTCATAACTAAAACTTTTCGTCCAGAAGATTCCAAAGAAGGGCTTTGGCGTCTCGTGTACAAAACGCTGAACCAGCTGAAGACAATAGTCAAAAACGTACCGGAAATTCGGTTTGCGGCCCAAACAGTAGTCGTATTGAAAGCGTTTGACCTTTGCCATGATCTTCTCGAAGGCTTTCATTATAGGATTAAGATAATAATCCACCGGCTGTCGTGTAAGAACAAAGGTGGGAGTGTCCTCGGCATAGGCTGTCTGATAGCCAGCATTATGATAATGATTCCAGAGGTAAGTGAGTGCGTCTAGACAGCCCGGCTTCTTTATATCGCAATAATTTTTCCACTCTTGCGGCAAGCTGCCCGTCAATAGAGTTATCATATTGGTGAAGGGACCATCACTTATAGTGTTATGGCCAAGCATCTCATACCAGCCCGGTTGACGCACAAAGTGTGCTGTGAGCGGCATTGTCCTCTGGAAGTTCATCTGCGACATGGAATCAATGCCCAGCATTATAACACTAGGATAGGTCAGACTGCGCTCTTCGTCGCTCTTGTCGTTGCAATTGACTGGATACTGGACAAAGGAAAATGCGTCGCGTTGTAGGACTCGTGATCTGTTGCGCAACTCAAAACATTCCACTACAATACCTTGAACGCGACGAGGCACCGTCCAATCATGGCAGGAAAATGGGGATATTATGTTCCTAAAATCGAAATGTTCAGCATGTCGTAAAATGAAAAAGATTTCGTTTATGCCCCAACAAGGGGATAATTCAATACACACCATGTAAGGGAATCATCTTGAGCTCGATGTAGCTCGTGACAAGCACAGCCATAGTCGGAAATATTTGGAACGAGCTCAACTAATAGAGACTCATTGTATTGTAAGATATATTGTTTCTCCTTTAGATCATATTGGACGGTGAATAAATCGGGCTGATCTGCACATTCCTTAAATTTGGGGGGCTCAAAAATACTCATAACGTCTTCGGAAAATGGATTAGGTCGTGGTATTTTGCATTTGTGATCAAAAACATTGAAATCCATGTCTGAGGATGCTTTAAAAGCTGCTTTGCGTGCCGTAAACTGTCCATTGAGTGTCCTTAACGATTTCGGCTTGGTCAGTGCTTTTTTATTAACGTTGCTTGAATGTTCCACTATATCATTTGTATGCCGGTTGACAAATATAAAGATGCATAGCAGTAAAAAGATGGCAAGTAGAACCTTTCCCTTATTGCTACCCAGGCAACGATACATTGTCGTTGTTAGAAGTGTTAAAGTTTGTTGATTTATAGTTTTGATAAAGAGCCTACTGAGTTATTATCAAGCTGGTAAATTAATTTACTTAAGTCAACTACAGAAAAACTTTCAAGCCGAGTTGCGTCGAACATGGCGATTCTGAAATAAAACCTTTCGCTGGACTAAGGAAAACAAGTAAATAAATTCATAACACAATTTAAACAGCTCAAGCCAAAAGGCGTTGCACCTCACTTTAAATTAAATTACCTTGTTTTATTCCAACACTGACAATGTAATGGAATAAATACTTATAGCTTACGAATGTTTTAATTTATTTGGTCAGATTACCAAGTTTTTTTCTCGCCAGTTTCTCATGATTAGACTTAAGTGGTAAGAATAACAAAGGCAGAACTTTCTCTCCATGCGACATACAGGTAGCTTCAGTTGGAAATGCATTAATGAGTCATATCTGGCACTTGCAAATATTCAAAGCGCAGTGTTAACCGGAATTTTTACCAATTTTGGGAATTTTACGAATACGCAACCGTAGTTTATTAATAAGATGATGAATGGTTTTTTTCCTCAAGAAAGTCATCTTGAACTAGGGAAAACTCTTAAATCGTTTTGTGCATCGTGACATTGAACAAAAATTCCATTGATATTTTCCACCAACGTGGACTCCCAAAAGAGGATAGGACGAAATATCCTGAAAGTTTCGGATACGTTAAGAACTCGGAATAGAAGTTATGCGATAATTAGCTTGCACGCTACTTATAACCACACGATAGTTACACGGTAAACGATCGCCGAAAGGATTCAGTTCGAGCAACACCTGTCCATTTACATACAGACTGTAGGGCGTTGTGTTCAAGTCGCATCTCAGCTAAAAAAGATCCGACTCATTCGTGCAAACCTTCAGCATGATTGGTTTATAGATATCCATTACATGACGCGAGGTATCAACAACGGTATCTTGTATTGCTTACTATATACTAAATAACGAAGGGGTTTACCTTAAACATTTTTTATGGCTCTATTGGAAATCCCTTCTGTAGAGTTTTAGTCGCAAAGTTCCTGAGTTTAAATGCATACAACTCCATGAATAGATATGTTCAGAAATACCCCAAAGAGACTAAGAAGAATCAATCGAACGGAAGTGTACTTTCCATAACCATATCCAAATTATATGCCTAATTATTAAATAAAACAACATTTGCTTACAATTTAATAGAAGGCTTTCAATTAAATCTCACACAAAACAAATCCATAAGCTACAACAATGTTTCGCCTAGTGAATAATAATGGTAAACTTATAATTGCCATCGTTGTTCTTTTATTTATTTTCATATTTGTAAATCGTGATGCAAACGTTGTTGTAGTTGAGGAAAGTACACAACCCTCTCTAAATCGCTCAAGTTTAGTTAGTGTGCAGTCATCGATTAGCGCTAAGCCCGATAAAATTTCTTCGTCAAAGAACTATTTCTGGGTCTTAGACCATAAGTGTAAAATTCCACGACTTGATCCATTTTCCGAGGATGTCATGAATATTTTTAAGCCTCCCAAATTTGAGAAATGTACAGATCAACCCGATTTATTTACCGTACGATATCACCTGAAGGAGAAGCAATATATAGTAAAATTCAATGAGTCTCTGTTCGTTCAGCTGTTTCCAAATATTTCCGACTATGGCTGTGTTTTTCATGAGATAATTCGAGGACCAGATGATTCCCTTACCTGGTGCGTATTAAATTGTTCCAGTTGAAGATTGTTACAGCATCAGCTAGAAGTTTTTTCAATTTCAAAGCTTATGGTGACTATTTCACTTCTAGGAACAAAAGATCAATTTTTTCTGAACGGGATTGGATCGTACCTCGCCACGTTCAGGGTATTGTAGTAGAATGTTTTGATTTGCGCAACAGATCACGAGTCCTACAACGCGACGCATTTTCCTTTGTCCAGTATCCAGTCAATTGCAACGACAAGAACGATGAAGAACGAAGTCGGACCTTACCTAGCGTAATAATGCTGGGTATTGATTCCATGTCGCAGATGAACTTCCAGAGGACAATGCCGCGCACAGCTCAATTTGTGCGTCAGCCGGGCTGGTTTGAGATGCTTGGCTATAACAAGATTGGCGATAGTATATTCCACAATTTCATAATTTTATTAACGGGCCGATCACCGCAACAGTGGCTGTCATTTTGCAATATAAGGAAGCCGGGCTGTCTAGACGCAATCGCTTTCCTTTGGAATCATTTTCACAATTCCGGTTACTTGACAGCCTATGCCGAGGACATTGCCACCTTTAATTTCACTCGACGGCCGGTAGATTATTATCTAAATCCTATAATGAAAGCATTTGAAAAGATCATGACAAAGGTCAAACGCCTTCAATACGACTACTGTTTGGGCCGCAAACCGAGTTTCCGGTACGTTTTTGACTATTGTCTTCAGCTGGTTCAGCGTTTTGTACACGAGACGCCAAAGCCCTTCTTTGGAATCTTCTGGACGAAAAGTTTTAGTTATGACGATTTTAGTGGAGCGGCAAATGTGGATAAGGATTTTGTGAGCTACCTTGAGCAATTCAAGGAGCATGGCTTATTCGAGAGAGCAGTTGTCATTCTGTTCAGCCTGCATGGACAACACAAGGGACCGCTGATGGATCTGTCATCTAGCTTTTTGGAAGAGCGATTGCCTATGCTGCACATTTATTTACCTCCCTGGTATCGAAAGCAGTATCCAACAGTCGTGCATGCACTTGACGTGAATCGTCGTCGGTTGAGCTCCACCGTAGACTTGCATTTGACCATTAAGAAACTGCTTCTGCAGGTGCATCCTGGCATTTCATATCAGCTACCATGCGCATCATGTAAGACATTATTTGAGATTCTGCCCGTCAATCGAAGTTGCTACGATGCCGCAATTCCAAGTCATTGTTGCAGCTGCGAGCCGCATACCAGAGTGCCAAAAAGCGTTTCGGTGAAAGCAATGGCGAAGTTAGTTGTATATCGCATAAGGCAATATCTGAGGGTGAATAATTATGACGGGCAGTGTTACCGCTTGGAGTTTAAGAATTTGTTAAGAGCGTATCGCAAGCAGTACTTGGATGTTAATGGTAACGAGATGAAATCATATGATGGATTTTATTCGTATCGCTTGAGGCTTACAACTCGACCAAAAGGTGCGTTTCGCGCAACAGTTTTTACCAATCTGAATGGTAATGTCGTGACAGTACGCGAGGAGCTGATAGAACGTTTGAATGTCTATCGAAATGACTCTCACTGCGTGACTTCACCCAGAGCCAAGCAGTTTTGCATTTGCAGACCATCGACCTAAAAATTTCAGCATTTAAGAAAAAAGAAAAATGTGTGTGGCCAACAGATTTGCAAAATGAGAAATATTGAAACTGATAATTAAATTATTTAAGAAATAATTAGAAAATGCAAAAGTAAAATGTTTAGTTGTAATATCAACCTATTTTAGTCTAATACAAATGCAAATTAAAATAAACAAAATAAGACTACAATTTATTATTGAATTGTATTTTATTCAAAGCAATAAAAGCTTTAAATTAAGAAAAACGTCCTTTGATATATGTATTAACATTTAACATTAACATTTTACTATGAAATAGGCCTTTGCGTTTGTTTCACAAATTCGAGAAATTCATAACTACAACAATGTTTCGTCGCCTAGCCTTCAAAAATGGAAAACTTGCTCTTGTCGCTTTTTTACTTATTTTTATTTTTATACTTATTAAGCGTGATACGAATGATGGGGTTGAGAAAAGAACACAATCCACAACAATACATTCAAGCCGATTCCATGTGAAATCCACGATGCGCAAAGACGTCGATAAACCTCCTACCCGAATCAAAGATTTCTGTGTCTTTGATCACAAATGCAAAATACCACGAGTTGATCCATTTTCCAAAGAAGTCATGAACATTTTTACGACGCCCAAATTTAAGGAATGTACGAATCAGCCAGACTTATTAACCGTTCGATTTGATCGGCAGAAGAAACAATATATCATACACGTTAACGAACTTATGTCCATGAAACTATTACCGAATTTAAAGTCTGACTTTGGCTGTGCCTACTTTGAGATAATACGTGGACCGAATGATTCCCTTACCTGGTGTGTTTATCGATTGATTCACAACAGGTTTCACGACTGTTGAATATCAATCAGTTGTTATAGTTAAAGGGGTTCATTAATGTTTATGTAACCATTTCACTTTTAGGAATTTTGGGCCCAGATATTTTAAACAAGATTGGGCCGTACCTCGTCACATTCAAGGTATCATAGTAGAGTGTTTTGAGTACCACAACAGATCGCGAATTATACAGCGCAACGCATTTTCCTTTATCCAGTATCAAGCCGATCGAGACGAGAAACGCGACGAAGCACGCAGTCGGACCCATCCTAGCGTAATAATGCTGGGTATTGATTCCATGTCGCAGATGAACTTCCAGAGGACAATGCCGCGCACAGCCCAGTTTGTGCGTCAGCCGGGCTGGTATGAGATGCTTGGCTTTAACAAGATTGGCGATAATACATTACCCAATATGCTTGCTCTGTTGACGGGTCTTACATCGCGTCAGTGGCGATCCAAGTGCGATGTGCAAGAGCCAGGCTGTTTCGACTCATTTAACTACCTCTGGAATAATTTTCGGAATGCTGGCTATCTGACTGCCTATGCTGAGGACACGCCCAGCATTGATACTTTTCACTATATTTTGCCAGGATTCATTCAACAGCCTGTGGATTACTATCTACGCCCTTTCCTAATGGTCATCCAGCAGCTATTGGTTACGGTACAACACTATGGCTACGACTACTGTCTGGGCCGCAGGCAAAGTTTCCGGTACGTGTTCGACTATTGTCTTCAGCTGATACAGCGTTTTGTCGACGAGACGCCAAAACCAGTCTTTGGTATATTTTGGTCAAATAGCTTTAGTCATGATGACTTTAGAGGCGCGGCAAGTGTGGACAAGGATTTTGTGCGTTACTTCGAGCTTTTCGCGAAGCATCGTTTGTTCGAAAAAACAATTGTCATATTGTTTAGTGATCATGGCCAACGCCAGGGACATTTGATGGAGCTGTCATCAAGCTTTTTGGAAGAGCGATTGCCTATGCTGCACATTTATTTGCCTCCCTGGTATCGGCAGCAGTATCCAGAGGTCGCGCATGCTCTTGACGTGAATCGTCATCGTTTGAGCTCCACCTTAGATTTGCATTTGACCGTTAAGAACTTTCTCCAGCAGGCGGATCCTAGCTTATTATTGGAATCGGCTTGCTTAAAATGTCAATCGCTACTTCAAATTTTGCCCGTCAACCGCAGTTGCGAGGATGCGTCCATACCCGAGCACTGGTGCTCCTGCGACTCGTATACACAAGTGCCTCGCAGCCATTTACTGAACTACTGGGCCAGGATAGTTGTCTATCGTATAAACATGTATCTGAGTAGAAATAATTATGAAAAAAAGTGTTATCGTTTAAAGCTCGCGAAATTACAAAGAGCTGAGCGCAAGCAGAACTTTGATGAAAATGGAAATGATGTGATGCCGTCCAGTAGACTCCAGACATATCGCATCAAGTTCACCACCCAGCCAAATGGGGGCCTGTTTCGTGCAACGTTTTTGACTGACTGGGAAGGTAAGGTGCAGGTACGCGAGGAATTTATAACACGTTTGAATTCCTATCGGAATGAGTCATTTTGCGTTTCTGATCGCACTGCCAAGATGTTTTGCGCTTGTTTAAAAGCACGTCTAAAGTTTTTATATGATGTGATTGATATCAACGACCGAGGGACTCCAAGTTGAAATAAAATTTGCAAATAAAACTGCCACAACAATTTCAATTTTTTGAAGGGAACTGTAGACTTATTTTCACGGGGAGAGTACATTCTAGCAGCGTGAGCCTCATGAGCTGGAAAATTACTCATTTAACATATCTTCCAAATTGTTTCATATGAACAAAGAACTCTTGGCATTTATAATTATCAACTAGTCTCAGCAATGTTTCAAATATTACTCAACAACACCGGCTAAAATCAAAAACATTATAAAATTAGTTTTAAGGGAATGCCAAGACGTAAAACGATGATATTAATACGCAAATACCTTATCATATTCTTTGGAGTTTTATTAATATTTATTTGGCTTAGTCATAGAGATAAAAAGGATGATCCTAAAAATAGTTTCGAGTCTTTTCCACCCGTATCAAAGGAGATGACTCCGGGCTGGCTAAAGGCAGACTTTATTGCAAGAGAAAAGCAACTGCGCGAAATGGTCCAAAGAGGCAAAATGGCAGCTCGAATTGCCGCAGATCAGCAGGAAACAAAAACGGAATCACCCGATGATAATGTAGCTGAGGATGTAATCAACAATTTTGAATTCGAGAAAAGTCCAAGCCAAGAGACAAAGCCATCACGTTATTTTGTAAATAGTACGAAATGCAAGATGCCCTATGCCGATCCCTTCTCGCGGGAGGTAATGGAGGTATATAATCCAACCAAACTCAAGGTCTGCACGAATACGTCGGATCTCTTTTCTCTGAACTACGACCGTGATACGGATCAGTACAATCTGCATGTCAATAGGGAGGTAATGAGAAAACTGAATCTCCGCGTAGCCAGGTATCGGTGCAACTATCGTGAGGTAACCCGGAGCGTCAAGGAAAATCAGGAACGCAATAGCCAGTAAGCCACTTGAATCTTTAACTCGGCATAATCAGCATAATTTTTACAATTGGGCAATTCACTCCATTTAGGGTACATCGGCCAGTCTACTTTGATCAGCAATGCACGCTGCCGCAACACGTACGCGGAATTATTGCCGAGTGTCATGATGCAAACAATGCTTCAAGGATTCTGCAACGGGATGCATTCGCCTTGGTCCGTGCAAACAAGAAGAGCGCACGAATAGAAACCCATCCACTGGAACGTCAGCCCAGCGTTATAATCCTCGGATTGGACAGCATGTCACGCATGAACTTTCAGCGGACAATGCCGGAGACGGCGAAATTCGTAAGGCAAGAAGGCTGGTTTGAAATGGAGGGCTATAACAAGCTTGAGGACAGCACTTTACTTAACTTGATGCCGGTGCTGACGGGTCACAAGTTGACAGAATTAGGAAATGTTTGTGATCTGAACTCTGAAGGCTGTTTGGACCAGTTGCCTTTGATTTGGAGAGATTATAAAAGCGCTGGCTATGCAACAGCTCTAGGGGAAGATACCATAGATGAAGGTTTATTTGCAATGGGTTTTCCTGGCTTCATTAAGGAGCCAGTCGATTATTACCTACGCCCTTTTCTAATAGGCATTAGTCGCTCTATGAACATATATCAAAGGTTTGGGTATCAATACTGTATTGGGCGTCGGCTGAGCATCTCGTATGTGAACGACTTTTGTTTACAGTTTACTTCACGTTTTGCGGAGGAACTGGACCAGCCAATGTTTGGCTTTTTTTGGAGCTGTACATTTACTCATGACTTTTACTTTGCCGCCTCAAGCTTGGATGGGAAATTCGTGGATTACCTGCATCAATTGAAGCATCATGAGCTGTTTGAGAAGTCCATCGTTATACTTATGAGCGATCATGGTGCACGATTTGGCGATCTTTTAGAATTGTCGGATAATTTTCTGGAAGAGCGTTTACCTATGCTGCACATATACTTGCCACCCTGGTTCCGTAACACCTATCCCAACTATGCTGAGGCTTTGTATATGAATCGCAATCGCTTGAGTTCGAACTATGATCTGCATAATACGCTGAGGCATATTCTCCGACTTAACGCCTCGACTCGAGCGGAGCTACCCCCTCTGCCCAGTTGTCCCAGCAGCCAGTCACTGCTACATCCTCTGCCAGAGGAGCGCAGCTGTGAGGACGCTTGCATCGGCGAACATTGGTGCACTTGCAACGAGTTCGTAAGGCAACCCCTAACCGGGGATATGTATTTAATTGGAAAGCAAATTGTGTATCATATCAATCGCTGGATGCTGGTACATCAGCACAATCATTTATGTCAGCGTATTTTACTCCAGGATATGGAATATGCGGAAAAGAAGGTGCTGTTTGAGGAGAATGGCAAAGAGACGATGTATGGATCAATTGTCACTTATCGGTTGCGTTTCCGCACCTATCCTGAAATCGGCAAATTTCAGACTACGATTCGTTATAATCGCGAACTGAAGACCATGGATTATTTACATGTACCGGATATAAGTCGATTGAATAGTTACCGGAAACATGCAGAATGCATTGACGATAAAATTGCGAAAAAGTTCTGCTTTTGCTATCCGAAAGCAAAATTAGATGGTTTTATGGACAACTGGAAAAAAATGAAGCTAACGACTTTAGCGACACTTTAAATTCGTTGGTTATCTTATTAAATTTGCATGTCTACTTTGTGGCAAAATAAAAATTATTATATTCAGAATAATCCTAACTTATATTCGTGTCCAGACAACTGACGTTTTTCTGCACTGACTATTCGATAACTTCATCGTTGTTATCGACATTGACCAACACTTTTTTGTGTCATTTAATTGCGATGTGTTTGTCTTTTGACAGCGATAAAGCTGCGACAGTTTTCATTAATTGCAGTGTTTTCGCAGTAAACGGATCTCTTACTTAACAACTTATTTAATTCATTAAAAGTGACAAAATGAAAATTGTAAAATCGCGAAAATTCTCATTCAAAAATAATAAGAAAAAAAATAATGCTAAAAATAAAACTTTTTCGGTTTTGACCCGCTCACAGACCAAAGGTTCTTCTGAAGAAGAGAACATGAACACTCAGGACTCGAAATTTAAAATAAAGATTACCGTTAAACTTACCAATGAGTTGGACAAGGAAATAGGTTCCGGTATATCATTAATTGCCAAGCCGAAGGCACTGAAGCGTTCGCGAGCTACTCAAACAAAAAGGAAGCTTTCAGCAGTCAAGAAGCAAAAACTTGAAACTGACGAAGATATAAAGCAACACCCACAAATTCAAAGGGAATCAAAAACCACCAACATAAAAAAAACTTCTAACCGGATGGTTAAAAAAGGCAAGTCCATGTACAAAAATATTCAAATGCATACGGTCAACGAGCAGCCCGATGCCATTTTACAAAATGAGGCTCAGCGTGTACTACAGCTCCAATCGGATGCGTATAAGAACTATTGTCAGAATTCAGGTTTTCGATTGGCTTCTCTATTCGAAGCAATCAAGCAGGGAAAGCCAATATCATACCCAAATCTTACGCAAACTGCAAACCAAACGGATAAAATTGGCAAGGCCCAGTGTAAAAATATGCAATTAAAGACAATCAATGAGCAGCCTGATGCCATAGTACAAACTGAAGCTCGGCGTGAGCTACAGGTCTATCCGGAAACGTATAAATCCTATTGCCAGAACTCAGGTTTTCGATTAGCTTCTCTATACGAAGCAAACAAGCAGGGAAAGCCAATGTCAAGCCCAAATCTTCCAAAAACTTCAACCCAGATGGCTGAAATAGGCAAGTCCCAATGCAAAAATATGCCAAAGGATCAACTAATGGAAACAACGAACGAGCAGTCTACAGGAATTCAAACTCCGTATAAATCTTACTGCCACAATTCAGGCCTTCGATTGCCTGCTCAATTCGAAGCAACAAAGCTGGAAACGCCAATATCATCTCCCACAATTTTAAAGGGGCCAATGCAAAATCGTGATATTTACGACGTTATCAGACAATGGAAGGAAGTAAAACCCGTATCATTACCAAAAATTCTAAAGACTCCAATGCAGATGCCTAGGGGCAACTCCAAGCGCCAAATTGTTCGAATTTTGCAGCCTGACTACGAAATAAAAACTGTGGCTCAGTCTGAACTACACTTCCAGCCGCTGAACTACAATTCTGACAGTCGATTGGCTCCTCCACTTGAAGGTAATGAACAGAACGTGGGCGCATTAAAGCCTCGAATGATGTTTGATTCCAAAAATAATATTAAAATAACATCTAAGTATAAAACTGCAACGGCCATAACTATGAAAACACAAATGGAAATGATGAGGAGGCAGAATCGTATCAAGATTGAGCCGAAGATTCATGTCCCATTCTCAAATCGCCTAATGTTAAAATACAAAGAACAATACGGGAGCAATAAGATGTTCAATGAAGCTAAACCATTTCAGCCCATACTACACCAAAAAGGCCCAGAGATTTTCTTGGCTGATAGCGCTACTTGGCGCTGTTCGGTGCTATAAATAAATTATAAAATTATAAATTATTAGAAATAAAAGCAATGCAATAAACTTAAAATGAAACAAAGTGGACTTTAAATATAAAATAACTACAATTATTAGCATTTTTAAGAAATTAAATAATATACTTGTATATAAAAATATATATACCACTAATATATTACATATATATAGATTTTTGACTTCTTTGGTAACCAAAGAAAAGTCATGATCTTGAATTAAAAAACAAAACTTGCAATCTAAGCAAAAATGCGAAGGAAATAAGTTTGAAGGGTATTGAATATGAAATGCAAATATAGTCTAGGTATTTTGCACAGATTTAAAAATCTACATTTGGTCGTTCCTTTTATTTATTCATTATAGCTTTTAAAGTGTTCTTTTAAATTTAGTTATAAATAAGTTTGTTTTTCTTTCACTCTAAGCTTTTTGCTATTCGTAATGCTACCTTCAATTGTATTGAAACCTTTAGTGAAGGCACTTACGAGTTATTAAGGTGTATGTCACTGTGTTTATCTACTAAACTTATTCAAACTTGAATGCAATGAAAATAAATTGGCCTCAATTCTTTTTAGCCATTATTAAATACTAAGTATATCAAAAACCGCCAGCTAAGTGGCGCCATTCTATAAAATATTAAATACCAACAAAACAACATTAACAATAGAACTTGGGCCTAACGAATTCCGCTTATAAAAACTATAAAACTCTTTAATAAGATCTTCTTTATCCTATACTCGTCCGATGCTACATATACGAATCCACCGGATAGCGTTCGGCCTCCTCGAGCATGTGGCGAAAATCGACGGGTTGAGCAAGCGGCGCTACCGGCCCAGTGCCAGGTCGTCCAGCCACATGTCCGTTCATCATTTGTGTGGGTCTTTTAGCGCTTACCAGAGCACTGCCCCGACTCTTCAGATGGCCATTCATCATGCTAACATGATGACTGATCGTGGGCACCGCACCCGGCACATTCGTTTCCAGATCATGCAGTATGGCATCCGTTTGTTCGTTGCGCATCACGTGATTGCCCAGCGTCTCGGAGGCATCCTCGCCCTCAAGCTTATTGGTCAACTGTTGAATGTGATTCCGTATAAGCCGCTCGAATTCGCGCTGTACGGAGGGACTGTCCGTGTCGCCATCGACCTTAGCAGAAAACCAACATATATTGAGTTATCTGGCGCGTAATGGGATTTGCCAACTTACAATCTGTAACCGATTGCTGCTGTCCATTGTCTTCAGCATAGGCAAGGTCTGCTCACGGAATAGCTCCAGACGACGTCGAAACGAGGAGACCGTATCGTCTATACGTCCCCGACCCAGCTGTAATTTTGAGCAGTCCAATAGTATGGTGGGTGGACGTTGTTTGTACTGGAATGGAAATTGAATTGAAGTTATTTTTTTTATCTGAGTAATATTGAGTTATCTCAAAAATAATTATTTTTAATGGAAATGTGATTATAATTATCTACGGAACAAACATACAATAGTAATCAAAAAACCCAAGAGTATATACTCTTTTAAATATGAAGCTAGTGTGCGAAATATTTCTATTCGATTTTATAGTTAGACTTTCATTTTAACTAAATTTGAGCAGTTATACGATAAATCATCTTAATATTATTAGGGTTCTAACATCTGCTTGCTTCGTAGATTCTAACTCGTCAATAAATAGCACAAATTTGTCCTATGAAGGTGATGATAGAGTCAGCAGTTACAGAGTTTCAACAAAATACATATAAACATATAAACGGATGGACATGAACAAGAACACATGTGCCCAACGGGGTCGATGATCTAATAATAATATCTACTCCGATTATATAAGCAAGTGTTACCATCTAAGCCATTTTGGGATGAAATATCAATTTGATTAAATGCGCTTAATTCGAATTGTAAAATCAAATTAATACCAGCAACGTTTTTTTTGCTTATTTTTAATTTCAGATTCCAACTGACTTCTGAGCATATTTATTGCTAAGGCTTAGAAATGTAGATACATAAATACGTAAGTACATCAAGATATTTTAAATAACATTCTCGATCTGTAAGTCAGCAACAATTGAATTGCTTAAATTAAGGGCTCTTCATTCCATTCTAATTGTTAATGCCTAGTTGCAAATGGGGATTAATAAATTGCTAGTAAATATTTAGCTGGAAGGCAAACTAACTGATAAATTTAACAGACAAGAATTTGATAAAATAGCAGAGAATTTGGCTAATATTTTTGTGAACTTTAACATGAACATATTAACATTTACCATGAAGATTCCATTTAAGAGACTAGCCAATTGACCCACCTTATTTTCAAAGTATTTGACCTGCTGCAGATTGCGTGGATATCCGTCAATGATAATGCCCGATTTATCCTGCAGTTGACGTATATTGTTATCCAGCAGTTGATTCAGCGACTTCTCTGGGGCCATTTCGCCAGCAGCAAGAGCCTCTTTGACGGCATAGCTCTCGGTGTTGGCACGTGGCGCAGTGTCCGTAATGTTGCGCAGTAGACGACCCACGCTGTATCCATGCAAACGAAACTGTTGAGGATCAGGAATCAAGTGTGTTTAGCTTAGGGCTTACCTGATGTGCGACCAGCCCGGATTCAGGCTAATCGCCTTTAAGCACAGTGTGGCCTTGTTACTGCCCGGACCGCCAATTACCCAAATAATGGGCGGTATGGTTGGCTCCGGTTCATCGCTGGCATCCATGCTGTTGCCGGCATGAGTCAGCTTCGGCTGCTGGGTGACAACTACGCCACTGTCGTCATCCGCACTGGTGCCGCCTGTTCTGAGAGTCGCTGCAGCTGTGACCGTATTGGCGGCTATGTGAGATATCACAGCGTTTGTGACATTGCGCTCACGTGGCACAGGTGCGACGACTTGGTCTGTAATGTGAGGCGCTTGGGCTTGACTAGGTGCGGTGTCTACGCTAACTATACTGCCGGGTATATCATGTATCCCTCTGCCCATACCTGTAACTCCATTCAGTATGGCCTCTTGATTCTCGAGCGTGCTCAGTATGTCAAGCACAGCGGTGCGAAAGTCTTTATACACTTCTGTAGGCGCACGCTCGCCATTTACCTGCAAAGTTTAGATGAATATGATTAAAGCCAATTTGTAGATGTGTAGAATTTATTTGCTACTCACGGCCAACAGCATGTCGCTTTGATCAAAATAATCAGCGACTGGCATCACATTTTTAAAGAAATTTTCCAATTCCATTTTGGCTAAGGAGAGTACAACATGACCTAATTTAGCGCCATAATCGATTTGTTTCTGCAGCACCGACTGGCGCCAGGATATTAGGATAACGCCATTTACGACTTGTATCTGAAATTGAATAATTGGTTTTATAAATTTAAATACATTTTCTCTTACGGTAATAAAGGCATTAATTTTTGCACTATAAATATATTTAAACATCATCGTTATGCCACAAACATGACAAACAATGACTTCATTTTTACAGCCGAGGGCTAAAATTCACCATCCTTTATTTTAAACTAATAAATTCTGGAGGAAAATTCAAGTAGACTACAGGGTATTTTCTTATCTGAAGTTCTGACCTTCCTAATTTATTCAATTTTTGGCTCAAATACTTTTATTTCCTATTTTAATTACGATTGAAGTTTTATTAAACGCCAATAGAATATTTTTTCATGTTAGTTATCTAAAAAAATGATTTTAAAAACATTCTCAAAGTAAACGAAGTTGTTTGACATAAAAAAATCGTTTATTCCAGAAGCTCTTTAATAATTGGGCTCATAAATTTAGAAAATCGAGTACACCTTATATTGGTAACATTAATTAAACCAGACCTCTACCTGTAGCATTATGTAAAGCCCAATGTGCCTCTGGAGGCCACTTCAGCCAATTAGCATATACATATGCCTGAGTATAGGTATGTGCATAAGTATATTTTATTGTTATGTGTACGTCTCAAAATTCATGGGAATTGGGCTTTAACAAATAAACGTCCACCCATTTGGCAGCTAATTAGTTCAAATGGTTGAACAGCAATTTGCTGAACAAACACATAAAAACCCATAAATACAAAATAGTCCAAATATGTTTCATAATAAATACGAGTAAGTCTGTATGTTCGACAATATAAATATATAAATAAATATTGCTTAAGATTGTGTAATTGGGGAATTACCTTCTCGGAATATTCGACAACGTCGCGCATGGAACGTGGATATCCAGATATTAGGTATGCTTTGGCAGCTGGAGCCATTTTCATTTCCAACATCAACACCTCGGTGACTGTTTTCGACGACAGTTGCGAAAAGTCTTGCATATCTGAAATTTGATTGTCATCAATTAAAATTAAATAAATTTATTTTATAACAGCGAACGTAACTAAACTCTGATTAAGATTGGTTTGACATATTCTTGAACCCAGTTATTGGATCAAATTTTAGCTTGCCAAGATGCGGCCCAAAAACATGATCTAAATTTAAAATTAGCATCTGCCTAATTTGTTCAAAAAAACTAAATACTTTGCTAATCTAAATTATTATATATACAAAATATAGACTATTCGGACATTCATGGACAACTCTTCTGGCAAATAGGGAAATGTCCACAAGGGTGTTACATCTTCCGAAGATACCCTTACCGTTTTGTTTTTAATATGTTTTATTCTTGATTTCGTTGCATTCTAATTTTTCCATATAGGATAAGATTTAGTGGCTGGCCTCTACTATTCTTTAGATGTGACAATTTCTTTGCCGACCACTACTGTAGCCAGAAACGTAAAATACGGCTACAACATGCTAAAAATAATTAGTGCACCTTTTAAGAAACCTTGAAAATATGATTTTGTGGAAAGACGGAACTCGAATGATAGAAGAATGATCTTGATTTCCTTTACGATTGTTTTTAATACATTTAAATAAATTATAAGTGTATTATTAATAATTTTATTTTATTGTATAAATACCATGTATATATTTACCATAGGTATTAATTTATTTATTACGTATGGGAATAAATTTAAGGTCAATTTTATAATATCATCATTTATATATCTTGTGGGATATATATATGTATCTAATATTTATATGGTATATATAGAAAAAGAAATATTTCTAATGAATTGAATTTGTTGAAAGCAAAAACAAAAACGTACCACTTCCCATTGCATATTGCTGCAGCAGATCCATCATATTGATGTGCGTAACACCGCGTCGCTCCTGCATGAAAGTATCGCAATGGGTGACCTTGCCACTACCTGGGCCGCCTAAAACAAATATCACTGGCACCTTGGGCGGATCGAATTTGATCTTTCCAGCATTTTGCATATCGATAGCAGCGATGTTGCCCGAACCGAGCCGCCCATTGCCGTTCAGTGCCATAACGCTGCCAGGTCCGGCATTTGGGCCATTTCGATTCCGTGTATGATTCCAATCGTTGCCTGGTTCGCCGGTATCTTGTGCCGCGCTGGCATCTAAAAAATAATGTTCGTACATAATTCGATTTGATGGGCTACACACAAGGGCGGGAACAAAATAACGCGCCCCAAAGCAACAGTTGAGCAGGACTGGGACATTAACAGGACCGGAAACCGGATGTGCTGCCAAGTTAGCGCCCCGCCTTGTTACGTGCCAAACGGCATTAGTGCTATTCCTGCCACAGACCGGAAGCAATTTGTTGGGGGGTAGGAAATTAACTGTACAGTGCACAAAACGCCAAACATATCATTAAAATATATGTTTAACAATTATTTAATTGCAGACTCGGCGCCAGCATGCGTCATTCTAGGCCGATTCGTATATATGTGTTATGTATTTTCATTCATGGAAAATCAGCTGCGCAAAAGCGTTGCCTACTCTCGGCCGCAACGCCAACAATTTCGCGTATTTCCAGTGGGGTCTGCGATTAGAACTGGTTCTCAGGCTTTGCAGCTCGTGTATTCTACATTCCTGTGACATTTTTTTCTTCTATTGATTTTCCTGCAGTTCTATTTAATTGACATGTTGTTTTGTTATTGTTGCTATCCCTTTTCAGAGCACATAAAGCGATTTGCCTTGTTATTCTGTCTCTCTTTTTTTGGATTTGTTTTTGTATGCGTTTCGGATTTTTATATTAGTTTATTGCCTGTTTGATGGTCAACGAACATGTCCAAGGACCTATCGACGAGGCCGTGCACAACACAAGCGCCCACCACAAATTATAGCGTTTGTGCAAGGTCCTTTGTTATATTTTGTCAAAGCGTTTTGTATATTCAAGTGTTTTCCACAAGAGATTGAGACATATTGTTGGCCTTAGAACTGCAGAAGCAGCACAAATCAAAATCAAATTGTGCTTAATTAATTTCATCATTTCGCATTTGTCTTTCAGTTCAACATTAATGGCAGTATTCAAAGCTTATCTACGGTCAGCTTTTACTTAGGGTTTATGCAGTCCCAATCAGCACATGTGTCGATACAATTTGTATTAACTTATAACTACAATTATTATATGTGCTATGCACTGACAATAACTTAAATGTGGAACACGGACTAGAGGAAAATTTAACGAAAAATTAAACTTTATTGCTTACAAGCAAAGCTTTTTCTTGTTTGCTCTCTTAAAAGTTTTTATTATCCTTAATCTAAGCAACTAGATAAGGCTACTGTTCAACCCAACTATGAGAAATATTGATTTATGCCAAGGAAAATAAAATTATAAAAGCGAACTAAACAGTTATCTAACCTACTTCAAAATGAGCATATATTTTTTTACTTTTACTTACTTGACTTTTGACTTTTACTTATCAAAATATTTTTAAGGCATCTTCAAGTACGTCATATTAAACACGTCGCATGCAGAATAGTTTTGTACATTATTTTCTTTTTGGACTTTTTTTTTGCTTTTTCGGTAACCTGATTATTCTACATTCTGGCTGTTTGTTTTGACTGTTGCTTTGGGCCGGCTGTGTTATTTGAGGCCTGTTGGACAAAAGTTGAATTTGTACAGCTGGCGCATTGCTTACCTGTGTCTAAACAAATACCCATTATCCATTCGGTGGCCAGTATAGCTGAATTTTCGCAATGTCTTTTGCCTGTTTTTCCACTCGTGCCCCACTCAATTAACGCATATATTGAGAGAGGGTGAGAGTTCAGTGCGCTTGGTTATGAAAATCAAATGGAACTTTCCACCAACGTTTCAACTATATGCACTCTTATTATTTTGCTAGACTCTGTTTTCTTTTATATTTTTTTGGTTTTTTGTTTTTTTTTTGTAGAACTTTATATTGTATATTTTTTTCGTATTTGTTATTGTATGTGGTTTCGCTCTTTTGGTATCTCTGGGCGACACGTTAACATTTTTCGTTGGCAACACGCACAGGAAAATTGTTTACTACATAGCGCCGGTTATTTCAGGCTTGGCCGTTACCATACCCCATAAAGCGTGATATTGCCTCTGATTTGTGGCTGCGATTGCGGTACTGTGTGGTACAAATATATGCAGGTTCTGCTGCCCGAACGTCCGAAACGAGACTGAATTTCAAATTTGACAAATGGTTCGGTTTTTACCAGCTACAATCCTCGGCAATTGGTCAGTTAGGCAGGCGCGCGCGTTTCCAATTAATGAATACTTTATGAGTTCCAGTCGTTCATATGATTCACAATGTATTCGTATGGGTTAACTAAGTAATATATGTGACCAGGCGGCATAGACCAATATTAAATTTGACCGGCAGTTTGTCATAGCCCCAGCACTGGAAAGTTGTTGCTCTATCCGATGCCTTGTGCCGTGTGCCGTACAGGGCCTGTGCCTGGGCCGCCGTTTGTTTATGCAATCCAAACAATGTCCCGGCCAGCCTGGTGCGTTCTCACTAATCTTTCAAGCTCTTTTGCTGTTTCTGTTGATGCTCCTGTCATATTGTTGCCCTGCTGCCATCCTGTCGACATCGTTGATTGTGCCTGTCGTTTTTGGTGTAAATAAAACCTCTGACTTGCAGCTGTTCATTTGGTTAGCGCAGCTCAAGCCACACAAATACTACAGTTTGCTGCTTGAAGTAATGTCCAGCATAATTTTAGCCTTAAGTTTCTTAGTATTTATCTGACTTTAAGTCTTATACTATTTCTAAAGTTAGTAATTATAAACAATTAAAATTCCTCAAAACACTTGTACACATTAGTTACCTGCATCTGTTAAAATCTGTTAAATTTGACAGCACTTCAATTGTTACGTTTTACAACACTTAAATCGTTATTTTCAAATATCAAATATCGTACCTTCCAGCACAGTATGCTGCTATTTTAGAACTTGGTAAATATTATTAATTTCAGCTGATTATTTAAACACTGCTTGTTTCTTTTAAAATATATTTTGTGATATATTATTATTATTTAACAAAATTTATTGTTTATTATTTACTTATCTATTTGAAGCTAACAGCATACTTTAGTTTTATATTGTATTAAATATTTGTAGAATACACTTAGTACGCAAAAATTAAGAATATGTATGACTTAAAGTAAATGTTATTTTAAATTACGAAACAATATAGTTTACGAATGTTGTAAAATGTTTTTTTTTCAAACAATTGCATTAGGTGCTGGCAAAGGAGCATTGCTGAGCTTGAGTGTTGTAAAATATGCTCAATTACAGTAAAAGTGCTGATAATAAAATGATTTATTAAAAATTGATCTAAATAAATTGTAATCACTTTAATTTTTTATTCATTCAATTGTATGCTGCTTAATTAAAATGGCTTGCAACAATCACGAATGTCTTGATTTCTTCTGTATTGAACCTAGTCAAATGCGCTGTGCTGTACATAAAATGTTCACCTTTCATACGTACTTAGTTCTGAATGGCTTGGATGCGTTTTTGATGGATAGAAAATTGCACAATTATCATCATAATCTAAATTGTTAAATCTGGTAGGGGAAAATATGGCGGGTGTCTCTAAAATGAGTAAAAATCGAAAAGTGTTGGGTGAATGCTAGGTGCACGAGATTTTCAATTAATATTTCACTCGATTGATTGCGTGTAATTATACTGTTGGCTTACAGCGAAAATAAAATAGAATCGTTGAATTTGGCATTGACAGTTGACAGCTGTCGAAATTTCCAAAGTAGATATGTTCAATTAAATTTCTATTGATTTTGTTTGTCCTAATGATGAGAGAAAACAAAGCGCGGGTCAATAGGCGCGACAAGGACACAAAAAGAAGTTCAAAGCTGAAGGAAATTTCATATCGATCAAAATGCTCACATATATCGACCCGGACCCCTAAACAGATGCGTCGCCTAATTTGCGTCTAACACTGGAACTTGTGACATGCCATGTCCGGCCGTTGGCAAGGACAATAACGACAAATGAGATTGGCACACACACTCACACAGACACACGCACACACACACACACTGGGCAGGACAATCAGGCTAGCTGCTCTGATTTTATTTTTTTATTAGTAGGTCCTCAAATTTATAGCATATGCTTTGTCGCAACCATTGACCACAAACCATGAACCAGCGCAGTGTCATCGCCAGCATTGGGTGTGTCTAGCAGCACGTGTGTTTCTCGTCCTTGAGCTCCTGTTGGGCGTTTGGTTATTAAATGCTTTTGGGAACTTAATTAAGGTTATAGCCAGCAGTAAGAATTATAACAACAACAATGACAGGAACGACAATCAGAGTTTAATGCCGCCGTCTAGCTGGCTCAATTGATTCCCCAATTACATTTCTGCGGGGGGGTTAGAATCCTACTAAACATACGTGCAGCTGGGTTTAAGGGACACTGCGTGTGAATGTGTTGAAAAGGTCACATTAAAGGTAATCCAAAAATTTAACGATGCATATACGCTTTTTATACCCTGAACCCATTAAAATGGGTATAAGGGTATATTGTATTTGTGCGAAAGCCAAATGTATGTAACAGGCAGAAGGAAGCATCTCCGACCCCATAAAGTATATATATTCTTGATCAGCATCAATAGCCGAGTCGATCTATCCATGTCCGTCTGTCTGTCCGTCCGTCCGTCCGTCCGTCCGTATGTATGAACGCAAGGATCTCAGAACCTATAAGAGCTAGAGACTTGAAATTTTATATGTAGGTGCTCCTAGCTCCCGCGCAGATCGAGTTTGTTTTCGATAATCGATAACTTACTCCGTTTCCAGGCAATCGATAAAAATCGATATCGCTATCATGTTTTTTTGGGCACTTTTGGTAAATAATAAGAGCTAGAGTCACCAAACTTGACAATTAGCTTCTAAAATAGAATATATATATGCATTTGATGTTGGAAGAAGAGAATTCAGGGTATCCCCTAGTCGGAAGCTCCCGACTAGAACCTCTTACTTGTTTTTGGTTTGCTATTGACTCTGACCACATTGCTTTAGGGTTAAACTTTTACCAGTCAAATTCTCGCTCGATCACCTACGAGTTATTTTCATTAAACCTTGTTAAGTTTTAACTTATGCTATGGATATTTGTCCGGGTATCTGCAAGGGCATTAAATCTTCCTTATTTTCTCGTTTTTATTCACATTTGTTTTGGTTAAAATAATAATAAGTAAGCTTGGAAAATACGTAAATTGAAATACTTGAAATAAAAATAAACGGTTGCTTAGCACATTTCGTAGATAAAGTACTGAATTTGGATCTACTATCTATGATTAATTTTCTACTATTAATTTTCGACCCGGATTTCGACTGGGTTTGTACTTGATTTATTTAAGAAAGTCCTAAGTTTTTTCTTGAGTGTGAATCATTTATCACTAAATTTATGATTGTAGGATATCCGACTTTCTACAACTCTTACATATTTTCAATATGAGAAAAATTTCGAAAATTGAATTTTGATATTATAAAACAAATGTCACATATGATTTGTGTCTGCTGGGGTATTTGGACTCAGATTTAAACATACTTACTATGTGTCAAGTAATTATATGCTATGGGTAGTTTTATTGTTACACAAATTGTACTATAAATAGTTATGGCTCAACACGTGTTGTCCTTGTGATTGATTACTCTATTAAGATAATTTGGGCTAATGCCGCCATTCAAAGGTGATTAGGACCTTGTGTAAAATATTTACACAGGCTCTCACCCATTTCTCGGGGTTTACGCAGTTTGTTGAGCAACTTTCAGCAGTTTTGCTGTCGATATCGAAGTCCTTCAGCCAATTACTCAATTGCTTTATTGTTTTTCTAGGGGACATAATTTGCTTTTTCTTGTTGTTGCTTTTATTTTTCCCGTTTTTACATATTAGGTGCAGACAAACTTTTGCCGCCTATCATTTAACCTTCCCACAATATGTCCCCGTGTTTAAATTAATATTTGATTTGCAACTGTAAAGTTCCCAAGAGCTAATATGACAATATGGTTAAACTGTCCCTTCGGGGCCTTTTGTAGGACCTTTATTATTTTATGGAATTTTTAATGCATTTTTGGTTCTTTCGGTTGCATGTAAATGCTGATCGTGCAAGGACAAAGCGAAAGTTTTCAAGGATACATTTCTTAACCCGAAAGGTAAGTTCGGAGCTCACTCCGAGGACATACCCTAGCATTTAAGGAAAGTTGATGTAAATAGAGTACAAGTCAAAACAACCAAGAATACATTTTTAGGACTAATTAGAAGTATAGAAATAGTATCTTAGGGTATAAGAAATTGCTTAAAATGCATATTTCACAAGGTTGGTTCAATTTAAAAATTCCACATTCTACATTTATCCATATTGAAATTTATTTGCTTAATATTAGCTACAATTTAATATAATATCACTGGGTTAAAATTCTACTGTACACTTTGACTAAAGTTGCAAAACATAGCCTAGACAGCATTCTTATTTTTAGCTAATTGCACTCTTGCCGGATAGAAATATTTTCTTTCTATTTAAAATGTAGTTTTTAAACCAAGTTCATAAAATATTTTTGCTATCCAATAATTTTACCACAAAATCTTGCAACGCTTTACATATTTGGCCAGATGTCTAATAGGTGTGAGCACAGCTTAACTCTTTGGCTTCTGGTCTCCAGCACTGGGAGAATATGCCTGATTCTCGTAGCCTGCATAGTTGCCCAGCACCATGGATATGCGGGAGGGTGAATGTTGTATGCCATTGGGTGTTGCCAGTGTGTCACTAGCAGCGTTGCCAGACTGCTTGCTGGTGGTGGGCAGCACAAAGCTGCCTTGGCGACAGCTACGTGAGAGAAATAGACGCAGCTTGAAGAAAGCAAAGAGCAGCGCATAGATGCAACACGAGAGCACCAAGACACCCAAAACCGTAATAAAAGCATTTTGAGGCTGATTCCAGTCAATGACATGATAGATATACGGTTTTCCCTTCCTATTTAGTGCAGAGTGCAAAAAGTATACAATTACTATGGGCAGTTTGAGTTGGAATCGTTAACTCACTTGTTGATGCCGCCGGCCAGTTGATATATGTACGAGAATATGGCATAGATAATGCCGAACAATACTGGCAGAAATACGTGCAGCAATCGCAACGGATGTGCCACAATCCACAGATCAATGAACATGCAAATGGAGTTGAATGCATGGGTGAGTACATTTGTGGCATCCAAAGTACTTTCATTGGCTGCAATTCAAACAGAGAAAACAGATAACATTTCGTTGGGTTTACCTATAGAAATAAAAATAAAAATAAAACACTTGCCATCGTAGAGTATGCTCCAGTAGATAATTGTGATGACAATCGATAAGACTAGCGTAATAATATGCATGCTCCAGTAAATCCGAAAAGGGCTCGTCCAGGCCTGCATATTGAGCAGCTTATCTATGGATTATGAAATGAAAACCAATTCAAATTAAGTCAGAATTTTAAAATGTTTTATGTTTTATAGCAATTTATGCTTCTACAGATCTTGTAATTAATATTCTCATTGGTTAATCCGTCAGTTTTTATTATGCTTTTCTTAAAATGATTGTATTTAATAAATAAGAGCGCTGTAATGGAGTATGCTCGACTACAAAATTCCCTGTACACCTCGATAGCTCACTAAACGAAATCTAGAAATTTATTATTGATATCGACAAAAAAATGAAAAGCTTGTTTTGTGTATGGTATAGAAGAATATGTATTTCAAATTGCAAGTCTCTTATGGAGTGCCATGCCACTATATAATCAATTGCTTCACTGACAAGATTTAATTTAAAACTTACCCGCGTATTCTGGATGATAATGCCATATGGTAACAAGTGTAGCGCCAAGTAAATTAGTTAGCATACACATCCAAATGCCCCAATTGGTCATATAGATGAAATATAGCCAGTAGCAGGACTCATCATCGGATCGCGGCCACATGGACTCAATGACAACGGCGATGAAGAAGAGGGCCATAAACCAGCGATAGAACAAATATACCATGCTCTTTGTACAGGTCTGCCACTGTAATTTAGAATAACTAAGTATGAATATTAAGTCGTACGACTATATTAGATATATGTACATATAAATATGTATGAGTGTGTACCTGCTGGGTGTATTAGTCTACCAGCCCCATAAAACTTGATACATCGAGTAGGAGAGCGTTGTGTAGGGCGGGTCAGCGAGCAGTTTTGTTGTACCTGGCGCCACAAGCGATGCATGGCAATATACAGTTAGTAGCTGTTTGCCGCTTATTAATATTTCAAAAGTTTAATTTACAATGCTAGTACAATCGGCTGTCTAACTACACAACCACCCAACCACACAACAGAACTTGGAGTGCCCTCTCTTTCAATTGATACTATGAATGAAAGAAACTCATCAAATATGCTCAAGGTAAAACAATAAAATGGTTGAAACCAGTCACCAGTTCAACTGGGCAACGCCCATTTCTTACAGTTTTGGTCATTTGATTATATAAAGCAAATTATATAGACACTATTCCTGAGGCGACCATCGGCGATCAATCGATGTGCCATAAAAGCCTTAATAGACTTTTGGAAATTTTGTTATTTTAAACTGTTTATTGAGGAAAGCTTCTTTGAACATAATCTCTTTTTATTATAATAATAATAATATAATAAAATATACTAGTTTTCAATGCAACGTAACCACAAAGCTCAAACACCGATGATCAAACTATTGTGGCGAGAAGCCACAAGATTTGTAGCTTGTAACTTTAATCTACACGTAATATTTAATATACACAATAAGGGATATATTAGAATATTACCTTGACTTAAAAAGTATCCAATGCATTTCGGCTTTCTTCACAATAATATTAACACTCTTTTGTAAACTAAAATCAAGACATCATTAAAATGCATATTATAAATATTATAATACATATATCAGTTCGATAATCTGATTGGAGTGTTAAGTTTTATGATGATTAATCTCGGTCCAAGCGACTACGAAATTTGCTTCACTGTAAGACCCATAGGCTCGTTAAAAATATTTGATGTGGCCTCGAGGAACACACTAACGACAGGAGCAGAGCAAACAGTTTAAAGTGGGCATTGACCCGCTATGTTATATAAATAATCCGAATAGTACGCACCCAGCGCGTGTCTATTCAAGGAGACTGCTCAAGGACTGAATAGGTGTAGAGATATAGGGCTTTACTTATTTTGGGTCTTACCTGCGATTTGACAAAATCATCGGGCGTATCATGATCAAAACCGCAACGTTTGCGTCTAAATTCCTTCCTCACTGGATGCACAATCACTTGAAGTTTTGTCATCTTGTGCGGCTGAGATGCAGTTGTTAACTTTGGAGATGCGTTGTTGTTATTTTATTGTTTTTATTTTTTTGTTCAGGCGATTTACAAAACTTGTCGAGACATGCAACTGTTGTGCCCCACGCAAGGTATTATGCAATAGTATAAGCAGTTAGTAGAAATGCCATATTGCTAGCTGATTCTAATATTTGTATGGCATGATCAAAGGTTAGACCTGTGGATAAAACAAATTACGTTGTTTATAAGAAAATGGAAATTATAATTACTAATTATTAGGCATTGAGCCAACTTATTAAGCTTCAAGTTAATATTCAACAAGGCAAAATCAAAATAAATCAAATTTAAATCGAACCGGCTTGTACTCAGTATTTAAATGATTTTTTAGTTCTAGCCAAACCTTTAATAAAACCTGTTTGTGCAACAATTAAACCTAAAGGTAAAAAGATATAATTTAATTGAAAATTTACTTCATATCCGGGAGGTATTTCTCATATATTTTCGAAAACTCACGAGCCAAATCAAAGCGTGAGGCATTGGCTCGAACCGTAAATCGAACCAGCAAACTTTTTCTTCCTATCTTTATAATGCGTATTTCAATAGAAGGTTTATATGTGTGTGTAAATCTGAATCGAAACGTAACCTTTTCAAAAAATTTCATTAACCGAGTAGCCTATCAGCTAGTGCTTGCTACTTTCAACCTAATTTTTCAGTCGGAGCTGTTGTTCTGTATCGTCAACATCGAAAAAGCTCATAATAATTTTTCAAATTACGTTCAAAATTATTTCGATATGGATAAAGTGAGAAAGTTAATTTTTCCCACGTGGCGCCCAATTGTACGTGGTAGGTTATCGGATTTTTAGGCGGGCACTTTATTTCTTTTTTTGTTTTTGTTTTTGTTTAATAACGAAATATCCTCCAAAGCTGCACGTAATTATTGCTGCGATCAAAAAGTGAAGAATCTTGTGACTTTCCCGGAGGTCACTATCGGGGATGGTAAGCTGAAATATATTCTTGCCAAGGTCTACGTTCACGGCGAAATGGGGCAGGCGAAAACAGTTGTGCGTGGCGTATCCCGGGTTAAATACCATCGTGAGTAGAACTTGAATATTTAATCGATTATAAACTAAATGCATTCGAACTGTGCAGTCGATGTCTATGACCAGTTGCAAAGGGAAGCCAACAGTCTTGATCTGTGCACTCAATGCTTGGGTGGCGGTATTATGGTCCACGATTGCGATAAGAATTATATCAAGATTTATGGCCGTTCTCAGACGCTGGGCAAAGCCGATCATCACGAGACTAGAGACGTCTTACATGAACAAGAGAAGTATTCTGCTTACAAAATTGATGCTGAATCTGGCGGAATGGATATATAAAACATATAGTGTACGTCAATCCAGCTAAACAAATATTTAAAATTTTTATAGAAATCTCTAAATTGTATTTGTGTATTTGTCTTTGGTCAATTCGGTTATGTATTTAAATTTTCGGGCTATTAAAAAAAAAATGACGTCAAAATTGGGTTTTAAATACTGTAGTAGTTCCACTTGATAATATCGGGAGTTCAGCAGCGACTGGATTCCACTATTTTTGTTTGAATATAGAAAACGCAATTTGTTGTGCGTTGTGCTCCCTATTCACTGAATCAAAATTTAGAATATATGATATATAATATAATTTAGAATATATATAATTTATATTTGGACTTTAAATATCATGTTTCGGGCAGAATAGTTGATTGCGAGGTAATATGGTTCTTTGATGCCATTATATCTTCTGGTTTTACGACCCAACGTTGCGTATGTGCACATATGCCCTTCCAGGCCTCAATACCAGACCAGTATAATTCGGCCATATTGAGCGCGGACTGCAGAGCTTTTCCGTTTATAACGTAAATTGTTTAGCACTTAATTCGCCTCACTGCACCCTAACATTATTTATGTATAATTATGATTTTGAATACTTTTGCAGCGCATCAGTTTACCTTTGTGTAACTATTCATTATAAATATCGTTCGTTTTTTTTCCATTATAATATAACAATTAGCTAACTGAGGTCGTCACTGGTTGCCACAAAAGGGGCGCCATGAAACAACAAGGGCAACATATATTAAAATTACACTTAATTAAGACTCAAACTGTAAGTGCGATCCGTAGGTCATTCGAGCGTTGGGTAAATTATAAAGTAGCCAACAAATAATGTATACACATGGCATGTCTAAAATTTCAAAAGGTTAAAACGCACTGGAAAAAATATTAACAATAAATCAAAAGTAGCACAAAGTTAAGCCAAGCTTAAATCAGTTTGATGCCAGAATAACTTCATATCTAAATTTATTTTACAAGCCTACCAAATTGTTAACCCGTCTATATTATATAGCTGGATTTTAGCCAGGATTGAAGGCACTTTGATTTGCTTTGAAATTTCTTTATTTATTTTTATATTTTAACTAGAGCCTTCAATCGTGTTATATAAAATGGTGTTATAGCGAATATAATAAGGAAAATTTACGCCAAATTAACCCCTCAAGGAATCGACTGTATACATGTGACGGTTATTCGAAATTAATTTGAATCCTACACATCTTAGGAGTATTTAAATGTTATTGCTATTGATATGGTTACTATTCAAATAAGTCTTCTGGATCAGCATGAACAGTCGGTATTTATCCGTCGGTATGTAACTAGGCAAACCCTAAAGCTTAAAGCTAAAGCCATCCTTGTTGGTTTTTAAAATATAACCAAACTTGCACTTTTTTTAACTTGTAAAGTAAAGTAAAGTAAGGATCTTTTCTTGCTTGAAATATTTGTACAATTCATCAGACTTCTACATACACCTCTCCAAGTACCATATAACTGACAGAGGACTTATTGATATTTTGTATCTATAAACAAGCAATACGCTTAGGAAATATTAAATCACCAAACATATTTAATGCCGGCTCAAAAATAAATGTTCTCTGCACCCGATAATGAACCTTACCGTGTAACGTATAGGCTTAATATCATAGTTATTGGTATAATTTCACCCTTCAGTTTGCAATTTACCTGCAGCTAGCAGCTGTTTTAAGTCAAGCAAAAATGTTCATATCACGCTCGTGTTTCATTTCATTTCAGGTTTGCGTACAAAACGTTTGTTAAACAAAAGAAAAATTCAATAATCCTACTTAGATTTATCAGCTGCAACTGAGCTGCTATATTTCGTATTTAATTTCAGGTCTGTTTTTTAACACAAAATAAAAAAAAAAAACAAAACATTTAATGGGCTGCTACACTCACGGCCCTGAACTTGCACGAATGACACCAAAAAGGTAACCAAAAAGCGAACTTCAAGACTTCGAGACACGTCTTTAAGAGAGGCATACAACACGGGCGTACAAGCCAACTATTTAACGGCTAAACTAACCATGGTTACCATGCGTATTCATGAGTACATTCATTCATATATATCTTTTATTTCGTGTATTTCATTTTATTCACGTTTGTGCCCCTTTTGTGCCACATTTTCGTCAACAAAAGAGCACAAGATAAGTGTGTGCACAACTCATTTGTGTATACGTACATGCATACTATATGGTATATGGCGTATGTATACGATAGGTAGGTACACAATATAGGTTTATAGCTCTTGCATTTGTACTACATTGAACCTCGGCAGTTGCCTTCGTTTGAAGTTGAAAACTTGAATCCAGGCGACAGACAAAATTTAAGTATGTATATGAAAACTTGTTGACCTTTACATCAAAAGCCATCTGTGTAAATAATCATTTTATGTGAATGCAGTCGAACAGTCAACCAAATGCTAAAGATAAAGCCGGATAATGTTATTTGGCTGTTCCAGGGCGCCACTTAAAGATAAGATAGCTAGATAAGGCCTAGTATACTGATTACAATCAGATAATTATAATTATAATCATCTTCATTTATTCAATTATGTATCTTAAGACTCTTTAGCTTCTCTAGCTTGTCACCAGCCTTTAACTACATTTATTTAGTTTCGATTTAAATTCATATTGTAGAAAGTGAAATCAAACGAGTTCAGTAGCATCTCATATACAAATATAAAAAAATAAAAGAGAAGAAACTATTAAAAATATATATATATATATACATATATAATCCGAAATTTGCCGCAGAACAGATCTGCCCTTGCGTACGATATGATATGAATTCTGACAAAATTGTTGTTAATATTCTTGAGCTTTATTTGACACTTGCACGCTAATAAATCAATTGGCAAAACTTGATTGCTTGCATTGTTAAGAGTGTTAATTAGCTAATTAGAATTGTAAATGTCTATAATCAAAGAATTTTACTTTTGTTTGGGGAATGCGAGCTCTACAATAATGATATGAGTTCGTCCTTGCTAACAATTAACTTATGAATCTTTCAGATCTTATTTGGCGACACTTGATATTTGACTCAATTTGGTTTTAGTTGCTTTCTCTTTAAAGTGCTCTGGCTTATTCTTAAAGACAATTTTTAAATTACTCAAATTGTTATTTGTATAAAAGGCGTAGTTTTTTGTTAGAATTATTTTTTAATCGGTTACGTTTCAGTGAAGCTTTTAATGCGCTGAGAATAAGGATAAAGTTAATGTTTATGTCAAAATGCATCAGTTTTAAACTTTAACTTAATTAAAATCACGCAGAACCTTGAAAGCATTTGTTATAAAGCATTTAGCCTAACTCTAGTGCATTCTTTTAATAAGAAGCAAGCAGTTTTCTCTATAATTGAGTTAACTATCAAAAACTAAAGCTGCGCACAGAAAAGTTCTTTCTAAAAACGATTCTAACATAAGCACAATTGCAAATATCTTTAGTATATCCGCTTTCAATACTTATCGCATAAATCTAAATATCAGACTCTCAACAATGTTATGTAAATAAAATTAAAGGGTGTTCTGGCAGCACTGACCTTTGGTTTCTTTTAAATAAATTTACAATTTTTTGAATATTGCTTAATTCAATTATAATATTCTCCAGCACAATATTTCAATAAAATTGTAAGCCTACCTTCAGTTTAGTAATGAATGTATAAATTGCATCTCAGTGTATCCGAGTGTTATGAGTGTTGATTATTTGGTTTGGCACTCCTTGAATTTAGAGGAAGTCAGGTTCCACTATATTGCTAGTTTTCTAATTACTCACCTAGTACTCTATAAACTGCTTATGGCAAACGCCTAGCCAAAACAAAATAAATGTCACTCATTAACGATAACTGGAAAACGTGCACAAGTTTTAAGTATTTGCCAATTAATGAGCCAATTAAAATGCGATACTTGCGCGTTTCTTGGGTCGAGTTCATATGGATATGATTTCTATGCTCAGCCAGAAAAATATTTGAGCTTGTCAATTAAATTTGCATATGTGGGTGGAGATGATTGCATAAGGCTCAAATACCACCAAGCACTTAAATTCTATTTGCCTTTGCTCAATGATCATTATTGTTTGTACGAGCGATCTGCCGAATTTGGCAACAGCATTTGGTCATAATAAGACGAAAATAAAAAAAAATAGCGTAAACCCAACATTGAGTATTCCACTCACGATGCCAAAAAGAATGAAGCCAACGCAATTTGAAATGGGCTAAGCTCGTTGTAACAATAATGATGGCTTAGAGCTGCGCGAATTTGTTGCTATTTTTGTACTATTATTATTATTATTATTGTTGTTATTTCAACTTTTTTGTTAACGAGTTTGTAGCGCGTTTTGCGTGTTTTTATACGCGTGGCTTGGCGGCATAAATGGCGGCTTGGGCACTGTAGTAATTTCTTTTTGGGTCAACAACTTTGCATAACGGTGCCTGCCTCTGGACATTATTGTATTTGGCTTATTGCATTTTCAACTTGTATTGCAGCACTAGCAACAACAACAACAACAACATTCATATTCACACGCAAAGCAAAGAACCAATCTATGCCAGTAACCATCCCCAACAGCAAGTACTAACCGCAAACTGGGAACTCGCCAGATCAACCGAACAAATCACGACTTGTTGACGCGACGCGCGTTCCAAAACTGATCGCAACTTGTTTGGGCCAACGACGATGCGGGCAAATGCTGCGACGCGTCGCACCGTGGTGAAAAAACCTATTGCTTGTGGGTAAATGATCTATGCAAGCGTGAAGTTATACTACAGTGTATAAGTTTAATTCTCTTTTTATATTATAACAATATTTCAATGTTCTATATTTTATTATTTTAGTTTTTTAAAATTTATAAATGTTTTTCTTATTAGTTTTGGTATAATTTATTTACTATATTGCCCACTTGAATATGTAAAACAGCCCTGTCTAAGGCAACAAATTATGTCTTTGCTTTTTTGGTTTTTTGGCAAGGTTTCGAAAATATTCGATATTAAGTCCATCTAAATTATTTTGAGTTAAACTTAAACTTCGCTCTCAAATTTGAAAATAAATCATTAATTTTATTTGCATTTGAACAGATTCGCAATTCGACATACATCAGCCCACTGTCAATCTGAACTAAATATCGTATATCGTATGTCGTAAGACCGTAAAATGCTGCTGCTGCTGCTGTGGCGCCGACTGATCACAGGTGAGTATCGTGCTTTTGTTGAGCCTCGCATACACGACAACTAAATCAGATACCTTAATATTAATAAAGTTTTTCGGATATTAATTACATAACAATATATACACATTGCGAACATTTAATTGGTAGCTTAGTTCAGATTATTTATTTTTGCATTAAACAATTGCAAATTTTACAACTCCAGCGCATACTAAATTGGAGCGACTACTGTTCCCATAAATTAGTCATTTAATTGTTACAGACCTAAACGGATTAAATTCATCAATTTAAGCCATTTGAGTAAATTGTATAAATGCACATATTATATGGCGTGCCTTTAAAACTATTCTTTGTCATTTTTGGTTGAACATCACCCATTTCGCTGAGTGTACTTGTCTCATTTCTGCAGAACGCTTAAAGCTGACGACTCTTTTTGACTCTGTTCCCCACCAACGCTGCGCGTTCCAAGATTTTGGGTTTCCTAAGGAGAGAAACATACCTAATTAGTCGTTTATCTCTGCTTCGCGTTTTGGCAATCGGCGTCAACAGAATAAAAGCAATTCGAGCTGCAAACACTTTACGCCGAACCCCTTTCTAACTAACTTTGTACAGTTTTTGTTTCTTTTCATTTTCTTTTACTACATTTATTCTCTTCTTTTGCAATCGTTGTAGAGAACTCGTTTATATATGTACATATGTACATATGCTTGTATGTTTGGTATAAGACGACGGCTTTATTGCTCAGGGAAATGATTTGCCAATGATTTGAAGAACTTCGTCATTTTGCGTGATGACGCATTTTGAGGAGGGGGTACAACATTGAGCAAAAGTACTGCTAAGGGGCTTGCTGAAATGTGTGCCGTATATAATCAAAACACAATGCTTATCCGTTTCTTGATATTGACTTCAATTCCATAGAAAAATACCTGATCACAAATCAACAAAATTTGGCCATATAGCGTGTAAAAGAATATGAAACCATCGAGAGAGTGGGAATGGGAAAAATAATGTCCAAGGAAAGTACGAAAGATGTGTGTATGTGAAGGTTTTTATATACATATGTACATACATGTGTGCAATGAGTCGCTAGTTACCTTAATGCATATGTATGTATGTCATTGCCCTCTGTACCCTCACTCTTGCGCAGGGAATACTTAGTTTCTAACCAAGTCTGTCTAATTTACCTATATCTATGTATGTATATACATATGTACATATCTATGTAACTGAACTTGTATTAAAACGAGCTTTTTTAACACTATAAAATTAGATCTCCCTTGAATTGTATAATTTGCATTGTCAAACTGTGTAAGATTTATTATTTAAAGCTTTTGTTAAATACATTTTTTAATTGATTGAAAGATATGTCTAATTATTATT